>NC_044906.1:27537810-28205656 GCF_001633185.2 Quercus lobata | reverse complement strand
TAAAGAACTCAAATCGTTTCTCAGGTGACGTGTTGCCCTACGTCGCATCGATTCCCTTGGTGCTGCAGATCTAAGAGCAGACTTGCGAATCCCCGCAATTTGGGAACTGACCCAATGGCGAGTGGAGAGTTTTCCTCAGATGAATCCAAATTCTACGTAATGTAGTTTTTCCTTACGAGCAGTTGGTTTTCCCATAGGTTTGAGTCCGAGGACCATACAAGACCTTGGTTCTGTCCAAAACTTGTGATATTTATCTCTTGTACTTGGTTTCCCCATAGGTTTGAGTCCGAGGACCATGCAAGACCTTGGTTCTGTCCAAAGCTCGTGATATTTATTTTTTGTATTTGGTTTCCCCACAGGCTTGAGTCCGTGGACCATGCAAGGCCTTGGTTCTGTCCAAAACTTTTGATTTTCATCTCTTGTACTTGGTTTCCCTATAGGTTTGAGTCCGAGGACAATGCAAGACTTTGGTTCTGTCCAAAGCTCGTGATATTTATTTTTTGTATTTGGTTTCCCCACAGGCTTGAGTCCGTGGACCATGCAAGACCTTGGTTCTGTCCAAAACTTTTGATTTTCATCTCTTGTACTTGGTTTCCCCATAGGTTTGAGTCCGAGGACCATGCAAGACCTTGGTTCTGTCCAAAGCTCGTGAGATTTGTTTTTTTGTGCTTGGTTTCCCCACAGGCTTGAGTCCGTGGACCATGCAAGATCTTGGTTCTGTCCAAAACTTTTGATTTTCATCTCTTGTACTTTGTTTCCCCATAGGTTTGAGTCCGAGGACCATGCAAGACCTTGGTTCTGTCCAAAGCTTGTGAGATTTATTTTTTGTATTTGGTTTCCCCACAGGCTTGAGTCCGTGGACCATGCAAGGCCTTGGTTCTGTCCAAAACTTTTGATTTTCATCTCTTGTACTTGGTTTCCCCATAGGTTTGAGTCCGAGGACCATGCAAGACCTTGGTTCTGTCCAAAGCTCGTGAGATTTGTTTTTTGTGCTTGTTTCCCACAGGCTTGAGTCCGTGGACATGCAAGACCTTGGTTCTGTCCTAAGCTTTGAGTTTTCATCTCTGGTATATGGTTTCCCCATAGGTTTGAGTCCGAGGACCATGGCAAGATCTTGGTTTCTGCCAAAGCTTGTTTGAGATTTTTTTTTGTGCTTGGTTTCGCCACCGGCTTGAGTCCGTGGAACCATGCAAGACCTTGGTTCTGTCAAAGCTTTTGATTTTCATCTCTTGTACTTGGTTTCCCCATAGGTTTGAGTCCGAGGACCATGCAAGACCTTGGTTCTGTCCAAAACTTACGAGATTTATTTTTTTTGTATTTGGTTTCCCCACAAGCTTGAGTCCGTGGACCATGCAAGGCCTTGGTTCTGTCCAAAACTTTTGATTTTCATCTCTTGTACTTGGTTTCCCCATAGGTTTGAGTCCGAGGACCATGCAAGACCTTGGTTCTGTCCAAAGCTTGTGAGATTTGTTTTTTGTGCTTGGTTTCCCCACAGGCTTGAGTCCGTGGACCATGCAAGACCTTGGTTCTGTCCAAAGCTTTTGAGTTTCATCTCTTGTACTTGGTTTCCCCATAGGTTTGAGTCCGAGGACCATGCAAGATCTTGGTTCTGTCCAAAGCTTGTGAGATTTGTTTTTTGTGCTTGGTTTCCCCACAAGCTTGAGTCCGTGGACCATGCAAGACCTTGGTTATGTCCAAAGCTTTTGATTTTCATCTCTTGTACTTGGTTTCCCCATAGGTTTGAGTCCGAGGACCATGCAAGACCTTGGTTCTGTCCAAAGCTCGTGATATTTATTTTTTGTATTTGGTTTCCCCCACAGGCTTGATTTCCGTGGACATGCAAGGCCTTGGTTCTGTCCCAAAACTTTTGATTTTCAATCTCTTGTACTTGTTTCCCCATAGGTTTGAGTCCGAGACCATGCAAGACCTTGGTTCTGTCCAAAGCTTTGTGAGATTTGTTTTTTGTGCTTGGTTTCCCCACAGGCTTGAGTCCGTGGACATGCAAGAAGACCTTGGTTCTGTCCAAAGCTTTTGATTTTCATCTCTTGTACTTGGTTTTTCCCCATAAGGTTTGAAGTCCGAGGACCATGGCAAGACTGGTTCTGTCAAAGCTGTGAGATTTTAATTTTTTGTAATTGGGTTTCCCGCCACAGGCTTGAGTCCCGTGACCATTGCAGAGCCCTGGTTCTGTCTCAAACTTTTGATTTTCATCTCTTGTAACTTGTTTCCCCATAGGTTTTGAGTCCGAGGACCAATGCAAGACCTTGGGTTCTGTTCAAAGCTCGGGTGAGATTTGGTTTTTTGTGCTTGTTTCCCACAGGCTTGAGTCGTGGAACCATGCAAGACCTTGGTTCTGTCCAACAAAGCTTTTGATTCATCTCTGTACTTGGTTTCCCCATAGGTTTTGAGTCGGGAAGCATGCAAGACCTTGGTTCTGTCCAAAGCTTGTGAGATTTGTTTTTTGTGCTTGGTTTCCCCAAGGTTGAGGTCCGTGGACCATGCAAGACTCTTGTTCTGTCCAAAGCTTTTGATTTTCATCTCTTGTACTTGGTTTCCCCATAGGTTTGAGTCCGAGGACCATGCAAGACCTTGGTTCTGTCCAAAACTTACGAGATTTATTTTTTTTTGTATTTGGTTTTCCCACAGGCTTGAGTCCGTGGACCATGCAAGGCCTTGGTTCTGTCCAAAACTTTTGATTCTGTCCAAAGCTTTTGATTTTCATCTCTTGTACTTGGTTTCCCCATAGGTTTGAGTCCGAGGACCATGCAAGACCTTGGTTCTGTCCAAAACTTACGAGATTTATTTTTTTTTGTATTTGGTTTTCCCACAGGCTTGAGTCCGTGGACCATGCAAGGCCTTGGTTCTGTCCAAAACTTTTGATTTTCATCTCTGTACTTGGTTTCCCCATAGGTTTGAGTCCGAGGACCATGCAAGACCTTGGTTCTGTCCAAAGCTTGTGAGATTTGTTTTTTGTATTTGGTTTCCCCACAGGCTTGAGTCCGTGGACCATGCAAGACCTTGGTTCTGTCCAAAGCTTTTGATTTTCATCTCTTGTACTTGGTTTCCCCATAGGTTTGAGTCCGAGGACCATGCAAGACCTTGGTTCTGTCCAAAGCTTGTGAGATTTGTTTTTTGTGCTTGGTTTCCCCACAGGCTTGAGTCCGTGGACATGCAAGACCTTGGTTCTGTCCAAAGCTTTTGATTTTCATCTCTTGTACTTGGTTTCCCCATAGGTTTGAGTCCGAGGACCATACAAGACCTTGGTTCTGTCCAAAGCTTATGAGATTTGTTTTTTGTATTTGTTTGTTTTTCGGATGTAAGCCCCTAGATCAGGGCGGGGAGAGCCGGCTTGAGGCCAAGAGCCCCTAGGGCTGCCTACGCCATGGGCGCTGCAAGGCGTAGCCCCTAGCAGAAGTTTATGTCGGAACAACAGCTGCACGTCAAAGGAGACGGAGGAAGCTCCGTGAATTTTTGCTTAGTAGAGAGTTGACTCCACCACCACCTGCGCCAAGCGCGCATGCTTTCCCACAGACGGCGCCAATTGGAAGGACACGATTCCTGCGCGGCCCAGTGACATTTTTGGGTTCACGCGGGAGAGATCCCTCACAATACGATTTGTAGAGAGTGGGCTTGAAAAGCTTGGGCTTGGACACGGGGCGATGGTCCGGTCTGGATTTCAGAAAGGTCCCTGTGGAAAATGGACTGGGCCTAAACGTTTAAAGCCCCGCCATGCTGCCACTTCTGAGAATGGGCTCCTCGGACTTGATCCGAGGACCCTTGTGGTCCTTTCCGGCTGTCCAACGGAGGACCTTCTCTGTTCTGTGCATGGATCGTTCCGGCGATCTTATTCATGAAGTCTTTCTTTTTTCTCCCCCTCTACTAGATTCACTTACTTCTCCTTTTATACTAGCGTGCATTCGATGTCCTTCGTCCACGTGTAGGGTCAGTCTTTACAAATACTGACATTGGTCCCATCAGTCTAATCCCGGAATTGTTGGGGATGACTTGATAAAGCTGCAGAGTACGGTTCTGTCAGGCATTGGGCCTTATCCAGAAGGGTATTTAGGGTAATCGCCCCAAGGTATTTTGGATTTCCTTACGAATTTATCCCTTTATTCTGGGCGGATTATGGGCCTGCCGAGGACTAGACTGTCCTCGGCTGCCTCCCAAAATTGGTCTGTGCTCTGCATCATGGAGCTTGGGCCACAGTTCTCCTCGGATTGGGCCCTCGGACTCTCTAAGGGCAAATGGGCCTGGTCCACGAATTGTTGGGCCCCACAACTAGGATGTTATTTAATTTGGTATTCGATTCATAAATTCTTTTTTTTTTTTTGTCTAATTAAATATAATTTTTTTAAACTTGAAATCTAAATATTTTATAACCAAGAAAGTTTTTTATTTGTTGTCATCTAGAAAATATGTAACTATATACATTATAAAAAGAAAATGTAATTCAATGAAGAATTTATTTAAATACACATTCAAATAAGCAATTATTAAATGGCCTAATATTGTTGAAGAGATTGAAAGAATCATACATATTCCTAGAGTATGAGTAAAAAGTTCCAAGCAGTAACTATAAAGTTGATAACTTCATATATATATATATATATATATATATATGAATGATAGGTTTTAAATTACCAAATAAAATTTTTGGATTTATTTCCAAATATTGTTTTGCCAAAGTATGTATACATCAATACCGGAAGATGAAACCTTTCAACAAGGAGACTTGGATTCTGATTGAGGTCTTGCATGCCTCCACATAATGATACAGTAATTTTTTCCTTTTTTTCTTCCTCGAGTTTTAAGTCTCATTACTTTTCAAGAATAATGGGATGAACAATGAAAGAAATAACAAAATTAAAATAACAAAAAGAATTTTTAATGGCTTGTGGCATGATGAAATCGCTTTCTTTAGATAATATTTACCTCACACTCAAGTTACTAAAGAGTTTCTATAAATTTGTCTTCAAGATATATCTAAGCCTATTGGGTTCTACAAATTGCAATTTTTTGAAGAAGACTCATAGGAGTTTTAGTGTTTCTATGAGAAAATTAGAAGTTATCTCAAAATTAAATTGTTATATCAGTTAAAAAAATTGAAAACAATTTTCCAATATTAACAAATGTTTATGTATCAAAGTGGTGCAAATTTTGGTCTTAAAAACTACAAATATAGCTATTTTGCATAATCTCTCCTGACACTCATCTAACATCTTGGTCATACCAACTTTAAATAGAGAGCCCGAAGAGTCTCGCCTCTACTCATCTATTATCTTAGTCAACCCAACTCTCGCTTGACACTTGGTTGGACCATGATTTCTGAATAACTTCATTGACCTTATTTTCTCTCTCTACTTAATAGATAATAAATCCTATAAAAAAAAAAAAAGGATAATAATTAACACTTTTCCACTTTAAAAATGGGATTAAACAACAGTCTTCCCGT
Source organism: Quercus lobata (assembly GCF_001633185.2). NCBI lineage: Eukaryota > Viridiplantae > Streptophyta > Magnoliopsida > Fagales > Fagaceae > Quercus > Quercus lobata. Next base: position 28,200,201 of record NC_044906.1, on the reverse strand, counting down.
GAGATCAAATTTGTATTACAACTTGCTTGGATATACAAAAGAATACAAAATATCCAATAGTCACTTGACAGTCAATTTGATCCAACAACTTGAATTTAATTTTTTCATAAAATATTCCTTATTACATTTTTTTTTTCTTTCATTTCTACAGAGGCTAAAATAACACCAAGAGTCTTGAAAGTTCTATTAATATTTCTCATGGAAACGCTACGGTTCAAACACTTCTATTCCCAACAATCGAATAAAAAATAAAAGGAAGTAGAAGAAGAAGAATGGTCTAGTACATATTAATGGTTTTTCTTAAATGGATCCATGAGTGCGTAGGCATTAGAAACTAGTAGGGAGTTAAAGTGGGCAACCACTTGCGTAGTAGACATCTTTGGTATCAAACATTTGATGGGGTTCGGAGCACATGATTCATGAAGTAGTGCTAGGCCCACTACCATTTTTACTTGAATAACAAAATAAATTGAGAGAGAGAGAGAGAGAGAGAGAGAGAGAACAAAACAAAACGATAAACAAAATAAAAAAGAACGAGAGCTCAGAGCTCTTACTTGAATAGATATGATTTAGCTCCGCAAGCGCAATCTTGTTGGTATCCCGGCTTTCCGCATCATCTGTTAAGACTAAGTATCTAAGCAGACAGTTCAAACTTAATGACAAACAGTTTAGTAATAAATAAGTACCAGCTAGAATCATGATATGTCAGGGCATTCAAGTAAGGGATATAATAGATTTTAAAAAAGTAAAGATGATTGGATATAATAAAGGAATTATAAAGTAGTAAAGAATATTGAAAAGTAAAAGTAGAATTCTTATTTAGTGTTATGATCAAGTGACTTATACGAAGAAAGTATAAGCAGAAACTTGTTATGTTAAAGAAATTCAAGTGAGGGATATAATAAAGGAATTATGTAATAAATTAAGAATATGTTAAGAACTTTGTAATTCAACTTGTATTTTTATTGTTTTCAAATGAGATATCTATGCTTTAAATCCTTGCACCACCAATTATACATCGATTTTTTTATTAGAAATGACCCAAAATAGAAAGAAGTACAAGCCATGAACATAATATATTAAGTAATTCAAGTAAGGGATATACTGACGGAACGTTAAGCTAAACCACATAAACTTTTATGTGTAATTTGTCTTTCATGCTTCCACTCATCATTCAATCATTACACATGATTAAATCTTTAGGAGGGAGCTTCACACACATATATACTTAGATTAGGCTAGAGTAAAAATTTTATCTTGTATAAAAAAAAATTAAAAAAGGAAATGAAAATTTCTTATTAGTGATCTTTTCAATAGAGACATCTAGAATTCAAATTCTCGCATCACCAACTATCAATGTATCAAAAACAAATATGTACGAATGAATATACAAAAAGAAAAAGTAGAAGTGACTTAAAATAGTAAGGATGAAGTACAAGCTAGGAACGTATTAGATCAAGGAATTCAAGTAAGGAGTACACTAAAGGAACAATGTTTTATGTTCTAAATAGTGTAAAAAAGGAAAAAGGAAAATGGAAAATGGAAAAGAAAAATTCTTATATCAAGGAATTCAAGTAAGGAATATAATAAAGGAATTAATTATATACTAAGTAATTTTTTTTTTTTTTTAAAGGAAAAGAAAACTACTGCTTAGTGGAAAATTATTCTTGTTATTCAGTTATCTCATGATGAGGTGTTTATCAACACTCACATTTACTTATGTCAAAGATATTAAGGATAGAGGCCTAGACTCTAACCAAAGCGGTACGAACAGTTTCAAATGAGTGTCACTTGCAAGTTTAGGCAATTAAAGTGGGTAACCACTTGCTTAGTGGGCATCTTTGGCATCAAACATTTGATGGGGTTGGGAACAAATGAATCATGAATTATTGCTAGGCCCACTACTGCTTTTACTTTTTAAAGAAAAGTACCGCTAGCCGCTAGGCCCTCTATGAACATCTTGTTACATTTTTCTAAGAGTAATTTTTTGTCTTTTTTGTTTTGTTTTTGCTGAATTAGTAGTAATTTTTTTTTTCTCCATTTGAAAGTTCTATACATGAAAAAAAGAAAAGAAAAGAAAAGAACGAGAGTTCTTACTTAAATATGATATGATTTAGTAACAGAAGCTTGCCCGCCCTGTTGGTGTCCCTTTTATGGACAACAGTTTTGTTATTGTTTTGTTTTCTTTTTTTTTTTTTGTTTTTTTGGATGGGATTATAGACAACAGTTTGGTAACAAAGAAGTACATGAAAGAACCAAGTAAGGTATATAATAAAGGAATTAATAGTAATAAAAAGGAAAGCAAAAATTCTTCTTAGTGTCTTGATCAAGTGACTTGAAATAGTATGAATGAAGTACAAGGAGGAACATATCTATAATTAATAAATATAAAAGTAATAACTTTTGATTGACATTATACTATTTGCTACATAAATTTTTAAGATCTCACAATTTTACACATTCTTTTATATATATATATATGTGTATTAATTGAATATAAATTTCATTATACATAAGAGAATCTGTGGGTTCTAAACTCCAATGACTAAAATTCAAAATAAGAAAAACTGTTGAAATTAAGAAGCATCTGCATCAAGGAAAGCAGCAAGGAGCTAGGCAGAGTTACTCACAACATCAGGGAAAGCCTCGAGATGCAATTGTGACAAGTGGCAGTGATCAAATTACTACTGCAGAATCAGAATGGAGCAATGAAGAATTGATGGACCTGATTGAAGCAGCACCTTGCTATGATCAAATAATTCATTCAATTCAGGAGATGATGCCACACGGGTTAGGAAGTTAGAAGGCAGTTAGCTGAGGTACACGTGTCTTAATTAGATAGATTCTGTTGTAATAGTTTTTCCCTCCAAAATTGGGAGTTGGTTATTTTCACTTTTCTCTCGTATTAGATTGTGTATATATAGGAATAGAGGTAGTGAATTATAATTAATTGGATTGTATTCTTTCTCTGATCAATAAAATCAGTTTTTTCTATTTAGAGAGAGAGAGTTCAGAATTTTACAAAAAACACATACAACAAAATACTAATCTTAAAGTTCATTGATCAAACTTGAAAATAAAATAAAAAAACCCCACCAAATTGATCAAATTACAGTTGCAAAAATCTGTAGGAGAGAGAAAGAGACAGAGAGAGAGAGAGAGAGAGGGAGGGAGGAGGCGTATGAGAACAAGGAATTCAAATTGTGTTGATCGCCAATTCCTTGGTTTGGTTTGTGGGGACTATGAGAGGGTTGAAAACTAAGGTTTGAGTTTAAAGTAGGGTTGAGGAAGAGGTGGAGTTAGAAGAGAAAGGTGGTAAAGGTAAAGAAGAAGTGTATTTCTTGGATTGGGTTACCGCTGTTTCTTCATCACGTCAATTTGGAAAACTAGATCTATTCTTTTTCTTTTTCAAATATTTTTTTTTTTTATCGAAGAAAATCAAAATTGGACACTTTAACAGCAATTAAGTACTTAACAGAAGTGGACGAAAGTCTTAATTGAACATATTTAAAACTTATTAGCGGACTCAATTGAATGAAAATAAAGTTAAATGATTGAAATGAATTCAAGTGAAACTTAAATGATGAGTTTTGCATTTTTGCCAACTTTCTATCTTGAATTTCTCTTGAAAAAAAAATTATTTTGCATTAGCGATTGTTCTGAAGCTTGATTAATGAAATTCTGCATCTTTGATTCACTTTAATACAAACTAAACTAATTTAAACAACACTTACAACATTTTATTTTGAATGAAAAATGTAGCTAACAATCTAAAACTTAACCGCATACATTGTACAACAAAAAATCAGAAGTAAGGGGATTAGAATGGAAATCACTAAATAAACCGTAACCCAATGAGCAAGGTTTGAAGGGTCATCCTCTTCCAAGACTGCTTGTACGCCCCCATAAAAGGCTACGATCATCCAAAAAATGGAGAATTCAACTAACGGTACTTGTAGCATTTCTGCGTACTGGGTGAGGCGAGGATATTTTATTTTTGGAAAAACTGTAAACGCAATGTGGATGCACATTACCGCAGCTGAGGTACCAAAGGCCAAACAATCAAACATCAGAAAGGTTCGAAAGTGTTTGCTTTTGCGCAAAACTGCCAAGCCCGTGTTCTCGTATCCACCAGGAACTTGAAAGGCTGCTGCGAAGGTGACGGTTGTAAATATTGTCATTGCCGTTATATTGAATTTGGTTATAGGTGTGTCTATTCCAGCATCGTCTTTTGGAGGTGTGTCTTTCACATTATTGGCACCACCCGTTCCTGCAGACAATATCTCCTGTGCATCATGAAATTCTTCAAGCTCTTCTGTCTCACGAGTCTGCACTTTGGTAGTTTGTCTAACCACTCGTTCCAAACTCAGTAGAATGTAGTCTCCACTCCACTTTGACATTAATAAGTCCTACAAGTTTTTGTTTGAGCATTTATTCAATACTTTTAGAGTTCAACAATGTGGTATTCTTTCCTCCATGGCAGAGCCACATTGGGGCAATGGCTCCCAAAAAAATTTAATCAAAAATTGAAAATATATGTATGAACCATTCTAAATTAAATAGTAATAATAATTGAAGTACATATGCATATGGCTCCTGCATTTTAAAATTAAATTTTTTATAAATTTATAAATAATATTCTCTTTTTCAAATATGTGATTTTGAGAAAAAGTCTACTGTATTTCACACCAAGTTAAATAATGTTACAATCCTCTTAGTGATAAATTATATATATTGGTAACTTAAATTAATTGGACATTCATAAAATTATGATGAACATATAAACTTCTTTTGACAATTAACTCAAAAATAAAAGGAGAAAAAAAGGGTTTTTATTTTTTGATCTTTCCTCTTATTAAAAATAAATAAATAAATAAATTCTTCCTTACATTGGAGTCAAGGTTGTGGCAGAAGGAGGGTTGTGTTTGATAGAGAAAGCAATTAGCTTATTATTTCATTCTTCTTCTTAAAAAATTATGATTGGTGTGTGTTCAGTGGCAGTTTCAGAAAGTTTTTTCAGATTTGTCATTAAAAACACTTAATTTTAAAAAATTATTTAATAATAAAACTTGAATATATTAACATCACAAAATAAAAACATATTCAAATACATAAAGTTTTAAAATTTTCTTTCACAAGTTTTCATTTTTTAAAATTGTTGTGTGATATGATAGTTTCACTATTAATATTATCAATTACATCTTTTTCAATATACACAACCAAGCAATTATTAAGCTACTGATCTCCTATTTAATTACTAACATATTGCCTAAATAAGTACCAATATAAACAAAATACATTATCTTTCTGAAAAAATATATCACATAAATCCAACAAATTTGGCTAAAGACTAAAGCAAATACTAACAAATTAGCTATTTGAAAAGTGTGCATTTATTTTACATAAAAAAAAAAAAAAAATAGCAATTTTAAAATATGCCAGTTGAAACCCAATTTAAAAAAATCATAATTAAACATTTGATTTGAGATTTTAGGCTAATATGTTTGTCTGAGCAATTTTTTAGAAGTGTAATGTTCATAACATTTTTGTAACAATTTCACAAAAAAAACTAGGTTGTAAGTTTTTACTGGTTCTAATTTGAACTTACTACTGAAATTATTTTCTATTCATCAACAACCTGTTATTTAGAATTTGTTATGAAAATATTGCGAAAATATTGTGAACATAGCATTTCTTGCAATTTATTTTTTCAACATTCAACGGACAAAAATTTTGGAGAGGTTGAATTTTATTTGTAATGGGCTATGCTAGATTTTAAAGATTTAGATTTAAATATTTAGAATCAAATTTTATTGTGTTGGAAAATTGTGAACAAAATATGTCTAGTCTAGATTTTTAGGCAATACTTAAAAGTGGTTGTTTCAAGGTTCAAGTCCAGCTGATTGCAGAAAAGGAAGTGTCGTTCTGCCTTACTCAACCGATCGAAAATTACAGGTCCAGTTTTTTTTGCAAAATTTTAAACAGGCTTAAGCCCGCAAAAACATTTAGAGGTTCATCTAAATTTCTCCACATATAAAAGGGAAACCCTAACCACGTTTTAAAGCTGCTGAAAAGACTTGTGTTTTACTCTCTGTGAGATCTGAGAGGTTTTGTACCTTCCAATTGCATAAAAATCTACCAGAGCAAGAACTACAATCAAGCATTTAGTAGAACATAGTTGCTATATCAAGATCATTACTGATGGTGATCTGAAACCTTTGAGTGGGATCTGAAAGTCATAAGCAAGGTGGCTTGTATTAGTGTAAATCCAAAAAGAGAAGGAGCTCGTGGATTTGGAGCTTGTACATGGTCGTGTCAGTAAGTTACTACTGTAGGTAGCAATAGATTTAAGGTTAAATCTGATTGTAAAAACTTCAATTCTCTTATAGTGGATTTAGTTTACCTTAAGGATAGTTAGGTTAAATCCTCCTTAAGTTTTTACTTTGAAACGGTTTGTTTCATCGGTTTTCCTAGGTCATTATGTTATGGTGTTATTTATTTTTCCGCTTTTGTGCATGATATGATATATGCTTGTTTAACCTAGATATGAATAGTAAACCTAATAATCAACTTGGTTAATTAATTAGGTTAAACAATCTGGTTTAAGAGGTCTAAACGAACAAACAGGCTCAATTGTTATTAAGGGTGTTCAAGTGTTTTTTTTAAGGGCAGTCAAGTTTATTTTATTTTATTTTTTTCCTACAGTGGTCAAAAGACCCATATTAATTTAAAACTCAATTTTTTAAAAGTTATATTAAATAAAAAAAAAAATTTAGGGTGGTCCTATGACCACCTTGATTAACACGTGGCACCACTAGTGTGTGTGCTGAAGCACGTTCATGACATAAGTCCTAGCAACATCATAAGCCAATGATTTTTGTGGGTTTTTCTCTTCAGTCTTCTTGGATTCTTGAGGGATTTTTTTTCCTCATTTGTTATCGATTTCTTAAGTGTTTTCTTGATTATGAGTGAGTTTCTCAATCACTATTTGATTTCTTTGTGAGATTTGTGGATATTCTTGGATTTGGTGGGTTGGTTTTGCATTTTCTATTATTGGTGGTGGTCTGGTTTTGTGTGCGGTGTTATGTTAACTTGTTCTGTAATTCAAGTTAGTTTTGTTAGGTTCAAAAAGTTTTGTCACTTAAAGCTACATTTAGTATAACTCTAACTAATGTTACACTACATAATAACTTTTTATTAGATTAATATTTCAAAAATCTCACCATTGGATTATATATTATTTATGTTTTTAACACGTATACCAAGTTTCATACCAATCATATGCTATTTAATATTCAACCTAGAAGCCCATCTTTCATGCACAATTTCAAATACAAAAACTTGAAATTTAAACATTTGATTGATGCCATGGTTGTTAATCTCAGATTATCATCTTGAAATTTCATATGCATGTAGAGCATAAAAAGATCATCTAATTCAATGGTAGATTAATTTGTCAAAATTCACATATAATTAATATATATTGAATGGTATAATATTACTTAGAGTTACATGAGAGTTTTTTTTTTTTTTTTTTTGGAGAAAAAGGTAAGTGAAATTTTATTAATAATATAATGAACTACAAAAAAAAAAAAAAAAAAAAAAAAAAAAAAAAAAACACGAAACAAAAACCAAACTCAAGAAAGATCTGACTGGAAAACAACATTCACGTTCTCGGGTAAGTCTTCTACCCAAACCACAAAACCTGCAGATGAAACTGCTTTTTTAGCTAAACAGTGAGCTAATCTATTCCCATCCCTCCTAACATGTTGGAACATACAACTTCGTAATACTCCACCAAGTCTTTTTGTCTCATCGATTATATGGCCAAATAGCAGCAGACAGGGGCCAACACGTAGCAAAGCCTGAATAACAGTAAGGCAGTCACCTTCAACAATAATGTCAAACAAACTCATCTCCCTAGCGAAAATCACAGCCCTTCGAGCAGCCAAAGCTTCAGCCATCTTAGCTGACTGCACCTTACCCAAATTATGACACAGTGCCGCAATAGCTTGCCCGGAATGATCTTGACAAACTACACCAATACCTGCTAAACCCGAATCCTCAAAATAAGCTGCATCAAAATTTATTTTGAAACGATCCTCAGGCGGAGGAGACCAGCGAACCACTGAATGAGGGATAGATGCACCATGCTCTTTTGAATTCACGTTCCAAAATTCATCAACCATCCTTTGCACATGTTCACCCAGCTCATGAAGCTGCCAAGATGGCTGACGTTCCCTCATACGGTTTCGACACTGCCATAAACACCATGCCACAGTGACGAACAGAGATACCTTCCTATTCGACTCCATATTGAGAACTTCCTCCAATAATTCATAAAAGGTCTGAAACATCTTATGAACCAGAGACCAAAAATCCTGGAGCGACATCCATACTAACCGCACCTGATCACAGAGCCGTAAGCAGTGCACAGTCGACTCCGTATGCTCACCACACCCATCACAAACCTCATCAATTGGGATATCCTGAGCTTTTAAGTTCTGTTTCGTAGGCAGAGAATCCTTTGCAGCGCGCCAAATAAAGTGCCGGATCTTATTAGGAATCTCATCTTCCAAATTTTCTTCCACACCAACCCAGAACTACCTGAAACTGATGAGCTCGGCTGAAGAATAGAATCGGCAGATACTAGCATTCGGTAAGCACTCCTAACACTATAATCCCTATCACTGGTTAGAGGCCAAATCAGAGTGTCTTCTGCCCCATCCTCATAGACTTGAATCCTCCTCACCAATTCTGCCTCCCACGGAATTAAACAGCTCTCAAGACGACCCGGGTCCCAAACTCTTGTATCAGGGAAGAACAAATCACAAACTCGATGAACTGAAGAAGCAGTTCTGGGAGAAATAATCTTACTGTGATTAAGATTAGGTAGCCACCTATGTCGCCACACATCAATTAAAAGCATGGCCTCCCCACTCATACATGTAGCTCCACCCCTGAATGTGGAATTATTTCCTCCATGGCAGAGCCACAATGGGGCAATGGCTCCCCAAACAATTTAGTCAAAATGAACTATTCTTTTTTTTTTTTTTTTTTTTTTAAATTGAAGTGTATATGCATATGGCCCCTGCATTTAAAAATTAAAATGTTTATAAATTTATAAATAATATTCTCTTTTTCAGATATATGATTTTGAGAAAATGTCTAGTGTACTTCACACCGAGTTAAATAATGTTTTTTTTTAAGGCCAAAAAATGGGATCTCCAGTGTAAATTCACTATCCCCACGCCCTACGGGTTTTTGTAACCAATCAATGGGTACCACCCAAGCCATCACAGGGCTACCAAGACACCTCACCCCCAAACTGGACAAGTAGGGGAATGTAGGTGCCACTACTTGAATCACAACCCTTGGACTCATAGACATAATGGAACTAAAGCTCCTACCGCTAGGCCACACTCTTGGGTGGTATCGAGTTAAATAATGTTACAATCCTGTTAGTCATAAATTATATATATTGGTAACTTAAATTAATTTTACATTCATAAAATTATGACGAATGTATAAACTTCTTTTGACAATTAACTCAAAAATAGAGAAAAAAGGTTTTTAATTTTTTATCCTTCCACTTAAGTTAAAAAAAAAAAAAGTTTCTTCCTTTCATTGGGGTTGTGGTTGTGGCAGAAGGAGGGTTGTGTATGATAGAGAAAGCTATGGTTGTCAAAATCCTGATTTAAATCCTATAATCCTATGATTTTACGATCCTACCTTCCCAAAATGATCTAGATATTTCAAGGATTTTTGTGATCGTTCAAGATTGGTAGGATCGTACGATTCTGACTATCTCAAACGACCTTGGTTTCTTGTAATCTTCTTTAACTTAATAGAAGGCTTAGTTGGACCTAAATGAAAAATAAAATCTTAATAGACCAAGTTTTTCCACTCTAATGTAGAGAGAGTATCAGTTGAACCCAAATAAAAAATATTCCAATAGAGTGTCACATTTTGAGGTTTTTGGCCTCTTTAAATGATGTTTACAAATGGATGTAATGATGTATGATAATTATATCAATAAATGTATAATTTATGTAATTATTTAATATACCAATGTGTATTTTTTTATTTTTTTTCTCAAATAATGTAGGATCTTACGATCCACGATCCAATTCTATGATCTACGATCTCACCTACCTCTCACGATCCTACGTAAGATCTCGATTTTGACAACCTTGAAGAAAACAATGAGCTTAGTGTTTCATTATTCTTAAGAAATTATGATTGGTATTTGCTGCATGTAGCCTATCCGACTCTCTCTCTCTCTCTCTCTCTCTCTCTCTCTTTACCCAGATTGGCGTGTGTTGAAGCACGGCCATGACACCAGTCCTGGCCACATCATAGGTCGAGGATTTTGTGTGTTTTTCTCTTAAGTCTTCTTGGATTCTTGAGGGATATTTTTTCATTTGTTGATTTCTTGAGTTTTTTTCCTGATTATGAGTGAGTTTCTCAGTCACTATTTGATTTCTTTGTGAGATTTGTGGATATTCTTGGATTTGATGGGTCGGTTTTGCATCCTCTATTATTGTTCATTGGTGGTTTTGATTTGTGTGTGGTGCTACTGTTAAATAATTCTGTGATTCTAGTTAGTTTGTGTTCTGGTGTTGTGTCAATGGTACCCGCTACATGTAAATCTTCACGGGGGAGAAGGATTGGTGGCTCTCATAAGAAGCAAATGATTTGGAAGAAAAAACATTTTAATGAAACAGGGTATAGCATACAGAATTAGATGAGTTTTAAAAAAATGGTTAACTAAATACAAAAAAATAGGTTCTTAATGCTCTGATCTAGTTACTTTTCATATCAAAACTAAGGGAACAGAATCCGTAGTCTTTTCTGAAAATTCCAGAAGACTAGCGTTTTCCTACAGAAGTTTTTCTTTGGTAAAACTATATAATTTTTCATCAATATATACAAAGTTTCACGAGACATACCTTTTCAGAGCTTAAAAGCCGATTATCTAACTGAATAATGTCAGCAGTGTTCATCCCCTCCTCGTTCATAGCCCACTTGTCGACTCTCCTGTCATCTGCTAGCATCAACAGTATTGTATAACGCCCATTGATTGCAGCTAGATGTAAAGGCGTGTTTCCTTCTTTATCTTGCTCATTTATGAGATCCTGAAAAGCTAATTCTTTGAGCAATATTTCCACTGCATTTTTGTTCCCAGTTTCCACGGCAAGATGAAGAGCTGTCCTACCTTTATTGTCCAACAGTTCACAGGTTTCTGGACAATTTCTAATGAGTGTTCTCATTACACCCACATGTCCTTTCCTAGCTGAAATGTGAAGAGCATACATGCCCTCTTTGTCCTTTATGTAAGCAAGGGAACTATCTTTTTTCAAAAATAGTTCTACAACTTTTACATTGCCTAAATATGCAGCATAATGAAGAGGAATCCAGCCATAGTCATCGGCTTCCTGCAGAATTGCCGTTGGAAATTTGTCCAACATCTTGTGCAAAAAATCTGAAAAGAAAAGAGACAGGGAGAATCATGTTGTTACGAGTGAACTAAAATTAGAAAGTGTCGTTGATGAATAGGTCAAAATTAATTTTAAATTGAAAGAATAATATTATTATACTGGTTTTTTTTTTAAATCAAAAAAAAAAAAAAAATCCTTATGCATTAGCGGATAAGAAATATACCATTAAACTATATTTTTAAGAATAATTAATTTGATGTCTACCATCGAATTTAAAAGAAAAGGCTAGAACAAGCATCAAGATCTAATTACAGTTATTTCCCTCCATTCACAAAGAGATGTACATATTCTTTAAGATCTAATTAGGGTTATTTCCGTCCTTCTACATTGTCACCTTCTCCTTCAAAGCTGCCATCACTTCCTCCAACTACGTCTCCTCCTCAAAGCAACCATCTCTTTCAACTTTGTCATCTTCTACTTCAAATGCTACTATCTCTTCATAGATCTAGTGAGATCTTACTAGATCTGGAGAGAGAGTCTAGATTTGGGTAGATCTTGAAAAGATATCACATGATTTCACCTAATTTGGAGCTGTACCACTAAATGCCAACGCCACATGGCTTAGGTGGTCTCATCTAATCCAACCAAAGAGGAAACTCAGTCCTAGCTGGATTTGAGTCAGATCAAGGTCAAGTCAAAATTTATTGATCTAAAATAATTTTTTATTTTTATAACACTTACCTATACTTTAATGAGTCACATCAACTTAGGATGGCCTGTATTTTTTTCACATATACATGGACTTCAACATGTTTTCTAACCTCTATTAATTTTTCATATTTCTTTCAATCCCCCCCCCCCCAAAAAAAAAAAAAAAAAAAAAAAAACTCAAATAAAAGAAATGAAAATGCATTTGCAAGTTATACACAAAACATGAAATAACATTAAAATCAACTATAAAGTAAGTGCTTTTGGATTTTTTTATTTGCTTAAAGTTGGCAAGATTATAGTTGTAAAACAAAAATGGAGGCTTACTAAAAAGCATAAAGTTTTGCTAAGCCGTTTCCATGCCTCCTCCATCATGTGTCATGGCACCACTTTCTGCTCTTGTTCGTACTATCATCTCCATACTTCCCCTTGATTTGAAATCTCTTTGGGTTTCCAGTCTCATTCCTTTAGCGAACTTAGTGTCAAATTTGGCTCAATTTTTGGGTGTGTGCGGATGTAAAATAGCAATTTTGCTATGCTCTAAATAAAACTTTTAAGTCTTTGATGCTCAAAATAGTCTCAAGACGCTACTTTTAATTTTTTTTTTATTAAAAAAAATCTTGTTAATGTGCGTTACCAATCAAATCATGCCACTTGTCTGGCTTTTAAAAGTATAATAAATTGTTTGATAAACTATGCTTAAAAAGAAAAAAAAAAAAAAAAAATCTAGTGCTCCATGTGAAATTAGCTAATGTTGTCACTTATACATTCTATTACATATATAGGATAGAAAGTTAAGGAAATTAGATGGAATGACATATACTTTATTAATAGTTTAAGAAATAAAAACAACTTTTAATAGTTTAAAAACGAAAACAGTAAAAATCTAAACTCTAGGGAAGAAAACTTTACTTTTCCATATTATATATTATCATGTGTGTTAATTATCTAAGGAGAGTGATGCTAAAATTATAACTTTTATCACAATTTGATCATGCGATAAGTTGTGAATCCACCATTTTTAATTTACCACTCATAATTTATCACGTGAGTAAACTACGACAAAAGTTGTGGTCTTACATACAACACAAGCGCTAGAATTGTTGTGCAAATAAAGCAGGACCGCGGACCAAGAAAGCTAATAATGGTTATAGGCCCTGACAATGACCTATATATTCTAATAGTCCCCCCTCAACTCAAGATGGGTTATGACGAATGAGCTTACAATCAGTGGGGGAACCACAAATTTGACCTTGGAGCTAAATGAAAAATCAAGTTGTTAATAAGGGTCTCACCTCCCCCCCCCCCCCCCTCTCTCCTCTTATATATACAGTATTCTTATTATTATGTAATTATAAACCAAATCAAGATATAAACTAAGAAATTTATAACCCAATGTGTAGTACACAGATTTTAAAACATTAAATTTCAAAATACTTGAGCCATTACTAACAAAAAGATTTGATATATTTAAAAAATATCTTTAATCAACTACCATTTTGTGACAAGGAAGAAAAAAGTATTTTTTTTGTTTATCCTCTAACTTTTAAGAAATTTGTGAGTACTTAGGATAACTATGTGTTAATATAATTTTGTGAATGTTCAGTTAATTCACCTAATTAGCATGCACACTAATAAGAATGTGTTGAGTATACAAATATGAGTGAAGTGTTACATTGAATAACAATAATAGTGAGTAATTAATAAAATATAATTGGGTCCAAGAAAACTTATTCCAACCTATAAACAACTGCAGCGATGAATAAAGTATAAGTTCTTCTATAGACCCAGCAAAACTTGGACAACAATTTCATAACACTAACTTGTCATCACACATATAGGTTATTAAAAAAAATTAAAAAATTATATATTGTTGTGGATCCATGTATGATGTTTGTTTTGTTTAGACCCCTGTATACTTAGATTGTTTAACCTAAGTAGTCAACCAAGTTGATACTTAGGTTTATTATTCAGATTTAAGTTAAACACATACAATCATATTACTTAGTGCAGAAAAGTAAATAAGGCAAGCAATATCATGACACAGGAAAACCAATGAAACCAACAGTTTTAAGGTAAAAAAAAAAAAAAAAAAAAAAAAAAAAAAAAAAAAAAAAAACCTGGGGAGAATTTAACATAATATATCCTCAAGGAAACAAATTCACTATGATAGAATGAAAGTTTTACAATAGATTTAAACCCTACATCTAAAGCTACCTCTTGTAATACTTACTCAAATGACTATGTGCAACTCCGAATCCATAAACTTTTCTATCTAAATTTGTTGCACACAATCACCCACATTTGTAACTTTGAGATCTCACTCAAAACTTTAAATCATCAGTTATGTATGATCTTGTACGCAACAAATTAATTCACTAGTTATTGAATGTAGATCTTCTTTCCGGTAGATGCTTGTTAAGTTAGAAGGCTACAGAAACCTCACAAATCTCATAGGAGTAACTCACAAAACTTCCAAGAACATTTGAAACGTATTTAGGGTTTTCCTTTAATACTAGGCAGTGTTGGACTAAAACCCTAAACGTTTTTGTGAGCTTTGGGCCTAATTTAAAATCTATAGAAAACAATCTTTGATCGGTTGAGCCTTTCTTTTGATCAGTCGAGCCTTGTAGAACTTGAATTCTTCTTTCTGCAGCTTGATTGATCTTGAATCTTGAATCTTGAATCTTGAATTTAATCACCAGAGCAATGTCTAACACTTAACCTAGACATGTTTTTTTTCTCGGTTTACTAACTTACATGAAATTAGAATCTAAAAATTTATTCCTAAATATTTAGAACCTAACATATGAGATGACAGGCTAATTTTATAGTGTTGAGAAATTTTTGTAGTGTCCTTGTTCTATTGAAATAGTATGAGAGGTGCTTCGTCCACAAATTTTTCACAACAAATCATAAGTAATTAGTAGTTATTGGTTCTAATTTGAACCTACCACTAAAATTACTTTTTTACATTGAAAACTCAAATAGTGTGAAACACCATCGCTTGTTTAGATCTCCAATTTTAAATGTATGGCTTAATTGCTTTTGAAAGTTCAAATAGTGTATAAAACACCCTTGAGCGTTTAGACGCCCAATTACAAAATAACCAATTTAAGCTTTATGACAAACAACTAGTGTGCCGAAAATGAACAAAAGCTATAAACAGAATTGGTAAACAATCTAAGCCAATTAAAATCACAATCACAGCAGATAATAAAACGCAAAGATAAAAGGGAAGGAAGATGCAAACACAAGGACAACACTCGATGTGTTATCGAAGAGGAAACCAAAACTCTTGGCATAAAACCTCTCCACCGCCTTCCAAGCGGTCAATAATCTATTAGAAAATATAGTTGGGATACATGAATAGCAATAGACCCTCCAAGCCTAATCTACCTGGTGTACCTAAGCTCTCCAAGCTTCTTGCTCTAACGAGATTGCGCTGAATCTTTTTCTTTTCTAACTTACCGGATTTCGTTATAATCCATAGCATCCGCCATCCTTGGCATCTTCCAATACTTCCCAAAACTCCAAAAACACTCAACACTCTAAATGAGTGTGGGTAGTGTTTGGATAGAAATCTCCTCTCAATAGGAATGACAATGAGAGAGGGAATGAGAAGAGACTAAAAAGATTTCTCTCTAAGAATGAGTAACTCTCTCTAATTGGCTGGGTGTTTTGAAGAAACCACTCTTAGGGTTTTTCTTTCTGAATAGCCACACATATTTTGTGGGAATGAGGGGTATTTATTCTGGTGTGAGAATGGAATGCAAAGAGTCAATTTTTCCAAAACAGGGTTGGCTGGCAACTTGACCTCGCGATTTGACTGAGTCGCGAGTTCCAGCCGCGAGCTAACTGAATGGCCAGTCTGGATTTTTGTCCTGTAGTGCTCCAGCTAGCATGACTGTTCAACTCCCCTGCATACTCTGCGCGTGTGCAACTTTTGGCGGCTTGCAAGCCGCAAGCCTCCCTCGAGATCTAGCTGCGAGTCCCTGCTTCACTGCACAGTCTTGAACATTTCTTCACACTCTCTCACACACTACCCTTACATGATTCCCACCTAAATACAGGGTTTCTAAGTACTGTATTACAAGCAAATTTGTCATGAAATAAAGCCAACATATAGTTGATTAAATTCAACCTTACAGCTTTTACTCTAACTTATCTTAGTACAAACAAGAGTAAATGATACGCAAAAATCAGAACTACTCTCTAAACTAAAACCACAAGCAAGAAACAATAATTATAAAGTTTAAAGAGTAAGGGAAGAAAGATGCAAACACAAGATAACACCAAGATGTGTTATCGAAAAGGAAATCGAAGAATTAGACGAAAAATCTCTTTGCAACCCTCTAAGTCGAAATAATCCATTAGTAAATAAGTTGGAGTACAAGGATATTAAAAAGACTCTCCAAGCTTAATCTACCCAAACACTTCAGTCTCCAAGCGCCAGTTACCAACAAACTTCTCGAAGTCTTGTCTTCACTAGTTATTTGAATCCCGCAATATTGGCTGATTGCACCACCAAGCCTCAGTGGCTTCTTTTGGTAAATACTTTATGCTTCCCAAGCTCCAAAACACTCTCTACACTCTGAATAAGTATGGGTTGTGTTTGGGTACAAATCTCCTCTCAAGGTATGACAATGGGATAAGGGAGGAGAAGAGACTACAAAGAAATTCTTATTTAAGGATGAGTAGCTCTCTTTCTAAAATGGTAGGTGTGTTGTAGAAACCTTTCTAGGGTTTTCCTCTGAATAGCCTTCCTACAATTTTGTGGGTAATGAATGTATATATAGTATGAGTGAAGAATATAAGAGTCACACTTAAAATCATCCAGGCAAAGAGTTTCGCAATTCACTCACAACTTGGCCTGAGTTGCGAAGCGACTCGTGAAATACAATCTGACACTTGACTCTTCAGCTTCTAGCATGTGCTTCTTATGTGACTTTTGCAAGTTGCACCACTCGTGAGCGAAGTTGCGAAATCAACTTCTTGAGCAATCTTCACCAACTTAATACTAAATTCATTACAAATAAATCACACAAAATACAGGGAAATAAATTAATGAAATTACAACACTTTTTGTCATGAAATAAAACCAACATAAATGTTATGTGATAAACCATAACTTAACAACCTCAAATAACAAAAAAAAAAAAAAAAAAAAACCTATAGCAACATGCCACTTAAGATTTGTCGTGAAAATATAATGGATATAGTATTTCTCAAAATATTATAGTTTATTGAGAAAATTACCTGTTCCGGTGACATCGAGTTTGCATAATTTGCGGGATTCAAGAATTATCCAACAGATTTTTTTAATCAGCCATAAAAGAGCATCCTTGCAAACGGGTAGAAGCATATGGTCTTCGAGGGTTAAATCAATAGTTGGGAATCCTGTAAAAAGGAAATTAACAATGTAATTAATTAACACTAAGGATTTATAGGAGAGAGATATATTAAACATTTTCTCACAATATTTATAAATGAACAGTTTTTTTTATAAGAAGATTTGGCTTTTTTTTTTTCTTTTTCTTTTTTTTCCTTCTCGTCCTAGTTGCTACTTCCTATGTTCATATATAAATTTGTTTTCTTAATTTTGTGTAAAATTATTTACATGAAACGGACGAACTTCATAAGTTTTTTAGTACTGAAAAAAATAAGCCATATAACGACATTTCTGGTTGACAGGCTCAAAAGACAACCGTACTTGATGTCCAAAACCAGGAAGTTGAAATTAGGCAAATATACAAGTTACAGAGCTAGACTTTTCTCAGGTCAGGCTGGACAGAGATAAGAGAAGAGATTCCATGCTATAACAGAAGATGCTAAACTTACAATAACCGGGTGTAGAGTACTTCCCATTTCTTTATTCAATATATATATATAAAAGACTTTGTGCTATTCAAATTTGATAGTAAATGGTTGGATGTGATGTTAGAATGGATTTGAGCACATCAATTTCTACTTGTTTGTTGTCAGTTGTATAAAGAATAATTATTATACTTCTTTGGCTCAACAAAGTAAAACTCAGCACTCAAATTAAAAGAAAAAAAAGAAATAAAAAAGGGTCAAGATATAGTTGAAGGTATTTACCAAAGGAGTCATCTAGACTTACCATTCCCCTCACATGATGTGTAGGCCCTACCATGGGTCACCCACAAGGGCCCACACTTATCATGGGAGGAGGGACGACTCTTCCGGTATGAGTGAATAATTTCTTGTACTTACTATTTTGTGCTCGAATGACAGCTGCATGAAAGGCATTCATGCCGTTCCTTCCTCTATAGGGGCATCTTGGAACGGTTTCCATAATGTGAAGAGCAATTTTGTAAAATCGTCGATCCACTGCAAAAAAGAGAGGGGATTCCAAAGCATTATTTGTAAACGAAGCTAACTCTGGGTCTTCCTCGATTAGTAACTCCACAATGTCATAATGATCATTTCTTATAGCCTCATGCAGTGCTGTGTTCTTCTCCAGATTTATCTTTCTCAGTAGTAAGTTTTTCACTGCAGCTTCTTGGTCTTTTGCACAACTTATTAGATGCTTTGTCATGTCAAAGTGTCCTAAGCTCGCTGCAATATGCAGTGCAGTATTGCCTTTGCAATTTCCCGTATACAAAAGTGATGGCTGCGAATCAAGAACTTTTTTCATGATCTGCACCTTTCCAGATTTTGCTGCCACATGAAGGACAGAGTTCCCCCTCCTTGTCACCTGCTCGAGATCCCCAATTTCTTCAAAGAAACTATCATTCCCAGAAATCGCGGCATTGAACAGTCCAACATCCATCGAGTTTCTTCTTGAATCTTAAGCCTTTTCTCCCAAAGTTAACCTTATAGTTTATAAATATACGGCAATCAGCAAATTAATGAATGTTATAATATCACATATTATTTGTTTATATGTTGATCAAAATTATTTGAATTCTGTAAGGACTTTATGTAACATGTTCACAAATTATTTGGGCAGCTCGGAAGAAGGCAAAATAGTAAATTTAAAATGCCTCTACTTTCCCAGAAGTTAATTTTCTGATCAATTACAATTGAAATCAGTATCATTTGCGTTATTGAATTTCCATCATACAAACCCCTTATAGTATTTTGATATAATTTAATATATAAAAATATATATAAATATATATATATATATATATATATTCTTCTACAACACTCTGCCCACCTTTCTTTCGGTAAATAGTCTCCTCCTCCTCCTTTCTCTTCACTATTTTGGTCTCAGATTTGTCCCATGTTCACCAGATCTAAGCGTTCTCATTGTTAGTTTTAGCTAAAATGTGTGAAAACCACTGGGCTCTTTGCTCATCATGTGAAATGTTTAGGGCAGTTTGGCAAACTCAACATGAAATCTACTGTTTGAAAATGAAGAAAATGGACAAAAGTATGCATTTATAACTTGTTAAAATGTCATTCACATCACTTTAATTTTATTATATTAAAACATTTTTTTAAATAAATATAATAGAATTTTAACATATGGCGTCCGCTCTATAATGATTGATCTTTATTATCAACTAAAATACTAATTAGTTTTTGGTGTAGACAAAAATAAAATTCTAGATCTCTTGATCAACGATAATCAATTGATCTAACAGAACCTACAATATTTACATAACTTTAATTGTTATGAAAAATTTGTGAATCTATTTTTGTGTTATTAGATTTATTGTTTCAAAAAAGCACCCTAAAGATGCTTTATACCTGATTTTTCCTTTTTCCGCTAGTTCTCAAACGGGACTAAAATTTCCTTGAGACGGAAGAAAGTGTTGTTAGCTGAAAAGTGAAAACACACTTTACCTACCAAATGAATGCCACAATTTTTTTAATAATTCTTAATGCCATATCGAAAACATGATCAAAACCTCATTCCAAAAAAAAAAAAAAAAAAAAGAAGGAGAAGAAGAAGAAGAACTAACGGTAGAACTTCTTCTTCTTCTTCTTCATATATATATATTTTTTTTAATCTATTTGAGGGGGTTAACGGTAGAACTTCAGTGGTAGAATTTCTTCCAAAAAAGTTTTTCTTAAAAAGGCTTTACCATTTTGAGTGTTTGGCAAACTATATTGATAAAATGATTTGAAGTTAAACCCTTGCTTGGTAACGGATTTGACAAAGAACTTTTATGTGATGAAAAAAAAAAAAAAAAAAAAAAGAAGAAGAAGAAGAAATTATAAAAGTTCTTTGTAATTATGAAATTGAACCCAATTTTTGGCCAATTTTTATTATTGTAATTATTAGCCCTTGCTCTCTCAAAAAGGGTGGTGATGTAGGACATAATTTACTATTTAATTATTGTAATTCTTAATTTTGGTATTTAATTTGTAATTTTCGTTTTTTTAGGTTTAGGATTATTGTTTCCTTTTTTTTAGGTGCTTTTAATGTTTTTTAGGTGCTTTTAATGTTTTTTAGGTCAAATTTGATTCCTGTTATGGTTAAGTATTAATTAGGAGTTATTTTAGAATATATTTTCTTGTCTTTCAAGTTTTATGGAGCCCTTAAATAAGCTTCTAAGTCTGTACACATTTTTTTAACAATTATTCAATCAATAAAAATTCAGACTTTTGTTTATTGTTTCTCTAGTGGATTCTAGAACCATTTCTCCATGTGGATTCAAAGAACCCTCATGGATTTGAGGTTATTTTCAAAAGCAAACGTGTTTTGCTTCTTGTTTTCTGCAAGTAGACGTATTCTACTTCTTAACACTTCCACATCCCTCATCAAGTGGACATTGAGTCTTTGAAGAATAAGTAATGTTAGAGATACAAATTATTTTACAAAATATTTTACAAATTGCTGATGTGGTGAGTTATTATTGGTAAATAAAAAATGATATTAATGATAAACCTAGATGAAAACTAATAAGAAATTAGCCACATCAACATTTTGTAAAAATGTTGTAAAATAGTCTGTTACTGTAGCATTACTCTTGGAAAATAAGTACAAGCATTTATATCAATTCATTTTTTCTATTAAAACTACTAGTTGTAACCCGTGCTCACACACGGATGCATTCAATGACAATGATGATGGGGTGAGCTTACCTATGTGAATGAAGTGATTATCTAAACTTTCATGGTAAGTATTACAAATGGATCACGGGGCCAATGTCAAACAATCTCTTTAAATCATTTTGTTGATTCCTCCCGAGACATTAGTACACACAAAACTCAAGTTATGATTTTGAAAAATGGTCAAGACTTAGGTATAGTACTTAGGTGCTATTTCTTAGGTTCCCCTCTTAAAATTTTTCCATGTGGATTTTTTTCTCATGAATAGAAGTGTATATTTTAGTTAAGTAGTCACATGGCTGAATCTTAACAGAGAAATCTAAAGAACGGCACCTAAGGTATTGTACATAAGTTTTGTCATTGAAAAATAATTAACCTCAATATGAAATGTTTTTGAATATCATCAACTCCAACAAATTTACATCCAAGTTGATTTAAAAAAAAAAAAAAAAAAAAAAAAACTTTGTTGAAAAGTGTTTCGTTATCATTAACAACACAAAACCCGCTTCCAATTTAATAGGGAGAAAATGTTGAACTTGAAAAGTGTTTGAATATCATCAATTAAAGATAAACTAAATAAAAGAAAGCGAGAGCTCTTACTTGAATAGATGTAATTTCGTTCCACAAGCTTCCCGTATAATCACCTGTAAATTTCTAAGGGAAACCATTCAAATTTATAGACAATAGTTAAGTAAGAAAGTACACGTTAAGAACATATTCTTTCAAGAATTCAAGTAAAGAATATATTAAAGGAAATATAAATTAAAGAATATAATAAAGTAAAGAAGTTCTTATTGGGATAAATCCACGTTAAGAACATATTCTTTCAAGAATTCAAGTAGGGAATATATTAACGGAAATATAAATTAAAGAATATAATAAATTAAAGTTCTTGTTGGTTCTTTTAAGAATTCAAGTAGGGAATATATTAAAGCAAATATAAATTAAAGAATATAATAAAGTAAAGAAGTTCTTGTTGGGATAAATCTCTGTCTTTGTGTGAATTAAATTAAATATAATCCAAGCTATAGAGAAAATAGAAATCTACGAAAACGATAAAAAAAATCAACCAACAAAAACACCAATAAATTAATTGGAAAGCCCTTCAGTGTAAAGGGAAAAACGATGAGGTAAATCCAATCAATCCACTATAATAAAATAGATATTACAACACTCAAGTTATACCCAAAACCTAAGTTCACAATAAATTGGGAAAATACAATAATACCTCTAGGAACAAATACAACCACACTACAAAACCTGGTAGCATGATTTTCCACTCTGAATACTTCAACTCTTTATGGTTGTAGCACCTCAACCCAATTTATCTTTCTTGTATTCCTTGAGCACCTTTTCTTTTTTCCTGCCACACAAAACTGTGTTTCACTCTTTAGTCTCTCTCTGATTCTCTCAGTGTACGCTGAAACCACATGCACCTATCTTTATATAAAAACGTCTGCTGCCTACACTATTCCTAATTACATTAGGAATAGTATTCTTGTACTTGCAAACCACTTCACTTGTTTCATGTTGAAATAGAATTCCATGTGGGCTGGACTCTATTAGGTGCCATGCACCTCAACAGTTCTTACTTTTTTTTTTTTTGAGAAACCGCCCCCTAAAAAAGGGAGGGGAGCTACAATTCATTTGAAATTTTAGCGAGATAAGCTACATCAGAGACTACTGGGACTTCCTCAATCCAAGTACAGAAAGGAAAAAAATTACTTGCTACTCTTGCTAAGCTATGAGCAACGTTGTTTCCCAACCTACGTGAATGCCTAAAAACCAAGTGCCTAAAATGTGTAGACAAGACCTTGATGTCAAAGAGAATGTGTCCAAAGCTAGCTGTGGAGAAACTCTCGTCCTTCATAGCTTGAATTGCAATGTCTGAGTCGCCTTCCAGGATGATGTGATCGAAACCAAGCTCTTGTGCAAAGGAAAGAGCCCGCCTTGCTGCCAACACTTCCACCATCTCCACCAAGGTGGGCAAATGGAATAGCTTGTGTTCATGCAGCCATAACTAGTGCTAAAGTGACTTAAAAAGGGAAAAAGACAAACTTGCACCCATTGGTACAACCTTTTTCTGTATGAATAGATACATCAATCCCAAAAGTTAAATACCTACCCAAATTCTGGTTTCTCTCTACTGAAATAGAAAATGTGGAGGTGAAGCAACACTATCCTCCAAATTGGATTACTACATGTACAGGGTGCACCATATTATGGTGTGATCACCCGCCACAATTACACACTAACAAAATCACATTGTAACTCAACAAAATTTACAACTGGTCATGATTTGCCCACCGTAAACCTATTGGACCTAACAACAGTATTGGTTTGGATCCTATTGTGGGACTATTTTTCCAACCTGATATATCTACTAACCTCTCCTGATCTTCAATCTTTTTCATAGCCTTCTTATGAAGAAATTATTTTCGTGCACCAAATATATTATACTTTTCTCTTATAAAATAATAAACCTCATATGTAAGTTTCACACAGGTTTCAAATTTATGTGAGATGAAGATATAATATACCGAGAATACAAAATAATTTTACTTTCCATGGATTTCCATATTGTGGAAGAGTTAATTATGCACAGTAAAGTTTACTACATATTGAATGGAGCACACCATCGAAGTGTATAAAATAAAATGTAAGAGGAACAAGATTTTTAAAGATGAGATTGTAAGAGAATTCATATGATTAAAGTTACCATTGGCAATGTTTGCTTCTATAGCTATATTTGTTTTTCGGTTTATGTAATTAGTTGCAGAGCCTTTTTTTCAAAGAACCTCGTAGTGACAGATGGTAATTAAAGGGCTATTTGTTTACACTATTACTAATTGACTACACGCCAACAGATCAACCACGCACCGCAAACCTTTACCCTATGCATTTGTGAGGCATGCTACTAGCCCAATATACTTTTCCTGTTTTCCATATCCAAGATATAAATTCTCAGCAATCTACAGAACCAAATAATTAATTTGAAGTTAGGGCAATCATTATCATAGGAGTCAAAATACCATGGAAATAATTCTCATTTTCTGCCAAATGGAGTTTAGAGAAGGGAAATACATGCAGGTTCTCTTGTCATAGAGAAGCAAGTGCGCACGTCGGCACGCACTGGCAATTGTCTAAAAAAGCCCAAATGTTTGTGAACCCTTGGTGACTGACTTGTACAATACACCAACTACTCGCATTCAGCGACTTCAGAAATCAATAACATTCAGATAAATCATAACAAGATCTTTCATTAACCAACAAATCAAAGCTGCTAATCACAGCATGCTTCTTGATTTGGCCAATGTATCCAAACCGCTAACTGGACATTCCAAGACTTTACTGTTTTGACAATTTTTTTTTTTTCACTTGGAATAGTAAGAGTTGGTTTAGTTAGGTGATTTTGGAGCCTAAAAGCACATTTTTAAATTCAAAACACCATTTCGCTACAGCAGCTCCTTGTAGTTTTTTATAAATATTCATTTTTAAACCCAAAACATCATTTCACAATAGCTTATACAAACACAAAGTGCAGCCTAAGTTCAACCATACAATCATTCTAATGAACATGACGAAATCTAATATATTTAAGTTCTCTAAGTGAAAATTTAGCATGACGCAAGGTAAGTGAAAATTTAGCTAAGACAATGGTCCAGTGAGTACACTAAACTTGCAATAATCACGTCTATAATCTTGAAAATGAGGAGGGGAAGATGCATAAATAGAACCACGAGCTCCCAAGCAGCCTAAGCTCTAAATGACAACAACTTCAATCCATATCTTTTTATTGGATATGAATTTTGACAAATTCATCATTGGATTACATTTTCTTCTTATATCTTCCATACTTGTAAAATTTCCAGAAGATCAAAAATTAATCAATATTTATGTTGTCAAATGTTAAAATTTATATGCATTTATGATAAACAGAGATTTAATAAAACATGTAAGTTGTTGCAAGGAATCTCAATTGTAATTGGAGACCAAAAAAAGAAAGAGTTTTGTTCACACTCTCGAGATTATGATAGGCAGATTGTAGTATACTTATAGTTAAAGAATAAAATAAAGATTACATTTGGATTTTTCTTCTTTTTTAAATATAAAATAGAAATTCTATTCCAGTCTAATTTAAGTATATATATGTGTGAAACTCCTTCTTGAAAACTTGAACCCCAGTCCTTACCCCCTCCACCCTACAAATACTTATATTTGTGGAGTGACTATCGCACCAAGAGTGTGCGATAGTTAGACCTATGTTAGAGATTTGGATTGTTATTTAAGAGAAATGCAAAACTAAAGGATTTCTAGAGAGAAAATATCTCAAAGATTCTGTTAATTCATTTGTATATGATTGCATATTTGATTACATGTATATAAGATTTTGCTTATATTTATGGTGTAAGGTTGAATTTATTCAATCATGTGTTGGTTTTATTCCATGCCAAATTTGCTTGTAATTTAGCAATTAGATACCCTATATTTAGGTGGGAATAATGTAAGGGTTATGTGTGAGAGAGTGTGAAGAAATTCAAGAATGTGTGCATTTGGAGGTTTCTTGCGATTGGATCTCGCCGACTAGCAACTCGCCAAAATCCCACACGTTTCAAGCATGCAGAAAGTTGAAGGGTCACGACAACTGGAGCACTACTGGACAAAAATGACAATCTAGCCAGTCAGTTATCTTGCGACTGGGACAAGTCGCAAGGCCAAGTCACTAGAATGCCTTGTTTTGTAAAAAAAATGACATTTCACTTTCCTCACATACACTACTATAAATATTCTTATACCCATGAAATATAAAGAGTTTCGAGAGAGAAACCCTAGAGAAAACCAAGATTGGCTCATCCACAATCTTAGACATTTGATTCTCCAAATTTCTCTACTCTCACCCTCTCCATTGACATACCCATGAGAGGTTCATTAGCCAAATCATTATCTCACCATACCCATATCAGTGAGGATGTATTTTGGTACTTTGGAAGCTGTTCAGAAATGAGCAATTCACTTGGTTGATGCAATGGGCTTATTGCGGGATTCGAAAAGCTAAAGAAGCCACGGTTAGGCTTAACCTTGTTAGAGCAAAAAGCTTCGAGGGCTTAGGTGCATTGGGTAGATTAGGCTTGGAGGGTTTATAGCTATTTGTGTATCCCAACTTTATTTTTTAGTAGACCATTTCACCGCTTGGAGGGCAGCGAAGAGGTTTTTCACCGAGTTTTTCTGTTTCCTCTTCGATAACATGTGCCGATGTTATCTTTGTGTTTGCATCTCTCTAACCCTTACTCTTGCCTTTTAATTGCTGCTGTGTTGTGATTAATTATGGTGTAGAGTTGTTTATTTGTTTGGATTTTTGCTTGTACCTATTATTCCGCACATCTACTGTTTGGGTATAAGCTTGTATTGGTTAAATTTGAAATTGGAGGTCTAAACATTCATTAGTATTTTTCACACTAATTGAACTTTCAATTGGTATTAGAGCGGATACACTTGTTTTGGTTTCATTACCTTAGTGTAATCCTTGACCCCTTGTGTTTATATGGATAGTGCTTTGTATGCTTCTATGCATGTTTTGGATGTTGATGAATGTAACATGCCAAGTGTTTGTGAAAATGCCTCTATGAGTGATAATCCTCATGATTGTCATGCTATGTTACATGAATCTTTGGGTGTTGTTGATATTCCTAACATTAAACTCTTGAAGAAAAATGCTAAGAAGTTTCATAAGAATTTGAGCAAATTATTTTGTGAAAATAATGATTTGATTGCTAAGCTCATGAATTCAACAAATTGGTTAAGAAATATAAGAAACTTGCTGAAAATTCTCTTGAAAAGCTTAAAGAGTTTGAATGTTTGAATATAGACTTGGATGCTAAACTTGTCTTGTCTAACAAACTGGTTGATGAGCTAAAATGTGAAAATGAATCTCTTAAAATGCATGACAAGCGTTTGATTGATGAATCTATTGCTAAAAAGGATGAAAACATTTATTGCAATCATGTTGTGGTACCCAATTTTGTGCCTATTTTGTGTTCTACTTCAAAGGACAAATCGGTGTACGTCACTACAACAAAATGTATTTTCAATGACGAAAAAATTTGTCACTAAAAGTCCAGTTTTTCATCACTAAGGACCTTTAGTGACGAAATTGGACTTTTAGTGATGAAACCCATTTCGTCACTATAGCCCCGTCACTAAAAGTTCTGGTGACGAAAAATTTCATCACTAAAAGTCCGATTTGATTTTAAAAAAAAAACTTTTAGTGACGAAAACGTTTCTTCACTAAATGTTTTCCTCACTAAAAACACTATTCAGTGACAAAAATATTTCATCACTAAAAACACTTTAGTTTACTAAATCATATTTAGTGACGAATAATTTCATTACTAAAACTACGTTTGGGTACATATAGTGACGAAAAAATTCGTTACTAAAACTATTTTTAAGAAAATCTAGGCACATATAGTGACGAAAATTATTCGTCACTAAAATCATTTCTTACAAAATTTTTCTATATTTAGTGACGAAATTTTCGTCACTAAAACAATTTTTTGTTGCTATATTTGTGACGAAAAAATTCGTCACTAAAACTTATTTTCTATTTTTATTTTTTTCATGGCTTTGATATTAACTTGTAACCTATCATTACATTATTAAAACCTCATATTTGAATAACACATTTATTTCAACAACACATTTATAAAAAAAGATCCATACATTCCACAAGTAAAAAATAAAACAAGTATTTAATTCAGACTCCTTCCATACAATAATTTTTTGCAATACATATATACAATAACACTACCTAAACCCTATTTTAGAACTAAGGGAAGATGTCCTCATATGTCTTCAAGTAATATCAAAAATAAATCCCCTAAAAGCCACCAATAAGAAATCTGCACAAATATAAAAACAATGCTTCGTTAAAATCGTAAAGTAAAAACATTAACTATGTTATAAGAAACATTTCTAACAATGCATTAAGAGAAACCACACCAATAAATTAAAATCACAACTCCTAATCACAAACATCACAAGTATAATGCTTACAAGTATTGAAATCAAATAAAATACTATTTATCACATCTAATCAACAATATTCATTCACATTTGCAAGAAATGAAAAACACTCTTAATATGTATTTAAACCACCTTATAACACCATTCAAGCCACCTGCTTGCTCCAACACAACAACCCACCACAAAACCAATCACAAACATCACAAGTATATATAGAGTTTTATAAGTTTTTAACTAGAATTTACTTACTTTGCTCAAACTAAGTTTACAACTTTCGGAAAAAATCCAAATTTAACTTGTGTTCTCACCTTGTTCCTTATAATTTCTTCAGCCACAAAAGAGAAAGAGAGCAGGAGATTAAAGAAAGATAACTTTTAGTGAACAGTTAAGTAGATCCAAATTTAAAATACATATTCTTTATTCTTTTTCCCATTTCTAAACAGTGGTATAGCTTAGAATTCAATATTGAAAAGATTGAAACCCCACATCGTGGTATCAAGTCCCCACATTTCCCTTCGTTCATATTGCTAGTAACCAGACCCAATCATACCTCAAAAATATTCCTAATGTTTAATTAGTCAACATAAAACATGGAGTTAAGTTGCCAAGGGCCCACACCCAACATTTGATAAGCCTCCCAATGATCTAATGGCTGTAGTCATCAACACATTCCATGTATCAATAGGATTTCACCTACATGCAACACATAGAATAGTGAAGCTTTACCTCTTGATGGAGACAATGCAAGAATTTCAATAAAAAGATGACTCTCAATCTAGAATACCATAGATTCACATAATAAATAATAAGTAGAAATACATAATTATACACAAAGTCATGGCTTAAACTAACATTGAATGGCAATCATATAACAGGAAGTGAAAGCATATGCACATTGATTGTTAACACTTCCATAACACATTGTAATGAGAACTCCTAGATTAGCTTTTCTTTTTGCATGTTAGTAACATTTTACATGTGTCCATTCATGTCATTGTTACATAATAAAAGAAACAATTATCAACTTCAATGTATGACAGTTCTAAGTGGAGAGAGTTTAACCCTTAACTCTTAGAAAGCTATAGCAAGTTGTGTACTTCAATATCAGATTAGATAAAAAAAGTGAAACCTCTATAGATATTCAAACAAGTTGAAAAAAAGGAATTTTTTTAAGGGGAGCCAAACTATATAATGTAAACATTATTAAACTAGACACACACATACAGCCACACATTTATACATGTATATGTGTACGTGCATGTATACATTTGTATGTATGAGTTTTGCTTGAAAATATAAGTGAAAAATTCATGCTTTTTGAGAAAGGACTAAATAACACCACAGGAAAGTTCTTGATTTAAATTTTTTAGGACTTGTTAACGTTATAAGTTCTTAGTACATATATCCTTTCATGTAGGATTTTATAAAGCTTAATGATAATAAATAAATAAAATCATACAATATTTACTTTATAGAATCAACTTTTATACCCCAAAAAAAAGAAGAAGAAAATAATTGAATGTGAATTAGACATTGTGTTGTCTCTATAATATGCTTACAGCTTTAATCTCATTTTATAACATAATTTTTTCTTCCTTGGAGTTCCTTAGGATTGTAGGCTAGTTGTCTACACTTGCAAAGTAGTGTACTCTGCCCAAAAACTAGCAACATCAAACATTGTTTCTCATTTCTTCATGCCAAACACCAGGTTAAAATTTGTATGATTCCACAAATTTAAAAAACTTATAATATTATTGAACCTAAATCTAAACCCCAAAAAATTGTTACATGCAACAGAATTTAAAAATAAAAAAATAAAAAAACACCAAAAGCACAAAACCAAGAAATATTTCATTTTTCAGCAAAGGAAACCCACTAAAAGTAACGGTTTACAATTTGCAAAAACAATCCTATTATCAAGAAATAGCTTATTTTCATGAACTCAGCAAAAAATATGACACTCAAAATAGCCCGACACACACAATTCCATCTAATCCAAATCAGAATTTACCAAACTTGAGGTTAAAAAAAAAAAAAAAAAAAATACTGTCGCGAGCCTTGCCGGAAGGACTAAAGAGTCGCCGGTGTATGTTTAATGGCGACAGTTTATTTGCAACCGTCGCGAGCTGAAGCTGGGTTTTGGCGACGGTGAATAGATCGAATCCTCGTGATCTGAAGCAAGCGAACCATCGCGATCTAAACCGTTGTCGGAAGGATGGAAGCGTCGCCGGTGAATGTTTAATGGCGACGGTTTATTTGCAACCGTCGCGAGCTGAAGCTAGGTTTTGGCGACGGTGAATAGATCAAACCATCGCGATCTGAAGTGAGCGAACCGTCACTATCTGAAGCGAGCGAACCGTTGCGATCTAAACCGTCGTCGAAAGGACTGAAGCATCGCCGGTGTATGTTTAACGGGGACGGTTTATTTGCAACCGTCATAAGCTAAAGCTGGGTTTTGGCGACAGTGAATAGATCGAACCGTTGCGATCTGAAGCGAGTGAATCGTCGCGACGGTGAGGCTGGGTTTTGGCAATGGTAAGGAATGTGAAGGGTCGCTAGAAGTCGAATGGTCGCCGGTTCAAAGGAATGCGAAGGGTCGCCCGTTCGAAGGAATGCGAAGGGTCATGATTTGGAGTGGGTATCGACGATTTGGATTAGATATCGGTGTATGTTTAATGGCGACAGTTTATTTGCAACCATCGCAAGCTGAAGCGTCGCCGTTGAGTTTAATCAGCGACAGCTGAGCTCAACGGCGTTGGTGGTTGGAGTCGTCGTCGCCTAAAGGAGCTGAAGAACTGAGTTTTTTTTTTTTGGACCGAGAAAGTGACGATTTGTTTTGTGGCTCTTTATATTTTTTGGGTGTGCTGGGTATTGAAATTAGGCGTCTTTAGTGATGAATTCCAATTTCGTCACTAAAGACCAGGCTTTGTTAAGATTTTTAGAGACGAAATTCATATTTCGTCACTAAATCATACTTTTAGTGACGAAATATGAATTTCGTCTCTAAAAACATATAAGTGCAAACCTTTTATTATTTTTAGTGACGAATATTTTTCGTCACTAATTCTTCATTATAGTGACGAAAAGATTTTTGTCCCTAATACTATCCATAATAATATCTACAGTGACAAAATATTTCATCACTAAAAATTTCAACTTTTAGCGATGAAATATTTCGTCACTATAGATTAATTAAACTTGCACCAAAGTTTCCCTCCACTGGCGCCTATTTTTCAGATCACAATAGTGATGAAATTTATTTTTCGTCACTAAATGTTATAATTTTTTTCATTATTAGTGACAAAATTCATATTTCATCACTAAAGCTGTATTTTTATCGACGAAAAATATTTCCTCACTAATTTGCCTCACTAAAAATACATTTTGTTGTAATGCGTTCCTCTACACAAAAGAAATCAAATGGTTAAGAAAAAGGCTCTTAAGTCAAAGCCTTTATTTAGGTCTCAACCTAAGGTTTTGGATGGATCTAAGTTTGTTCCAACTTGTCACCATTGTGATGTGATTGGTCATATAAGACCTTAATGTCCTAAGTTGAAGAGAGAACAAAACCATGTTGCTAGATCCCTTCCGAAAAAGCCTAGTGTACCTAAACACGTTGTTTGTCACCATTGTGGTGTCTTTGGTCATCTTAGACCTCATTGCTCTAAGTTTCAAGCTCTTAAAAGAATCAAAAGAATAGAGAAACTTGAGCTTCTTGGAAGTTGTGCTAAAAAGGGTAAACCAGATTTGAGTGAAAATAGCATGTTATTAAAGAAAGTGTTTAATGCTCCTAACTCATTGTCTATGTGCATCTCTAGTTCTCATTCTTCCAACCCTCATCTCACTTCTCATGAGACACTCATTCCAAACAATCATTTCATTTGGATGAGGAAGGGTTCCTATGGTTGAGCTTTTCCTCTTTTTGGTCCCTGATCTAATTCTTTCGATCTTTGTAGGACCCTTCATGCATTAGATGCTATATATTCATGCATTTGTGCATCTTTCATTTATTTGTATGTATTGCTTTTGTTTTTTATCTTAATTTTATATTTTAGTTTGTGTGAGTAAAAAATCCAAAACCACATAAAAAGTAGAAAATCCAAAAAGTTTGACCAACATTATTGTGTTTTGTCACACGCATGTTTTGCCTTGTACCTTTGTACAAATGGCTTTGTGCATTTATGAGCGTAACTTATTCTCTATGTACTTATATCATTGTGGGAAAAATCTTGACATTTATATGATTGTTGTAAATAAATCTTCAAACTTGTCATGAATGATTAGCTAATGGTTTTGTTGATTTTGATACATGCATAGACCTGTGTCTATATATCTTCCCACTCTTTTATGTTTTTGCTTATAGCTCAACAAATGTCAAATCTCCAAAAGAGATAATGAGCTGGAAAAGCCGTTGCACATACTAGTATTCAACTAGGAAAAAGGGAAAGCAACTTGTAATGATAATGTATGGTGCCCAAAAACCAAAGGCTTAATCATCAAATTGAAATATAAAAAATTTCAGGCATCGATCTCAAAATGAGATGTATTGTTCTAAAATGATCAAATGATAAGAAATGTAAGAAGCCAAAAGAAATGCTTCAAAGTTATGTAATCAAGTTTTGTCGGAGGTTATATATGCAAATTTCTATAATTGAGATTGGTCACTCTTCCTAGTGCTAATTGTGTATATCTTGGTTGAATTGATTATTTAAACTTCACATTAAACTAAGGACTGTCTCACATTTGATACCCACACACATCACACATGTCTATATTCAATGAAAGCCTTATTCATTTGTGTGATTGTACTTGATTAAATGTGTTGTACATACTCAATCATGTGTTGATCAAACACAAAAATATTTTTGAGTATTTTTAGTTGTTTTTGGAAAGAGTTTTTTTTGAAAATTTTCAAAAAACCCAAAATTTTTGCAAATTTGTTTTGGCGACTCACTCGTGGATTAAGCCAGTCACGAGATCCCAGTCACGAGCTAACTCAAATGCTCTCATGACTCTCTGGTGAGTCAGTCCCCCAGTCGTCAAAAATACTTAGAAAATTTTCAAAATTTCAAGGTTTTTTTTTTGCTTTTTCGTGACTCAACTTGGCAATTTGGTCGCAAGTGGAAGCTCTAGTCGCGAGCTAACTCAGATGGATTCACGACTCCCTTTGCGACTTGCTCGCAAGTGGACTTTCCAGTCACGAAAAACACTTAGACAAATTTTTCAAAATTTTGTCAAAGTGTTTTTGGCGACTCGTTTTGGCAACTTGCTCGCAACTCATTCCAGTCGCAAAAATCGCATGTTTTGCATAAATAGGGTTAAATCCAAGACAATTTTAAAAAAATTTTAGTTTTCTTACGCATCACATGCACACACTTTGTCTTGTCCACCTCTCCCTCCCATAAAACCTCCATTTTCACTCACAAAACCTCCATTTTCATCATCAATCCTTCATCAATCTTCAAGAAAATGTATGGCTCTTATTCTCAAAGTATTTCAAGTTTCTAGCCCTAGTTTTCTTAGATTTTGTGTATATGAAATATGGTTGTTGAATATGGTTTTGTTGATGTTTTGATGAGATTGATTTATGGGTTTTGTTGGTTTTGTTAGTATAATGCTTATTCTACATGGTTTACATGTTTGTGCTTCATTTTTTTGCATTATATTATGTTTGTGTTGTGTTGTGCATATCATGTTCATGATAAAATGTCTCTTAGATGTTTTTGTGTGCCTCTTTGGATTCCATGGAATACAAAGTTTGTAGGGTTAATCATGTTTCTTTGTTTTTGAAACATTATATGATTATGTGTTTTTACACTTTGCCCTAGTTTACACACTTTTGCATTTGATGCACACACACACACACACTTTGACATTTTTGAGTGCTTGATGTCATGATTCTATCATGTTTTGATGTGTTATGTCTTCACATGTCATTCTTTTGAATTACTCTTAAAATTTCAGTTTTTAGGGTTTTTATTCATTATCCGTTGTGTTAGTACTAACTTGTCACTAATCAAGTTTGTTATCATACTTTGTGCTCTATTTTGTGGTATTTGCTACTCTGTTTTATAGATGACTCCAAAGAAAACCACTGCAGAATGGTCTGACAAGAGGAAACGCATGGATGAGACTCGATTTCTCTCCACTCAACATTTTAAGCGATATTACCAACACTTTCATAAAGCACCAATCATTCAAGAGCGGTTTATGGATCTTATTGATCTCAAGGATTACTTCATCCTAGGCTGTTTTGTGGAAAGAGGTAAGGAAAAGCTACTAAGTGACCTCCCTGGGGTTTGTGAACCACTAATTCGAGAATTCTATGCCAATGCCATCCTACGAGAGGATGTCATAGACTGTTGGGTTAGAGGCCTTGAATTCACCATTAAAGTAGAGGACATTGATAAGGTTCTTGGATTTGGAGATGTAGAACATGACTTCACTCACTTTAAGGACAGAATACTCTCCATAGAGATGGTTCAATCCTATATTGGTGGTGTTAGAGAAGGAAGATGTCTTAACACAATAGCTTTCCCACCAAATTTGCATTGCCTTACATACATCATGGTGTTCAACTATATCTGGTAAGGAAGATGACCACCATCAACAATGCAAAAGCCATCTTCCTCATGGAACTTCGGGAAAACACTTACATTGACATTGGTACTCATCTATTCTCCATCCTTGCCGATGAAACAAGGACAGCCTCAAGGCCTAAGCTTATCCTCCCTAGTCTAATAATGAGGATCCTTCATGAAAAAGGTGTAGAAACTCCCCAATCAATGCTCTAACCATTACAAAGAGCAAAGTTCGTCTTTCGGGCGATAAGAAGGAGGTTGATCCTACACAAGAAAAACCTATGGACACCGAGACTGAAGTAGAAAGACAACCATCTTCTTCCCAAAGAGTTGGTGGTAGAGGAAGAAGTAGAGCTTCATCATCTTTAGTAGTGCCTCCAAATGCGTTTCAGATCATTCTTGAGAGGATTGACAGCTTGAGAGAAGTCTAAATGTTCAAATAACGTGTAAAACACTATGAACGTTTAGACCCCCAAATTACAAATTACCAATTCAAGCTTATTATTAAACAATGTAAGTGCGGAATATGAATATAAGCTTAAAACAGAATTGATAAACAATCTAAATCATATAAAATCACATCCACAGCAGAAATTAAATGGCAAAGATTAAGGGAAGAGAGATGCAAACACAAAGACAACACAGCGATGTGTTATCGAAGAGGAAACCAAAGCTTGATGTAAAACCTCTCCGCCACCCTCCAAGCAGTCAATAATCCACTAGAGAATCAAGTTGGGATACATGAACAGTAGAAGACCCTCCAAGCCTAATCTACCCAGTGTACCTAAACCCTCCAAGCTTCTTGCTCCAACAAGGTTACGCTGAACCTTTGTCTTCTCTAGCTTACCGGATTTCGCTATAGCCCATAGCTTCAACCAATATCAATTGTATTAGGTTCTAAAGACTTAGGAACTAATGTATTTAGAACTCTAATGTGTAATGTTGGCAAACCATGATCAAAACAGTTGTTAGTCTTGTTTAAACTTGCTCAAAGTGTGTGCGTTGTATGTAAAGTTGGAATTGAGTGGCTGCAGAAGTATTAGTGACTTTCGGTTTGGCTCGATTAATCGAAGAACAGGCTCGATCAATCGAATCTTAGACAGAATGTTTTTTCTGTAGATTTTCCAACTCAGCCCTAAGCCCATGTGATGTGTAGGGTTAAGTGTTTTACTCCTAGTATATAAAGGAAACCCTAAGTACGTTTTTATTAGGTTTTTAGAGAGAGAATGGTGTGCTTCTTATATATTTAGGGTTTTGTACCTAAAAGCTCTCTAAGGACTTGGTTGCTCATATTGCTGTTTGTGTAAATCTCTTGTGAGATATGAGAGGAGCTTTCTTTTACACAAGCTTAGGATTATCAAGAAGGAGATTTCTTCAAGAGCTTGATGATCATTCAATTGCTGCCATAAGAACTTAAAGAAACACAAGCGAGTGTGCTTGTACTTGCTGGAGAATCCAAGAAAGAAGAAGTCCATGGTTTCAGAGCTTGCACGTGGTCGTGTCAGTAAGTTTCTACTAGTAGGTAACAATAGGATGTTAGTGGTCTAAGTCCTGTTGAACAACTTCGATTCTTTCATAGTGGATTCAGGTTTACCTTAAGGATAGTTAGGTTAAATCCTCCCCAGGTTTTTACCAGTTTGGTTTCCTAGGTGATCATATCATTGTGTTATTTATCTTTTCATTGCTTTGCATGATATGATTGTTTGATTGTGATAACCTAGATTTGAAATTTGGACTAAGTAACAACTTGGCTAATTACCTAAGTTAATCTAATTGTGTTTTTAAGGGGTCTAAAAACTATCAAATTGGTCCCTTCCTAACTGCTTCCCAAGCACCAAAAAGCCTTCTCACAGATGTGGGTATGGCAAGAAAAGGATTTGACTAATAAACCTCTCAAGGATGTAACAATGGAGATGGTGAAAGTAGAGGAATTTGGAGAATCAAAGGATGAAGATTGTGGATGAGTCAATCTTGTTTTTCTCTAGGGTTTCTCTCTCAAAATTCTCTCTGGAAGCTCTCTACATTTCGTGGGTATAAAGGGTATTTATATTGGTGTATGTTTGGAATGCGAAGAGTCAGTTTTTCCCAAATAGATTGGACTGGCGACTTAGCCTCGCGACTTGACTGAGTCGTGAGTCCAAGCCACGAGCTAATTGAATGGCCAGACTGGACTTTTTATCCTTTAGTGCTCCAGCTGGCGTGACTATTCAGCTCCTCTACATGCTTCACTTATGTGCATCCTTTGGCAACTTGCAAGTTGCGAGCAAGCCGCGAGTCCCTTACTGAGTACACAATCTTGAGCTTTTCTTCACACTCACTCACACACTACCCTTACAGGATTCCCACCTAAGTACATGGTTTCTAAATACTGAATTACAAGCAAATTTGGCACGGAATAAAGCCAATAAGATGGTTGATTAAATTCAAACTTACAAAGTCCAAACTAAGCACTTCGACAGGCTGCCCACCATTCAAGACCAAATCAACTTACTTGCAGCCAAGTTTGATAGCTTCACAAACCAACCTTAGCCCTTTGGCCATTCCGGTCAATAAAGGGGAGTAGATGGAGTAACTCTTAAGGGGGAGCCTTACCTTAAAGGGGAGAACTTTTATAAGTTTTTATAGCTTCTATGTTTTAAGTTTGGTTTTAGTTTCTATTATGGGTTTTCATAGCACTTATCTTAGTACTTTGGTTTGGTTTTTAAGTACTCTATAACTTTAGTACTTGGTTTTTAAAATATTTGGACATGGTGTGTTATGAATGCTTGAATGTTTTAGCTATTTTGACTATGCTTTATTATGTACCTTTGCTTTTTAGCTTATTAGTACTTTTAGATTATGTAGGCATTATTTTTAGTACTCTACTCTTGTGCCCTTGTTGGATCTTGTATCCTTGATACATCTACCTTAGTGTTTTTGTATCGATTGAGTGTTGGACATGCAAACGATACTTTGCATTGAGCTTATTAGCTTGCATGTTCGGATGTTCATTCCTTATGCGAATGATCATTGTGGTCACTATTTATAGTGATTGTTCATGTTTAGTCAAGTCATGCTTTATTGTTATATTCTTTATTACTTGATCGCATTGTGCTTGCTCCGTATGCATTTCAAGATTTCTGCTTACAATGATCTTCATGTGTTATTGTTTTTAGGAAACTTGTCCATATGGTTCAAGAGCTTTACAGAATTTAGGGTTAGGTGTGAATGAGTTTTGGCAATTGTTCCCTACTCACATTTTAAGTCTAGAGCCTGTTTTATAGTTTTGTCATGGAATAGCCAAAGGGAGAGACTTGAACCCTGGCCCTTACCCCCTCCATCCTACAAACACTTATATTTGTGGAGTGACTATTGCATCAAGGATGTGAGATGGTCAAACCTACGCTAGAGATTTGGATTGTTATTTAAGAGAAATGCAAAACTAAAGGATTTCTAGAGAGAAAATATCTCAAAGATTCTATTATTCATTTGTATATAATTGCATATTTGATTATGAGTATATAAGATTCTGCTTATATACACAGTGTAAGATTGAATTTATTCAATCATTTGTTGGTTTTTTTCCATGCCAAATTCACTTGTAATTTAGCAATTAGACACCCTGTATTTAGGTGAGAATAATGTAAGGATTATGTGTGAGAGAGTGTGAAAAAATTTGAGAATGTGTGCATTTGGAGGTTTCTCGCAACTGAATCTCGCGAGTAACTCACAACTGGCAACTTGCCAAAATGCCACACATGTGAAGCATGCAAGAAGCTGAAGAGTCACGACAGTTAAGCAATACAGGACAAAAATGACAGTCTGGCCAGTCAGTTATCTTGCGACTGGGACGAGTCGTGAGGCCAAGTCGCCAGAATGCCCTGTTCTGCAGAAAAATGACCTTTCACATTCCTCATGTATACTAGTATAAATACCCTTATAGCCATGAAATGTAGAGAGTTTCGAGAGAGAATTTTGAGAGAGAAACCCTAGAGAAAATCAAGATTGACTCATCCACAATCTTAGACATTTGATTCTATAAATTCCTCTACTCTCACCCTCTTCATTGACATACCCTTGAGAGGTTCATTAGCCAAATCCTTATCTCACCATACCCATATCAGTGAGGAGGTATTTTTGTACTTGGGAAACAGTTCAGAGATGACCAATTCACTTAGTTGATGCAATGGGCTTATTGTGGGATTCGAAAATCTAAAGAAGACACAGTTAGGCTTAACCTTGTTGGAGCAAGAAGCTTGGAGAGCTTAAGTGCATTGGGTAGATTAGGCTTGGAGGGTCTATTGCTATTCGTGTATCCCAACATTATTCTTTAGTGGAACATTTCACCGCTTAGAGGGTGGTAGAAAGGTTTTTCGCCAAGTTCTTCGATTTCCTCTTTAATAACATGTGCCAGTGTTATCTTTGTGTTTGCATCTTTCTAACCCTTACTCTTGCTTTTTAATTGTTGTTGTGTTGTAATTAATTATGGTGTAGAGTTGTTTATTTGTTTGGGTTTTTGCTTGTACCTATTATACCGCACATTTACTATTTAGGTATAAGCTTGTATTGGTTAAATTTGAAATTGGGGGTCTAAACATTCTTAGCATTTTTCACACTAATTGAACTTTCACATGGGAATAGAGATCCACAAAGCGTAGTGCCTAGTCTAACAAACTAACAGCTTTTCTAAAACCCAATAGATTAATTACACGTGAAATGCATTATAACAGAATATTGTTATTGTTGAGTGAATAAGCTACATGTCATTTGAACCCTAATCTTGTGTTACATGTCGATTGAGGCTGACATGATTTGAACTCCAACATTGCAGCTTTGCTTGATTGTAATGGTGAGTCTGATCTTTTATCTTCTCTGAATTCTGAAATAAGGTGTATTGTTTTACATATATCTCATCCTGTTTTTGTAGTTAGATGAAAATAATCTAGATACAAGATCAATCTTTTTATCTAATTAAATTTGATCTTGTTTTCTTGCTATCATGATCTTGGATTGCTCCTGTTTGAAGTTTATCATTATCATCTGATCCAATCCAATACTCCTCCTAACCATTTATGCGGTTTATATTTTGATAAATAATCAAACTAATAATTTATTCAGATCTAACTATTAGAAAAGGGAATTATGTATGGAACAAATATAGAATTAGAAACCAAGCAATAAACACACACATTAACTCGTAAAAAATATCACTAGTTCACAAACTAAGAACGAACAAATTACATAGATTCTGATGTAGGACACAATTTACTATTTAATTATTGTAATTTATTATTTTTGGTATTTTTATGTAAAAAAACATTATTTTAGGTTTAGGTGATTTATTTCCTTGTTTTTAGGTGCATTTAATGCTTTTTTTAGGTCAAATTTGGTTCCTGTTATGGTTACGTATCAATTAGGAGTTATTTTAGAATATATTTTCTTGTCTATCAAGTTTTATGGAGCCCTTAAAAAGGCCCCTAAGTCTGTAAACGTTTTTGGAGAGACTATTATCAATAAACACAGACATTTTGTCAAAATTTTCTTCTGGTGGATTCCAGTTTATTTCTCCTTGTGGATTCAGGGAAACCCCTCGTGGATTCGAGGTTTACTACCAGAAACTAACAGTTTAGTTTCTATTCCATCAAGAGAGCATTGTGTGTGCTTCTCTTTAGGCTTCCGCAACATCAGTTGGTATCAGAGCCTTGACTTACCCTGGTCTGATTGCTAACCGGCGAGACGGTAACCACCACCACAACAACGACAAATAACTTAGCGAGTATTATGTGACGTACAACAAGCACTCAAAAATATCTATGCTAGGATGGCGCCATTGAAGAATGGAAACAATAGGGATAACTGCAGTGGAGACATAACTCTCAAGCAAACTATTAGTAAGCAAATTTCATATAGACCGTATAAGAGAATTGCAAGTTTTAATGGTTATTTTTTAAAAGAAGATTTTCTTGATTGGTTACTTGATCTAGAGGATTTATTTGACTATGAGAATATTTGTTATGAGAGAAAAATTGGACTTGCTTTGTATAAACTTAGTAAGTATGCCTTATGTTGGTGGGAATGAGTACAATCTGATAGAATCCGACAAGGTAAAGACAAAATTCGATCATGGCCAAGGATGAAAAAGATGCTTGCTATCAAATTTTATCCTTTGGATTGTGAAGAAATCTTGTCGTATACAATACAAGATTATTATTGGCCAAGAAGATCATACTTGAATTATTTTGAAGAGCCAAATATTTCACCGCTAAAGGAAGAATTACATGTTGAAGCAAATATTGTTCTTGAAGAATATGGAGAAGTCAAAGAAGAAATTATAGAGATTTCTGAGGAAATTAATGAAGGTCTTGTTATAGAAGAAGAACCTAAAATCAAGATTATGGAGGAGATTAATGAAGACCCCATTATAGAGAAAGATCTTGAGGTTGAGTTAGTAGAGACCATTAAAGAAGAAATTATAGAGGAAGTTGTCAACGATCTCGATGAAATCAAGTTAGATGATTGCAACATTCAAACTCCTATTATTTTATTGGAAGACACCGAAACAAAGTTTATTGATTTCATTGGGGTGGAAAGATTTGATTTGATCATTGACTCTTATTGGGTGAATATTGTCAATTACATGAAGATCAAGGGAGAAGAAGTTCAATTTGCCCAATTAATGACTTCCAAGTTTGGCAAGAAGACAAAGAAGATGAAGTATTCAAAGTATTTGTTCTCTTGGCATGGGAGATTTCAGATTTCAAAGATGAACTCGAGGATGAGTTTGTTTCAAGTGGAGGGGTCTGATGTAGGACACAATTTACTATTTAATTATTGTAATTTATTATTTTTGGTATTTTTATGTAAAAAATGTTATTTTAGGTTTAGGTGATTTATTTCCTTGTTTTTAGATGCATTTAATGCTTTTTAGGTCAAATTTTGTTCCTGTTATGGTTAGGTATCAATTAGGAGTTATTTTAGAATATATTTTCTTGTCTGTCAAGTTTTTTGGAGCCCTTAAAAAGGCCCCTAAGTCTGTAAACGTTTTTGGAGAGACTATTATCAATAAACACAGACGTTTTGTCAAAATTTTCTTCTAGTGGATTCCAGTTTATTTCTCCTTGTGGATTCAGGGAAACCCCTTGTGGATTCAGGGAAACCCCTCGTGGATTCGAGGTTTACTACCAGGAACTAACAGTTTAGTTTCTGTTCCATAAAGAGAGCATTGTGTGTGCTTCTCTTCAGGCTTCCGCGACATCAGATTCCCTAGTGTCCTTTATTTTTATTACAAGAAGAGGCTGGCAACAATGAAGGCAGATAAACCAAATCGTATTCCACTACATAGGTTCCACCCAGAGGCAAAGATACAAGTAAAAGATGCAAAAAAGTAGCACTCTGTTGTTGCGGGAAAGAGATCACATTGGTTGCAAAAGAGTTCGTTGGAAAG
This sequence comes from Quercus lobata, assembly GCF_001633185.2. NCBI lineage: Eukaryota > Viridiplantae > Streptophyta > Magnoliopsida > Fagales > Fagaceae > Quercus > Quercus lobata. The sequence goes on along the minus strand of NC_044906.1, from coordinate 28,157,998 downwards.
GAATCATTTGGTGGTGAGAGAGAACAAGACTAGGGGAATATTTCAGGTGCTACTAGTCAATGAGAAATAAACAGTAAGAAACGTCAAGGGGACAAGAAAGGAAAACAAAGCACAAGAATAAATAGTATTATTAGCAAACCCTGATTTATCAACGGAGATTGCTGATATGCCATAAATAAATTCTGAGAACATGAGCAGAATGACAAATTCAATTATAGCGATAAGAAGTAGTCTTAGGTAATTGAATTTCATAAATTTTGGCACATATGGGATTAAGAAGTGGATAAAAATAGAGCCAGGTGAGAACCAAAAGCCAGCGAATCACATACCATAAAGAGTCTGAAGTAAGTGTTTTCGCTTAAAATTGCCAAGTCGTTGTCATTATAACCACCTGGCACCTGGAAGGCTGCTGTGAAGGTGACAATTGCAACGAGTGTGGCTATCAATAAATTGACTTTGGGCAATTCCCCAGAACTTTCTTTGCAACTGCAGGCTTTTGAATTGATTGTACAATTTGTTCATCTACCTCAAGAGTCTGTTCTTTCGTAGTTAAAGTTTGCATACAAATCACTCGTTCCAAGCTCTCCTCTGCACTCAACTTTTCTAATATTTTATCCTGCAAGTGTTTAAACCGAACTGTCACTACCTATCGCTTAAAAAAATTGCAATTTTCAATCTTGGAACATATATCGGTCCGTAAGGGCCCGTTTGGATTAAAGGGGGAGGGAGGGAGAGTAGAGTAAAATTGACTAAAAATAAGTTAATTTTGGGCCAATTATACACTCTACTCTACTCTCTCTTCATCTCCCTAAATCCAAACAGACCATAAAGTTTGCATGAGAAAATAATTCAAAGTTCAAGATTCTAAGCCATATAAAATTAAGACTAATTAATTGTAAAACTCGCATTATAAGTTTTCCAATAGCTCTTAAATCTCTTATTCAACTATTAGAAACTTTATCAGTTAAACTAACTAGAACTCATGCCGCATCAACAACATAATAAATAATTGTTGCATATTTTTAGATTGATGCATGATACATTTGCATATGTAAAATTCATGAAATAAAATTTGTAATATGAATATCCCTAACATCACTGAAAAAAATAATGTTCAAAAATTAGTTTCCCTTTTCGTTTCAATAGCCCCTGAACAAATGTCATGTTGCTTTGTTAGTCAGGCGCAAAGCAGAGGTAAGGCCATTGGTAATTGATCAATCGATGATTTTGGAAGTAATATTGAAAGGTCAATAAAGTAAATACCATTATAATTATTTATTATTTCACTAGAGTGATACTAGAAATATTACAAATTTTACTACATGAGTTTTATAAGCTGACATGCCATTAATCATAAAAAGGTGATTCAACATTTATTTATGAGTAAAATTTAAGTACACTCACTCTTTTTTTTTTTTTTTGGGGGGGGGGGGGGGAATAAATAAGGTACCCTTACTTAAATGTAGTACATTAGGCTTTACAACTAAATTCAAACACATATTAAATTGTATTGAATTTAATTATCCATAGAAAAAAAAACTATACTTAAGTTTTATCATTTTATTTTTTATACTTAATGATAAAACGCGATTTCACCTCATCAGTATGTTCCTCGTTAATATGCTGGACGATGTTGAGATCCTGTTCATGAGAAACAAACAATGTGGTGAAGACACCAGTGTGGGGTCCACCGAGGAGCCTCCGATGATTAAGTTAGCTCAATTCTCGTGGAACCAGAATAATCTGTATGTAATTGAGCTTATTCCCACTTACTTGTTGCTTCTGACTTTATATAGCCTCTTTGTGAGTAAATGCTTTGTGCATTTATCTTCTCGAGCGTTTTGATTGAGCTAGAGGGTTAAATGGCTCATTTAATAGCCATTTAACCTCCCCATTCAATGTCATGTAATGGCTATGTAACGGTCAGCTTGAGGTGGCTGTAACAACTGTGAGCTGGTGGCTGGAAAGGTTGTACGTCCGTTACACTAGTGCCATTTAAGTGAGGAATTTATATCTGGGCATTAATGTGTGCTTATGATTGTCCTTGGTAATGAAGATCCTATACGGACTATTTATAGCAAAATTTATAGTAACTTAACAATTCTTCATTTCACTATTGGCAATGTTGTGGGCACAATAAAAAGCGATAACAATTTCATAATTTTCTCAAGCTAACATGCCTACTCACACATGGGCCCACCATAATCTCTAATTTATTTATTTTTTTAATGATGTGTCTTGCTAATTTGTTAATAATATAAAATTATTGTGGTTTTTTGTTGCGTCCATAAAATTTCTATTTTCCATTAAAAGGGATTAGAGACTACCTCTAAAGGAAAAATTATTAAATACTTCAAGAGTACCATAAATGCATACTTTCCCTTCTCACATGAATTGTGGGTCTCCCCATAAATTTAATTAGTGGGACCCACAATTATGTAAGAGGAGAAAATATGCATTTATGGTACTCCGAGAGTATTCTATAATTACCCCTTCTAAAGGGAGTAATTGCAGTCGATTAATCTACTCTTCATATCAAACGAGTTCCTACTTCCTAGTAACGTCAATTTTAGAAGCTCTCTCATCAGATTAATATTTTTAAAAGAATTTTATAAGATTGGCTTTTTTTCCCCAAGGAATTTTCCATTAGTAAGAATTTGTAATTTTCAATTGATAGTTATCTTCTTTCTACTCTAAAAGATTTATGGGGCTTACCTTTTCTTTTGACATGAGTTGTTCATTTGATTGAATAATGTCAACAGTACTCATCTGATATAGAACAGACATCACATGCCTTCTTGGAATTGCAGAGACGTCGAAAGTCACAATGCAAGATCAATGGGGAGTGCCAATAAAGGTCATTTGGGTGACAGTGTTGGAATTGCATGAAATTTGGTAGGTTAAAGGGAAATGACATTCTAATTTGAACTCAAAATTTCGATGGTCACCTAAATTTAGGCAAATTCCTTTGTTAAGGCCTTGAAAACAGTGTTTTGCTATTTATAGTAATATTTTTTTTCCTTAATAACTTTTAGTTTAAAATTCAAAATAAAGACTCGTCTGTTTTGGGATGACCCTTAAGGTCAGTTGTTTATGATTTTTCATTTAAATCATTTTTCCATTTTTGGTAAATTTTAGTATTTTGTTACCTAATTGCATAATTAGTGCGAATTATGGTTTCAAACGTTTTCTAATCGTCCTAGGGTTTTACTTTCTCAATATTATATGTTTTGTAGCCGTCAAAGGCAAATCAGATCATTATTAATAAAATACAGACTTTTTGTCAGATTCTTTCTCTAGTGGATTCCAATTTATCACATTGTGAATTCAAGAAACCCCTCGTGGATTCGAGATTTACTACCCAGAAACTAACATTTTAGTTTCTGTCCATCAAAGAGAGTATCGTGTGTGCTTTATTCAGGCTTCCGCGACATCAGTTATGTTTTAGGACTTAGACTCATCCTTATTTTGTCTAGGGGCCCTAGGCCCATCCTTGTTTTTGTCTAGGTTCTAAGATTTCCTTATTTATGTTTTAGGGCCTTAGGCTCATGTCACGTCATCTAGAGTTGTTACCTTATCTTGTCCTTTGTTTAGGCCCTAGGTCCATTCTTGTCTGGTCTAGGGGCATTAGACCCATGTCTTATCAAGGTTTGTCACCTTTTAGCTTCTTCCTTGTTGTGTCTTCAAGTTTCATCCTTTTGGATCTTATCTTTCTTGGTTCTTGTCTAATCTTTATGTTCTCATTCTAGGGGCATGGTTAAGTGAGAATTGAATGTAAAATTTATCTTGATCTTCATGACATATCTCTCATAAGGATAAATCTCTTGTAAGTGACCCATCATTGCTCATAAAAAGAATCTTGCACTACCCTCTTGGTCTCAAACCTCTAATAATCACCTCATAAGAACCGATCTTACTTTTGTTGGCCAAATGATATTAACTGACCAAGATATTTTAAACAAGATGGAAGAAATGATGACAAGGATGACTGCTCCTATCATTGAGAGGCTTCACCATCTTGAGAAGGCTCAAGGAAAGAAAAAGAAAGCAATTGAAGAACCCCAAGATGAAGAATTTATCTTTGATGATGATTTTTTTTTTTTTTTTTTTTGAGGAAAAAGAGGCTGAGATCAATAAGGAACCTAAGAAGAGAGAACAGTCAAAGGAAACCAAAGAGATGAGTGAAGAAATTGAGAAGCTAAAAGTTTTGCTTAAGAGGTCCCAAGGTATAGAGGACTACATGCTTGATAAAGGATTGTGTCCATTTCCCAATATCCAACTCCTTCCAAAGTTCAAGATGCCAAAGATGAATTCTTTTGACTGTACTGGAAATTCCAAGAATCATCTAAAGCAATATGTTCTTGCCATGAAGCCTCTAGGTCGTACCAAGGAGTAAATCATTTTGTGTTTCTGTTGAACTCTTAGTGGTATAGCCCTACAATGGTATCTCTCATTGGAAAATGCTAAGATGAATGATTGGAACAAGATGATTGAATCCTTTGCACAACAATATTTATACAATGTTCAATTGAATGTGAGCATTAGAGACTTGGAAACTACAAAGCAGTTGAACAATGAGTAATTTTTTGATATTCTAATGAGGTGGAGAGGAAAAGCTTCCAAGATGCCTAATCATCTTAGTGAGAAAGACCAAGCGAGGATGGTCATGAAGAATTTGGTAAAAAGTGAAATTTTGATTCTCATTAACACTAACTCTGATACATGATGGTGGGTTTCAGTTAGCTCAACTAGTAAAGTCTCTGATAGTTGAATAAGAGATCTAGGATTCAATTCCCGCCTATACCAAAAACTGATTGATGTCTTGGTTTTATGGTAAAAAACTATCATCAAGAGTGGACATCATAGATTGAAATTCTCCCTTAAAAAATAAATAAATAAATAAATAAAAATTTTAAAAAAAAATTCTGATACAAGATGAATATATATATATATATATATATAGATACATAACTAATTCCATAAAGTCTAAATCAGACTAACAAACTACAAACTATTAACAACTCTAATCAGATAATGACACATGTACTGACTTAATAACTAATCAACATCTAACTCCTCTTTGCTTCATGCCTCCTAAACTACATACAGTTTAGGCTATTCCTATAGCTTTGCTACAGGTTATTTAGACTCAGCAGTAGACTCAGTGGTACTATGCTTCACAGTATCGAGCGAATGCCACACGAACTTTCTGTCTTAACTCTCTCTTCGAATGAAAACTATATTGCTCTAGCGATTGTTCCCAAGCTTGATTAATGAAATTTTGCTTATTGATTCATTTTAATACAATCGAAACCATTTAAAACAACCCTTACAACACTTTGTTTTGACAAAAAAAATGTAGCCAAAAATCTAAACTTAACTGTATACATTGTACAACAAAAAATCAGAAATATGGGGAATAGAATGGAAATAATTAAATAAAGCGTAACCCAAGAAGCAAGGTTTGAAGGGTCATCCTTATCCAAGACTGCTTGTATGCCTCATAAAAGGCTACGATCATCCAAAAAAATGGAGAATTCAACTAACGGCACTTGTATCATTTCTGCGTAGTGGGCGAGGTGGGAATATTTTATTTCTGGAAAAATTGTAAACGCAAAGTGGATGCACATTATCGCAGCCGAGGTACCAAAGGCCAAACAATCAAATATCAGAAAGGTTTTAAAGTGTTTTTTCTTGCGTAAAATTGCCAAACCCGTTTTGTCCTTGTATCCACCAGGAACTTGAAATGCTGCTGCGAAGGTGACAGTTGTAAATATTGTCATTGCTGTTATATTGAATTTGGCAATAGGTGTGTCTCTTCCATGAGTATTGTCTTTTGGAGATGTGTTGTCTTTCGGAGGTGAGTCTTTCACATTATTGGCGCCACCCATTCCTGCCTTAACCTCTGAATGCACTATCCCGTGTTTCATGAAATCGTTCAAGTCCTTCTGTCTCATAAGTGTGACCTTTTGTAATTTGTGCAACCACTCGTTCCAAACTCAGTAGAATGAAGTCTCTAGTCCACTTTGACATTAAAATATCCTGCAATTTTGGGTTTATTCCGTATTTGGAGAGTTCAACTATAAGGAAATTAAAAAAATACATGACAAGTTGCGATAGTTGGAGTATAATAAAGTAGAATACAAAAAGTGGGATAGATGATTTGTATTATAATTTTAGAATGTCTTTCACCTAAGTAACCTTTTCAATGGAATCGAGAAAGACTGGTGTTTTTCAGAAGAAAGCTTTTCTTTTTGGTAAAACTTACATAATTTTTTATCAATATATAATTACTATGCATAGTTTTTGTACCTTCTCAGAGCTTAAAAGCCGAGTATCTAACTGAATAATGTCAGCAGTGTTCATCCCCTCCTTGTTCATAGCCCACTTGTCAAGTCTCTTGTCATCTGCAAGCATCATTAATATTGTATGACGCCCACTGATTGCAGCTAGATGCAAAGGCGTGTTTCCAACTTTATCTTGCTCATTTACGAGATCTTGAAAGGCATTCCTTGAGGAATATTTTCACTGCATTTCTGATTCCAGTTTCCACGGCAAGGTGAAGAGCTGTCCTACCTTCATTGTCCAATAATTCACAAGTATCTGGACATTTTGTAATGAGTGTTTTCATTACACCATGTCCTTTTTAGCTGAAATGTGAAGAGCAGACATTCCCTATTTGTCCTTCATGTAAGCAAGGGAAATATTTGTTTCTAAAAATAGTTCCACAACTTCTGCATTGCCTAAATATGCAGCATAATGAAGAGGAATCCAGCCATAGTCATGGGCTTCCAGAATTGCTGTTGGAAATTTTTCCAACATCTTGTGCATAACATCTGAAAAGAAAAGAGGGAGGGAAAATTATGTTGTTACAGGTTAACTGAAGTTAGAAACCATTGATGATGAATAGATCAAAATAATTTTACGTTCTTTAATTTCACATTTTGACTCATCAAGACTAAAGAGATTAATCTTCTTCTTTTTTCTTTATTACATTCCATATTATTGATTTGGATACAACCTGGCAGTCAATTTCACTAGATAATTTTCACTGTTCTGTATAATCAACTTATTTTTTACTCCGAAAGAAAACACTTGATTGATATATAATTACTGTCACTGGTCAAAATTCAGTTATGTGGCTTTTAGTTAAGTAGTCACATGGCTGAATTTTATGAGTGAAACCTAAAGAATAGTACCTAAAAGTACTGCACCAAAGTTTTGTCCTTTAATGATTATTTTACATTAGCTAATAAGATCACGTGGAGCATTAAGTTCAAATCCCATGAATAAACTGTTCAATTTTCTATGTTTGAAATGTCATTCCGTCCATTCCCCCTAACTTTCTATGGTAAATTGCTGCAACAGAGATTGAATTGTTGCATGACTGTGTCTTGCAGCATTTTATATATGACTTTTTTGAAAATTGCAGCAACAGAGAATAAATTAATATGTTCCATTCTAAAAATGACATTGTAAATTGCTTCAAAGTTCAAACGGACAATAATTTGTTTTGCTTTCTCTGCTGAAATGTTTATGGTTTGCTTTAACTTTTTGAATTTTGTCACTAGACTAAGAAAAACATAACAATCAAACTATATTATTTTCCATTCAACCTTGGTAATTGACCAACTGAAATCTTTTAGCTTCTTATGAATTACGTGTATTCCTTTGTGGTGTAGAATATTAATAGTGCTGTAGTAACCACTTGTGGGACTCATTCCTTAAAATCAAGAAAGAAAAGGTTCATTTATCTAAAGTAAATTGCTCTCAGTCTTCCGATGAAATGATTAAGTCTTTTCAGTTTGAAAATTAAATAGATTGAGGTAGTGTATAACTTGTAGTGCAAGTATTGCACAAATTTGTGTCGTTGGATTGTGCAATAGTAGAGTTATAGGAAAATAGATGTTTCAAAAGTTAAATAGGAGAGAAGACATATGCATGTGTAAAAACAGAAACAAATCTAAAAGGTGCTAGGATTAATTGACAACAATTTCATAACATTAGCCTACCATCTCACATATGGATCATTAAAAATAAATTTAATTGTATATTGTTGTGAACCCATGTGTGAGGTGGTGCGCTACTTTGAAAATGTTGTGAAATTGTTGTAAATTTCTTATTGTCCCTTACTTTGTTGAGATAGTATAAAGTAGTGAGATAAATTACCTGCTCCAGTGGCGTCGAGTTTGCATAGTTTGTGGGATTCAAAAATGATCCAACAGATTTGTTTAATCAGCCATAACAGAGCATCTTTGCAAATGGGTATAAACATGTTGTCTTCAAGGGTTAAAACAAGAGTAGCAAATCCTGCCCGAAACTAATTAACAAAGTAATCAACACTAAGGATTTATAGGAGAGAAACATATTAAAGATTTTCTCATACTAAAAGATAACCGTACTTCATGTCCAAAACCAGGAAGTTGAAAAATAGGCAAATATAAAAGTTAGTAAAGTTACATGAGAGCTAGACTTTGCTCTGGTCAGGCTGGACAGAGATTAGAAGATTCCATGCTACAACAAAAGATGCTACACTTACAATAAACAGCTCTAGAATAATTCCCATTTCTTTAGCCAATATATAAAATATTTCGTGCTATGCAAATTTGTCTAGTGAGTGGGTGGAAGTAATGTTAGAGTGGATTGTTGAGCACATCAATTTCTGCTTCTTTGCTGTTAGTTGTATAAGTGTAATTAACCAACTTCTTTGGCTCACTAAAGTACAATTGCTCCTCCAATAGATTAAATGATTAAATACACCATTTTTTATTAATTTAAATATTTTGGACAATTGGTAATTTATTATGGTAGCTCAAACAGCACAAACATAAAATGGGGAGTATTAGATTCAATAATTAAATTCATCAATATATTCAAATTATAATATATTGAAAATCTAATATATATTTTTTTGTTTTCTTCATAATAGATAGCTTCAAAGTCTAGTCATCCAAAAATTATTTGAAAACCAAAATACGGCCAAATTAAATTGTTAAAGAAAAACCACGAGCTTTGTGGTTCAATTCATTGGCAGTTTCTGGTTTTTCAACTAAGACATCCAAGGTTTTAATCTCCCCCACCCCCAACTATTGATGTATAAAGAAAAAAAAATGTTATCAAAAGACTTATAGTTTTTCTGAAGTTCATTTGGTTAATGGCAACTATAAAATGACTGACTCAATTAATGTTCTTTCCTTGATTTTATCTTATTTTTCCTTTGCATTAACCATTTCAAAAGGTCATAAATTGTTACTTCAAAGAATTAATAGATACAATTTTTTGTACAATTTTTGTATTTATCCTATATTTAATCTTAATAGATTCACGTTTATTTTATTTTAGCTTAGATTGAAAATTACTAATTTTTAAAATTGATAAAAAATTTATTTCAAAAATAATATATTTAATAATAGTATCACCTTAAAAAAACTAAAATTTCTCCCTGAAAAGCAACTTTATATTTTATTCGATAAATGAAATTGTATTGTATGAGAGACTGCCTTTATATTGGTAGGCATATGATGCAGTACAAGATATATGTGTGATGATATCAAAAAAGAAAAAAAAAAATATATATATATATATATATATATGTGTGTGTGTGTGTGTGTGTGAGAGAGAGAGAGATGGGTGATGAGCAGATAAACTACGGTGGGCCTAGAGCCCAATAGGCTTGTACACTAAGTAACAGCACATATGAGGCTAGTGAGTGTGTTAGCTTTGATGAATGGAAGTAGCCTGATTTTAACAGTTCGGCCTCATATATATGTCTGGCCGAGTTTTAATTGTAGGGACCATTTGCTCCTGTTTCATAGTTTTTGGGCTAGGGTGATGTTAAGGTGTATAAAGCCCATATGTATAATTGGTGTTTGGGTTAAGGAGCTTGAATTTACTGAACTTTGGGCTGTAAATAATGGTTTATAAGGTGAGCTCGCGGCATGGGTTTGACTGCTAAGGGATTTGCCATTTATTGCTTGCCATTGATGACCTACTACTGTGTTTGTGAGGCCATGTGTGCAGGCTTGAGCATCATTGTATAGTTGTATCATGCATTGTCCTTGTGTTTTTCGGTTTTTGATACCTTAACTCTCAAATTATTTAGGCCAGTTTGGATGGAGGGAGAAAGGAAGAGGAGTAGAGAGGAGTAAAGTAAAGTTGACTAAAAATAAGTTAATTTTGTGCTAAATCTATTCTACACTACACTACTCTCTCTTCCTCTCCTTCAATCCAAACGGAAGGATTTTCTGTGTAATAAGGGATTTGTTCTCTCTAATGTATTCTATGATATAGCTAGGGTGTTTCAGATTTGAAACAAAAATTCAGCTCTTCAATGAAAATCACAGAATTTTTAATATTGACAAAAAGAAAAAATGAGAGAGAAATTGAGTAGATAGTATTCAGGTTACAATGAGTTTTTCCCCAAAATAATTTTTCAGAGTGGTTATTTATCGATTTTAGAGAGTTCAAATAGCCTATTTATAAACCAACAAAATTTCTAGTATTTATTCACCTCATTTGCTCCGCTGACAATTTCATAACTTCGACAAAGTGGAGCTATTTCAACATCATGTTTGACTAAGTCAAACCTCACAAAGCTGATCATGACCACATATATGGTCCCAATTATTCTTTTTCTTTTTCTTTTTTTCTTTTTTGGCTGAATATGGTCCCAATTACTCTTAATATCTTAATAGTTTTTTTTTTTTTTTTAAGTAAACAGTAATACTTATTAAAACACACAGGAAAATAGTAATTCTAATGTTTTAAACTGTGTTTATAATACATTACATAATCAGAGTATAACTACAAAAGAGTCTAACCGTTATAGTTGTAGACTGGGTTATAAACAGCAGACACTAGACACACACAACTAATATGGGATAATAAATATCTTAATAACTGAATAAATAATGAATAGCATTATCCATGTTTTAAAGAAAATATTTTTCTTTAACCATTGCACATTGATGGTTATTTATCCATTCAATTCAAAATCTTCCAACTAGCCAATTCGCACGATTTAGATATATGTTTCAATTTATTAGGTTTTAGCCAAGGACCTTGTAACTTAATTGACACCTCATCATGCACAAAGTACTTGGGGTTTAGAAGGTAAAAGATTCGATCTGCGGAGTTAGTAACATATTGTAACTATCTCAAAAAAAATTATTAACTTTTAAATGTTTAAAATTCTAGGTGACAAACACAAAGCCAAAAAGGTTAGAAATTGATATATTTAAGTTAGGTGAAAATTTTGTGTCAATGTGTTTATTAAAAATTATGAAGAAGACTTACTACAAATTTTGAAATAATGCAAGACACTCGTTGGAGCGAGATTGCCTAAAATCAGAACTCAAGTTTTGCTTTATTGAAAATTGTGAAGAACAATAATGTTGGTCAAGTAAAACTTAGACTTGCTACAAATTTTGAAATAGTACAAGACACTCGCTCAAGCGAGATTGCCTAAAATCAGAATTCAAGCTTTGCTAAAGTGTGACTTCTGCTAAATCTAAAGTTAGATACATAAGACATTCTTAAGCAAGATCTTCTAAAGAGAAGGCCATCAAACTCCCATTCAAATTACCAAGCCAGTCTAGAAAACTTCTCCTTATGCCTAAATAGAGAAAATTCATCAAGGAATCTTGCCCCAATTTTCTAGTTTGAATTGTTTTGGGTTTTCTTAATTTGGAAGAAAAATCTATACCTTATTAAATAAGTAATAGGACTCCTTATTTATAAAGGTTTTTATTTGTTGTCCACCAAGAAAATTATTTATTATCTACAATGAAAGGTATTTCTTGTCCGCTAAAGAATAGGTATTGAAGTCTTATAAATAGACAATACCGCAAAAGACTCGGGGGCTTTAGCCCTTGGGTCCTCCCACATGGAGAGAGACATAAAGTTAGTTTGTGAGAGCTCATTTGTTATTGTTGTGGCTATATATTATTTGTTTTATTTTGCATCATGGCTTTGTCTTGGCAAGAGTGCCAGAAATTGTTTGGTAGCATTTGTTCTGTGCTCTGCTGTAATTTGTATATGGATTGGTTTGTTGGTTTGATATGGAGAGATATCTCTTTAAGGGTGTTGTACGGTATAAGGAACATTTTCACTTTGTATTTGTGTGAGGTAGCTATTTTGGTTTTGAGGATTTTAGTATTTGTGAGAGCGCATCTATACCATATGTGTGTCCCTATATTTGTTACTGAAATTTTCTTTTTGTTATTGCTATAAATGTAGCCTATTATCAAACCATGTAATTCTTTGGTAATTTCTTTTGTGAGTGGATGTCTATTTCTCAGGTTTTCTTGATTTATATTATTTTGCTAAAGATTAATGCTAGGAACACAAAATTTGGCACAACTTTGTGCCACAACTCATCACGTAATGAGTTGTGGCACAAAATTGTGCTAAATTATGTGTCCCTAGTTGTACTCTTTGCTAAATCTTTCTCATGTACATAATATTTTTACAATTAATCTTAGCGTTTGAGCTTCCACTTTTACAAAAAATCTTTCCATAAACATGAATGTGTAGGATAATTCAAGATTAATTTTAATTGAACATAAAAATATTAATTATTTTTACTAACAAAAAAATATTATTGGTTGATGTTGTTTAACATGGTCATGCGTGAACATACAAAAATTCCATGTGGATAATGTTATCTTTTTATTGAATCTAATTAATTAAACATAGATAAATATATTTAATTTGATCAAATGATATATTTATATTATTTAGTTAATTAGAGTTCCAATAAAGAAGAATGTTATCAAGAAGAGAGTCAGTTATTTAATTCTTTAATTGTAATGCTTTAATTGTTTTACATCTAATAGGGTACACACTCTTTCACATACCACTAAATATAAATATCCAGTATAAAAGTGTGGACGTTATGCCAAAAATTGCATATCGCAAGGTGTGAAACATTTTATACAAAGCATTTATTTCATTGAGATGATATTATAATTCAGCAGAAAGTCTAATAAATTCAACCATGAGGAACGAAAGTCATCTATCGATGATGTGTCATAATTTAAAATATTATAAGCACATTTGTAGATTAATGATCCGAGCTTCACAACATATGGATCATGTTTATTAATAGCAATCATAAACAAGATCGAGGCTATTCCACGATAGGCAATTAAAAAATAAAACATAAACACCAAAGAGCAATATGACCCATTGTACCAACTAGTTACTGCGAGAAAGCCCGTTTGAAACTGTAGTATCCGAAACATATAATGGCGACTACCCTCTCCGATTCAGACGTGCTGTTGTCCTTGTCAGCATTCTTTACCTCATTTTCCTTCGCTGACTGCCCTTTCTGAGCTTTCTCTTCAATGGCTGTAGCATTTACGGAACCTCCATCTGTGGATTCTTTCTCCGGCACCTGAGGGTCCAAAATATAACTCTGTTAAATGTACAGACACATGATTTTGTATTATGATACTCATTACGATTAAAAATAGTAAAACCTTTGGGCTCGTGAAAGAAATAATTGTTGAAGAAGACAAGCAAAACGATGTTGCTCGTCTAAAACAGAAGAATAAAGATTTAAAAAACAAAAAAAAAAAAAAAAAAAACGTTTAAATGAGAAACGGTACCATTCCAACAAGCAATATAAACTTAATCAAACGCTATCGTTTTGTATTTAGACTCAAGGCTAACCGACTGGGCAGAGGCGGGAAAGTTAGTTATATGTTAGTTAGAATCCTCAAGATATATCCTGATTTTCTCGAAGATATTTTCTAGAATCTTCTTGAGTTCGTTAGAGAATTAGTTACATAATCTATCAATATCAATATCTACCTATTTAATATAAAAGTAAAATATTTGACTTTTTATTGATTATATCTTATTGCGCCATGTGGCACACAAATTAATGCCACGTTTATATTTAAAATCCCTGAAACATTGTATTTTTTCGTTTAGTAGAATAAGAGAATCGTTTCAGTAATATTTTCATTTTTTAATATCATTATGTTCAGTTGTCTATATTAAATTAGTGATTCAATGGTTCTGTCTTTTGGATAGTAATTACAAAATATCAAACAAATACTTCTTTTTGGCTTTTAGGTAGTTACAAATTTTGCACCTTTCATATTTCTTCCCATAAAAAACATAAAAATCACTTCTTTCTTATCTTTTTTTTTTTTTTTCTTATACACTTCTCTCTCTCTTTCAAACACACTATGGCAGTCTCTCTTCTTTGACCATCTTCCAGATGCAACTGCATCATTTCACTTCGGAATATATAGACACATCAGTCACTACCCTTAGCCGTTCTCTCTCCACAACACAAACCTAACTCAAAGCCGGCAATTGCGACCCTAAACATCTCAAACCTCTATTGCAAACAAGGTTAATTAGAATAGTTCGAACCCTAAATCTTTATCTTTTTCATCATTTTTTGTTTTTTCTACAATGATTGAGGTTTGTTTTCTCCTTCTCTATACTAAATAATCCAGTATTTTGAACAAGTTAGGGTTCTTATGTAGAATAGTAGATATGTATCATGTAGGTATGTAGAACAGTTTAGGGCTCAAAAAAAAGGTTTTACTTTTTCAATATGCAAAATTTAGTTTTCAAAAAAATAAATCAAAATTTTAAATCGTCTTGTATGAAATTCAAACGTTTCTATTACTTTTGTAGATCCTATAGGTAAAAAAGATACACAGATTTGTTTTATATATATATATATATATATATATATATATATGTTTTATTTAATTATTAAATATCTAGAAGTTGGGAGGAACTAGACCATGACCATGAGAAGAAGAATGCAAAGCCATTTCAATCCAAATCAGTCGTAATGAATCTAAGAAAAGATATGCAAAACTTGCAATGTATGACTTTCAAATTTTTTTTTTTTTTTTTGGGTATATTATATGACTAAATATGTACCAAACATTGACTTTGTAATCATGAGATTTTTTATATAATTTTAGAAGACAATTTCAGGTTTTGTGAAAAAGAGGGCTTGATGTAGTAAAAATGAGATAAATTGAATCACAATGGTCTTTGATATTATGTATTTGAAAGTTTTGGGGAAACTGTGAAGTGGATTTGATTTGATTATTATGATTTATTTCAGGGTAGGTTTGTGCATTGAGATTAAAATTTTGTATTTTCTTTGCAAATTCGAAATTTATTATTGAGAGAGAATTGTAGGTTCAATGAATTTGGGTTTAATTTAGAGGTAGCTTGGTGTTTTTCAATGTATATTTGGAAAAGAATTGTGAGTCTGTGAATGTAAAGTTTCATACATTAGATATTTTTACTAATTTGATAGGGCATTTGATGGTGGGATTGGTATTGAACATAGGCTTAGTCTTAGCATTTTAATTTTAACTTTAACGTTTTGTGAATGACAGGGGTTTAAGAAGATTTTCTTACCCCTGAATTTTTTTGAGAAAATATAAAAAGGAAGTCTTAGATTCTAATTTTTATTGGTTCTATTATGGATTTTAGGTTAAAATTTGATCCAATTTATAATCACTTTTCTTATTACATGTCTCGCTTTTTAAGGTATGTAATGTTTCTTACATGTTTCATTACAAAAATATTGAAAGAGATAAACCCGTTTATCGCACGAGTTAGAGATTAATATAATATAAAAGTGAAACATTTGACTTTTTGTTGACCACTCCTCATTACGCCATATGGCTACATAAGTTAATGTCACATATACATTTAAAAACATCAAACAGTTGAGTCTTTTCATTTTTTTAATAGGCACATTTTCAGTCAATAGACATTTTTTTATTCAATAGACACATTTTCGATCAACAGGCACATTTTCATTCAATAAGCACTTTTTTTGGTCAATAGGCACCTTTTCATTTAAAATGCACATTTTTTTGGTCAATAGATACATTTTCATTCAATAGGCATATTTTTTGGTCAATAGGCACTTTTTGGTATATCTAATATGAAGGATTATGACATTTCAATAGGCACCTTTTTGGCATATATATATATATATATATATATATATATATATATATTATAACCTATCTTATATATATATCTATATATGCAATACAAACTAAACTGGAGACGCAACATTCTGTCTCTTATTCCTTCTCACAAAAAACTAATAAATAACACAACGTTGCTTTCTTTTGCCTAACTAATAAAACATTGTACTATTTCTTTCAAAACTAAACAGGATACAAAAGACATGTTATGTGAAAATAATTGACCAACCTTGTTTTCAAAAACCAAGAAAATAGTGCAAAACAAAATTTGCTTCCTTTTTATTTTTTCTTTTATTATTATTTATTTTAATTTGAAAAAGATAAACAAAAACAACCTAGAATGAAATGCATGAATGTTATGCAATGCAAATCCTAGAAATGGAGAAAACAAAAACCAAAGAACAATGGTCACAAAGAATAGCAATAAAACACAAGGACAATGTCAGAAATACTCAATTAGATTGAGCCTTTTGCATCCAAAACTTTTTAGATGTACCATGAGCATTGGAGTTCATATTCACATGGGAATGATTTCCAACTCTAGGATTGGAATAAAGGTTTAAAGCCTTTACCAATTCACTAATAAATACCATAGGATCTTGTGCTTGAGGCACAGGTACTTTTGGTTTGTTTGCTCTCTTAGCAGCTTACAGCTTATAACAGTTTGGACGAATGTATCCAGACTTTCCACAAAAATGACAAACCCATGCAGGCTTATCATGTAACTTGTCCTTAGAAAGGGTAGGCTGCTTAGGTTTAGACTCTTTCAGATTAACCCTAATTTTCCTAGAAGGTGTAACTTCTAAGGGCTTGACAACCTCACTCACAGGGGGTTCAGAAGAAGATGAAGGAACAAAGATGGTGGAATTGGGTGCAGACACATTGATGCTTTCTATAAAACCTAACCTAGTTTTGTCAGAATGAGACTTTTGAACACTCAGCATATGATCAAGTTTGGAACGAGCAGACCTATTAGATTGTTCTCTAGCAATAGAAAGCTCATGTTCCAAATTCTTAACTTTATCAAGTAAAAGCATGTTCTCAGTCTTCACAAGGATGTAATGTAACCCTAGTGTACACACGATACCACAGGATTGTGTTGAGGACAAGGGTGGAGATACAGAGGAGGAGATTGATAGATTCACTTCCGCTCCAGAATCATCAGCACAGCCATCTTGCTCAGCACCAGCACGGGGACCAGATAGACTTGATCACATTCTGGCCAGAGTTGAGCAGATGTACACAATGTTGGATTCCCATGTACAGCATACAACAAACCAGTTCACTTATGTTCAAGGACAGATCACAGCCTTATCTACTCAGATAGAGGAGTTATCTGTCAATCATGGTTCCGAGTCCGAGTCCGAGTCCGAGTCCAAGGCATTCTAGCCCTTTGGCCATTCCGATCAAAAAGGGGGAGAAAATTTGAGGGGGAGCTAAGGGAGAGCTTGCATAGTGAAAAGGGGGAGTTTGAAAAGCTAACACATAAACATAGTTGTTTTGGTTGAAACTGTTTTTAGTTTTTATAACTAATAGTTCTTGTTTATGTTTTTACTGATTTATGTAAAGCTTTAGTACTCTATGGTTTAATATTCAGTATTTGTTTTTGTTTGTAACTATCTCAATGCTTTTGTAGCATTTTTTTCTTGTACTTATAGATATGGCTAAAATGTCTTGAGTACTTCACACTTGTGCCCTTAGTAGGATTGTTCCTAGATGCATATACTTCGTGTATGTTGCATTGGTTGTGTGATTAGACATGCAAGTAATCATAAGTGATTGCTTCGTTGTACATGTCCAGATGAACATTTACTTGTTATATGTTCACTGGAGTCATTCTTTAATGACTGCCTTTATTTGATCAAGTGTTTGTTTGCATGATATCTATTGTTTACATACTTGATCGCTCTATGCTTGCTCTTGTTTATACCTTGTGTTCAACTTGTCATAAGCTTAATAAAAGTTTTGTTTGTGCGAGAGTGTTTCAGGTTACAGGTATAAACTGCAAGTGCTCCACAGTTTCTAGATTAGGTATGAGTGAGTTTTGTCATTGTTCCCAAATTCATGTTTAAGTCTAGAGTCTGTTTTAAGGGTTTTGTCACAGAATAGCCAAAGGGTAAGATTGTAAAGTTGTGATTTACAAATATGTATTTTGTTAGCTTTTATTCCTTGCCAAATTTGATTATAATTTTATTCAATCTTCTGTACCTTGTATTTGTTACGGGAATTTATTGTAAGGGTTGTGTGATAGTGAGAGAGAGTGTGAAGACTCAAGCTATTGAAGATTGAAGAGTTTTCGCGGGTATATCACGACTAAGCATCCCGCGAAAGGAAGCATGTGCCTTGCACATGACTGGAATGCGAAGAGTCAGGCTAGATGGAGACAGCTGTGTCTCGTGAGTAAGGCCTTCCCGCGAGATACCCGCGAGACATTCTGTTCTGCCAGCCTGTCCAGTCTGATACACACTTTCTGTGCCTACATTATTTATAAACACATTACCCATAAATGTAAGAGAGAGCTTCTGAGAGAAAACCTTAGCTAAAACACTTGAGAGTTAGAAATTGTTAATCCAATAATTCTCTACACATTTTTTGTGGATTTTCCTCATCTCCTACCTCTCCATTTCCATACCATTGAGAGGTCAATAGCCCAAACACTTACCACACCTTTTGAGAGTGTCTAGTGAGGTTTTGGTGCTGCTGGGAAACATTGGAAGAAGCCAAGGATGGCATATGCAACATGGAGCTTGTTGCAGGATCCGGAGAGCTAGACAAGACACGGTTCCGAGAAGTCTTGTTGGAGTAGGAGCTAGGAGGGCTTAAGTACAAAGGGTAGATTAGACTTGGAGGGTCTCTTGCTTACCCATGTATCCCAACTGATTGTCTTTGGATCGATTACCGCTTGGAGGGTGGTGGAGAGGTTTTTTGTCGAGTTCTTAGGTTTTCTTTTCGATAACACATCTCGGTGTTATCTGTGTTTGCATCTCTCTTCCCTACTCTTGTTCATATTATTTTACTACTGTGTTGCTTTAAATATGGATTAGAGTAGCTCTCATGCTTATATGCTTGTGTTTACACTATTCGGCACTTAGTATTAAGTTAATGTAAAATCAACCAAGCCGTAATTTGAATTGGGGGTCTAAACAAGCTCTTGTGTTTTTAACACATTTTCGAGCTTTCACTCTATATTTTCTTCTTTGACTTCTACATATTCTTCAAGAAAAGTATTTTCTTCAACATGTAATTCTTCTCTTAATGGTGGAATATATGGCTCTTTAAAATAATTCAAGTGTGAACTTCTTGGCCAATAATAACCTTGCTTTGTATACGAAAAAAATTCATCACAATCCAAGGGATAAAATCTGATAGCAAGCATCTTTTGTATCCTTGGCCATAAACGAATTTTGTTTTTACCTCGTATGAGTCTATCAAACTGCATTTGTACCCACTAACGTAAGGCATACTCTCTAAGTTTGTACAAAGCAAGTTCAACTTTTCTCTCGTCACAAATATTCTAATAGTCAAATAGATCCTCTAGATCAAGTAACCAATCAAGAAAATCTTCATTACAAAAATAACTATTAAAACTTGCAATTCTTTTATAAGGCCTATATGAAATTTGCTTACCAATAGGTTGCCTATGAGTTATGCCCCCGCAACAGTTATCCATATTGTTTCCATGCTCCAACAACGGCATCCTAGCAAAGATATTTGTGAGTACTAGCTATACGTCATATAATACTTGCTAAGTTTTCCGTCACTGGAATTGCTACCGTCTCATATATCAGCTACCAAACCAGGATAAGTCAAGGCTCTAATACCAATTGATGCAGGAATGTGAAAACGTTAAGAAGCAGAACATGTCTACTTCTAAAAAACAAAAAACAAAACATGTTTGCTTTTGAAATAACCTCAAATCCACAAGGGTTCCTTGAATATACAAGGAGAAAAAGTCTGGAATCCACTAGAAATAGAAAGACAAAAGTTTGAATTTTATTGATTTTCTAATTGTTAAAAAAACGTTTACAAACTTAAGAGCCTATTTAAGGGCTCTGTAAAATTTAATAGACAAGAAAATATATTCTAAAATAACTCTTAATTAATACTTAACCATAACTGGAACCAAATTTGACCTAAAAAGCATTAAAAGAACCTAAAAACAAGGAAATAATAACCCTAAATCTAAAATAACAAAAATTACAAATTAAATACCCAAATTAATAAATTACAATAATAAATAGTAAATTGTGTCCTACATCATACTCTTATTTCCTTGCATAATAAAATTTATAAAAATAGCTTAATAATCTTATTTTTGTTTTTCTTTCTATTAAAAAAAAAAAAAACTAAAAATATTAAAAATTAAAATATGCACAAATCCCTACGTTTGCATAGGCCATGATTCACTAATTAAACTGAAGCCTACAAGTCTTTACCTAGTGAAGGATACATTTGTGAACGTCTGTGAAAAGAAAATAACTTAGAAAACAAAGTAGCTAAGAAAAGAGTAAGAAGTGAAAGTGTAAAACACATTCACCTAGATTCCGGAAAAAGGGTTAACCCGTGTAGACTCAACCCCACTCACCATTTTAACGGATCGAGCACTAGCTGACCCCTTTTTTGAGGTTTAAAACTTTCTACTTACACCCATATCATATCCACATCCAATTTTTTCAAGTCTACTTTTACATTTGGTGTAAATTCGTGGGATTGAGAGTTATGGTATCTTCTGAGGGGAAATAAAAAGACTTTTTGTAGTTTTATATATATATATATATATATATATATAAAGTTGAATAGGGAGATTTACATTATGTATATCTCTATTAAAAATACTAAAAAAATAACATTTGACCTAAAAGTTATTAATGAAATAATTTTGCAATTACATGACATGTTTCTACTACTAGTGCTAACATTAGACAATGACACAAATTACAATTAAATCTAAACATGTTTGATGAACCATATTGGTATTGGGAAGATAATACCTCGAGGAGACTTCAATAATGCCTTAATATAACATATAGGAATGCAATTTAATCCTAAAACTTTTGCCATGGTTTGGACTTAGTTATGTTGTACTAATTCTTCTACTTCTTTACTTTATGGTTCTTTCTACTCGCATGTGTATAACCAACGGTTGATACTTTGACAACATTAATTTTTTTTTTCTTGGCCTAATAAGGCAAATTACATTTTAATCTTGTAGTTTGATGTTGGTTTCAAATTAACCTCGTATTTTAAAAAGTTTCAAATTAAACCTTATACTTAAAAAAAAAAATCAATTAAAACATAAATTCATATAAAATGATGTTGTAATTGAGAAAATAGTTAAACCAAACAACACAATGTGATTATTTCCAGACATGCTTGTAGGGAATTTAATCAAAATTCCAACCTGTGAGAAACAAAAATAGAGAAAAAAACAAACGCCAAAGAAAAACAATCACACGTACAAAACAGTATTTACGTGGTTCGGTAATTTGCCTACGTCCACGGAGTTGCAGGGATATCACTATTATCAGGGAAGAATACAGAGTACAACTTGCGGCTACAATATTTTCTCTCTATATATAAAACACGGCAACAACACCACATTAAAAAACCCTAATTACAAAAGGCGGGCCTATCGGCCCAAACCTCCGCTCCATAGACTAAGCCTCAGTAAATCTCCCATTAAAAACCACGCAATATTATTCGGGTCGGGTCGGGCCGTCGAACCGGATCAAACAAAACTAGGCTCCACAAAGCCCAACAATGTTTCTATTTTATATAAACATTTTTTCAATCCAAATTTACCAGACATCATTTTTCATTAATTACTTCGTGCAAAATAGTTTTTATAATTTCAATAGAAACATTCTCGAAAGTTTAAGGTTTAAAATTTCTGAAAAAATTCAGAAAATAGGAAGCTTAATTAATTCGAAAATATTTTTAT
Organism: Quercus lobata; assembly: GCF_001633185.2. Lineage (NCBI taxonomy): Eukaryota > Viridiplantae > Streptophyta > Magnoliopsida > Fagales > Fagaceae > Quercus > Quercus lobata. Next base: position 28,136,068 of record NC_044906.1, on the reverse strand, counting down.
ACTTTTGGATTTAAAATTTAATTTATCGGAGATAATTTCTTTCGTTACTTCTCCATCTAAAAAACTGAACTCTTGCTAATTAGATGGGGGCTAGTGGTTCATACATAGCATCTTCTATGGGATAAGTTTTCAAACAGATGGGACGATTCTTTTAATAGAGGAGAACTTCATATATAGATAAGATACGAGAGAGAGAGAGAGAGAGAGTATATATATACATATAGAAACTTCATGTAAAATTTAAAATAATCAGTTCGTTACACACCAAGAACAACCACTAACATAGACTATATCAAGTCTATCTTTATTTTCAAGTACAGACAAAGACTGGCCGAAACGCCAAATCGCATTGTATTCTCTTATTTCAACCCAGATAGAATTAAAAGATAGAAATATCACAAAACAATCTGCCAGAGGACTCTGTCTCTGTTATTAAGGAAAAACAACCACATCAGTTGAGAAAGGTTACTGGGAAGGAATCACAAGTGGTGAGAGACTACAAGACCAAGACAGACTCAGCTGCTAAGACCAGAAGCTCTTCAATTTGATAATGAAATGATGACATTTGGACAAGAAATGCCTCATGTAGAGCATGTGGGGTTCAAAGTTAGAACAACGGGTCTGAAATCACAGAAGGAACATCTCTGGTGCCTTTGGTGTTGTCGACGTTCAGAATATTTTTTTTTCTATAATAGATTTTAACGATTACATAAAGGACGGTGAGAACATAGAAACCGTACAAGAAGTTTGGAATCGCTGATTTTTCAGGCAAGATTGCGTTTAGGCCTTCAATAAAAGCCTGGATCAAACACACAACGGATAAAGTAGTCAAACTCGCCATAACCAATAGCACTACTTGGTAACTGAAGGTTCGAGGTAGAATCGAATGACCAAATTGTACAACCACAGAGAAAAGTGAGAGACCAAAAGCCAGGAAGTCAAATATCAGAAATTTCTTGAAGTATGTATTTTTAAATAAAATTGCCTTGCCGTTGCCGTCGTATCCACCAGGCACTTGCATGGTTGCTGAGAAGGTGGCAGCTGCAATTAGTGTGGCTACCACAGAATTGACATTGAATACATCCTTCATTAACTCTTTTATAGGGTTTTTGGCGTTGCTATCATTCGACTGAGTTTTCTCTGCACTATCCACCGCACTAGTTCCTGCCTTGTCTGCAGAATCATTCCCCTCTCTTTCTTGAATAAATTTTCCATGTTCTTTTGTCTCGGCAATCTTCACTTTCTTAGTCTCAACCACTTTTTCCAAACTCAGAAGAACGTGATGAGTCTTCAGCACGAATAAGATTATATCCTGCAAATGTAAAATATTACTTACAAACAAAGTTTCACGGTACCAACTCTGATAAGATTTTATCCTAAAAATGTTATAGGAAAATATTACTTACAAAGTTTCACAGTACCAACACAGACACATGTATAACACGATAATGTGTACGGGAATACGCCATTCCTTGAAAACTAGATATGATATGTTCAGGATACAAAAATTAACTATGAGAGTTTGCACTAGCCAAACACTACCCCCAATTTTAGTTAGGAATTAATTATTTCAGGTTAAATACAATTAATGTGGAATTTACGTAATTAACCAATTAATTAATCAAAATACTCAATAGTTGCATGGATAAACATAATTGAATGATGCAAAATATGTGAAGGACAGTAAATAAAGATGATGCAAACCAAAGTAATTTCGTTTTTTGGCTAGGTGCATAATCGACACATTTGTGCCTATATTTGATCGGTACTCATGTCGGACACGGTATTTTGCCCATTTTACGGTATTCGTGTAACAAAGTTTACAAATGCCTAAATTTTCCATCTTAAGACGCGTGGGATCCGTCAATCCAGCCTTATCAACTTTAGATATTTTCTGAAGAGATTCAAAGTTGAAAATCGAAATTTTAAATTATTCAAGAAAAAAAAAAACATAGGACATTTAAATAAAGGGAAAGATTTAGGTACAGTACTTAAGTACTGTTCTTTAGGTTCTCATTTTAAGATTTTGTCATATGGATTTTTTCTCATGGGATGAAAATGCATTTTTTAGTTAAGTAACCACATGACTAAATCTTAAGAGGGAGACCTAAAAAACAGCACCTAAGGTACTGTACCTAAATTTTGTCCATAAATAAATCTTAGTTCTATGACTTTTTTTTTTTTTTTTTTTTGAGAAAAACTTAATTAGTTCAATGACTTAATTTGCCAAATAAAATAAAAAAGCAACTATATTTTTAGTTTTACTCTTTTTTTAAAAAAAAAAAGCGAAAACAAAAAAACTATATGCACAAAATATGAATACACAATATGATAAACGATTATTAAGAATAATGTTCATGAGTTTATTTCTCTTCTCTCTCCCTTCCCCCCTTGGCCCTTAAACTTTGGACCTGTTGATTTTTCAGTCACCCCAAATCTAATAATAGACCAAAAAGATTCTTAAAAAATAAGAAAATAAAAAATAATAGACCAAATTAAGGGTCAAGAGGCTTGTATTTTAATTAAGACCTAATGATATTTTCAATAAGGACATTTAAGGTTCAAACTCACCCTCCATCTTAATTATCGAATTATAAAAAAATAATAAACCAAGCGAGAAGAGAGCCATCACTAATTATCTGCTGATTATTGAATTTACTAACTAGTTAATACGTTGCATATTACATGATTATATTGCACTCTTTTAACAATTGCCTTAGGAAAATTGTAAAATGCATTAAGATTTTGTAAACTATGAAAGAAATTGTCTTATGAATTGGCTTAAGAAAAAAAAAAAAAAGCTATGTTATGAGTTAGTGCTAGGTTTTAAGTATCTAAAGGACAAGATGCTATTGAGTGAAGAGAAGGAAATTTCGATTAAAGCAATGGCTCAAGCTATTCCTAAATATACTATGAGTGTTTTCAAACTTCTTAACACTCTATGTGATGAGATGACTAGAATGATTCGAAAATTTTGGTGGGAACAAACAAATGATATAACTAAGATGGCATGGCTTAGTTAGGACAAAGTTTTTACATCAAAGGAAGAGGATGGCTTAGGTTTTCATGATCTTAAGGCTTTTAACCTCACACTCTTAGCTAAACAGGGCTGGAGGCTCCAGAAGAATACAACATCACTGGATCATGCATAGAGTTTTAAAAGCTCAATACTTTCTCAAAAGTGATTTCCTTGGAGCAAAGTTGGGACCTCAAAAATCTTATGCGTGGAGGCGTATGATAGCAGCTCAAAAACTGGTAAAACAAGGTTGTAGTTGGCAAGTGGGTGATGGAACTTTGATTGGAATTTGGAATGACAAATGGCTACATGGGCCGTCCTCCTTTAGCGTGATTTCTAGGCCTAACACCATTCTCCAAAATTCAAGGGTGAGCACACTCATTGAACCTTCTACCCACGAATGGCGAATAGAGTTTGTGAATCAAAACTTCCTCCCAGGTGATGCTCAATCCATCCTAGGCACACCTGTAAGTCTATATTTTTAGGTTGGCAACCATGAACAAATTATAATTTTTAGAACTTAGTTTTTTCTAGTGGTTTAGTCTAGATATATTCTGAAACAAGTCAAATGAAGTTTTGCACAAATGAAGACTCAAGAAATCAAGAAAAGATAAGTTCAGAAAAAAGACTAACTTATCTCAACCGATTGAGATGCACATCTAGACCGATTGAGATGCACATCTCAACCAATCAAGATTCGTGCAGTTCTAAAATCTCACTTTCTTTCTCAACCATTGGATCTAGGGTTTTGATGGAACTTAATAATATTTAAATAAAAAACCCTAGAGCACGTTTTTACACATTCAATAGGGCAGTGTTTGGTACATAGATTTGGAGATTTTCCATACCCTTTTGGAGCTACAGCTGGAGACCTTGTGAAAACAACAAATCCAGTTATAAAGTAAAGTTGTTGCATTAAATCAACCAGAATTGATGATCTAAACCTTTGAGTGAAAATCTCAAAGTTACAAACTGGAGAGATTGTGTGCAATAGTTTCACAGTAGAAGAGTTCATGGAGCTACGTGTCGTCACGTGAATAAGTACTACATGAGGCAGCAGTAGATTTAGAATTATGTCTATTGTATAAACTTCCATTCTATTAGTGAAATGTTGCCTTGAGGATTGTTTGGGTTAAATCCTCCCTAAGTGTTTTACTTTGAAAATACAATTTTAAAAGTTTTCATGGGTCATTATTCTTGGTGTTCATGTGAATTATGAATGTGTGATGTTTGTTTTCCCCATTAGTAAAAAAATCACCTTATCAAATTTACTTTCTGTTGCACTCTAGATTATTTGGTAATTTATTTGTGCCTCCACAATATTGCATGTAATTTGATCTAATTAATCAAATTTTATATTTAAATTAATTAACTGGGGTCAATCAATAACCCAACAATGAAGTCTTGAGTCTCTTGTACTTGGTTTTCAAACTCGAATTAGACCGGTTCAAGGAAAAGCCACAATTAATCAAAAGGCTGTGCATAATCCAGATGTCTCTGTGGTCGGAAGTCATTTTCACACCTTTCCCTAGAAGTATGGATCATCCATGAAAATCATGTGGAGTGGTGATGTGTTGCAAAAAAAAAAAAAAGAATTCATTGACCTTGAGAATCTACCTAAAAAGATCTTTGCTTTTGAATCTTGGTAACTCCCTGGATCATCGGCACTTGTACCAAATGATATTACTAGATTTTGTTAAATGTATTGAATATAAAATTTGGTTTGTGGTTGCTAGCCTCCAAGAATAAGAGAGGAAGAGAAATTGGGATTAATTATGCTTAATTATCATTTATGCTTTCGAATGAATAGTCAATTCTTGAATCCTTGATTTTTGAACTGGTTAGACGAAATTTTTTAATTATGTTTCCTTAGGAGCCTACATTGGTTTTTTTTATTTATTTATTTTATTATTATTATTTTTTTTTTATTGGTGCACAAAAGTGATCTTGTAGGAAATTAGGAATTCCACCCAATTTTTGCATAACCCTATTGCCTTTGCGGTTTGAAACCACTCCCACGCCTCTTCTTCCATGTAACAAGAGGCAATGGATCAAGAGTGAAGATATCGTAATCCATAAAAAGTCACCAAAAACGTATCTCCACCTTTGCATTTTGCTATTTCTATAGATTTCTTATGAGTTGCGGCAAATCCGATAATCTCGAATTGTGGGTTCTGATACCAAACCAAATGATATGAACTAGGTTGTAAATAATAATTGCGAAGATAACTTAGTCTATATGAGATGACTAATTGCCTAAATGTGAGAGGGAAAAAGAAATCTGGGAGTAAATATTTTGCTTGCTTTGTTATTTCAAATTCTCATACATCAATACCAACTTATGAGATAACCTTGTAGTGTGCACGTGTGTGAGTAAAGTCTCACATTGAATAATAATGAGAAAAGAGAGTGATTAATATAACATAGTTGAGCACATACCCATTGGGCTTAGGCCTTCTAGGTTAAGTGTTGAAAACTCAATTAGTGTGAAAACACTAAAGCTTCTAATTTATCAAAATGCAAAACAAGAGTAAATGAGCACAATAAACCGGATCCCGTAATTCAGCCTGATTGCATCCACAACATAATGGCTTCTTTCAATTCTTCCCAAAGGCACAAAAACTTGACTCAACACTCAGATTGGGTGATATAAATGTTTGGGCTAAGAACCTCTCAAGGATGTAGAGATGGAGAGGTAGGAGTAGAGGAAAACCAAGAGAAAATGTGTAGATGATTGTGGGTAAAACAATCTCTAACTCTCAAATGTTTTTGTTAGGGTTCCCTTTCTGAAAATCGCTCCTTACATTTCTTGGGTAATGAGGATATATATAGTGTGGGTAAAGAATTTGGTAAAACATTTTTTCTTTTTGCCAAACAAAGAATTTGGGGGTACCTCATGATATGGCCTTTCTCATGAAGTACTTGCAAATTTGACAGTCTGGCATGACTTTTCAGTTTCTAGTCATGTGCTTCACACGTGGCCTTTCACGAGTTACTTTTCTTGCGAGCTTTTTGCGAGCTAGTCGCAAACTACACTGATTCTTCTTTGACACTTGATTCTTCACCAATCTCTCACACTCATCCCTTACAAATAAACCCATATAAATATAGGGAAATGATTGAAAAAATTACAATCAAATTTGGCATGGAATTAAAGCCAATAAAGGCTAGTTGGAAATCACAACTTTACAAGTGTGTTTCTATAAGTTATGTTAACTATCAAGGAATCTCCCTAAGGCATTTATCTCCCTAAAAAGTGGTATCATAGCATCGGTTTGAGTGGAAGCGATGGCCGGAGAAAAAGGAAAGTTGCCAGGAATCGAGAAGTTTGATAATACAGACATTGGGTGTTGGAGGATGCAGATAGAACTTTTAGATATTTGAATAGTTAAATACAATCATAAATCAATGTTAGGTTCTAAAGATTTAGGATTAAATGTTTAGAGTCTCAATTTGTATGGGTTGGAAAACCGAGAAAAAAAACATGTCTAGGATAGGTATTAGATATTGCTCAAAGTTTTTCAAGTCAAGACTCAAGAATATTCAAGCTGCAGGAAAACAAATTGTGTTAAATCTGAAGGAGTTCATGGATTCGAAGCTTGTACATGGTTGTGTCAGTAAATTACTACTGGAGGTAGCAATAGATTTATGGTTAAATCTTATTGTAGAAACTTTAATTCTCTTACAGTGGATTTGTTTTACCTTAAGGATAGTTTGGTCAAATCCTCCACAGATTTTTACCTTGAGACGGTTTGTTTCATTAGTTTTCTTGGGTGATCATATCAGTGTGTTCTTTATTTTTCCGCCTAGATCTCATAATTAACCTAAGTAATTACTTGACTAAACAAACAAACATTCAATTATCTTTGATGGAAATTGATTTTGATGATGAGATTCGGGCATTAATTGTCTTGGCTTTTTTACCAAACAATTGGGAGGCCATAAGAATGACAGTAAGCAATTCTACAAGAAAAAGAAAACTCAAATATTATAATGATATTTGATTTTAAGTGAGGGGGTTCAGAAGAGAGATGCAAGTATAAACAATGTACAAGATTAAGCTTTTGTCATAGAGAACAAGAGAAAAGGTAGAATTGTAGAAGTAAGAGACCTAATGATCAATTTAATTTCAATGATAGGTCACAATCAAGCGATAGATCTTAGTTTAAGGAAACTAGATAATACTTTTAGTTTGGGAAAAAGGGCCACAAAAGAAGAAATTGTTGGCATTGGAATAAAGACCAAAGCAAACGTAAAGATGAAAAAAATGACAGTGAGAAAAATACTATAGTTATTGTGATTGCTGAGGACATTATGGTGCTCTCTATTGAAGAGCAAAGGTGTGGGCATGTTGTTAATAATAATATTGTGTGGGTTGTTGGTTTGGTAGCTTCCCACCATGTTATTCCTACAAAATGGTTGTTCACCATGTGCAAAGCAGGGGACCTTGGTTCTTTGAAGATGAGTAATTCCATTAAAAAATTGTGGAAATTGGTGATGTGTGCATATCAAAACCAATGTTGGTAGCACCATGATGTTGAAGGATGTGCGACCTGTTCTAGATGTAAGGATGAATGTGTTTTCTACAATGCCTATAGATCAAGCAAGTTATTGTAACCACCTTAGCAACGGAAGATGGAAACTTACTAAAGGTTCATTAGTTGTTGCAAGAGGACATTCTTGTTGCAATATGTATAGGACTCATTTGAAAATCTGTAAGAAGAAGTTCAATGAGATTAAAGATTTTGAGAAGATTCCATAGTTGAGAGTTGGGATTAATGGTGTTGATACCAAGAGGGTGAAATTCTCATTGCCTAATAGTGCTTCACATGAGGAAGTAATAGGTGATGAAGAATATAAGGATGCTAAGGCTACATGGGATGATGATGAAGTGAAAGATCCTAGAGGTCTTGAGCAAGGGGAGCAATATCCTCCACTAGAGATTGTTGAACCTTAAAAGAAAAGGACTACTAGAGAATGTTGAGTTGTTAGTGTCAAGAATATTTGGGCATCTGATTAGGGGGAGCCAAGGGATTGGATTAGGAATATCCGAGATGAGATTAATTCTTTGAGAATGAAAGGTATTGATTTTGATGAGGTTGTCAGAGTGTTGGTGAAGATATTAAAGAAGGTTGAGCCTTGTGTCGGCTTGACTTACATGGATTTGAATTGAAGAGCTAGATTGAAGATCTCCTCCAATTGGTGGACTGGAGGTGGAGATTGTTGGGGTGCACCATGTGCACAAAAGTCCAGCCCACACGAAAGCTTAATTAATGAGCGTGTTGTCCAATCTCCTTGTGAAGAGGTAATTGATTATATCTTTATGCCCTAGGAAGCTAACATGATCAAGGCGAATCCACCAAGTTTTTCTCACAACAATGATAAGCCGTTTTGGCCTAAAAACTTGGATGGTGAATACTTAGTGAGATTGAGCTACAAGTTACCAATGGAAGCTGTGGAGAATGAGAACCTGAGTTCCTGTAACAATGGTTTGATGAAAATGATATGGAACGGTGTTTGGAAGTTGAGTGTCCCTAACAGAGTTAAAATTTTACTTTGGAGAGATGTATTAGATTCCCTTCCATCTCATGCAAACCTAGTTAGAAGGAAGGTCATCTTGGACCCCCTTTTCCAATGTTGTGGCTCAAATCAAGAAACTACTCTTCATGCTCTATAGTCTTGCCTTGCCCTGGCTAAGGTTTGGTCTCAAAATTTCAGATGGTTGGTTAACGCTACTAAGAATTGCAATAGTTTCTTGGGTGTGATATAGTTCTCTATTCAGGAAAGCTCTCTCACTAATCTTTTTTCTATGATCACATCGAGTAGGTGAACTAGCAATCCCTCTTGACAAAATCAGCCTTTTGGCATTTGATAATTTGTAGAAACTCCACAGATCTTGTCCATACCCAACAAAAAGCCCATCTTTACCCTATCTCACCAAATGGCATCCCCCTGAAAAGATTGGGTCAAGATTAACTTTGATGCAACGGTTTTTAAAGATGGTAATTATGCTAGTCTGTGAGCTATAATCTAGTTATGGCTGCTTTTACACAATTAATCCCATTGCCTACTTCAGTAGAGATTGTGGAAATGTTAACAGCACGTACAACTATTTGTTTTGCAAAAGAGTTGGGCTTTGAAAATGTAATCTGTGAAGGAGACTCAGAAATATTTATCAATGCTATAAATAATGAAGACTTATCCTTAACTAGTTTGGCCATATCATCAGTGGTATCAAGTCTATGTCTTCTTCCTTTATGAATTCTCGTTTTTGTCATATTCGTGGACTAGATAATAATGTCACCCATTCAAAACACCTCATTTTGTATCCCTTATGACTCAAGCCACTATTCCCCAATGATAACATTACTTTAAGGCCCAAGGTTGATTTATGGCCCAATCTCATAAAATCTTGGCTTAAGAAGTCATTTTTGGAAAATAAAACTTATTTTGGAAAAGAAAAGCTGCAGGAAACCCTAAGTGTGTGTACACAGACATGCGGATGCATACCATGTGTACACATACTTACACAATGCGCACGTATACCCCACGTATGGGCACGCATTTAAGGTTCTGAAAACTATGAAAGAAAAGTGTCAAGTTCTAAAAGTTTAGAATAACTAGCAAACTGTAAGGACAAACTTGTCTAAATATAGATTCCTAAGTATATAGGTTTGAATAGACAATGCTCAAGGTTCTCCAAGTCAAGTTTCAAGAACATTCAAGCTGTAGAAAGAAGAATTCAATTTTTGAAGAGTTTGACCGATCAAACTTAAGCCTCGATTGATAGATTTTCATTATGCAGAATTCTAATCCAGCCTAAACTCTGCTTAAACGTTTAGGGTTTCAAGTGAAACACTTCTAGTATAAAAGGAAAACCCTAACTATTTTTTAGTGTTTTAGAAAGAATTTAGAGGTGCTCTTGTGAGATCTAAAAGGTATCGTGCCTTCCTCTTTCAAAGTCACTACCGGAAATCATTCTCATACCATTAAAACTGGTAAATCTGAAGTTGCTACAACAAGATCATATATAGCTAATGATTTAAATATTCAAGGGTGGTCTTGGAGTCACAAGTTGGAGAGTTTGTGTTGCTAAATCTTTGAATGGGATCTCAAAGTCCCAAATGTGCATATTTGTGTTCAACAAATTCAAGATAGAAGAGTCCATGAATTTGGAGCTACATGTGGTCGTGTTAGTAAGTTCTACATGAGATAGCTTTAGATTTAGGGTTTAAATATATTGTAAACTTCCATTCTGTCATAGTGGATTTGTTTACCTTGAGAATAGCTAGGTTAAATCGTTCCCAGGTTTTTTACCTTAAAACGGTTGGTTTCATTGGTTTTCCTGGGTCATCATATCGTTGTGTTGTTTACTTTTCCACACTAGGTAATATGATTGCATGAGTCTAACCTAGATTTGAATAATTAACCTAAGTAACTACTTGGCTAATTTATTAGGTTAAACTAATCTGATTTTCAAGGGGTCTAAACAAACAAACAAGTGGTATCAGAGCGGGCTCTAATTGGATTAACGTCCTGAGTGAGATCCTTGATCCCTGCTGTAATGGATAATTTTAAGTGTCTTTCAGCTTATATTTGTGAAAATTTGAATAAAGAAGATGCTATTGTTTCTATTGATCTTATTGATGTCTGTGAAACTCTCCATAAGGAATTAACTAAATCTATGAAAATTGATAAGAAATTCAAGGAATAGTTAAAATTGGCTAATCTTGAAAAAGAGGAATTGATTGTGAAATTAGATGAATCTAATAAAAAGAATGAATTTTTGAGAAATCAATTTTCCTCTCAAGATGAAAAGGTGAAAAGTATGGAACAAAAGTTAGCTAAGCCTGAAGCTAAACTTGAAAATTTGACTAATACCAAACTTGTTGTTGATAACAGATTTGTATCTGTTTCTCTTAAGCCAAAAGCTGATAATGTTTATATTCCTTCTTTCAAGAGGAATCATAAAAGAAAAGGCTTATTTTAATAGGTTAGACAAAGGTAAGAGTTCTAATGTAGATGCTAAAGTTTCTAAACCTATGTCTAAACCTCTTGTTAGAGTACATAAGAAATATGTTTTTGTGCCTACCTATCACCTTTGTGGTGTTGTTGGTCACATTAGACCAAATTGTTCTTTGTTGAGAAAAAAACCAAAATATGAGACTAGATCTACTGTTAGGAAAACTGATGTTCCTAAATTTGTTTTTGTTTTTCACTTTTGTGGTGTGTCTAGTCACATTCGTCCTAACTGTCATAAATTGAAAATTAAGCATTCTATGTTTCAATTTAGGATATGTGATGATATATCTCCTACTACAAGTCTTGATAAATTGTTTCATATGCTTTTGAAAAATTTAAGCTTGTTGGCTTGTGAAAGGAAATTGCAGGATTTCAGTCTCTCTCAAAAGAATTATGTAATCCCTCAAATACACTTTGCTTCTCATGGTTCTTCACTTACAAAGCCAAAGACTCGTGTTGTATGGGTGAGAAAAAATTCGCTTAGGTGAGTGTCATTTACTTGTCCTTGATTTAATTCTTTTAATTATTTGTGAACATGTTTTCTTTCTATTTTTGGTTGTATTTTTTTTAGTTTGTTTTTTATTATTTTAAAAAAAATCCAAAAACATTGATAAATTTCAAAAAGAAAAAAAAGTTTATTTTGGGTCTTCTTTTTTTTTTTTTTTTTTTTTTTTTTTTTTTTTTTTTTTCTTGAGGATTACATGAATTATAATATCACTTTTTTAATTTAGAACATACTTGATCTTGTGGAGAAATATAGAAAGTATGTGTTGCATAACTGAATGCATAAGTTATTTCTGATTTTGTATGAGTATGTACTAGTTTGTACATATACTCATGGATTAATTAAGAAATTGATATTTCTTGTTTGTGTACTCTCTATAGCTTAGTTGAGCACTACCATGCATTGTTTTTGCATTTTATTCATTTAGCATAATGTGTGCTTTTTGTTTTTTGTCATAAAATTTTGAAATTCCAAAAAGATTATTTTTTTTTCTTTTGGTATTACACATCACTTAATGTGTAATTAAGGTTGGCCAATGAAATTTTCATTTCATAACTGTATACCATGTTTAGCTTTGATGAGCTAGTTTCTCCACTTTGCTAGTTTGTGCTACACAGTGCTTAATAGTATGAGTTGTTTATAGGCTATAAACAAACGATCTTGATTCTGATGTCACATATTTGATTGTAAGGACTGGAAATTCCTAGGAGAAAGGCATAAATAATTATCTCACCACTATTACTCGCTAATCATGAACACCTGTGTGCAAATTATAAAAGCCATGCTCGGTAAGGTGTAGCACTTGCACAACAAGATTAAATGAGGTGTTATTTTTCAAAAGAAAAAGAAAAGCAAAAAAATGATATTGCCTCAAAAAGAAAAAGAAAAGCAAAAAAAAAAAAAAAAAAAAAAAAAAAAAAAAAAAAAAATTCCATCTACATGATTGCAAGTGTGTTTTCTAGGAGATGTGAGAGTTATATAATGTAACTCTTTTGGTGATAGTCACTTTCAAACCAATGTGATTGATGATGTAGAAATTTGTTTAATTACTATCTACATATCTCATTTTTTGTACTTTGTACACTTACTAGTTGCACACACTACATGCAAATCATTGCTAAATTCTGTACATATGATTGTGTGTTGACTAATCTGGCCATCTTTAATTGTATATGAACTAATGAGTAAATGTAAATTTTGTTTTGGTTGGGAATTGAAGAAAAATGTGTTTTAGAAGTTTAAAATTTTTGTTTTAACTTCTCGATTGATTTTGATACCTGCATTTAAGAGGTATCATGTTTTTAAAACTTTTCTGGATTATGTTCATATACATCGAGTCTTAAAAACTGCTTTTTTCAAAGTTGTTTTTCTACATAAAATTTCCAAATTTATAAAATTTAAAATTTACATTGTTTAAACGATCGAAGATGTTCTCGACCAATCGAAATTGTTTAGTTTTAAAGCAAAACTCTCTGCTTAATTCGATTAATGTCCGATCGATACTCGACCGATCGAAACTAGAAAATTTTCAGTTTTTAGTTTCTTGACCGATCAGTCTTTTCATTTATCATTTGTGATAGGATTCACCTGTATTACATTGTTTTTATCCATCTTGCATTTTTGCAGTCATATCTCTCATTGTTTTCACATACAACACGCATACACTTTGCTAAATTGGCTACTCAACTTGATTTAAAAATTGATTGATTAATTTTTGAGTTCTGTACATTTTAGTATATGCTATTTTTCTTGATGTGTGAACTGCTAAAAATTGGAAATATTTTTTTTAATAGATATGATGGACAATAAATGTGCAAATATATTCTCTACTCTTGAAGTTGATTTGAGTTCTTGACACATGAAAACATAGTGCATGCTAAATTTTTATATCATTGAGATATATATTGTATAGTCTTAACTGATTATGCCTGGAATGTTTGCATGCATCTGTTTATGGGTCACATAGTGTCAAGTTTGCATATATTAAAAGAGAGAATATTTGTATTCATGTGTATCCTCAACTTATTTTTTTAGGTTGGTTTGTATCTTTTTAGTTTTCCCCCCTTCCTAAATTTTCCCCAAAAATGTTTTTCCCAAAATTTGTTTTGTTTTTCCTATTTTTATTGGGGGGAGAAAACTGTTTTAAAACCTATGTTGTTCTTGGGGGGGGGGGGGGGGGTGTTGCTCTTCATAGGGAGAGTTGCTTCTATCTTCCATAGAGATGAATTCTTTTGTGTTCCCCTAAATTCTTTTTTTCTGTCTATCTTTTGATTGGGTTATCTTTGTCAATACATGACAAAAGGGGGGAGAAATAAATGAAATTTGGTAAAAGGTTTTTAATTGTATTTTTTTAGGGGGAGATGAATTTGTTTTTGAAAAGGGAAGAAAATAAAAGTTTTTCATATATCTAACTTAGGGGCAGAGTTAGATTGCATATTTGTTATTTGTTGTTTATTTGCCTTTATTTCCACACATGTGTTAATGTGCTCTTGTGAGTGTTTTAGGAAAGACAAGTACATTCTGATAAAGACCTTTTGCCTTTTCTAGCAACTTTTAGGCCTAAAGTCTTAGATTGAGATTTGTGATGTATTTGGGCATTTTATTGTAATAGGGCTTTTCTTGTATTTGAGCATTTCATTGTGTATGTAAGTTTTATCACAAATTGCCAAAGGGGTAGATTGTTAGGTTCTAAAAGTTTAGAACAATTGGTAAACCGTGAACACAAACTTGTCTACATATAGATTCCTAAGTCTATAGGTTTGATTAGACAATGCTCAAAGTTCTTTAAGTCAAGTTTCAAGAACATTCCAGTTGCAAAAAGAAGAATTCAATTTTTGAAGAGTTCAATTTTTGAAGAGTTCAATTTTTGCAGATTTTCATTATGCAGAATCCAGCCCAAACTTTGCTTAAACGTTTAGTGTTTCAAGTGAAACACTTCTAGTATAAAAAGGAAAACCCTAACTACGTGTTAGTATTTTAGAAAGACTTTGGAGGTGCTCTTGTGAGATCTAAAAGGTATTGTGCCTTTCTTTTTAAAAGTCACTACCAGAAATCATTCTCATACCATTAGAACTAGTAGATTTGAAGTTGTTGCAACAAGATCATACATAGCTGATGATTTAAATCTTCAAGGGTGGTCTTGGAGTCACAAACTGGAGAGCTTGTGTTGCTAAATCTTTGAGTGGGATCTCAAAGTCACAAACGTAGGTGTTTGTGTTTAACAGATTCAAGATAGAAGAGTCCGTAAATTCGAAGATGCACATGGTCGTGTTCATAAGTTCTACATGAGATAGCTTTAGATTTAGGGTTTAAGTCTATTGTAAACCTCCATTCTATTATAGTGGATTTGTTTACCTTGAGGATAGCTAGTTTAAATCCTCCCAAGGTTTTTTACCTTGAAATGGTTGGTTTCATTGGTTTTCATGGATCATCATATCGTTGTGTTATTTACTTTTCAGCACTAGGTAATATGATTGCATGAGTTTAACCTAGATTTGAATAATAAATTTAAGTAACTACTTGGCTAATTCATTAAGTTAAGCTGGTCTAATTTTTAAGGGGTCTAAACAAACAAATAGAAAACTTTTTTGGGCATAAATTTGTGTAAATTGAATCCCACATTGTTTAGGAGCCACCCCACACCAGTTTTTTACCACTACCAAAAGCCATAAAAGGCACTTTTTCAGGAGATGACAAAATATAGAAGATTCACTAGAAAATTGTGAATAAAAGAGGGAGTTTTTCATACAAAACATCCACAAGTGAAGTTTTACTTAATTGGTTGGGACCTATTTTGGTCTTGGCCTTTGAGTTCTAAAGCTTATTAACATTTTGGTTTTGTTGTTAATTATATTGACTGAGGGCAATGGTCAAATCAAGCTTTAGAGAGTTCTTGTGTTAAGGTAAAGGTTCAAACTTGCTCTTCAGTTTCTTCTTTTTTGTTGTTTATTTATATGTTTTATTGCTTTGATATGTTTGTGTTAGCTTAGGTTTATGTTGTGTTCGTATTAGAAGCATGATAGGTTGCTAGATATCTTGTTTTTCTTTGTTTTCCGCACTAGTTGGTGGGTTTGAGTTTCTAGGTGTGTATGCATGCACATGCTTCATGCATGCATGCACATGCTTGAAGTGTGCGGACACATACAACTGGGATGCGCACACACACTCATGCCCAAAAACCCAAATTCTGTTTCTTTGCTTTTTTATTTGTTTTCTTTCATGTGTTTAGGTTTTGTTTAATCTGTTTTTCATATGTTTAAGTCCTGGGTAAGTGTTTTAACATGTTTTGTCTTGAATTTTGTTTAGGAGTGATTAGGGTTTTTGTTGGTTAAATGCCATGAACATGCATATGAATATGAACATGCATTGATGCATAAGTGCTGTGATGCAGTGAGGTAAGTCTTACACAAATCGCATGAACATGCACTAGAGTGTTTGAGCATGAGTTGTTTAATATGCTTGGTTTAATGCCATGAGTTTTGGTTTAACGTGTGTGTTTAGCTTATATCTTGTTGATTTTGCTACCTTGTGATGTTACTACCTTTAGTGATATGTGTTTAATGCCATGATAGATGATTGGTAGGTTTGGGGATGATATGGCATGTTGATTTCTTTAGATGCATGTTACAGTGTGTGTGAGTTTAAAATAACATGTTAGAAAACTTTTCAATGAAATTAGGATTTGAAATACAATGAATGGAGACCAAGCCATAGGTCGAGTGGGGTTGGGTGCCTAACACTTTCTCATCCCCATATCTAAACTCTAGACACGTGCTTTAGTAAAGATTAGTCATTCCATAAGGTTGCTATATATATGGTTCCTAGATTTGATTTAAGTGGTGACTCCATTTACACTCTCTGCCATGGTTCACCCTAGGCCAAGACATACTTCTCATAATTGGAAAACCTCCACTCATCGCGGGCGCTTGTGCCCACACTCATAAACATGCTAGAGGAGTTAATGTTTCTACTCTTTTTCTTGTCTTGACGGAGTCCATTCTACTAGTTTTTCTAACGTTTACTTTTCTAATTTAAATTTGGAATAAATAACCTTCCCACCTTGGGTGCTTTCTCAACCAAAAAAAAAAAAAAAAATGTCCGCAGTTTTCTAATGCTACTAGTTTTTAGATTTAAGAGGCATACCTTCCCTTCTTGCTCATCTGATAGAATAATGTCAGCAGCACTCATCCCTTTGTTGTTCATAGCCATCCGGTCGATTCGCGGGTGAAATGCCAGCATCATTAATATTCCATAATGCCCATTAATGGCAGCTAGATGCAAAGGCGTGTTTCCGTCTTTATCTTGCACATTTATGAGATGCCTGTTTCTGTCTCTATCTACGGGATTCTTGTTTCCATTTTTATCTTGCTTGATTTCATCTTGTAAGAAAATTTTCACTGCTTCTCTCTTTCCACTTAACACAGCAAGATGAAGAGCTGTCCTTTTTCTTCTGTCCACCTTGTTAAGATTATTTGGATATATTTCTTTGCCTTTCTTTTTTTCATAGTCAAAGAGTATTTTTAGTACCTCAACACTTCCTTCCTTAGCTGAAATGTGAAGAGCAAGCATGCCTTCTTTGTCTTCTTTGGAAACAAGGGAATCCAATTTGTCATTTATACCATTATTGGGAGAAGGGGAATTTTTTAAGAATAGTTTGACAAGTTCTTTATCGTTGAAGAGTGCAGCATAATGAAGAGGAGTCCAGCCAAAGTCATTATCCGCTTCCCAAATTGCATCTGGAAATTGTTTTGAAATTTTTTCCACAAATTCTGCAGAGAGAGAGAGAGAGAGAGAGAGAGAGAAAGAGAGAATCACATTGTTAAGGGTTAACTAAAGTTAGCATGTATGTGTTGATGAATAGCTCAAAATACTTTTAGGTTTATATATGAAGTAGCTACTAGCAACGTGGATGCCAATTTCCAGTCTGTTACAAGGTATGAGTGGAGATGGAAACCAGGAAGGTGAAAAGATATGTTTCAACAAGACTGGCTGGAAATAATTTCCAGGCCTAAGGTGATAACTTTGATAGCATACACCTCAGCTCCAGCTCAGTAAAATAAAACCTTAGTTCAAGCTCAGCCACAGATCATCAAATCTCAAAACAATCCAAGCACGAGCAGTTAGTCATCAGTTTTATGGTTGTTCGTAGTGTGGTTAGTTGCATGCAAATGGCTATATCAGCAAGCAGAAGTTGTTTACCAAGACAGTGGTCCTCAAGCTTGAATAATTGCCTTTAAATACGATGTATGAAATATGAATGTAATCAATTTAATTTATGTAATGAATTATATTCTTGATGGCAATGAATTATGTTGCATGGTTTTTAGTTAATTTTGTTGCTGATGCAAAAGCCTTGAAGGCAAATTTTGTTGGTTAAGAGGTTGCATGGATTAAAATAGAGTAGCAAATAAGGCAGCTCACTTGTTGGCCCAGTGGTCTTCAGAAAATCCTGTCTCAGGTGTCTTTGACTTTGGGCATGGCCCCCTTCTTCTTTTGTAAATGTAATCGTAGAGGATGTTTAGCCAGTTAGTTAGTGTTAGAAATACAGAATAATTATATTGTATTTCATCAATAATAGAATATACATAAGTGCTTTTATATAGGAGGCAGAGTGTGCAGTACAAGTAAGTGTGCTATACAAGTAAACAAGGTGGGCCTAAAGCCCACATACCCTAATACATGTTAACAGCCCCCCTCAAACTCAAGGTGGATGTGAGACCAACTTGAGGTTGTCAACCAAAGTGCGAAGACGTCCCTTAGGATGTGACTTGGTGAAGATATCTGCAAGTTGATCTTTAGAAGAAACTGAGATCAGCTTGAGAGCACCATGGACAAGATGATAACGGATAAAATAACAATCGATCTCGATGTGTTTAGTCCGTTCATGGAAAACATCATTGTGAGCAATATGAATGGCACTCTGGTTGTCACAATAAAGATGAGTAGCAGAGGATGTGGATACACCTAAGTCTTTGAGAAGCCACCGTAACCAAAGGAGCTCAGATGTGGTATCAGCAAGGGCACGATATTCTGCTTCAGTACTGAAGCGGGCCACATGAGTTTGTTTCTTGCTTCGCCAAGAAATCAGAGAAGAACCAAGAAGAAAGTAATAACCAGTGGTGGACCTGCGATCAGTGGGATCTCCTACCCAATCAGCATCAGAAAATGCACAGAGAACAAGAGGAGACTGAGCAGAGTAGAAAAGACCATGGAAGAGAGTGCCCTTTAGGTACCGAAGAATACGCAGAACAGCAATATAGTGAGTCGATCGTGGAGCAGATAGATACTGACTCACCTGATGAACAGCATAGGAAATGTCTGGACGAGTGACAGTGAGATAAACTAGGCTGCCAACCAAGCGTCTGTAAAGAGAGGGATTAGACAACGGTTTCCCCCCTGACGGAGTCAGATGCACATTAAGCTCAACTGGAGTGTCAACAGTCTTGCTATCAGTGAGTCCAGCTCGAGACAAGAGTTCAGAGGCATACTTGGCTTGAGTAACATAAAGTCCATCTGTAGAATGAGTGATTTCAAGACCCAAGAAATAGCTGAGATGTCCAAGATCTTTCATCTCAAACTGCTGACTGAGAAAATCCTTGAGTTCTTGAATGCCACTGAGGTCATCACCAGTTATGATCATATCATCCACATACAGGAGAAGTAAAATAGTGCCTTTGTCAGTACGACGAAGAAATAAGGCAGAATCATAATGACTGGCCATGTAACCTAAGCGAGAGATGGTAGAGCTGAATTTGGCAAACCAAGCTCGTGGAGCTTGTTTAAGGCCATAAAGAGCACGCCGAAGGTAACAAACCTTATTTGATTCAACAGAGAGACCAGGAGGAGGTTGCATATAAACTTCTTCACTTAAATCCCCATTAAGGAATGCATTTTTGACATCCATCTAAAAAAGGTCCCATTTTCTGGCAGCAGCAACAGCTAAGAGAGCCCGAACAGATGAGATACGAGCAACTGGAGCAAAGGTCTCCTCATAATCAATCCCATACTCCTGTGTAAAACCTTTTGCAACAAGACGAGCTTTGTAGCGCTCAATGGACCCATCAGAGCGAGTCTTAATCTTGTAGATCCACTTACAACCAACCACAGATTTCCCAGGGGGGAGATTCACCAAATCCCAAGTATGGTTTTTAGATAATGCATCAAGTTCCTCTTTCATTGCAATCTGCCATAAAGGGTCAGTGGAAGCCTCACGATAGGTGTGAGGCTCATGCAGTGTAGCAAGGGCAGTGTAACAATGATAATCAAGTAAATGTGTAGGAATGGATCTTACCCGAGTTGAGTGACGAGGTGGAATGTCTTGTGCAAGATCTTCAGGCGGAGCAGGAGCAGGGGACCCAAGCTCAGGGTTGGGTAGCTCGTCTTCAACCTGTGCATCTTCCACCTGTTCATTAAAGGGTGAACTAGGAAAGGGATCAAAGGTATCTGGTGGTTGGACAGAGAAGTCTATAGGCGGATCAGGAGCAACTATAGGAGGATCAGGAGCAGTTACAGAAGGAATATGTGCCTCATCTGGAAAAAGATCTAAAACAGAGGAGGAAGATAGGGAGGCACGGAAGTGAGAGAGCTCGACAAAGGAGCGATGTTCCCAAAAGACAACATTGCGAGAGATACGAAGACGATGAGAGACAGGATCATAACACCGATACCCCTTTTGAGTTTCGCCATAGCCAAGAAAACAACAAAGCCTTGACCGAGGCTCAAGTTTGTTATGCTCATGTGGCTGAAGAAGAACGAAACAAGCAGAACCGAAGGAGTGAAGGTGGTGATAGTCTGGAGGTGACCCAAAAAGGCGCTCATATGGAGTTTGATTTTGAATAACAGGACTTGGAATGCAATTAATAGCATGAACAGCATGAAGGGCAGCTTCACCCCAAAAAGGAGCAGGAACTTTGGCAGAGAGAAGAAGAGCACGAACAGTGTCAAGAATATGACGAAATTTTCGTTCAGCTCTACCATTTTGCTGAGAGGTACCTGGACAAGTTAGCTGATGAACAGTGCCATAGGAATGCAAAACAGCTTGGAAGGCATATTGAGTGTACTCAAGAGCATTATCAGATCGAAAAATTTTGATACGTTTTGAAAATTGAGTTTCAACCATTTTTGCAAAATTAGAATATACTTGCAATAACTCAGAACGATGTTTCATATTAAAAATCCAACTATAGCGAGAGTAATCATCAACAAAGACAACAAAATATCGAGACCCACCAATACTAGAGACAGAGGAAGGCCCCCAAACATCAGAATGAATAAGGTCAAAGATATTAGTAGATATTGATTCACTAGTATTGAAAGGCAAAGCTGGTTGTTTTCCTAACTGACATGAAACACAATCAAAATTTTCTGTAGACACTGAACCTAACAAACCTCTAGAAGCCAATTGTTGTACACGAGAGGAAGATGCGTGACCAAGTCGAGCATGCCAAAGTGCAAGGGAAGGAGTAGAAGAAACTGCAGCAGCTGCAACAACAGAAACAGGAGCAACAAGTGGAAGACGAAGGTTGTCCACGGGAAACATACGCCCAACTCTAGGACCGGTCCCAAGCTCCTGTCCCGTCCTTGGATCCTGCACAATACACCCAGAATAATCAAAGATAATGCGATAACCTAACTCAGCTAATTAGCCCACAGAAAATAAATTGTAAGAAAGGTCAGGAACATTAAAGACACTAGGAACTGAGAGATTGGCGGTTGAAACAGAACCTATATTATGACCAGACATAGTGGAACCATTTGCTATGTGAATATTAAGAGGGTGTGGTGCAGGTTTAAGTTCAGAAAATAAGGACGAGTGAGGAGTCATGTGATTGCAACAAGCAGAATCCATAAGCCAAGAGGAAGGAGACATACCAGATAAAGCTGAGAGAGAAGAGGAATAAGATGCATTACCAACCATACGAATGACATTGGCGATGATGTTTTTAAGGTCATCTGTGGACATGGTGAAAGTGCGTCCTGAAGACTTAGACTGTGCAGAGATGGGAGCCATTGGTTGGACACTCTCAGTGTTAGCAACAGTAGCAACGGATACAGACACAGCTGGTTTGTTACGACGATAGTAAGTCTCAATATTGTGGCCAAAACGTTTGCAAAAACTGCAAAGACGTTTGCTGGATTGTTGGCGACGATTATTGCAAGAAGAAGACCTGTCCTTATTTCTCATTTAGAAGCAAAATATGCAAAAATGGAGCGCAAAAATGAAATCTACGCGAAAAAATGGGTAAGGAGGACCCGGACCGCAAAAAGTCAACTCTGGTCAAAAGTCAACGGTACGGTCAACGGCCAGTCAAAGTCAACAGTCAACCGAAAAGTCAACGGTCAAATCCAGATCCAGAAGATGACGTCAGCAGATGACGCAAGCTGTGACGTCAGCAAGCTGTTAGGGCTGACGTCAGCAATGACGTCAGCGAGACAGGTTGATGCACGTGAGGCGCGTGACAGCGCGTGAAAAGAAGCTGCAGTGCGTGGTGGCGCGTGTGGCGCGTGTTCTGCGACGCAGCAACTTTGAGCGGCGCGTGGGGGCCCATGCTGTCTCCGATGGCGACGAGGCTTCCACGAGTTTGTAGATCGGCGCAGGACGATCTCAGTGGTACCTTTAAAATCGTAATTGGAGCAATAATTGCAGCGGCGATGCGATGAGCAGTGGTCTGGGCAGTGTGAAACTCCTTAACGACGGCGGCTGCAAGTCCGGAACCCAAGGACGACGGCTGGATGACGTCGGAGGTTCAACGGCGAGAGGCTGCGGCGGCAGTTGTGATGGCGGAAGCGTTGTTAAAAAGGAAGCCACACTATTGAAGACAAGACTGCTAAGAAAAGGTCAGAGCAGTGGCTCTGATACCATGTTAGAAATACAGAATAATTATATTGTATTTCATCAATAATAGAATATACATAAGTGCCTTTATATAGGAGGCAGAGTGTGCAGTACAAGTGTGCTATACAAGTAAACAAGGTTGGTTTCTAATAATACTTTCTCTTCCATAAATATATATATTCTTCTTCTTCATCTCAAATGATTTTGCAAGATTACTATTATGCCAATTCTCTATAGCTTCAATGCGATTCTGAATTTCCTCAAACTTTATATGAGATATTTTCATGTACATTAGTAAGATTTTCACTTATTTTTTAATCACATTTTGTTACTTGGAAGAAAAATTAATAATGAAATCACCCGATAAACTTAAACATCACCAAAAAAGATGAATATATTTAAAATCAAATTAATTATAGATTATAATTCATACTATGAAGGATGTTTTTTTTTTTTTTTTTTTTCATAACAATTGTATACATAGCATAATCTAACAAAACAATGAAATAAACTTATTTATCTTAAACGTGATCCTTGCAAATAACTTGACAGCTTGGGATAAGTAACTACGATTAATGAGGTCATAAGGGTGACTCAACATGTTTATTTTGTAGAAATAATCTGGAAAGTAGGAGCCATCTTTCTTTGGTGTACAGTTACAAGGAGAATTAGGAGGGAAATTATGGGGTCTTTAGAATTGAAAGGGTATAGGCTTTAGAACATCACTCTATAAGTTGGCCTAAGGGGCTGCCATCAATGCCATGTATATTAGCTCCCCAACTTCTCCGCTCAATGACTGCAGGTACCTTCTCTGCCATTTCAGCCAAGTCAGGATCAACCATGTTTACCGGGAAGCGAATAGATGCGCCGATCATCTCGCAAAAGGAGGCTGCAACATGATAGGGACTTTTGTAGTTTTAGATGCTCCTAACTCAGATGAGCTTTGTATCAAATTAGAATCTGATGCTTATGGGTTATACTCTTTAAGGCTTGTAGCCAATACTTCGCCTTTTATGGCTAGCTAATCTATGCATATCATCCTTTTCAACCAAAAAAAAAAATATATTAGCTCCCCAACTTTCACTTGCATGAGTCGAGAAAGGGAAGTGGAAAATGAAGTTGTATTTGGGAAAAATGAAAATTTTGGCTTCATAGAGACGCTCTGCTCAATCAAACTAGCAAGTAGCAACCATGAAAGGGTAAGCATGTTAAGAGCATTTACATTGTCTAAAATTTTCTGCTTATTTTACACTAAGAACTTACTTTTTCCATTTTACACACGTAATTTGCAAAAACACCTACATCAGATCATCTATTATATGCTATGTTTTCTTTAAATAATCATTTTTTATTATTATTTTATTATTTAACTTACCCACCTACCCACTACCTACTATATCTACCACATGGTCTCTCTAACTATATCCACCACACACTATATCCATCAAATCATCTTTGTCTCTATTTTTCTCATTTTTTAGAGCAATATTCTCTCTTCTCCACAGCCCAACCATCTCCTATCTAACTCTAAAACTTTTTGTCTCTCACAATCCTCCATAGCCAAAGCTCGCCTTAAGCTCTGTCCAAGGCCAGGAGCCTCAAAGCCTTCACCACCACCAGTGGTAGCAAAGATTAACAATAGCACTGCCACAAATAGTGGTCCAAATCTTCAGTCTCTCTCAGGGCAGTGGCAGACACTCCACCCAAGCTTCCATAGTAGCGGCGGCAACAACAGCTTCTACGTGGTTTTGGTTTGATTTTCTATTGATTTTGGGTTCGATTGATTTTTGGTTTAATTTTCCATTGATTTTTTGGTTAGATTATTATGTGTTGTAATGGTGGTGGTGGTAGTGGTGGGGGTGGTGCTAGGTTGTGGTGGTGGGTGGATGTTTGATCGGTTGTGCTCTTTAGATGAAGAGAGAGAGAGAGAGCGAGAGAGAAATGAAGAAGAAGAAGAAGAGAGGGCACTAACCGATGAGAGAGAAAATAAAATAAAATATTGATTTGCAAAGCTACAGTAACTATACGTTTATATTTACACGTTACTGTAGCAAATGTGTAAATATACACACTTGTACACCCACTGATATGGTCTGTTTTGGGACAAAAATATGTAAATTTGAGCACTTTTTCTATTATAGACACACTAATGCAATTGCTCTAAGAAGACTTTATTTGGCCAGGTGATAAGGAGGCTTTACTCTACCTACCATAATAAGCATGAAAGGGTAAGCCTATTAGGGAGGCTTCATTCAGCTAGGTATTAGGATGGCTTAACTTAATCTACCTGGCAAGCATGAAATAGTGAGTTTGTTCGGGAGGTTTTGCTCGACCTACTTGGTAAGCATGAAAGGGAGTGCTTGATAGGGAGGCTCCATTCTACTAGTTGTTAGGGAGGTTTTCGTCAAACTACCTAGTAAACATGAAAGGGAGGGCCTATTAAGGGAAGCTCTGCTGGACCTACATGGAAAGCATGAAAAAGTGAGCCTATTAGCAAGGCTCCTTTCGATTAGGGGTTAGGCCAGGTTTGCTTAACCTACTTGGAAAGCATGAAAGTGTGAACTTGTTAGGGAGGTCGCTCGACGAGGTGCCATGGAGGCTCAGCTTAACTTACTTAACAAGTATGAAAGGGTGAACTTATTAGGGAGACTCCATTTAGCCAAATGTTAGGGGAGGCATTGCTTAAACAACCTGGTAAACATAAAAGGGGAGCCTATTAGGGAGGTTTCATTCGGCTAGGTTCTAGGGATGCTCTACTTGGTATAAATGTACAACAGTAGTTGTGTGGAATGCACTAGATGTAGTAAGAGCTTTTTGGTTTGTACAATTGAAAGTGTGAATTAGCAATTATCAAATTTGCTCTCAATTTTACAGGGTTGGGAGGAAAAATTACTTTCTCGGGTAGGCAAGGAAGTTTTAATCAAAGCAGTAGTCCAAGTCATTCCCACCTATACCATGAACTATTTTAAATTACCTTTGGGGTTGTGTGATGAAATTGAGAGCATGATTAGAAAGTTCTAGTAGGGGCAAAGAGGTGACTGCAAGAAAATACATTGGGTTAAATGGGAGGTATTATGCATACTAAAGGCTGAAGGTGGCATGGGATTTAAAGATTTGGCACTGTTCAACGGTGCTCTTTTAGCCAAGCAAACTTGGAGACTTCTACATGATAAAGATTCATTTTTTTACCATGTGTTCAAGTCTAAGTTCTTTCTAATGGGAATATATTCAAAATTCCCTAAAACTATGAAATGCAAAAATAGAGAAAATATACGCCAAAGAAAAATAATCACACACAAGATAGTATTTACGTGGTTTTGCAATTTGCCTTCATCTACGGAGTTGTAGGGATTTCACTATTTTTAGGGAAAAATACAAAATGTGGTAGTACAGTTTTCTCTCTTTCAAAACAACATAAAAAAAATAATAAAAACCCTAAATCTCCACAAAAAATAGTTTTTATATCTTGAGCACAGGATTCACAATGGACTACAAAAATGGGCCAAAGCCTCAGAAAATCTCTCATTAAAAACCGTAACAACATTATTTCGGGTTGGGTCATAATCTAGATCAAACACAACTAGGCTCCATAAAGCCCAACACTTTCTACATTGCTCGATCATGGAAGTCCCAGATCCAACACAAGATTCGTATGCTTAGAAAAGTATATTGAAAGGTAGAGACGTATCGAGGAGAAGTCTTAGATGGAGAGTTGGTACAGGTGATGCTATTAGTTTATGGTTTGACCCGTGGTTACCTTCAACTACACAATCAAAAATTCAATCTCCTGTGATTCAAGAATTTGCAGTTGCACAAGTTAGTTTCCTCAATCCGATAACCAAACTCTAGGATGTAAATATATCGCTTAAATAAATTATTTCTACCTCATAAGGTGCTATCGATCCAATCCATTCCATTATTGTGTCAAAGACCAATAGAAGATAGACTTGTATGGCCTTTTACTCAGTCTGGTGTATTCACCGTCAAATCAGGCTACAAATTTTTAACTCAAGAGAATGAAGCTTTGTATCTCAAAGAACAGGATGAGGGTCAAGATGTTTGGAAGAAGGTGTGGGGTTTGGCTGTCCGAAGTAACTACAACAAACAAGGCGTATGGTGACAAAATCTAGTGAGGAAAATTTACTTCGTCACCAAATATGAACATTCAGTGACAAAATTTATATTTTGTCACCTAACATGGAAAAAGGAATTAAATTAGTGACGAAATGAAATTTTCATTACCATACGTCTCAAAAGATTCTTATGCCAATATTATTTTTGAGCACAAAATGTGGTAGGAGGGTATTGTGACAAAATATTTCGTCACAAAAAATGGAGCTCTAGGGTGACAACTATTTTCATCACTAAATAGAGACAATAGGTGACGAAACACTAAAACCTTCACCAAATATGTATTTAAAAAAAGAAAAAAGAAAAAAAGATTAGTATCATTGGAGCCGAAAAGCTAAATTCTGTCACCAATAAGTCCAAAAAAATTAGGCGCCATACTAAAATGTTGAGCACGCGCAAAAAGGAAATTTATGGCGATGAGAAATGACATTAGTTGATGGAACATTTTCGTCACTGTAGAGTCTGACAAAATTTCAAATTTCAATACTCCCAGCCTCTTAACTTTACCAAATAGCACTCTCTCTCATTTTATCAAAAAAAAATCAATCTCTCTTTCTTCTTTTACCTCACCCCTCATGACCCTCACAGCGACTCATGCAGCCACCATTGTAGCAAGTCATCACCTTGCCATCACCATTTATTTGCCGTCATCTCTCTCTCTCTCTCTCAAACACAAACCCTAGGTCCTTAGTCCTCAAATAGTGATGAGGTTTTTGTTTATATATTATGCGGCTATTGTTTGAAGTGTATTGTGTGTGAGAAAGTGTAGTGCTACAAGACTAGTGCAAATACAATAGGGTGCTCTATTCTTTGTGTGAGAGAGCCAAAGGGCGTATTTGGGGCTTGGGTCTTGTAAGAGTGTTATTGTGCTATTATTGTAATTTCCTTATTTTATTGTGGAACTTTCTCTATCGCCACCTGTGGATATAGGCATATTGTTGAACTATGTAAATTTCTTGTGTCTATTTTTCTTCTCTTTTTTTTAATCTTGCATTTAGGGGGTGTATTTTCACAACAACATCACTCAATATTTTTTAATTAAATGTGAATTTTAACAAATTATAATGAGTTCCACTAATTATAATTTGACAATTATTATGAGTTCCACTCTATGATAATTGTTTTTTATTATACCAAGACATTAGTTATAATTTTACAATTCTTTGAAAAAAATGTAATTTCAAAGTTACTCAAAAAAAAAAAATTAAACATTTTGAAACAACAATAAAAACAATTGAGAATAAGAAAGATATCCCTAGCCTTCAATGCTAGTATTAACTCAACTCTATAATTTGTGACTAATTTGAAACTAAAATACATCTATTAATGAAATAACTTATTGGGTAAATGTATTTCAATAAGTGAGATGCTAACTCTTGGAATATTAATTATTAGGCACTTGATATTATATATTTTTTTAATTAATTTTTTAATTTGAAACATACTCCATTGAGGTCAAGTTAGCGTAGTGTGTAGGACTTTAAGTTGATCAGCTGAGTTTTTGCTGCCTTGGTATTAAGATTTACAAGCTCTCTAAATAAATAATAAAATTATTATTGAAGAGGATAAGAGAATCTGAGAGCATAAGAAATAAATTCAAGTCTTTATATTGAATAGCAGACACAAGCCCAGAAAATGGGCGGGACAGCGTAAATCAAAGAAACAGAAAAACTAACTACTGTGTGAGGTTACAAGCTTGGCCAATGAAAATAAAATACGTGTCCTAACTGTTAACAGACTCCAATTCATTCACGTGTTGAACATGTGCTTTATTTAAGTTATGCGACGCCTTTTCTTCTAATTTATGTTTCTTTTCACTTAACACAACGACCCCGTGTCCTACTTTAACTGATTTAATTCCTTTGTCTTGAAACGTTGTCGTTTTGTCCAAAGCCGTGTCCTTTCTTTCTTTTCCCAACTTTGACACTTGGATTGCATGCGTATCATGGGTAAATTTTTTTTTTTTTTTTCGCATTTCAATAATATTTTTGATATATCCAAAATATGATTTACATTTCTTATTTATTGATGTTACCCTATCCATGTAAAAAAAGTATTTTTGCAATGGTCTGGTACAAGTTTGACCCATTGACTTGGTGACACAAGTTAGCTCTAAACTTATCAAAACTTAGTTGCAACAATTTTTTTTTTTTTTTTGTATTTTTAAATATTTAGGACCATATTCTCATTTTGGTTATAATTTGTCATAGGTATCCAATTTTATACATTGTATTCATGGGCGGAGCAAGGAATTTTTGTTTGGAGAGATCAAGTTGTAGTACTAATATATTTATCAAAACAACCCCCTACAAATATGTATATATACATACACACACTTTTTTATTTATTTGATAAGTTATATATATACACACACTCATAATTTTTTTTTTTTTTAAATTTAGTATTTTCAATCAAAATTATGTTTAATGGCGATCTTTCAAATAAAATTCATTTTTTTTACCATTTTCATAATGAAATTCTTAAAAAGTTTAATTTTCAATAAAAATTGTCAAATTGTTTACTAAAGTAAGTAAAAAATATTTCAATTGAACTAATGAAATTTTCAAAAACTTGAATGATTCAAAACTTAGAGGAATAAGTTAGGCTCTAAGAGCATCTCCAGCAACCTCTTCAAATTTTTGTACTGTTTGGAGAGTAAACTGTTCATTTTATATTTTGCCTACTTATTTTTACAAATATACTTTCCAACAGACTCTTTATCATTTTCTCCATCTCATTTAAATATTATTTCTTCATTCATTCTTTATTCTTTTTTTATCATCATTTATTCTTCCTATATTCATTCCCAACAATTATATTTTTCAATGAAAAATGTTATATCCACAATATTTTTCATAATACTTTCACGAGAATCACATCAAAATCTTATGTGGAAACTTGTTACTAGTTTTAATTTGAACCCACCACTGAAATTATTTTTTTACTCACCAATATTAGCTAATAACAATCTATTACTTAAAATTTATTGTGAAAATATTGTGGTAGCATTTTTTAATTTCCATTTCTTATTTTTTATATTATTTTTCTAAACTTAATTACGTCCATACGTTTCTGTTTCTTTTCTTTCTCTTGGTTTTTTCTCCACCACACACCTATCCCACTCCCATCTCTATCTACCCTTCTTTTTCTAGTTCATTCCAAATCTCACTTTCACTTTCTCCAGCTCTCTCTTTCTTTCTCTAGCTCTTTTTTTTTTTTTTTTTTTTTAATTTTTTTTTTTTTATTTCTACTTGATTCTAGAACACTCTCTACAATGATAAGAAACAAAGAAATTAAGAACAAGCGATTGCTTGCTCCACCGTTGATCGAAGGACACAGGAAGACGTTGTCTCTTTTTTGCTCCACCGTGGGTTGCTTGCTTGCTCCACCATGGGTCAGATGGCTTCTGTCTCTTTTTTTTTTTTTTTTTTTTTTTTTGTTATGATTTGATTAATTTTAAGATTGTGTATTTGAGTTTGTATTTTGATTATGCTTGAGTTTAGAGATGTTTAAGAGAAATGATTATTGTGTTTGTAGCCGTTGTGAATGTTTGATTGAGACTGAGTTTAGAGATGTTTGAGAGAAAAGATCAAGAATAGTTTTGTTGTTACCGTTGTGATTATTGAGTGAAAATTAAATATTTTAATCGGTTGTGATTATTGAGACTGAATTAATTCTTTTGCTCATGAACAGGTCTCTCTCTTTTCTCTTTTTTCTTTTTCCTTTTCTTTTATTTTTCTGATTTCATTTGGTTTATGAGAAAAATTATTTTCCTGTTTGGGTTGTATTTTGCGTTTTGTAGCTGTTGAGATAAAGAAGAGAGAAAGAGCGCAAGGAAGAAAGAGAAAGGGAGGAAAGAGAAAAAAGTAATTTTTTATTCAACCGGGTAATATTTTAAGGGAGGATATTGTTTAGAGGAGCTACAATAATTACTACAGTACTCTCCATGCCTGGAGAGCTACTGTAGCAAATCTAAAAAAAAATTGGAGATGGAGAGGCTATTGGAGGGGTTTTTTTGTGTGTTTGCTCTCCATAGTTGACTTTGAAGAGCCTATTGGAGATGCTCTAAATATATTTGAAGCTATCTTACTCTAACTCATTATGTGACAACTAAAGAGATGTGTAGTTTTAGTCACAAGATTTTTTTAATGAGTCAATGACTTGTTAATCGCCCCATAACGGGTTGAATAAAAATAGATTCAAACATGTCTGATACCAAATTTTATCAAATATTTAACAGATATAAGAATACATTTTACAATAAAAATAAAATTGAGAAAAATAAAATTATATCTCTAATACTATTAGACCAATTATTTTTTTAAGAGTATCATTGGACTAATTCAAATATTTGGAAAGGCCAACTCTTATTTTTGTAGGCTAAATTTGAAAAATGTTAAAATAATTATATATATACTAAGAAAAATTTCAAAATTTTTGGCAACCATGTAGACAGCTCCGCTCCTGATCGTATTAATCTTGTGATAGTTCTCCTACTAATATCTTTTTTCGGTGTATGGTTGATTGAAATTAATAGACAATAGGGTGCATGATGGATGTTCATGAATCGTACAATATGTGTGTATATATCAAATGAATTATATAAAATCAATGTATTGATGCCTATCGTCCAATTTATAAGCATGTTGAGTTATTATGGGCTAGTGTAAATTTATGAGATTCGACCATGGCTTCTTGAGCCCAATAACTAAAAATATATAGTAGTTTTTATTGTTTTTTTTTTTTTTTTGGGTCATTTTTTTAAGTAAAATAGGTCTGTAAGTTGTAACATGTAGGGATAAGGGCCCAAAATTGTATATTAGGCCTTGGGCCTTGGCCAAGGACGTTGGTCCGAAGACGAATAAACAGTAGTGAAGGTGTTAAGTTCAGAGTCCTATAAGTAACATGCAAATGGAAAGGTTGTGAAAGGTGATCCGAGGAGGAGTGTCTCCTTGGATAAACGACGCACAGATCAAGTGTATATCTTATCGCTCAAAGTGATCTTCCAAGAAATTCCACTGATAGGGATGTGCATTATGAACGTACTGGAAGAATGGGAACTAAGAAATATCTAAGAAAAAGTTGTTGCCACAGCATTGTATGCTCTGCAGCTAACTTTTTGGCCCCATTTATGTAGAGAAGACCCCTGAACAATACTGCCTTGGTTACCCCAACTCACAGAGGGCTAGAGGGGGTGTCCGATGGGACAAGCACTCAAGGAGTGGCCTGGATGATCAACAAATGGAGGGTCAAGATCATTGAAGGGGAGATATATAAGGTAAGGAACCCCTGAGAAAGGTGGGAATTGAAAAAGAAAAGGAAAAAGACTGTAGCAATTAAGAATTGCATTTGTAACCTAACTTGAGAGTAATACCTAAGAACTAATCCTCTCGGACTTTGCCGAGGACGATTTTCTTTAGTCAAAACTTGTCTATCTCCATTCTCTTATCATCAAGATCTACCCTATTTATTGTCTGATTCATTAAAGCCCAGTTATCCAACCCACTTTCTACAAATTCATTGTTTTGGGTTTTTTGGGCTTAAGCTCATCCACCTTTTGGGTTAGGAAGCCAAATTTGGTTCTTACAATTAGCACCGTCTATGGGAATTATTGGGGTTGTATTGAGTCTAACGTTCAACAATGGTAGATTCAGGTCCAAACCAAGCAAAATCTACTGGGTCTCAGCGTCAAGATCACTTCCGTAATCTTGAACAAAGAAAGGACCGGGAGGGGAGTGTGCATACTACCCATACTAGTAGGAGTCATTCTCGAGGTGGTAGCCACCTCTCTCATGAGAAAAATACCAAAGCCATGCAGCTGGAGATTGATCGCTTGAAGAGAAGCTTACGCCATGAACGGCAAAAGCGAGCTCCCTCCAATTCTGACTTCTCTTCTGACGATGAAGAGGATGATAGCTATAGGCGTAGATCAAAGACTCCTCCTAGTAAGTCTTTCTAGTATGATGAAGACTACCACCATGAGCGCAGAAACAGAAATTCATCTTCGAGAGGCCTGGGAAATGACGCTATGAGTAGAGCACTCAACCAAATTTCCAAATCACCTTTTACACGCAGGATTGAGGGAGGAAGTCTTCCTTAGCGGTTCAATCAACCCACATTCACCATGTACAATGGCCGAACAGACCTTATGGAGCATGTTAGCCACTTCAATCAAAGAATGGCTGTGCACTCCAAGAACGTGGCCTTGATGTGCAAAGTATTCCCATCCAGCTTGAGGCCTGTGATGATGAGGTGGTTCGATGGTCTGGGTGCAGGTTCCATTGATTCCTTTAAGAAACTCACTCAGGTGTTTGGATCCCACTTTATCACATGCAGCAGGGTTCCTCGACCGTTAGATTCCTTGCTATCCCTGTTCATGAGAGAAGGGGAGACCCTGAAAACATATTCGGACAGATACTAGGAGATGTTTAATAAGATAGATGGTGACTTTGACAACGTGGCCATTAGGACTTTCAAGGTCGTCCTACCTACCGAGCATGGCTTGAGGAAGTCTTTGACTGGGAAACCTGTTACCAGTGTACGCCAACTAATGGATCAGATTGATAAGTATAAAAGGGTTGAGGAGGACCAACAGCAAGGCAAGGAAAAGGGTAAGGTTATCCCTCAGGAGATGAGGGATTTCAGGTTGGGCCGCTACAACAATAACAGACCCCGGAGGGATTTTGCTAGGCAATCTGAGCTTACAGCTCCTCAAGTGGTAAACACTATGTTCCGAGAATTGGTGCATCAAGTTTTGGAGAAGATCAAGAACGAGCCATACTTCAAATGGCCGAACAAAATGAGTGGAGACTCCTTGAGGCGCAATCAGAGCCTTCATTGCTATTAGGACATATGTGATTCACTTTTTAGGAACATATGTCACTATTTTATGTAATTGGATAATCTTTTGACAAAACTCACTTTACTTGTATTTGGGTAGATCTAGGATGTGTTTAATACTTCAAGAAACATGTTGTTCAAGTCTAGTATTAAAGCCATAAAGATTGGACCAACAAACAAGTGAAGAAAAGTTATTCACTAAAGCTGGATAGATAGCTCGACACCTGTGGACAGATAGCTCGATAGCTACTCGACAGATAACTAAGACACATGCATTTTCATCTTCACGACCAAAGACTCGTGCTGTGTGGGTGAGAAAGAAGCCTAAGACTTAATTGTCTTTTTTATCTGTCCTATGTTTTAATTCTTTCTATCTAAAGTAGGACTCTCTTTGCTTGATTTCTTATCTGATTTTGAAATCATGCTTTCATGCATCTACACCTTTCTTTCATGCTTTCATGCATATGCATCTTTCTTTCATGCTTTCATATTGTTTGTCTGTTTTTGTTTGGTTGTTTAGTTTTTATTTTGTTTGTTTTTTAGAAAAAAAATGAAAAATAAGAAAATACAAAAATAGTGTGTGTTTTGTGTACATTGGTACTTGTGTACCTTGGATGGCCATTGAAACAAAGTTTTCTAAACTTTGTATCTCTTGTAGCTTAGATGAGCATCTCTATGCACAACTAAACAAGTGAGTTTTGTGGCTCTTGTTTGTGATGAGTAAGATTAAGTAATCTCTTGTACTTAACACTCGTATCACTCTTTTTGATAGGAATGACTAAAAAATCCTAAGAGAAAGGCATAAATAACCATCTCACCACTGTTGCCTACTAATCATAATATAACATCTATATGTTTAGGCACAGCGAAATTGTGATGTTTAGTTTAACATAATTGGGTATTTCTTTTATCTCTCTTATATGCCCATGCATGATTTGCTTAAAAAGAAAAATATGCAAAGAAAAATAAAAAGCAAAAAGATCAAAATGTTTTAAATATGATTGCAAGGGTGTATTCTAGGAGATGTGGGAGTTATAGAATGTACCTCGAAGGTGATAATCCTCATCAAACAATTATGATTGTGTGTAAGTTAAAGTGATTTTCTCATATCTTGAATCGTCATAACATGTTGACACTTATGCAATCTTGCGATATTTTTCACACATAACACGCAATATTCTTTACTACTCTTGATATATGTGCAGGTACAATGTGATTCGGCCATCACAAGGTTTACATGTGTTAATGTATGCTCACTAAACTGTCTTGACTTGTTTTTTAAATATAAAATTGGTTAGACTTGTTTAGTGTGTGCATGTGTTTTGGGATCCATGTGCTTAAAAATTGTTGTTGAGAGATGTTTTTGAGAGTTTAAAATGTTGATTGGATCCTTGGTTGAGTTGCATGCTTGATTGCATTCATATTTGTGTTTTTCCCTTCTTGAAAAACTGATTTTTAAGCAATCTCGACACCTCCTCGACACCTGGTTATCTATCGAGCTCTTATGTTGTTTCTTATCGCAATCTCGGCACTTCCTCGACAGCTAGGTGGATCGATCGAGAAAGTTCCTGGATCCTCGATAGCTTCTCAACAGCTTCTCGATCCATCGAGGTTGGCTCGATAGCATCTCGACACCTCTTGATCGATCGAGATCCTCTTGCGTGCATTGTTTTTCACATGTTTTGCATCTTTCTTTTATCTTGTCATCCATAGCATCTTGTTTCATTACATTCGTGCATTTTTATGGATTCTTTGTGCCCCCTTGATCATCTTTGATCATCTTTATATTTCTCGGGTGAAGCGTTTTAGCTTCTTGTACCCTTTGTCAATTATGACAAAAATGGGAGAAATTGTGGTTTCTTTTTTTAAGATTCTATATGTTAGGGGGAGAAATACATGCCTCTGTAAGGGGGAGATGTGTTTCATCTTGTTAGAGGGAGTGCTTACCTCCTTCTTTGTGTACACCAGTCTTGTGACTATATTTACATACATTGTGCTTATCTTTGATATATATTTATGATGATGTATGTCTTCTTCACCTATCTCTACATGTGTTGTTTCTTTTCTATCTCCATACACATGTTTCTTATAACTTGTATGCAATCTATTATTTCTGTTTCACACAAAGATGTCTTGATGAGTTTTGTTTAAAGTGTTTCAAAAATACGGGTTGTCAAAGTCTACTTGCCATAAACTCTCTTCTTGCAAAGTTTTTCAAAAGTTTGTGTTGGGATAGATTTTATTGTATTCAACAAGTGAATATGAGTTTAGTGATTTATGACTTCTCTCATATCTCATTTGTTTGTAGTGGTTTTGTCACGAATTGTCAAAGGGGGAGATTGTTAGGACATATGTGATTCACTTGTTAGGAACATATGTCACTATTTTATGTAATTGGCTAATCCTTTGACAAAACGTACTTTACTTGTATTTTGGTAGATCTAAGATGTGTTTAATACTTCAAAAAACATGTTGTTCAAGTCTAGTATTAAAACCATGAAGATTGGACCAAGAAACAAGTGAAGAAAAGTTGTTCACTAAAGCTAGATAGATAGCTCGACACTTGTGGACAGATAGCTCGACAGTTGCTCGACAGATAGCTATCTATCGAGGTATCTATCAAGGTTACGGGAATTCATATTTTCAGATCTGATTTTCGGCCCATGCTTTTGTATTTGTGTAAGGTTTCTTTTCTCACAACCCTAGACATATATAAGACTTATTTTAGAGGTCATCACCTAAGAGAATACAAGGAGAAAATATGCAAAAGGTGACCGATGCCTTATTCTCTCTAAAAGAAGCTACTGCGTCTTTGTGCCTTAGGGTTTTGTAACCAAGTGCTTCTTGATCTTCATTGTTGATGAAGTGAAGAACTTTGCAGCCAACATCTTCCTCAAGTTGGTGAGTGAGTCACGTACTGGGATTCGTGTAAAGGAGTTAGTCACGTACTGGGATCTGTGCATAAAAAGAGTGGCGTTCATATATTGAAGAGTTCAAAGGTTCTGAAGCAGTAGAAGGTTTCTGTTGTAAATTCATCTACGGGGATTGTAGAGTCTAGAGATAAAGGTTTTGTATTAGATCTGAAACTTCTCTTTACTATAGTGGATTGCTTTTCGGAAAGGTTTCCCCACAGGTTTTTTACTGTGAAACTAGTTTGTTTATTATTTTTCCTAGGTCATCATATCTTGTCTTATTTATTTTTTCCGCTGCATGATTTTTACATGATATTGATGTTTGTTTGTTTTAACAAGTTTTATTCATAATAAATCTATTTAACAACTTGGGTCTAAAACTTGTTGATTCTATCAAACGGGGTCTAAATTTCCCAACAATTGCCAATACCATCAGGAGCGGGGGCACACCACTAAGGACTGCAGGACTTTGTGGAACCATCTAGAGTAACTAGTTAGGGAGGGAAGGTTACAACAATTTTTGTATTGGCCTAATAGGCAAGGAGACCAATTAAGGTCAAGGGCTAAAGGGAATGCTTCTTCAAGGCCCCCGTTAGGCATAATCAATGTCATTTTTGCTGCACCTGGAAGAACTAGTTCTCATCCTTCCAGGGTAATGTCTGTAGCTCAGCTGATAGCCGAGGACTCTAACTCTGAACCGAAGAGGGCTAGAGTGGAGATCTGACTGGTACTAAGTTTTTCGGACAAGGATAAGATGGGAATCATCCAGCCACACAATGATGCTTTAGTGGTCACCCTCAGAATTGAAGGGTATAATGTGAAGAGGGTGATGGTAGACCAGGGCAATGGTGCAGAGATTATGTACCCTGACTTATACAGAGGGCTGAACTTAAAGCCTGAGGACCTAACAGCCTATGATTCACCATTGGTGAGTTTCAATAGGAAGGTTGTCATCCCAAAGGGCCAGATTAGGTTGCCTGTGCAAGTAGGTTCAGAGGTGGTTGAAGTGGACTTCATTGTGGTGGATGCATACTCTCCCTACACGGTCATTGTGGCAAGACCCTAGCTTCATGCCCTAGGGGCCGTTTCTTCAACTCTGCATTTGAAAGTAAAGTATTTATTAGGGGACCGGATTGAGGAGCTGATAGGGAGTAAATCCATGTCTAAGCACTGTCTCGTGCCTGCAATTATGCATTAGCCTACAGTTGAGTCCTTAGCCTTTGCTAAGGGGGGCTTATAGCAGTCAAAGTCTTCAGTGCTACTTGTAGATGGGCCAGCCGAGGAGGCGAAATGTGAGGATTTAGGGAAATTTGCTATAGGTGATGATCCAGAAAAGTTTTTTTAGGTTAGGGCTCAGCTACCGCCTCGAGAGAAGGAAGAGCTCATAGAGTTTTTAAAGAGGAACGTTGATGTGTTTGCTTGGAATGCCTACGAAGCTCCGGGGGTGGATCCAAGCTTCATCTGCCATCATTTGAACATCAATCCATCTGTCACCCCCAAGAAACAACCACTTCGGTGCTCATCTAAGGATCATTCTGACGCTATTAAAGACGAGGTGATGAAGCTTAAGCAAGCAAAGGCTATTAAAGAAGTTTTTTACCCTGAATGGCTGGCTAATACAATGGTGGTAAAGAAGAAGACTAGGAAGTGGCGGGTGTGTGTGGACTTCGCAGACTTAAACAAAGCGTGTCCAAAGGACCCTTTCCCTATGCTTCAGATTGATCAGCTAGTGGATGCAACAGTAGGCCATCCTCGTATGAGCTTTTTGGACGCCTTTCAAGGTTACCATCAAATACCATTAGCCTTGGATGATCAAGAGAGGACAACTTTTATCACTCCTATTGGGAATTACCATTACAAAGTGATGCCCTTTGGTTTAAAGAATGTAAGGGCTACCTACCAAAGGATGATGACCAAGATGTTTGAGCCATAGTTAGGAAAAAACATCAAGATTTATATAGATGATATGGTGGTAAAAAGTAAGGCAGAGTCCGAGCATATTAATGACCTCGAGAATATCTTTAGGATATTAAGGAAACACAAGCTGCGCCTTAACGCTTTTAAGTGTTCTTTTGGTGTCGGATTAGGAAGTTCTTGGGGTACATGGTCACACATCACGGAATTGAGGTTAATCCTGACCAAATGAGGACAATTAACAATCTACAGCCACCTCGGAATCCCAAAGAGGTCAAAAAGCTAACGGGGATGACCGCTGCTCTAAATCAATTCATCTCTCGGTTAGCAGACAGATGTAGGCCTTTCTTTCAGTTGTTAAACAAGTGGAAGAAATTTGAATGGACTGAGGAGTGTGTCCTGGCTTTCCAGCAATTGAAAGAATACCTTTCTCGGCCATCCATTATGTCCAGACCTGAGGTGGATAAGGTTTTGTTTGCCTACAGTGCAGTGGCCTCCCACGCGGTGAGCTTGGTGTTGATACAAGTTGATAGTGGTGTACAGAGGCCAATTTATTATGTGAGCAAGTCACTACATGAGGCTGAGGTCCATTACGTATCATTGGAGAAGGCCATTCTGGTAGTGGTGCATACTATATGTAAGCTCCCCTACTATTTCCAATCACACACAGTTGTTGTCTTAATCCAACTCCCACTCAGATCTTTGCTCCAGAGCCCTGATTTACACAAGGAGGATTACAAAGTGAGGTACGATCCTAGGGGCTTTTGATATCAAGTACATGCCTCACATCTCTATCAAAGGTTAGGTCCTCATCGATTTGGTGGCTGAGTTTGCCGAAACCTCGTTAAAAGAGAGAGTAGAGAAGCAGAACAAGGATGAAAAATCTGTTGGTGCAATCTCCGTACAAGAACCTTTGTCCTAGAGGGTGTATGTTGATGGTGCAACGAACCACAGAGGATTTGGAGTGAGGCTAGTTCTGATCTCTCCCGAGAGAATTACAATTGAAAAATCCCTAAGATTGGGCTTCTCGGCCACAAACAATGAAGTTAAATATGAAACTCTATTGGTAAGGATGACCATGATTCAAAAAATAGGTGGAAAAGCAGTGTAAATATTCTCTGATTCAAGGCTAGTTGTGGGCCAAGTTCAAGGAGAGCTGGAAGCCAGAGATCTCAGAATGCAGGAATATTTGAACCAAGTTAGACATTTACAGTCTGGATTTGAGTCTTTTAATTTATCGCAAATCCCTAGAAGTAGAAATACACATGCTGACTCTTTGGCCACATTGGCAACCTCCTCAGCACAAAGTTTACCCCACGTGATCCTTATGGAAGACTTGTGTAAGCCTACTGAGGTAGGGAAAAACGTGGCTTATATTCATCAGATTAGGGTGGGACCTAGCTAGATGGACTCCATAGTGTTGTTCCTTAAAAAGGATATCCTGCTCGAGGAAAAGTCAAAGGCTAACAAGGTGCGAAGAAAGGCTCCTCGGTTTTGGCTGTTCGAGAACCAAAAATTGTATAAGAGATCTTTTTCTGGCCCATATATGCTATGAATACACTCTGAAGCAATTGAACTACTCTTGGAAGAGTTACATGAAGGAATTTGTGGGAGCCACACAGGGGGCAGATCTTTGTCTCATAGGGCCTTCACTTAAGGCTATTAGTGGCTAAATATGTAGAGGGAAGCACAAGAGTATGTGAAGAAGTGTGACCAATGCCTAAATTTTGCACCAAACATTCATCAATTGGGAGGAGTCCTTAACCCTCTAACCAGCCCTTGGCCTTTTGCTCAATAGGGCTTGGATATTGTAGGGCCTTTCCCTAAGGCATCAGGGAATAAGAGATATTTATTGGTCGACACTGATTACTTCACCGAGTGGGTTGAAGCTGAACCGCTAGCAAATATCAGGGACGTGGATGCCAAAAGATTTCTTTGGAAAAATATTATCACTTAGTTTGGAATCCCTCATACACTCATCTTGGACAATGGACTTCAGTTTGATAGTAAAGCCTTTAGGAGGTATTGCTGTGAACTGGGAATAACAAATAGATATTCTATTCCGGCCTATCCACAAGGGAATGGACAGGCCGAGGCTATCAACAAGGTCATAGTGAGTGGACTCAAGAAAAGACTAGATGATGCGAAGTGAAAATGGGTGGAAGAGTTGTCACACGTCCTTTAGACATAGCGGACTACACCTCGTAGGTCCACTAGGGAGAGGTCATTTTCAATGACTTATGGGGCCGAGGCTGTTATTCCTCTAGAGACTGGATTCCCCACGCTGAGAACAAGTTCTTTCACTCCGAACAACAAAGACGGGCTATTAAAAAAGAGCTTAGACTTAATTGAAGAATGAAGAGAAAATACTATGGTCCAATTGGCCTACTATCAACATAAGTTCAAGCAAGGGTACGATGCCAACGTAAAGCTAAGGTCACTAGCACCTGGAGACTTGGTCTTAAGAAAGATTTTAGGAACTGTAAAGAACCCAGCATGGGAAAATTGGGACCAACTGAGAAGGGTCATATCGTATCACATTAGTGGCTAGAATAGGTGCATATTATCTTGAAGATCTGGAGGAAAAGGTTGTACCACGCCCCTGGAATGTAAATAATCTAAGAATATATTATTATTAATGAAAGCTTTCTTCACCATATTTAGGTTTATTCTATTGCGTGTCATGCGTTCTACTATCTCTCTAAGTGTTAAACAGAACCTTAGTCATGTCTGGCTCCTCAACCATATGCTTTGGGTAAATTAATACTCTATGACATCTTTCTAAGTATTAAACAGAACCTTAGTCATGTCTGGCT
Source organism: Quercus lobata (assembly GCF_001633185.2). NCBI lineage: Eukaryota > Viridiplantae > Streptophyta > Magnoliopsida > Fagales > Fagaceae > Quercus > Quercus lobata. The sequence continues at coordinate 28,095,078 of NC_044906.1, read as the reverse complement.
CCTTGGACCATATGCTTTGGGTAAATTAATACTTAATGACATCTTTCTAAGTGTTAAACAGAATCTTAGGCATGCCTGTCTCCTTGGATCACATGCTTTGGGTAAATTAACACTCTATGACATCTTTCTAAGTATTAAATAGAATCTTATTCATGCTTGGCTCCTCGGACCACATGCTTTCGGTAAATTGACACTCTATGACATCTTTCTAAGTATTAAATAGAATTTTAGTCATGCCTGGCTCCCTAGACCACATGCTTTGGGTAAATTCATACTTAATGACATCTTTCTAAGTACTAAATACAATCTTAGTCATGTCTGGCTCCCCAGACCACATGTTTTGGGTAAATTAATACTTAATGACATGTTTCTAAGTGTTACATAGAACCTTAGTCATGCCTGGCTGCTTAGACCACATGCTTTGGGTAAATTAACACTCTATGACATATTTCTAAGTGTTAAATAGAACCTTAGTCATGCCTGGCTCCTCGAACCACATGCTTTGGGTAAATTAACACTCTATGACATCTTTCTAAGTGTTAAACAGAATCTTAGTCATGCCTAGCTTCTTGGACCACATGCTTTGGGTAAATTAACACTCTATGACATCTATCCAAGTGTTGGACAGAACCTTGGGTATGTCTGATTCCTCAAACCACACGCCTTGGGTAAATCAACATAACCTATTTATTTTTCTAAGTGTCAAAATAGATCCCAAGTTATACCTAACTTCTCAAATCAGTGGCTTTGAGTAAATTAATGATCTTGGATATTTATATAAGTGTTGAGCAAAATAGGGGTTGTCTGCCCCGTTTATTTTTTACAAAATATATTATTCATCTCCATAAGATTCGGCCTACTTTGCAGAAGGCCTAACTCTCAATACAAGTATGTGATAATTCTCTTTATTGCTGGCACTTGTTCAATTTATTTGAATTAGCAGTAATGCACTACTGTTAGCTTTTGTTGAAATATGATTAATAACAACCCACTGTGGTTAGCAATCTTATCAGTCCCAAGTCTCATTAAGGGGCAGAACAGTAACAACACCAATAAGAGAATAAAGATTACAAGGAAAAAGAAAGATTCATGAAAAAAAAAAGGTAAAGTATTTTCATTGATCAAAAGGAGGGTATATTACAAACAATGGTGAAATACCACCAAAAAAAAAAAAAAAAAAATCCTATAGCTACGCCTTTGCTTGGTGAGGGTCCTCCTTGGGGTCAGTTGCCTTGAGTTAGGTATCCCCAGCCTTGGACTTAGACTCTGTGTCCTTGGCCTTGGTGACCACATCCCTGATCGTGAGAGCGTCCTTGAAGTGAATGGCCTTGGTCGGTGGCTAGACCTCCTTACCTTTGCCAGCCCCTGTAGAGATTTCAGCATCAGGAGAAAAGGCTTAGGTGGTGGAGAGCTACTCAGGAGGAGGGAAAGGATCAGCAACAGGAGGAGGGAGCATTGCAGGAACTTCTCAGATGTCCTTTAAGAAGAAAATGTTCTTAACTCTCCTCAACTCGGAGTCAGCAGGAACTCCTGCCCGGTTGAGTGCTCCTACCCATACCTCGGTGTAGTAGTCCCTGTACACCCCTGCCACCTCCTCTGCCAGCCGCGTCTCTGTTTCTAGTATGCCGCACTCATAGGCTGCCATCTACGCAGCCCCAGAAGCCTCCTTGGCCACCCGAGCTACCTCTTTGGCCTTCTGCAAATCGGCCTTAAGCTCCAGGACTAGTTGTCTTCGAGTGGCCAGCTTTATCTCTATGATATGGAGTTTCTTACGCTAGTCCTTGGCCTGTTTGTCAATAGTTTTTAGACGAGCCTCGACACTCAAACGCGCCCTCTCCTCTTCAATCAGCTTGCTGGCTAGCTCTTTATTCTTCTGATTAGAGGTGCCCAAGGCCTTGTTAGCTTCGGCACGGAGGTTGGCCTCAACCCTGGCTTCATTCCGGGCGTCATTGACCCATTCCTCGGCCGTAGAAAATTCCTAGATAGTTTGCACATAAACAACAAATGAATGTGTTAGGGAAAAAAAAGGACAGGAAAGGAAACAAATAAAGTGTGCCTAGGGGCTTACTAGGGCTAGGTCCCTCTTCAAGGACAGGAAAAGCTCTTGCTACCTTATTTTCCTTAAGGCCTCCATACCCTTGGGAAGCAGAATGGGGCGCTCTAGAGCCTCGGCCACATGACAGGCGTGGCCTCTTTGGAATTCCTTGATGGAGGAATTCCAGGGCAATGCTGCGCCATCCAACTCCAGCCTGAGATTCCAGGTTGGAAGGCATACATTGGCCAAGTGCTTGGCTTCCCTACTCTCCACCGAAATTTCCCTCGGTCTATCTTTATTGGTCTTTTGCTACTTCAGGTCTTTCAGTGGGCCAATCTCCCCCTCCTCAATGTCCTTGTCCATCCTCTTTTTCTTCTGTAAATTTGGATCAGGGAGTAAGCCGAGAGGGGAAGAGGAGGATTGGGAGGAAGCTGGCACTTTGGGTTCTCCTTAGACGATGTCCTTTTGTTCCTCCCAACAACGAAGTCTTTCAGGCCTCTCCTTGAGTTCAAGGCTATATCTTCTTCCTCCTCAGAACTGTTGTCAACCCGGGCAACTACAAGTCTGGGAGGATGAGCCACAGAGGATCTGTCAAAGTCAGCCTCAGAATCCGAGAGCTTTACCAGCCTTTCTGGTGCCTCTCCTTCCTCTTCAAGGTGGAACTAATCAATTTTAGTCTTCAACGATAGGCGTGAAGAGGTTGTTTCTTCCATTGGAATTGCTACCTCAAGAGGAATACATTGGGAGGGCAGCTCAATAGGTGGCAAATCTCCCCAGGTTAAGAAACCAGGCATCGAAACGTCTATTCAGGCTAGTCTGGGATCACCATCTCTTATCGCCTAACCCGCGTCCTGGAATTGATTTGATAAGGGCTCAAAGTCGAGTATTAAATGGACAGCTCACAGTTACCTATCTTCACTTATAAATATCTCCGACCTTAGTGCTTTGTTGAGACCTTCAACGTTAACCAGGCTGAGTCTTGAAGCGACATGCCTTTTATCTGCAAAAATATCCGAGAAGCAAATCATGGTCAGATCAACGAAACCCATCGTCAAAGAAAAACGAGGTGTTAAAGGGAAAAGGTAGTAAAGCTAAAAGAGCTAAATCCCATGCCGAGGGATCTAAACCTAGGGTACCCCACCTAGCTCTCCCTCCCGAGTTGGGCAGTGAAGATCGTTGTACCATTCCCCGGAGGTGATCAGGTAGTCATCCTTCATGCCTTTGTTCGACTTAGGAAGACACGATACCAGTCTAACAATGTTGGATCGGGACTTGAGGTAATATCCCGCGTCGGCAAGTTTGTGGCACTTGTACATGTGAACGACATCATGCCACATGAGTCCTAAGCCCTTATGCTCGTTGAGAGCATTTACGCTATCCAAGACCCTAAATAGATTAGAGGCGCACTGGTAGGGACTCAACCTATGGTTGATTAGATAGTCCCAGGTCACCCTACCTATAGGAAGTGTCATTCCTCCTTCTATGAAAGCGATCATGGGAATGACAACCTCCCATTCCTTTCTATCTATGGCTATTTGGTCTATAGCACAATACCGTAGGGCTACTCCCTGTGGAATGTGGTATTTGGCCCTAAAACCCTCCATACCGGTGGGAGAGTCTACGAGGTGCTTAAACTTACCAATTTGGTTAAGTTAAAAGGAAATGGATGAAGTTTTTAAGGAAAGGAAATAAAGAATGGAAGGCTGAGGAGAAAAGAGCCTAGAAAGGAAGAAACTTACAAGAATGGGCACGTGTATTGCTTTGACACTTCTTAAAAGTTTAAATTTCTTAAAGAAAAAGACTTGGAGACTTTAGAAATCTGGGAAGCCTTGAAGGTTTGAAAGCTAGGAATTTCTTTAGAGTTTGAAGACTTGTAAAATGGGGAAAAATGATTCCCTCGGGCGTCTTATATAGGAGGTGGAATTGAGTGGGAGTTATCCCACTCAAAATTCGAGGAGAAAAGCCAGCCGTAGGATCTACATCTCACCATAGGATGCGGGGAACAAAGCACCACCTAGAGCAATTAATGATGCATCGCGGGCTCCGAAGTATCAAGAACAATTATGAAGCATGCGAAACGATGTTCTCACGTGTGCAAATCCAATAAATGAATAGACTTAACTCTTAAAAGTAAAAACCCCACTTTTCCTCCTCGAATAAGAGGGAAAAACCGAAGTTTTGAGGGGCTATTGTAGGGATAAAGGCCCAAAATTGTATATTGGGCCTTAGGCCTTGGCCGAGGATGTTGGTTGGTCTGAGGACAAATAAACAGTAATGAGGGTGTTAAGCTTAGAGTCCCATAAGTAATATCCAAATGGAAAGGTTGGGAAAGGTGATTCGAGGAGGAGTGTCTCCTCGGATAAACGAAGCACAGATCAAATGTATATCCTATCACTCAAAGTGACCTTACAGGAAATAGTACTGATAGGGACATGCATTATGAACGTATTGGAAGAATGGGATTTAGGAAATATCTAAGGAAAAGCTGCTGCCACAGCATTGTATGCTTTGCAGCTAACTTTCTGGACATATTTATGCGGAGAAGACCCCTGAACAGTGCTGTCTTGGCTACCCAAACTCACAGAGGGCCAGAAGGGGTGTCTGATGGGACAAGCACTCAAAGAGTGGCCTGGATGATCAACAAATGGAAGGGCAAGATCATTGAAAGGGAGATATATAAGGTAAGGAACCCCTGACGAAGGTGGGAATCGAAAAAGAAAATAAAAAAGACTATAGCAATCAAGAATTGCATTTGTAACCTAACTTGAGAGTAATACCTAAGAACTAATCCTCTCAGACTTTGCCGATGACGATTTTCTTTAGTCAAAACTTGTCTATCTTCATTCTCTTATCATCAAGATCTACCCTATTTATTGTCTAATTCATTAAAGCACAGTTTTCCAACCCACTCTCTACAAATTCATTGTTTTGGGTTTTTTGGGCTTAAGTCCATCCACCTCTTGGGTTAGGGAGCCAAATCTAGTCCTTACATAACACATGTACATCTTTCTTTCTTTTTTTTTCTTTTTTTTTGGATAAAAAATGGTATTCAGACCTTTTTGACTATCTGACTATTCTCTTGAACGTGTGCAATCCCCCCGTCTCACACATGCCAAGTTATTACAGAGAAGAAACCTTTGGGGGTGGCCCTAAAGTGCTGGTAAAAGGTTTCGAATTCATGATCTCATGGATATCATTTGGCATTACGAACCACTAAGTCAGGACTGACCCTTCCACTAGGCCAGTTAGGCCATTGCCTAAGGCCCCCAAGTGGAAGGGATCCCCTAAATTTTGGGAAAAAATAGATATCAGGAAAAAAAAAAAAAAATTGGTTCCTAATTAAACCCAAAAAAATATGCTTCATCCCTTTGACCCAAGAACAAGAAGAAAATTATTTGGTAAAAAAAAAAATTAATTGTCCCAAAAATGACATCATTAACCACTAGATAAACCAAAATTTACAACCAGATAAAATACAAATCCGGTCTTAAAATATTAATCATAAAACAATCACAAATAAATACAAATCAAAAATCTCAAATCCCAAAATTTTACAAATATCATTTCTCCCACAAAAAAAAAAAAAAAACCATACTCTCTCTCTCTCTCTCTCTCTCTCTCTCTCTCTCTCTCTCTCTCTCTCTCTCTCTCTCTCTCTCTCTCTCTCTCTATGCCTTTGCAATTTTGAATCTCATTTTTCCTCTCCACTGGTCAATGGTCACTACTCTTAAAAGTTAAATCTCTTCTGTTGGTGGCTCCACTTTTCCTCCGATCTAATCTATCATTCACTACTCACACTTATGGCTAAGGTATCTCTCTCTGATGTGTGGGTTTTTTATTACAAATGTTATAAATCTCTTGGGTCAGTGGGTGGAGCTTGTGGGATGTGGCTGCTGAGTGATGATATTGATTGCTATTAAGACTATAGACTTGTGGATGTGGGCTAGTAACTACTTATGAGCCTATGGCATTTAGTTTTTTTTTTTTTTTTTTTTTTTTTTTTTTTTTTTTTTAATCTTGCGTTTTATCTATACTACTATTTAAGAGGTTTCCCCAGTTTGAATCGGATTTTTATTTTATTCCAAAATACCCCTATAGCCTACGTCTAAGTAGGGGCAAAATTTGGTAAAAGTGCTTCTTTAACTCCCATATAAAACACAATCTACAAAATAAGACCACACTCCCAATACACTCACGTTGGTTTTCAAACTGAAATTGTTTCTTCTTCAGTTCTCCAATTCTCTCAACTCTGTGTTAATCTTCTTTTCACCATTATAATCATTTTTTCTATTTGGTCTGCTCAAATTTGCTCCTGCTCAATGGTATGTGTATGTTAATGTACATTGGTTTTTTCTATTTTGGTTTTTTAATTCATGAACAACTTCTTATATTGTACAAAGAAATCAAATATTTCAATCTCACCTTTAATTTCTTTCACATATTTCTTAAAGGAACGTGCACTGGGGTGTTGATTTTGAAGATTTTCGTATGCTCTGTCCTCCAACTGCAACGGACTATTTGAACTTTGGACTTAAAGTGTAGTCAACAGCCAAAATGTAAGTATCTTTGACCACCTCTATTTTGGATGCCTCATGCGTGTTGGGTTCTCTGTGTTGGTTTTTTTTGCTTTCACGTTTTCTTATATTCCTATTGTTTTGTTCACAACTCATATTACAACTCTTCAATGTGGATTGAATTCCATTGCCAATAGTATACTCTAATATATAAAACTCTCATTAATTAGTTTTTAGTTATTAAGATAGTTTACAGTAAACGTTCTCAGCCACCTGCAAGAATCCTAATGAAAAGAAATTGTAGATGATTTTAATCTTGAATACAACAACAATCCTAGATGATCTTAATTTTCTAAGCGTGTAAATTGTAGATAAACTTTTTTTTTACCCGATAAGTATAAATCAAGTTTGGAGTGCACAAAAAAGGAAACTCATTGATTCCCTATGAAACAAAATTATACTTTGTCCCGGATTCATTGGATAGCAAATATCCAGCCCTTACTCTACTACCGAAGTGACGGGATGATTGTTGTTGCAACTTGCAATTACGTAGATCAAGATCAAAGTATTTAATCTTCTCCAAAAAAAAAAGAAAAAAAAAGCAAAGTATTAAATATAAATAATAAAATGTAATTCTATTATCCTTTCCATATCATTATCTTATCTTTTTTAATTGTTTCTTTTGTTTTATCTAGTCAGTTTGATGGGTGTTTAATTAATGACTATTTTTAAATAATGGGAATGATAGATATTAATTTGTTTTTTTTTTTTTTTTTTTTTTTGTGGTTTTCGGGTTTGACTCATTATTTTAGTGTATGTGTTTTAAGTGGTGCCCTCTCTTCCTCCTATTATTTTTGTCTGTTGTTTTTCTTACATTTGAGCCTTACTCTCTATTTTTTTTGTATTTTTTTTTAGGGTGACATATCAACAATTTGGTTAGATTGCATAGCAAGCACATTGGATGAATTCGGGTGAGTGAAGTGGTAGTCAATCTATTAAGTAGTTGTTAAAAAACATTTTTTGTAAATATCCTACCATATGAAATTTAATATTGTCCTCTTTTGAGCCTTTCATTGCACATTTGATGATTCCGTAAGCAATTACCATACAAATTTGCTAAAACAAGAATGATACTAGAGAAGTTATCTTTAAAGATTAAATTTAAAAATTGTGGTGAAAATTGCTTCTAAATAATAGACTAACTTTTAGGGATAAAAACCTACACCCTTAAATATATCTTATATTTAATAGTTTAAAATGTTACATTATTTTATATTTTAATGTACATACATTTTAAAAATTGGTAAAATTTAATCCGATTCAAAATAACATACCAAAAGACAAAAAGACTCCAAACAAACCATGCTTTTTTAATTTGCACAAAGTGTGAGTACTTCAACGTTGGTTTCATATTTTTTTACAATTTCAAGTAAAAAAAAACATGTCAGCACTGTTTTACATTTAAAATTTAAATGTAAAATTTTTTTTAAAAAAAAAAAAAAAAATCAACGTTGGTTTCATGTTGTTGGTATTTTAATAATATGCCAGCACTATTTTACATTTTTTTTTTTAAAAAAAAAAAAAACATGATTTAGGTATTTTTATTCCAAAAATTTTGCCTATTATTTAGATATTATTTAGAAGCAATTTTTTCCATGATTTTATAATATTATCTTTAAAGAAAAGAGGGAAAAAAAAACACGCTTTATAGAATTTTACCCAAGTATTTTTTTATTTATTAAACTTTTAGGCTTGGGTTCAAAAAATTAATACATGCACCCAAAAATAAAAAAAGCCTCTGAGCACGCGCTCAGAGGCTCTTCTATTTTTTGGGTAATGGTTAATTTAAAGCATTTATTATAATTTGGAATTACTACATTTTCCAATCACAAAAGAAAAAACCTAGGGGTGTGATTAATTTTTTGTGATTGGAAAATGTAGTAATTCCAAATTATAATAAATGCTCTAAATTAATTATTACCAAAAAAATAGAAGAGCCTCACGCACGTGCTTAGAGGCTAGTTGTTATCATTTTTGTCATAGGATGTGTTTTACACTTTTACCAAATCTTGTGTTTTGTTGTGTATAAGTAGTCACTAACTACACTAAGACTAAAGCAAAAAATAAAAAAAAATAAAAAACTTCAATCCAAAAAAGAAAAAAGAAAATGAAATAATAATACTAAAGGAAAAACAAAATAAAAACATTATATGTGTGAGTGAAGAAAAATAAATTGAGTCTCAAAAATGATGAATGGATAAATTTTTATTAGTAATAAACAAAATAAAATACAAATTTAGATTAAAATATCACAAATATATGAGCATGAGATTCACCAAAAAGAGTTGGAAGATAATGAAATGATACAATTACAAGATAACAATGAAAATAACCATAATGATGTTCAATTTTGCAATAAAACAAATCTTGATAATAAACTTTAAAATAATTTATAATGATGAAAATCTCATAAATGAAGAAGAAGTTTACCAAAAAGAGTTAAAAGATGTCCAAATACATTTAATGCTTATAGAATTTTACTAACAACATATGTTACAATTGCTCTGCAGAAAGAATTTTTTCAAAATTAAATTTATAAAATCATATCTAATATCAACAATGTCCCAAGAAATATTAAGTAGATTAGTTATATTATTGAAAAAAAGATGTCAGAAGAACTTGAATATTAAAATTTAATTAGTCAATTTGCATCTCAAAAGGCAAGAAAAATATATTTTAAATTATATATATTATACTATAAAAATATTAAATAAATTTTAATTTAATTAATTAATACATTAATATAAAAATACCCCATTTTAATTGTCGCCTTAGACCCTAAAATGTCTAGAGTTGACCCTGCATTAAGTTAACCCCTTGAGGTTATAAGTATACATTTTTAAAAGATGGCATTTTTGTCTTGTTTCTTTTATTATTCTTTTTCTCAACTCCTTTTGTTTTCGTAACTTTAACTCATGGAATTCACGGGACTACAACAATGCAACCAAAATATTACTTTTTATTATGATGATTTCTTTTTTGAGAAGATTATTGTGATGAATTTGATTGTATATATATAAATACATTTGTAAATTGTAATTGGCACATATCTAGTTAGATTTGTTTTTTCTAAATTTGGTTATAATTTGTTAAAATTATTTGACTTGAATGGTTTTATAAGTTGTATTAGTTTGGTGATAATCCTCCTAATACTAACCTGAGGTTCTTAATATCATTTTCATGTTGCTAATTAATTTATTTTTAATATTTATGTTAGACATATTATGACTCTAGTGACTCAAACTAATTGTAGACATGGGTGTCAATGTTTGACCCAATCCACAAACACGACTTGAACACAACACAGGTTTTTGTGGGTTAGAGTTAGGGTTAGGCCTTTGCGGGTTTGGGTCTTAAACGGGTCGACCTAAAAGTGACTCGATAAGAAATGTGTCATAGGCGGGTCAACTCGCGTGACCTGCAATAGACATGTTTAACATGACAATATATTTGTGTTAACCCAAAATGACCCATTTAACACAAATCATTTAACTCATATAACATATAAATATTCATTTTATTTTAGATTGGTCAAATAACTTTTAAACTTAAAAAGAAAAGTGAGTAATTACAAAACCTTACAAGTGATATAATTAGAAACTAAAACTTTATAAACCCTGGTCATGATCAGTATACTGTTTGCACTAATTCTTTTAATATTAATACTTAGCTTTTGACGTATTCTGTTTGTTGAACTATGTTATTTTAAATTTGAGTTGAAGTGTATGCACTTCTTTTGGAGTTTAAAGAAATTTTTTGTAGATGGATGTTATATTTTTGTTGAACTATGCTATTTTGAATGTGAATTGAAAACTTGAAGTGTATGCATTACTATTAGGATGTAAAGAGCTTATTTATATATGAATGTTATATTTAATATTAAGCAGGCTAAAATGGGTTGTATCACATTTATGTCAACCCAACATGACTTGTTTATTAAACATGTCAAGTGGGTCGGGTCATGTCAACCCACTTCATTAACAGGTCGAGTTAGGGTTGAAGAGCCATCACACGATTATGAAATGAGTCAGGTTTGGGTTGAGATATTTTAGTTGTATACCCCTATCTTGACAGGACACGAACCCAACATGTTAACCCGAGTTGACACTACACATGTACTTGTAAAATAAGCATATTAACCTTAGGTTAGTCTATGGTTAGCATAGGATTAGTCAATTACTTTATACTATATAAACATCACGTTAATTTCATTGTAACCCAAATGATTAATATAATATGTAGCCGTGAAGAAGTTTTTTTTATTTTTTATTATGGACGTAAACTATTAGGTCGAACTATGTGAACCTTTATATGTGCTTTCTCTTTTATACTTCCACTCATCATTCAATCATCATACAACAGCTTAAACAGATTACATAAATAAAAATAAGGGGGGCCAACACTCATAGGTCAACCTGAAACTGTGCAAACTTGTCACAGGTTTAAAAATAATATCCCGTTTAGGTGCGGATAATTTCAACCTAAACCTTAGAGGCTCAAAGCCAGACAAATCCAGTACTATCCAAAATATTTTACACCTGCAAATTGAGATTATTAAGGGGAAAATCGATTTGGGCTATTCTTTCTATGTTGTCGAGTTGTCCAACAAAGTCAAGATAGAGGAAAAAAAAGTTCCAATTTAAAAGATATAATAACAGGAATTACTCAACGAGGGGAAATTGATTACCTTCTCTTGTGATGTGGACTTTATATGATTGGTAATCTATTATGGGAAGGCGCTTCTTGAGATAAATTCTCTCTGACAAGTTCATAGTAGCATTTACCAGGGACGAAGTAAGAAACGAAATAGTTCCCAGAGTATCTTTGCTTTTAAACAGATTGCCTACAACGAATAAATCAAGAGTAGCAGATCTTAGTCCTAAACCATGCAACAAAATTGTTAGAGATATATTAGACATATTAACCCAATATAATAGGTCCAAACCTAATTCTACTTTGTATGCAAGCTAAGTCTCCTACTTATACTAGAAGTCTATTAGTCTAGGATTTAGTCTATTATATATACTCATGTTAAGGTTCATTGTAACACAAGTTATTGTACTACACTTTTATACAATAAAGAGGTAACCCTTGAGGGATTCCTTCGTGGATGTAGGCCAACAAGGCTGAACCACGTAAACTCTCGTGTTTGTTCTTAGTGACCCTATTCTATGCTTCTCCTTCTACAACCACTTTAGCATATACAACATGATATAACACATCGCGTTACTAATAATATAATTTAACAAAAATGATCAATACAGCAACAGTTCTTATCCAAAAATAAAAAAAATAAAAAAAATACAGCAACGGTTGATGGCCTCCTAAATAAGCTAAATTGAGCTGAGTATTAAAAGTAATTAATTTTTATTTAATTTTATTTCAAACACGAATCGAGTTTAAATTTGTCATCAAACTAAATTACATGTTCAAACAAGCTAAGTGTATTCATAGTTTTCTTATTTATAGTAAATACTATGGCTAAAATTTTACACATTCACAAATCTATATTATTAATTAATAATAACGAAATTATATTCTTAAAGTTTATTAGATACAATGATTTTTGTTTGTAAACTTATAAGTTAGATTCAACAACCATTTAATGTTAAAAATTAAATAAATTTTTATTACAAAATTGGATATTTATATTATCAATAAATTATATATATATATATATATATATATATATATATATTTATATTTGTAGGTAAAGAAAGATAAAAGTAGTATTGTGAGGTCTCAAAAGCTTGTATAACACAATATTATATGATCAACCAAAAGTTAATCGTTTTTAGTTTTACATGTATACTAATTGTTAACCCGTGTGATGCACAAAATAGCTCAACAAAGTTATACATATTTACTTTGCTTAAAAAAATAATCACTTGAAATGGAATAAGGATCCACCTAAATAGACAAAACTAAATGTCCTGGTTTTATGTAATTAGAAGCTGCTTTACCTAAAAGAAGAAACCATAGATTCAATTTAATCGAGACATTAACTCCCCCCACTCATAACTACAATTCAACCAATACAACACAACTCATGTTTCGTACTGGAATACTACTATTACTTTGATATAGCTTTATTTCTGAATGTAAGTGAGACTAACAATAGACAAAGATTGAAAATTAAGTTTCTGCGTTGGCATTGATCCGTAGGCCTTTAAACTTAGGATATAAATTCAAAATTTGTAATTCGTAAGGGAGTTTTAGATTCTTGACACTTTGCAAATTTGAAATTTTAAGGGAAACTAAGAAGTGGGTCTTATTTTTTATGCATTATTTCATAGTGGGCTTGTGGGTCTATGAACGTGAAGTCTAATTCATTAGAGATTTTTACTTGTTTGGTAGACTATTTGGTTGTAATAAATAGGTATTAAACTTGGACTTGGTTGTAACACTTGGTATTTAGTTTTTCAAGGCAATTTCAAGTTTTGTGAATAAGAGGGATTTATATGGAAGAAAGAAGTTGAAACCAAAAGTTGTGGAAGTGACAACGTCCTCTATACCTCTCCACTTCCGTCTTAGCCAACTTCTTCTCTTATAGTATCAACCTTGAAATTTTCGAGTCCGCCGAACATGTCGAGTACTTCGCCTCCAAGGTCACTCTCAACTTCCTCTCCAACCGCAACCTCTCTCTCTCCCTTATCGCTAGGATTCAGCTGGTCAGTTTATTCCACTTTTCTTTTCATCAATGCTTTCTTTTATCTTCAATCCTCTATTTATTTATTTATTTTTTCCCCTTACATATTCTCTTTATTTTTAAACAGGAGTGAATAATCTTCTTAAATTGTTTTCTTTTATTTCAAAGAATTCTTAATAAGGTTCTATATATATATATTGTAGATTTCTGGTGTCAATGTCAGTTGATTACTATTTTGTTAAATTACAAGTTACCTATAAGATAATTGAAGACAAGCTATGAGTTTTCCATGTTTGAAAATCTTGATCTTCATCAAAATCTGTAGAGTTTACAAAGTAAAATCTTTTCTAGAAAATTAGCCTATTTTCTATTGAAACTAACAGAATTTGTATTGCTCTATTTATTTATTTGGTTGGTTGAAAAATTTTGATCATGGGTTTTGTTGGTTTGCATTTCTGGGCTGAATCTAAAATTTAATACTAAATATTAAATTTGATGTTTTCTTCTTTTTTTCCTTTTTATTTCCATGTCCCAATCTCTCTATTTCATTGGCAGGCTTCAAGCGTAGGAATGGTACAAACAATCTTTTGTCAATAACTATGCAATTTTGTATTAGTTTTACGTGAGTTTCAATTTTTATTTTTTTTTTTTGTGATGATAGTTTGATATCTATTTGATTTATTTCTAATTACGTTCGATATCTATTTGCTTATGAATGATATCAAATCTGATCTTCACTTTCACAAAGCATAAGGTATCACATTCACAAAACTTAACCTAAGACATGCTATGCTTTCTTTCTTTTTGAGAAAATTTTAGATCCATTCCATTTATTTGTCTCAGGTTTTTGTTTTGTGCGTCTTTGGGTTAATAAAGTTTTTAAGGCTATCTAGTATTGTCAACAACATCGCATAAGTGGTGGTTTAAATTCTTCTTTCATTTCATTGCTTGGTTTTTTTTTCATTTTTACTTTGATTTGTGGATAATGACTCTTTTTTTTTTTTTTTTTCTTTTTTTGAGAAGTGAATAATGACTCTAAGTTCGTTACTATTCATACTGATGATGTATTGACTCGATTGGGTGGTTATTCTTTTTATTATATTTCAGTAACATTTGATAGGCCAAGAATGTATTGACCCATTTGGTAAATTATTCAATTAATTAGCCAGGTGAATTAATTAGATTCAATTACATGCAATAAGCGTGGTAACACAGATAAATCACCAACTAAGTTAAATGCAACGGAAAATAAATTTTAACACAGGTGATTTGTTTACGAATGGGGAAAACCCCTAAGGCAAAACCCCACCGGGTGAATTTAAGGTCACTACTCCCGATAATCCATTATTATCATAACAAGCGGTTACAAGTAAAAGGAATCCTAGTACCTAATACCAAGCTACAGTTGAATCTTTACCCTAATACCCAATTGGACTTGTAATGTAGTGACAATATCTCCTTTCAATGCACGACTTCTAGTACGTGACTAACCAATCGATGCACGGATTCAAGTGCGTGACTAACACTCCAACTTGAGGAAGATGTTATTTGCAAAGTTCTTCAGTTCATCCAACAATAAAGATCAAGAAGCTCCTTGGTTACAAAACTCTTGGCGCGCAAACGCAACAGCTTCTACAAGGAAGAAGATGAACTAGGGAAAATTGTCTCTAGTCACAATTTGAGTGAATAATCACTTTTCATCAAGTTGTATCACCTTAGATGGCCCTAAAAATAATCCTTATATATGTTTAGGGTTGTGAGAAAAGAAACCCTACATAAATAGCTTGGATATGCTTGAAAAAACAAATCTGGAAATCTGAATTTCGTAATTCTCGATAGATACAACTTTTGTTGAAAGCTGTCGAGAATTAAACATTAAACCTCGATAGATTTATCTATCGAGATATTTGTCGAGTTTTAATGAACAACACTTCTTCGCTTATTTCTTGGACAAACTTGCATGGCTTCAATACTAGACTTGAACTCTTGTTCCTTGAAGTATTAAACTCATCTTAGATCTACTCAATTACAAGTAAAGTGTGTTTTGTCAAAGAATTAGTCAATTTACAATGACATATGTTCTAACAAGATCCACATATGTCCTAACAACATTCAATTACATAACTTTTAAATTGATTTGCATTTTTGACATTTTAAATATTTGCATTGCATATACATACATACATACATACATATATATATATATATATATATATATTGGTGCACTCTATTCATTTGATAAATACCGATTAGCTTTGAGGTTTCGAAATTGAATATGGGTTAGACTTTAATAGAGATGGTGAAGGCTCAACATGTCAAGATGATGCCTTTATGATGAGGTGAGACATTATATTGAAGAAGATGAGAAGCTGATAGTTTACATGAAACAATAGGGCATTTGAAATTGGAGTTAGCTACCAAAACCTGCTGGTAGGAAAATTGTAAATGTTCAATTTCAGTGAATAAAAATTCAAGTCATTAAATTGTCATGGTTGTCTGCAGTTGTTTTGGGTGCTAACCTATAATTGATAATTTCATAAAAGTTCTCTTGCATTCTTTTCTTTTAAGTTTGGCAAAGCGTGGGGGGAGTTGTAGACTTCAGCAAAGAAGAGGCGGAAACAATACTCAAGCGTCATGAAGTGCCAAGAAACCAAAAAATACTCATATATATATATATATATATATATATAACTGTATTCATATGTAAACCATTTTATTAAATTTATTTAGTTGAATTCTGATTCAAATGAATGAATGGGCAGTTCAAAACAATTTATATATTTCTTTTTATTTCTTTTTATTTCTTTTTGCTCCTTTTAGATGTTCTTACACAGTATACTTAAATTGGTTGCTACATCATTATGTGTTTCCATTTGAATTTTTGGCTGAAACATCTGTAACCCCTAATGCAGAATATCACATGATAACATGTATAAACTACAATTTCAATAATATGCAAGTGGTATTAGAATTCGTCAGCACAAGTTCTCGGTCTAGTAGTGTAGGGGTCTAGTGCTACCTAAGCCCTAGTCTGTAGTATCTTTGTTTCCTTTCTCTTTGAGAAAGACGTGCCATTCCCTATAGTAACTCAGTTACTAGTAGGGCTAGGGTTTTCTCGTTCCTTAGTAGGGTGGGGGAAACAGATAGTGAGTGAATGGAGGATCTTACTCACAGATGTGATAGATTATCTCTCTCTGCGAGAGAGGGAGAGGGTCGTGTTATTGAAGAAACAAGTGGCCTCAGATTATGTTTTGGCTACAAAGGTTTTTACGAAGAGATCGTTGAACATGGAAGCAGTGGTGTGTACTTTCTGTCTCTATGGCACACTAAGGAGAGTTTTGAGGTCACAAATGCTGGGAGTAACACTTTGTTATTTGCTTTTGATCTTGAGGTTGATGCTGATAAGGTTCTTTTGGGAGAACCGTGGTCATATGATTGGCATCTGGTTGTTTTGCAACATTTTGATGGGAGTAAATCTATTTCGGAGTAAGAATTTAAGACCTGTTCCTTCTGGGTTCAAATCCATGATCTGCCTTTCAAGTATATGACTCTGGAGACTGCTATTGAAATAGGGGAGGCAATCGGCCCGGTTACAATCTCCTAAGACCTATCAGAGGTGAAGGGTGGCACTTTCATGTATGTTTGAATCAGTATAGATGTATCCCGACCTTTATGTCGAGGATGGAGAATTATGTTTGATGGAAGGTCCGAAGGGTGGGTTGCTTTCCAATATGAACGTCTACCAAATATATGTTTTTGGTGTGGAATGCTGTCCCATGATGACAAAGACTGCGAGATTTGGTTGAAAAGCAAGGGTACTCTGTCTGTAGTAAACCAATAGTTTGGGCACTGGATAAGAGCTTCTTAGTTTAGCTCATCTAGACCAAACGATTAAGGTCAAGGGATATGATTCAGGGAAATCCCAGCCTAGTTTAATGAGGTCGTTAGAATCAGGGATTGTAGCTGACTCAGAACAATCAAGGGATGGTAGGAGCGGAAAGGGGGGCGTGAAACCCTAGCCACGGTAGTGGAACGGGGGGGGGGGGGGGGAGTGATTAGGAGCTTTTGGGTTTGAATTTGGAAACTACCATGAATGTAAGGAATTCAATTTCAGCCAACTTAGCCCCTAATTTGGAGGCGATAATTGAGGATATTGATAAGGAGCTTAATGAGGATTTTCCAATTTCAAATCTTATTGTTTCGAGGATTAAAAAGGATCTCAAGGATAACAAATTCAAATTTGGAATGAGCGGCAGTTTAGTAGACCTGTCATGAGAGAGGGGGGGGGGGGGGGCGAGGGGGTGAAAATCCAAACGTAGTGACAGCCTATAGTGGAGTGATGAATGCAGATTTTGTGGTGGGATGGGCGGATCCTAAGGAAAAAAAAATAAAGGGGTGAAACTAGGAAAAGGAAAAAAAAGGTGAAAGGTCCATCAGGTGTAAGAGCACTATAATGAAGTTTTTTTTTTTTTTTTTTTTTTTTTTTTGAGAAACAGCAATAATAAAATTAAATAGCTATATTACTATTTTAACTTTACTAAAATACAAAAAATACTTTACAATAGTAAAGGTAATGTTAAAAATTTTACCTTCAAAGCCATAGTACCAACTACTTTTAACAGCGTACGGTAGCTTGAAGCTGAAAAAGAAAAAAATAATAATAACAATTTTTTATTCCCACTAACATTAAAATAATATTTTCTCTCTTTCTTTATTTAATTCTTTTCTATTTCTTTTCTTTCTTTCGTTTATCACGCAAAGACGGCAAAAATTGCTGAATAGACTATTTTCAGCAAAATATTAGGTGCATGGAATGTGTTCAAACTTATTTAGTTAGTTAGACTCTTTTTGAAAGTCGAGTTTGGCAAACTCGACTTTGGGCTGGAAAGCAAACACTATAGTGGCGTTTTTTTTAGTGGCGTTTGTCAAAAACGCCACTATAGGTACCATATAGTGGCGTTTTCTATAAACGCTGCTATAGCCACTACATGTAATACTACTTGTAAAGTCAATATTTTTAGGTTGGCAACCATGAAAAAATTGTAACCTTTAGAACTTAGGGTTTGTTTGGATACCGTTTATTGCTAAAAACTGAAAACTGAAAATACTGTAACAAAATAATTTCTAAATGTGTGAATAATGCCGTGGGACCTAGTTTTAAAGTTATATTTGCTGAATTCCGTACTTGCGAGTCCCGTGAACAGTGCACGAAACCCATAGAAAAAAACGCAGATGCGTAAAGCAACGCAGATGCATAAAGCAACGCAAATGCGTTGCTATCCAAACCCAGCCTTAGTTTTTTCTAGTTGTTTAGTCTAGAAATGAAGACTCAAGAAAGTAGGAAAAGATAAGTGCTGAAAAAAAAACTCACTTATCTCGATCGATCGAGATTTGTGCAGATCTAAATTCTCACTTTCTTTCTTAGCTATTGGATCTAAGGTTTTGATAGATGTAAATACAAACCCTAGAGCACATTTTACACACACTCAAGAGGGCAGTATTTTGTACACATATTTGAAGTTTTCTAAACCCTTTTTAAGTTACAACTGAAGGCCTTATGCAAATAACAAATCCAATAATAGAGTAAAGTTACTGCATCAATTTAACCACTGTTGATGATTTAAACCTTTGAGTGGAGATCTCAAAGTCACAAACTAGAGAGTTTGTGTGCAATAGTTTCACAATAGAAGAGTATGTGGATTCGGAGTTGCGTGTGGTCACGTAAGTAAATACTATTATACAAACTTCTATTCTATTAGTGAAATGTTGCTGTAAGGTTGAATTTTATCAACCATCTTGTTGGCTTTATTTCATGCCAAATTTGCTTTTATTTTAGCAATTAGTAACCCTGTATTTAGGTGGGAATCATGTAAGGGTAATGTGTGAGAGAGTGTGAAGAAATGCTCAAGATTGTGCAAAGAAGTAAGGACTCGCAACTGGATCTCGCAGGTGGCTCATGGCTTGCAAGCCGCCAGAAAGTTGCACACGTGCCAAGCATGCCAGAAGCTGAAGAGTCGCACCAGCTGTTGCACTACAGGACAAAAGTCCCAGGCTGGCCAGGCCGTTAGCTCGCGGCTTGAACTTGCGACTCAACCCAGTCGTGAGGTCAAGTCGCTAAAACACCCTGTTTGGGAAAAACTGACTTTTCACATTCCTTCTCATCCTACTATATTTATACCCTTATACCCACGATTTTGAGAAAGCTTCCAGAGAGAATTTTGAGAGAGAAACCCTAGAGAAAAACAAGATTGATTCATCCACAATCTTCACATAAAGACTCTTCAAATTCCTCTACTCTCTTCCTCTCCATTGTCAAATTCTTGAGAGGTACATTACCAAAACCTTTTCTCACCATACCCATATCTGTGAGAAGGTCATTTGGTATTTGGGAAGCAGTTAAGAAGGGACCAATTTCATATTGGTAGATGCTATAGTCAAGTAGCGGAATCCAGCAAGTTAAAGAAGAAATAGGTTCGACGTAACCTCGTTGGAGTAGGAGCTTGGAGGGCTTAGGTACATTGGGTAGATTAGGCTTGGAGGGTCTTCTACTGTTCATATATCCCAACTATATTCTTTAGTGAATTGTTTACTGCTTAGAGGGCGGCAGAGAGGTTTTACACCGAGGGCTTCGGATTCCTCTTTGATAACACATCAAGTGTTGTCCTTGTGTTTGCATCTCTCTTCCCTTAATCTTTTCCATTTAATTTTTGCTATGAATGTGATTTTATTTGGTTTAGATTGTTTATCAATTATGCATTAAGGTTATGTTCGTTTTCCGCACATTAATTGTTTAATATTAAGCTTGAATTGGTAATTTGTAAATTGGGGGTCTAAACGTTCAAGGTGTTTCATACACTTATTGAACTCTCATTTGGTATCAGAGCAGGTACACTTATATTGGTTTCATTACCATAGTGTGATCCTTGACCCTATATTGAGATGGATCGGTCTCAATCTTTAAATGCTTCACCATATTTTGATGATAGCAAC
This sequence comes from Quercus lobata, assembly GCF_001633185.2. Taxonomy (NCBI): domain Eukaryota; kingdom Viridiplantae; phylum Streptophyta; class Magnoliopsida; order Fagales; family Fagaceae; genus Quercus; species Quercus lobata. Next base: position 28,074,830 of record NC_044906.1, on the reverse strand, counting down.
TATGCCTTTTGGAAGGTAAGGATGAGAGCATTTCTGTGTTCTATTGATGAGGCTGTTTGGGATGCTATTGAAATAGGTTGGACAAAGCCAGAGGTAGCCAAATCCACTTGGGATAAGGAAGCTCTCGCGGTGTCAAATGCTAATAGTAAAGCACTTAATGCAATTTTTTATGGTGTGTCCCCAGATGAATTCCATCGGATTTCTGATATCTCCGTTGCCCAGGAAGCATGGCAGATTTTGGAAACCACTTATGAGGGTACAAAGAAAGTTAAAGACACAAAGATACAAATGTTGACTACTCGGTTTGAGGAGCTCAGGATGAGCGAGGATGAGTCCTTTGACTCTTTCTATAGTAAGCTAAATGAAGTGGTCAATGGCAAGTTTAACTTGGGAGAGAAAACAGAGGACTCGAAAGTTGTAAGAAAAATTCTTTGTTCATTGCCGGAGAGCTTCCGTGCAAAGGTGACTGCAATTGAGGAGAGCAAAGACCTTGATGAAATCAAAGTCCAAGAGCTGTTGTGTAAATAGGTTATTCTATTCTTCACTGCTTTGAACTTTCTTATTCTACACCTGTCTCTGAACTGTGTCTTGATTGAGTGCTTTGGTGCTATATTTTTGACAATAACGTGTTACTAATGTTCTGAGTATTCCTCTATTGTACTCTGTATTGTGGCCTTTTCTGCTTGTTCACAGATGGCACCTTCTCCTACAAAGAAGAAGACTCCTGCTAAGAAAGTTGACAAAATGTTGAAAATGGACCATAACTTATTTAGGTCGGTTCAACACTTTGATAGATATAGGGATTCTTTCCTGAGGGGTACCATCATTCAGGAAAGATTTTTTGACTTAGGGGATTTTAAGGACACCTTCATTCCAAATTGCTTTGAGGGCAGAGGATGGGATAAATTACTAAATGACCTACCTGCTGTCTATGAGCCTTTAATTAGAGAATTCTATGCAAATGCTGTGATAAGGGAGGATGAGTTGAGTTGTTTCCAAGTTGCTTTGAGGGCAGAGGATGGGATAAATTACTGAATGACCTACCTGCTGTCTATGAGCCTTTAATTAGAGAATTCTATGCAAATGCTGTGATAAGGGAGGATGAGTTGAGTTGTTGGGTTAGAAGAAATGAATTCACCATAGATGCCCATAATATTGATGAGGTGCTAGGGCTTGAAGGATTAGAGACTCTGACTTCACCAACTACAAGGACAGGATGCTTTTTATAGAAACTGTCCAAACTCACATTGGTGGACAAAGAGAAGGGAGATGCCTCAACACTACCGCATTTCCAGCTGACATGAGGTGCCTAACCACCATCATGATGTTCAATCTGTATCCTGTGAGGAAGCTGACTACAATCAACAATGCCAGAGCTATCTTCCTCATGGAACTTAAGGAGAAAACTTTCATTGACATCAGCTCTCACATCTTTAACACTATTGTGGATGAGACTAAAACCACCTCTAGGCCTAAGCTGATCTTTCCTAGCCTTCGTATGAGGCTTTTCAGAGCAAAAGGTGTTGAAATCCCTCAAGATATCAGTCCCATGTCTACACCTTCAGCTATCAACAAGCTAACCATCATCAGGATTCAAGTTCGTCTTCCAGGTGATGAAGAGGTAGGTGATCAAGATGAGGGTGACCAAATGGAGACTGAGACAGTGACTGTAGGACAAGCTTCAACACCTAGAAGTTGAGGCAAGAGGAGCAGAGCTTCAACCTCATCAGAGGTACCACCTGATGCATTCCAGATCATTCTTGAGAGGATTGATGGACTCAAAGAGGTCCAGAATAAGCAAACTGACAGGATGGCAGCACTTCAGGATCAGCTCAACATACTTTCAGCCAAGTTTGACAACTTTAGCACCCAGCAATGACCCTTTGGCCATTTCGGTCAAAAAGGGGGAGAACTTTTGAGGGATAGCTCCTAAGGGGGAGTGTCAGTTTAAGGGGGAGCTGTTTATGCTTTGGTTTTACTTTATGTTTATTATAGTTTATGGGTTTAATGTGTCTAAGCACTTAGGTTAATGTTTTGGCTTTAAACTCATGGATCTGTTTTATTACAACTCATGTTACATTGGTTTGTTAATATTTAAAGTTGTGTTTCAGTATGTTTATGGTGGTTTATGCCTATGTTGCTTTTGTAAGATTTTAGAGTTTGTTTCCATGTGTTTTGTAGGCTTTTATGGTTTGTACCATGTTATACAGCCTTTATGTTCTGTTGCCATAATACTTCTAGCTAAATGTCATGCATTTTTTTTAAGTATTCTCACTCTTGTGCCCTAGTAGGATTTTGTTCCTAGATGCATATATTTTAAGTATTGTGCATTGGTTGAGTGTTGGGCATGCAAGTGATTTGTATTAAGCTTATTAACTTGTATGTCCGGATGTTTATTCCAAGTGTGAATGAGCATTGTGGTCACTATTTTATAGTGATTATCTGTTTGGTCAAGCCATGGTTTATTTCTCATTCCATTTTGCTTGATTGCATTGTGCTTTCCTCATATGCCTTACAAGTTTTCTGCATACAATGATCAAATTGTGTTGTTGTGTTTCAGGAGTTACTTGTTCATATGTTTTAAGAGCTTATCAGATTCTAGAGTTAGGTATGAGTGAGTTTTGTTCAACTGTTCCCAACTCACATATTAAGTCTAGAGTTTGTTTTAGGGTTTTCTCACGGAATAGCCAAAGGGGGAGATTGTAAGGTTGAATTTTATCAACCATCTTATTGGTTTTATTTTGTACCAAATTTGCTTGTATTTTAGCAATTAGTAACCCTATATTTAGGTGGGAATCATATAAGGGTAGTGTGTGAGAGAGTGTGAAGAAATACTCAAGATTATGTAAAGAAGCAGGGACTTGTGGCTGGATCTCGCGAGTGGCTCGCGGCTTGCAACCTGCCAGAAAGTTGCACACATGCCAAGCATGCCAGAAGCTAAAGAGTCGCGCCAGCTATTGCACTACAAGACAAAAGTCCTAGGCTGGCCAGGCCGTTAACTCGTAGCTTGAACTCGCAACTCAACCCAGTCGCGAGGTCAAGTCGCCAGAACACCCTGTTTGGGAAAAACTGACTTTTCACATTCCTTCTCACCCTACTATATATATACCCTTATACCCATGATTTTGAGAGAGCTTCCAAAGAGAATTTTGAGAGAGAAACCCTAGAGAAAAACAAGATTGATTCATCCACAATCTTCACATAGAGACTCTTCAAATTCCTCTACTCTCTTCCTCTCCATTGTCAAATCCTTGAGAGGTACATTACCAAAACCTTTTCTCACCATACCCATATCTGTGAGAAGGCCATTTGGTGTTTGAGAAGCAGTTAAGAAGGGACCAATTTCATATTGGTAGATGCTATGGTTAAGTAGCGAAATCCGGCAAGCTAAAGAATAAATAGATTCGGCGTAACCTCGTTGGAGTAGGAGCTTGGAGGGCTTAGGTACATTAAGTAGATTAGACTTGGAGGGTCTTCTACTGTTCATGTATCCCAACTACATTCTTTAGTGGATTGTTTACCTCTTGGAGGACGGCAGAGAGGTTTTACGCCGAGGGCTTCGGTTTCCTCTTCAATAACACAACGAGTGTTGTCCTTGTGTTTGCATTTCTCTTCCCTTAATCTTTTCCATTTAATTTCTGCTGTGAATGTGATTTTATTTGGTTTAGATTGTTTATCAATTCTGCATTAAGCTTATGTTCATTTTCCGCACATTAATTGTTTGATATTAAGCTTGAATTGGTAATTTGTAAATTGGGGGTCTAAACGTTCAAGGTGTTTCATACACTTATTGAACTCTCAGTTGTCTTGAGGATTATTTAGGATAAATCCTCCTCAAATTTATTACTTTGAAACCATAGTTTCAAAAGTTTTCCTGTGTCATTATTCTTGGTGTTCATGTGATTTGTGATTGTGTGATGTTTGTTTAAATCATATCTAACTGCATAATTAATCACTTTAATTAATTGGCTAGAGATTTGATTGAATCTGACTCAACTGGGTTCTAAAACCATAACACTAATCATAGTGGTTAGTAGTTTTTTTTTCCTGATCCTGTTAATCCCAGTGCTCTTCTTAGTACTTTCTTTACCATAGAATGAAAAAATAAAAATGCAAGTTCTTTATAATATATATGTGAGATATTTTATTCTCAAAGTTTGACTAATTGTCTTAGGTGAAACATTATCATGTAGTGTGTGACTAAGAAAGATAAAATTGTCACTTAAATAATTAAATTCAAGTGCAAAAAATAAAAAGAATAATTTGACATTCAAGGGATGAATAAGTAAGAAATCAAAATTAGTTATAGACATCAGTTTCAATTCCTTTCCTGTATATGATCGTAGGTATGCGACTTTTTAAATCAGATTATTCCCTGCTGAAAGCTAGTGCTATTAACCCAATCCATTAAAAATCACTATCCATGTTTTGATACTAAAATTATGTTTTTGGGTCGATTTATATTTTTTTCATGGGGAGTTTATCACTGGAATGCAACTTCATAAACATTTGGGTTGGAAGACAATTTTTGTATTTCAATTTATTACAATTCTTATTTTAAAGTTGTAAGATCCATAGAACAATATAGTATATTATGTTTCAATTTATTACATTTGTTCTTAAAAAAAAAAAAAAAAACCATTTTTGGATGATATCTTGAATAATTGCTACATTTATTATGTAAATTATTCCAACAAAAATATATGAAATGAAGATTTGAAATAAGCTCTTAAACTATAATAAGAAAATACACAACATCTCATATTTAATAATTTTCCCGCGCATTGCACCTGTTAGCGACTAGTTGGTATATAATCTGCTGCGAGATTGTATAAAATTATTGCTTTCAAAATAAAAAGTTTGATGTAAAAACCAAAACACAAAAAACTAGACAGATGAGGGGACTTACTTTTCTGCGTGCGAATGACAGCTGCATGCAAGACATTCATGCCTTTCCTTCCCCGCGAGTAGAATTTTGTATCAGGGTTGCCCTCTACTAAAGTGAAGGGAAAGACAAAAAGAAAATAAGTTAGTATATTATCAAATCAGAATTGATTTATTTATTTACTTAGTAGAAGTAGAGACAAAAAATGGATTTCAACAATAAAGCAGAATCAGCAGATAAAAATTTTGCTGCCAAATAGACACCTACTCTTTTCTAGGATAAGCAGAGCAACTTGGTAACGCTCTCTATCCACAGCCCTGAACAGAGGAGATTCTTCATCATCGGCATTATGCCAGTTATCATCTTCCAACTCTTTATTCCTTAGTAGTGGTTCTTCAATATCTTCGTGTCCTGCACTACCCAATGGAGCGTTGCCCATCTCCAGATGCCCTAAACAAGCAACAATATGCTTTAGGGTGTTGTTTGTTTTATACAGAAACGATGGACAATCATTTATATTTTGTTACGCAACACATCCTTCTTTCCATATTTTGCGGCAACATCAAGAATGGTGTTTTATGTGAATGTTACCAAAGGAACGGTAGCGAGGTCATGTAAATCAGCCAACAAATTGCACCATTTAACTTTACCTAAAATCAATGCTATCAATATATTTTAAAAAAAATTCTTCATATGTTTCAATGTTCTTATTAGTGTTTTGGACCGTGTTTTGGTTTGTCTAATAAAACGGAATATTTCAGTACCAACTTATTTAAGTGTACCATATTTCCGGATAACCACTAATAAATTTTGTAATATATATATATATATATATATATATATATATAGTACAACATTTATATCCTTAAGTCCGCATCACATGATATCATACCATATCAAATTATTAATTCAAAATAACAAAAAAAAAATGCATTCTTAATATCATCAATACACAATGATAATATAAGTAATAATATGTCATATATGAGTAAAGGAAAAAAATATATATTAATGAAGAAAACAAAAACATGTCATGTGTGAGTAAAGTAAACAAGAAAAATACATTGTTAAAGTAAAATAATAATAAAATGCCATATGTGACTAAGTAATAAAAAAATAAGTTTAGGAAAAAAATAATGATTCATTTACATACCAGCCAAAATAATCATACCGGGTATAATTTAGTTGAATGGACAGAAATAGGTGAAATTGGGTAAAATATGCTAGAATTTAGAACAAGATAGAATAGAGGGGTGTTTTGTATCGATTAATTACTTGGAATGAAAATTTTTCGGCCATTCTAGGAGGAATGGAACAAAATTCAAAGCATGCAGTGATATGTTTTAATTAAAGAAAAAATATGAATTCAGTAATAAGTTATTGGATGATGTCATATTATTTATAGTTATATCAGGTATAACTTGAATCCAACTCATATATATTATGTTAGGTGTAACTTTAAGTAAAATTTCACTACTCAATATTTTTTTATATGATAAAAATTTTGACAACTTCACTACTGAATTACATTTTCTTCTAATACCTTTCCATGTTTGCAAAATTTCAATACAATCAAACTTAAATAATTATTTCATGTATTAAATCTTTACTATAGGGACAAAGTTTGGAACCCAAGCCCAAATTGCATGGAATCCTGGTCTGAAAAGCCCAATACAATGAATTTTGTAGAGTATGGGTCAAAGAACTAACTTTAGATGAGTTGAGCAATGACTTGCATGGGATTAAGGAACAAACAGACAAGAATAAAAACTATTATGATCGAAGGACCTTCTGTCCGAGGAGACTTAGAATTTTATTTATGAATACAGATCACCACATTAGGGTTCTTTTGCACACTATAGTATTATTTTCTTCTTTTTCGCCCCCTACTTCATAAGGGCTTCTTTACATTATATAGGCTCTTTCTGATCATCTGGGCCTTACACTTGTTGATCATCTAAACCTCCACTTGAACACCTGTCCCATCAGACACCCCTTTCAGTCCTTTGTGAGTTGTGGCAGCCAAGGCAACACTGTTCAGAGGTCTTCTCCACATTAATGTGGCCAGAAAAGCAGCTACAATGCATTTAATGTGGTAGTGGCAGCCTTTCCTTAGATATTTTGAGTTTTCTTCTCTTTCACGTGTTCAAGGGGCGTACTTCAACCACTTGAATATACACTTGGTCTGGGTTTGCCGTGTCCGAAGAGAAGTTCCTCCTCGGACTTTCTTCCCTTTGTCTCCCAATGCTGAGGCTTGTAAAGTAGATCACCTAAGTCATGCTTCTCTCCTTAGGCTTGTTAATGTCCTCGGACAAGGTCCAAGGCCCAATACATTATTTTGGGCTATAGTCCCCACAATAGCCCCTCAAAACTCTACTTTTTCTCTCCATCCAAGGAGAAAAGCGGGGTTTTGATTTTTTGGAGAGATAAGATCAATTAATTTTTAGTTCACACATGCAGGAGTGGTTGCTTCTGACGCATTGTAGATTGCGAGGCGCTATTAATTGCTCCAGGCGGCTATGTGTTCCCCCATCCAACGGCGAAGCGTAGATCCAACGGCTGGCATTCCTCCTTGAATTTTGAGTGGGAGCAACCTTTCCCCTCCTTCCTTGCTATATAAAGCCTTGAAGAAACTCTTTTGCCTTTCTTTTTTTACGAACTTCCAAGAACTTCAGAGAACTTCAGCGCCCAGTCTTCCTAAAACGCAACAGACCTTTGAATTCCCATAGTCATTCCTGTGAGAAGTTTTCCCTTGAACAGATCTCTGAAAGCTTTAGAGACTATTGTACGGATACCCGTAAGTTCTTATTCCTTCACATTACCCTATCTTCATCTCGACCTTCCTCCTCGGCCCTTCAATTCATATAGATGGGTAAATTCAAGCGTTTAGTAGATACACTAGCCGCCATGGAGCCTTTTCTAGGTACCTCATTCCACAGGGGGTGGTTTTAGCGTATTGTCCCAAAGACCGAGTACTGATCGATAGAGATGTGGGTGAAGTCGTCATTCCCATGATTACTTTCATAGAGGGAGGAATAACGCTTCCCATGCGTAGGATTACCTGAGATTACTTGCTTAACCATAGGTTGTTACCTTATCAGTGCACCCCCAACCTATTTAGGGTCTTGGGCAGCATAGATGCCCTGAACGAGCAGATGGGTTTAGGTCTCACATGGCACAATGTAGTTCACATGTACAAGTACCACCATCTTGCCAAGCCGGGGTACTACCTTAAATCTTGGTCCGAGATCGTTAGGCTAATCTCCTGTCTTCCTAAGTCCAATAAGGGTATGAAGGATGACTACCTGATTACCTCGGGGGAATGGAGCGACGGTCTTTATTGTCCAACTCGAGCAGGAGATCCAGGTGCGGTACCTCTAGGATCAATCCCTTGGGAAGGGGGTTTAACCCTTTAGTTTTATTCCTTTCACTTGGAAATTCAAACTTTTCCCTTTTTTATTTATTTATTTAGAAAATGTCTTTTTAACAATCTGACTACAATTCCCTTCTCGGCTGTTTTGCAAATCGAGCCCACGTTGCTCCTCGGCTAAGCCATACAAATGTTCAAGCCCTCAACTATCTCTTGAGGCCAGAGATCTTCATTCATGAGGATGGACAATTGCGTGCCGCCCACTTGATCTTGGGTTATGAGCCCTTATCTCGCACTTTTTTGGACGTCGGCCAATCAATAAGAGTGGGTAGTACAAGGTTATCTCAGATTGACGTGTCGAAGCCGGGATTCTTGGCTCGAAGGGACCTTCCACCGGTTACTCTACCCATTCTTCAAAATCCTCAACCAGCTGCATAGCTACCTCCACAAGACAATCCCAGAGCTGCAGCATTTGTTGAAGAGGAGACGGAGTCATCTTGTCTTTCACTAGAGGAGGAGATAGACGAGTTCTATTTTGAGGAGGATAACCCAAAAGCTCCCCTAATTGAACTCTCAAACGCCGAGGGCGAGCCTGATAGAAACTCAACAATTTTCGTTCCTCCTCTTGTTATTGCCTGCCCGGACGACTCCTCCAACGAAGAGGTGGACGACATGGCCTCAAACAAAGGCAATAAGAGTTTGCGGGAGCTCATGGCTGCTCGGGGTAAGGGGTAAACCTCGAAGGCGTCCACTAAGTCCCAGACTCCCTCCAACCTTCCTCTTGCTCCTTCACAGGTCCCCGCCGACCTCGGCCTGAAAGTCAATCCCGACTTGAAAAAGAAAAGGCCGGTCGAGTCCCTTGAGCAAGGCGAGGTGGGTCCTTGCCAGGGCACGAAACAACAAAAAGTGATAAGAGAGCCTCGGGACAAAAGGGCTCCATCAGTGGAGAGCTGAGATGAGCTGGAAAGGGCTAAAGTGAGCATCCTGCTGCGTACTTGAAGCCCTCAACTCGAGGTGGACGGAGCAAAAATTCCCTACAATGCCTCAGTCCGGGAGTACTAAAGGGGCCAAGCAGGGTACATTGCTGAAACCCTGGAGCAGCCCATGCTCCTTCCTAGGGACATGGAAGCTTACAGGCACATTTTGTAGAATGAACGCTTCCTGTCTCTGAAGAGGGATCTTGCGATGGTAAGGCAACTTATCCTCTTATAGGCATAATTATTGGGCCATACTATATTCTAACTCATGCCATTTTGTGATTTTTAGGCAGATTACTCAGCAGGTCTTTATGGCCGAGGAGTGGTGTCGCGACGCTCGCAAGATGGCTGATGCTGAAGCCATCTCTCATGCCGAGGTAGAGAAGACACTAGGGGTCCTCAAGCAGGAGCAGCATGAACTGGTTGAGAAGTTCAAGGAGGTGGAGACAGGCAGTAGGAGCACTGAGGCTGGCCTGAAGAACGCTGAGAAACAAGCTGAAGACCAACGCCAGTTGCTGCACGTGACTGAGATCAACCTTGCCATCGAAAAGCAAGCCGTTTTGAATCTCAAAACTGCGTTGCAAAAAGTTAAGGAAGAGGTCCAGCTAGCCAAGGAAGCAGCCAAGGCCGAGAAGAGGGCTGCTTATCAACTTGGAGTGGAGGAGATGAAAACAAGGCTCACCGAGGAATTGTCAGAAGTATGCAGGGATTACTGCAGCATTACATGGGGTCAAGCTCTCAATGCTGCGGGTGTCCCTGCAGATTCTACTTGGAGGTTGCCCGAAAATGTCTTTTACCCTCTAGAGATCCGGGAGGTCCCTACCGCTGCCCCTAAAGCTTCTGAATAGCCTATAGCTGTCCCTGATGCCATCCCCATAGCTGAAATTACTAAGGGCTCTAGCCAGGTCACCGTCCAAAGTGAGGATGCTGAGGGGGAGAAAGGCAAAGGTAAGGGCAAAGGGAAAAAACCCTCCTCCAAATCTAAGGATCCTTTTAAGGAGACAGTTACTGAGGCCGAGGGTCATGGGTTGACCCAAAAGCTAAGGATGTTCCTCCTCCTCAGCCAGAGCAAAAAGAAGATCCCCCTATTGAGGTTTAGCACCTAGGGTTTTTCTCTTTCTCTTTTTTTTGTATCATTTTGAAGAGAAGTTGTATTATATTTTTGTTTTCAAAGACTTCTCATCCAATAGTATTGTATTATCTCCGTTTATTAATATAAATGCTCTTTCTCTCATTCTTTATTCTTCTGCTTGATGTTGATGGGATTTTATTGTATTGCTCTGAGTCAATGTGACTATTCCTTTAGTTGAAGTTTACAACAAGATTTTGCCAATATAATCAAGTGATAAGAGTAGGACTGTGCAATGAACTTTAGGCAGTGAAGGCTGCCATGCAAGACTTTGGTTGTGTTTAAAACTAGATAGATGCCATAAGTTATTAATTTCCCTTAAGCCTGTGGTCCGAGGAGCCATGCAGGACTTAGGTTCATAAGTTATTAATTTCCCCTAAGCCTGTGGTCCGAGGAGCCATGCAGGACTTAGGTTCTGTTTAAAACTTGGATAGATGCCATAAGTTATAAATTTCCCCTAAGCCTGTGGTCCGAGGAGCCATGCAGGACTTAAGTTCTATTTAAAACTTGGATAGATGCCATAAGTTATTAATTTCCCCTAAGCCTATGGTCCGAGGAACCATGCAGGACTTAGATTTTGTTTAAAACTTGGATAGTAATGAGTCGGAAGACGTGCAACTATCATGAAATATAGTGTAAGCAAAACCATTTTTATTAATAATAATACCTTCTTAGGTTATTTACATTCCATGGGCGGGGTACAGCTCTCTCATCTAAGTCCTCCAAATAATATGCACCTATTCCTGCCACCAAAGTGATGAGGTACGGGCCTTCCCAGTTGAGTCCCAGCTTTCCTCAAGATGGGTTCTTAGCACTGCCCAAAATTTTTCTTAGCACTAGGTCTCCTGGCCCTAGTGGTCGCAGTTTTACATTGGCATCATACCCCTGCTTGAGCTTCTGGTGGTAATAGGCCAGTTGGATCATTGCCTTTTCTCTTTTCTCCTCGATTAAATCTAAACTTCTTTCTAGGAGTTCGTCATTGTTGCTTGGGGTAAAGGTGCTTGCTTTCAACATTGGAAAGCTAGTTTCTAAGGGGAGAATAGCCTCGGCCCCGTAAGTCATAGAAAAAGGAGTCTCTCCCGTTGACCGTTGTGGCGTAGTCCAATAGGTCCATAGGACGTGTGGCAGTTCTTCCACCCATCTTCCCTTTGCATCATCCAATATCTTCTTTATCCCATTAACTATGACCTTATTTACAGCCTCGGCTTGCCCGTTTCCTTGAGGATAGACCGGAGTGGAATATCGGTTCGTAATTCTCAGGTCGTAGCAGTATTTCCTAAAGGTCTTACTATCAAATTAAAGGTCGTTGTCCGAGATGAGGGTATAAGGAATTTAGAAGCGTGTAATGATGTTTCTCCAGATGAATTTCTTTGCATCCACGTCCCTAATGTTGGCTAGAGGCTCAGCTTCGACCCATTTGGTGAAGTAATCTGTGTCGACCATCAAGTATCGCTTGTTTCCTGCTACTTTTGGGAAAGGGCCCACAATATCTAGACCCCATTGAGCGAACGGCCAAGGACTAGAGAGGGGATTAAGGACCCCTCCCGGTTGGTGGATATTTGGGGCAAACCTCTGGCATTGGTCGCACTTCTTGACATATTCTTGGGCCTCTTTCTGCATGCCCGGCCACCAGTACCCTTGAGTGAGGGCTCTATGTGCCAGTGATCTTCCTTCTGTGTGACTACCACAAATTCCCTCATGCAATTCTTCGAGTAACATCTCTGATGCTTCTGGGTGCACGCATAATAGATATGGCCCAGAATAGGAGCGCTTGTACAGCTTGTGATCTCCTGACAGCCAGAACCAAAGAGCTTTTCTTCGTATTTTCTCGGCTTCCGTTTTCTCTTCGGGCAATACATCATCCTTGAGAAAACTCACTATGGGATCCATCCAGTTCGGACTCACTCTGACTTGATGGATTCAAACCATGTCCTTTTTGATTGCATCTGCCTTGCACAAATCCTCGACGAGGATGATTCGTGGTAGACCCTACTCCGAGGAAGTCGCAAGAGTGGCTAATGAATCCGCATGTGTGTTCCCGCTTCTAGAGACATGCGTCAAGTTGAAAAATTCAAAGTCCGACTGCAAGCGCTTGACTTGACTAAGGTATCCCTGCATTCTTACATCCCTAGCTTCCAACTCGCCCCTCACCTGGCCTACAACTAGTCTGGAATCCGAGAACACTTATAAGGCCTTTCCCCCTATTTTCTACACCATGGCCATTCCTTGCAATAAAGCCTCATACTAGGCTTCGTTGTTTGTAGTCGAGAACCCTAGTCTCAATGACTTTTCAATGGTAATCCTTTCGGGGGATATTAGAACCAGCCCTACCCCGGATCCCGTTTGGTTTGCCGTGCCATCAACGTAGACTTTCCACCGTGAGGCTCCTTGTGTAGAGATTGTGCCAACCGATTTTCCACCCATGTTTTCCTCCTTTACTACTGCTTCTACTGTGGGTTCAGTAAATTCGGCTATTAAATCAGCGAGAACTTGGCCCTTAACGGAGGTCCGAGGCATGTATTTAATATCGAAAGTGCCTAGGAGCGTGCTCCACATGGCAATTCTTCATGTGTAATTGGCGCTTCGGAGTACCGACCTAAAGGGAAGTTGAGTTAGGACAACGACCGTGTGTGCCTGGAAGTAATGGGGGAGTTTCCGTGTAGCATGCACTACTGCAAGAATTGCCTTCTCCAATGGTAAGTAACACACCTCGGCCTCATGTAATGATTTACTCACATAGTAAACTGGCTGTTGTACGCCATTGTCAACCCGTATTAACACCAGGCTCACAGCGTGAAGGGCCACTGCTATGTAGGCGAACAGAACTTCATCAGCCTCAAGGCTAGACATGATGGGCGGCTGCGACAGGTACTCTTTAAGTTGCCGGAAGGCTAAGGCACAGTCCTCAGACCACTCAAATCCTTTCCACTTGTTTATCAGGAGGTAGAAAGGATGGCATCGGTCTGCAGATCGGGAAATAAACCAATTCAATGCCGCGATCATTCCAATGAGTTTTTGGACTTTTTTTGGGTTCCGAGGGGCTTGTAAGTTATGAATTTCTTTGATTTGGTCTGGGCTCACCTCTATTCCCTTATGAGTTACCATATAGCCCAAAAATTTGCCGGACAAAACACCAAATGAGCACTTAGAGGCATTAAGACGCAGTTTGTGTTTTCATAAGATGCCAAAGATTACTTCAAGATCTCTCACATGCTCGGATACCATTTTACTCTTTACTACCATATCGTCTATGTAGACTTCAACACTCTTACCTAGTTGTGGTTTAAACATTCTAGTCATCATCCTTCGGTAGGTAGACCCTGCATTCTTTAAACCGAATGGCATCACTTTGTAGTGGTAGTTTCCGACAGGAGTCAAGAATGCTGTTTTTTCTTGATCTCCCAAGGCCAGTGGTATTTGATGATAACCCTGAAAGGCATCCAAGAAGCTCATTCGAGGGTGGCCTACAGTTGTGTCTACCAACCGGTCTATCCGAGGCATTGGGAACAGGTCTTTTAGGCACGCCTTGTTCAAGTCTATGAAATCTACGTAGACTCGCCATTTCCCAGTCTTCTTTTTTACCACCACTGTATTTGCCAACCACTCGGGGTAAAAGACTTCTTTGATAGCCCCTACATTTTTCAGCTTTGTCACTTCATCCTTAATAGCGTCGGCATGCTCTTTTGACGGGCGTCGGGGTGGTTGCTTTTTGGGAATAGAGGATGGGTTAACATTTAGGTAATGGCAAATGAGATTTGGATCAACCCTTGGGGCATTGTAGGCGTCCCATGCAAATACGTCAACATTTTCTTTCAGAAACCCAATCAATTCCTCTCTCTCTCGGAGAGGTAGTTCCGAGCCGACTTGAAAGAATCTCTCTGGGTCATTGTCAACAGTAACCCTTTCTAGACTTTCGCATTTTATTTCCTCGACTGGCTCATCAATGGGTATTGCCAAGATGGCTAATTGCTATAAGTCCTTTCCTATAGAAGCCAAGGATTCTGCATTGGACTGGCGTGAGATGGCAGCCACCATGCATTGTCTAGCCATGACTTGATTTCCTACAATCTCCTCTACTCGGCCCTCTGACGGGTATTTTACCTTCTAGTGAAGTGTAGAAGAAACGGCTCCTAAGGCGTGGATCCAAGGTTTGGCCACTATGGCTGTGTACGGTGAGTAGGCATCGACCACGATGAAATCCACCTCCACCACGTCTGAACCGATCTGTATGGGCAGTCTAATTTGTCCCCTTGGTGTAACAGTCTTCCCTTCGAAACTTACCAAAGGGGAGTCATATGCTGTTAGGTCCTCGGGCTTTAGGTTCAACCCCTTGTACAGATCAGGGTACATTACTTCCACAGCACTGCCCTAGTCTACCAGTACTCTCTTCACGTCAAACCCCCCAATCCTAAGTGTAACTACCAAAGCATCATCATGGGGTTGGATGGTTCCAATCTTATCCTCGTCCGAGAATCCCAGCACAGGTGAGGCTCCCTTCTTAGACCTTTTGGATTCTCGATCATTGTCCTTGGTGGAGAGCCGAGCCACAGACATTACCTTAGAGGGAAAAGAGCCGATTCTTCCCGGAGCGGCAAGGATGACATTTATCGTGCCCATGGGAGGTCTTAGAGATATGTCTCTACGAGGTTCTTGGTTTGCCTGACCCAGATGACCTCTGGAAGGATGTAACAGGTGTCGCAATTTTCCTTCTCAGACCAACTGATCCAGGTGGTTCCATAGGTTCCTGCAGTCTTCGGTGGTATGTCTGTGGTCTTGGTGGTACTGCCAATATAGACTCTGATTGTGTTTTGAGGAGTCTTTGGCCATTTTGTTCGGCCACTCGAAGAATGGCTCATTCTTGACTTTCTCCAAAACCTGTTGTACCAGTTCTCTGAATACGGCGTTAACCACTTGCGTGTTGGTTGATCTAGATTGCCTCGCAAAATCTCTTCTTGGATGGTTATTTTTGTATTGTTCCGACCTGAAATCATTCCTCTTGTGAGGGATGATCTTCTCCTTTCCCTTCCCTTGTAGTTAGTCCTCTTCCACCCTTTTATAGTGATCAATCCAGTCCATTAGTTGGCGAACGCTGGTAACAGGTTTACCAGTTAGGGATTTCCTTAAATAATGCTCGGTAGGGAGACTGCTTTTAAACGTGTTGATGGTGACGTCGTCATAGTTACCATCCATCTCGTTGTACATTTCCCAATATCTGTTCGAGTACACTTTTAAAGTTTCCTCTTTGTGCATGGACAATGACAACAATGAACTCAAAGGCCGAGGAACCCTGCTGTTCGTAATGAAACGAGAGCCAAAGGCTTGGGTGAGCTATTTGTAGGAATCTATGGAGTTCGTTTTCAAGCTGTTGAACCACCTCATCGCCACAGGTCTTAGACTGGACGGGAAAACTTTGCACATCAAAGCCTCGTTTCGAGAATGGATGGTCATTCTTTGGTTAAACTGGCTCACATGCTCCACAAGGTCTGTTCGGCCATTATAAATGGTGAATGTAGGTTGGTGGAAATGCCGAGGTAGTCTAGCCCCTTCTATCTTGTGCGTGAAGGGTGACTTAGAGATCTGATCCAAAGCTTTATTCATGGCATCATTACCCAAGCCCTTACCAGATGGGCTCTCATGTCTCCATCCATGATGCTGCTCCTTTTCATAAGAGAAGGTTTCGCTTGGGGGAGTTCTTGATCTCCGCCTGTAATTGACGTCCTCCTCCTTATTAGAGGATATGTCGAAACTGGTAGGGGACCGCCTTTATTGTGCATGGCGCAATCTCCTTTTAGAGTCATCGATCTCTCGTTGCATGGCCTGACGATTGTTTTATCTTTGGGATATACGGCTACCTACTTGGGAATGGCTTTGGCTCGTCTGGGTAGTATGTACACTCCCCTCTTGATTCCTTTCATTGCCCTGATTTTGCTCAGGGTCAGGAGGATTACTTTGCCGCTGAGGCCCAATGGGTTTTGTCCGCTAGGGATCGGTTTGGCGTGGGTTTTCTTGGTGTGGACCTGACCCTACCATATTTAACCGTCGCACTCACTAACACCAAAGTTTTTCCCACAGACGACGCCAATTGTAGGGACAAAGTTTGGAACCCAAGCCCGAATCGTATGGAATCCTGGTCCAAAAAGCCCAATACAATGAATTTTGTAGAGTATGGGTCAAAGAACTAGGTTTAGATGAGTTGAGCAATGGCTTGCATGGGATTAAGGAACAAATAGACAAGAATAAAAACTGTTATGATCAAAGGACCTTCTGTCCGAGGAGACTTAGAATTTTATTTATGAATACAGATCACCACATTAGGGTTCTTTTGCATGGTACAATATTATTTTCTTCTTTTTCGCCCCCTACTTCATAGGGGTTTCTTTACATTATATAGGCTCTTTCTGATGATCTAGGCCTTACACTTATTGATCATTTGGACCTCCACTTGAGCACTTGTCCCATCAGACACCCCTTTCAATCCTTTGTGAGTTGCGGCAGCCAAGGCAACACTGTTCAGGGGTCTTCTCCACATTAATGCGGCCAAAAAAGTAGCTGCAATGCATTTAATGTGGTGATGGCAGCTTTTCCTTAGATATTTTGAGTTTTCTTCTCTTTCACGTGTTCAGGAGGCGTACTTCAACCGCTTGAATATACACTTGGTCTGGGTTTGTCGTGTCCGAGGAGAAGTTCCTCCTTGGACTTTCTTCCCTTTGTCTCCCAATGCTGAGGCTTGTAAAGTAGATCGCCTAAGTCATGTTTCTCTCCTCGGACTTGTTAGTGTCCTCGGACAAGGCCCAAGGCCCAATACATTAT
Organism: Quercus lobata; assembly: GCF_001633185.2. NCBI lineage: Eukaryota > Viridiplantae > Streptophyta > Magnoliopsida > Fagales > Fagaceae > Quercus > Quercus lobata. The sequence goes on along the minus strand of NC_044906.1, from coordinate 28,057,659 downwards.
TTTGGGCCATAGTCCCCACATTTACATTTCAAGTTTTTGTATCTTAAAATTATGCATAAATATGAGTTTATGGACTAGATAATAAATAATATCTTATTAACATAAAATTTAAAATGCATGTGAAGAACACATAAAACATGTACTTTAATTGTGCTATTTTCAAAATATTGATCTAGAATCGATTTTTGAAAATATTGGTGGCCGTGGTGCTTCACATGAATAATTTTTAATTATTTTTATTGGGATGGTATGACTAAGATTGTGATTTTGTTTTAATTTTTATTTAAAGAACTCACTACTTGACACATGCGAACTTACATGGGCAAGCTATGCCACATGTCATAGAATTGTTTGTACATGGAATTATTTGTGCCATATGTCAATAATAAATTATACAAAATTTTCAGCTCTACAGGTTTTTACCAAAAGTCCGGTTAATTCACATTTAGGATTTAACTATGGATGATTCTCCACCCAAAAAAAAAAAAAAAAAAAGCTATTGAATAAATGGTGTATTTATTGCAAATTAAAACTTTCTCATCATATTGTACATTACAAATTACAAACATGGCATATAATGTTTAACACTAACTAAAGCTAATTGTGTATTCTAACCATTCATTTTTAGGCAACTTTTTTAAAAAAATTCCTGGAAATACGTTAATTGTTGTGTGCTTATATCAACTCGAAAGACTTTATAACGAGATTTGATTTGAAAATACATAAATAAATAAACCATTCATTTTCTAGTCTCTTTTAAATAATTTTTCTTACTTTTATTGCCTTTTAAGAAAGAAAAAAAAAAAGGTTCCCAATAAATTTTCTTTTTCGGGAAAACATGGAAACTTGTATAAATAATGAATTTTATTTTTTTTTTTTAGAATACAAAGTATTTTTAACACACACACAGGAAGAGGGGAGGAGAAATTTTTTTAAAGAAACCTACAGTGATGTATATCTAAAAGGGCCTAACTCTTAGATACACAATACTTTAAACCTCTTTAACTCACACTTATTTTCCAATGTGGGATTAACCCACTGTTTTTTCGTTTGAGAATACTAAGTATTTTTAACACACACACACACGGGGAGAGGAGAGAAGATTTTTAAAGAAACTTACAGTGGTGTATATCTAAAAGAGCCTAACGTAGACAGCGTGGTCCTAAAAAAAATAAATAAATAAATCTGAAGAAAATGTTCTCTCTTGAGTCTTGAGCGTAAAATCTAATTGTTGTAGAATATATATATATATATATATATATATATGGTTGGGTTAAAGTTATACTTAGTATAACTCTAAACAATGTTACACCACCTAATAACTTGTTATAAAATTGAAAATTTGAAAATCTCACTGTCGAATTGCATGTTCTATATGTTCTTAACATTCATGCCAATTTTCATATCAATCAGATGTTATTTATCATTTAATCCATAAACTCATCTTTTATGCATTATTTTAAATTACAAAAACTTGAATTTAAACAATTGATTGATGACATAGCTATTAATCTTTGTTTACCTTGAAATTTTACAAGTATGGAGAATATAGAAGATAATGTAATGATCTAACGGTGGATTTTTCAAAATTCACATCCAATTAAAAAATATTAGGTGGTGTAATATTGTTTAGAATTACACTAGGTGTAATTTAAACCTAACTCTACACACACACACACACACACACACACACACACACACACACACACACACACACACACACACACATACATACATACATTATACAGAAGATAGAATATAATGCAATCGCAGATTGTAAAATTTCATATACTAAAGTGAATTAGTCATTCAGACAATTGAAAATCATCAAAATTTTGAATTATGTGTTGGTTTTAATGTTATATATTCAGTTTTATAGCTTTGGATGTTGGGTGAACACATATAAGTGAAGTCTCATACTGAATAATGATGAAAATAATGATTAGTTAATATAATAATATAATTAAGCACATACATATTGGGCTTAAGTCTTTTGAGTTAAAGTGCATCTACATATGTTATATTAATTGTTCAAAGAAGCTTCCTAAGGGGTTTATCTCCCCAACAAGTGGGTATCAGAGCTCATGGTGCTGTGGGGCAAAGATGGCAAGATTATCAAGGTTCCTTTTGCAGTTGGAGCGGGAATGGGGTGCATGTACTTAAAGATCCTACACAAATAAAGCGGGGAAGGTATATTGCACGCAAGGCCTAATAAAGGAGTATTATTAATGGTACTAAACAACGATGAGATGTGAGGTTCTCATGGATGAAAGACGTGTGGGTTGACATGTGGAGACCCATGGATGATGCACTAGTGAAGGAAAAAGCCCATTAGGCAAGGAGGAGCAAGTAGGATATGTTCATGGCTCACAAAGAGATCTTGAAACCCACAAAAAGGCAGACTTATAAGTGAGAGGAAGATTGTTGAGTGAATACATGTGAGTGAAGTCCCACATCAAATAATAATGAGAAGAATGAGTAGTTAATATAATAACATAATTGAGCATAAACAAGCATTTTGCACATTCTATTGGGTTATAAATTGACTCCGGTTAATTAATTTAATTACCCAAGTTGATTAATTAGGCCAAATTACATGCAAATTGTGGAGACACCAACAAATCACCAAATAAACTAAGTGCATCAGAAAATAAATTAACATAATGATTTGTTGACAAATGGGTAAAACCTTTCATAAGGCAAAAACCCCATCGAGTGAATTTCAGGTCACCACTCCCAAAAATCTACTAATCAAGAATCAAGTGGTTACAAGTATAAGGAATCTTACCACTACCCTGAACTATCCCAAAATACTAACCTACAATTGAACCTTTACTCCAATACCCAATTGGACTTGATCTTGTGAAAGACTTCTTTCTTTGCACGGATCATAGTATGTGACTAATTCCAAGCAACTAAATGATTGCTATTGACTGCAAAGTTCTTCATTTCAAAGCACGTTGAAGATTTAAAAGCACTTGGTTATAAAACTCTAAGGTGCAGTAGCTTCTCACAGAATGTATAAGTTCTCTAATTGAGTCTTTGTGTCTTTGATGACTTTAAAATAAGCCTTTTGTATGGTCTAGGGTTTTTGAGAATGAAACCACCCTAATTATCCAAGTCATCATGGGCTGAGATTCAGATTTGAGAATTCTAAAATCGTAATTCTCGATAGATCGAGCTCTTGTCGAGAATTCCTCATTAAGTCTTGATAGATGCTAGTGTCGAACTTGTGTCAAGACTAGTGTCAAGCTTGTCTGAATAAGCTTTTCTTCACTTATTTCTTACTTCAATCTTCATGTCTTTAATGATACCACTTGTGATGTTTGTGCAACACACTTCTTGATGCATTAAACTTATCTTAGATCTACCCAATTACAAGTAAAGTGTATTTTGTCAAAGGATATGCTAACACATAGAATATATGACCCTTACACATTTTAAATCTTAAATGTGCTTAGGAAATTTTTTTATAATTACGATGGGATTTGAACTTGTAGAGTTTACTTCATGCTAATTATTTTTATCATTGAACTAAAACAACAATTGATTTTTGCTAATGGTAGAATTTAAATCCAAATTCTTTGTTTGAAAACAAGAGACTTTCTAAGTTGAGTTAACTAGAATTTGCAATTTTTAGAAAACATGCTTACATATTTCCACAACCAAAAATACAGAAATTAAAAAAGTGGAAGCCCCTGCATTTTCGAACTTTTACTTAAATTTTCAACAAGAAGCGGAAAGAAAAGAGAAGGTACGTGCATGTAAAACAAAGATTGTTGGATGAATACATGTGAGTGAAGTCCCACATTAAATAATAATGAGAAGAATGAGTAGTTAAAATAATAACATAATTAAGCACAAACAATCATTTTGCACATTCTAAATCTTATATGTGCTTAGGAAATTTTTTTATAATTACAATGGGATTTGAACATGTAATGTTTACTTCATGATAATTATTTTTATCATTGAACTAAAACACCAATTGATTTTTGGTAATGGTATAATTCAAATTCAATATCTTTATTTAAAAACAAGAGAGTATCCAAGTTGAGTTAACTAGAATCTACAATTTGTAGAAAACATGCTTACATATTTTCACCACAAAAAATACAGAAATTAAAAATGTCAAACCCCCTGCATTTTCTGACGTTTATTTAAAGCTTCAACGAGAGCGGAAAGAAAAGAGAAGGTTGCAACCCCAACAACACCTCCCCCCCCCCCCCCCCCAAAAAAAAAAAACTCTGATCTCTAAATTCGGTTTGGTATTTGAACTGTAAAAATAAAAATAAAATATTCAATTAAAGTTTATTATGTTTGTATGTAACACTTTCGATATGTAAAACTAATATTTCTAGTTGATATGTATATATAAACAAATTAGTTAGTTTGACTTTCATTAATCTTTTGAGATAAATGTTGAGCTCATAATAAATCATGGGTGGTAAGTTATTTTTTGTTCTAATCTAAACCCTTCACTAACATCACATTTTTACTCACCAATATCCACTTGCCATCTAGAATTTGTTATTAAATTATTTTGAAATTATTATGAATATAGCATAACTCATCTCTTAATTTTGTGCCACGTAAAAACTTTAGAAATCTCACAATTTTAAATGACTAATATATATATATATATATATATATAGAGAGAGAGAGAGAGAGAGAGAGAGAGAGAGAGAGAGAGAGGCGGCTCCATGTTATTTGAACACCCTAACTTAAAAAAAAAAAAATTATATATAATATTTTTGGAATATATTTTTTTGTCTACCATAAATAAAAAATGAACACCCTAAAATATTGTTACAAAAACCAATAATTGTAAACACAATTACAAAAATCAATAAGTTGCGTGACAACAAAATTAATATTGTGGACAACAAAAATACAACAACTAAAAATTTGAGTTGAGTTAAATTGTTAATAGAGTATTACTATAGACACAATAAAAAAATTTATTTTTACTGGAGTAATGCTATGTACACAACAAAAATATTGCAACAACAAAAATTAGAGTTGAGTTGAATTTTCATTTTAATAGAAGAAAATAGTAAAATTTTATGTATTTTTTTGTGTGATGTCAATATATTTAAGTTTTTTTTATTATATTTTGTATAATTTAAGCCTCTTAGAGTATCCACATTAGCTAGTGCAAAAGTATCTATCTATTTTAGCATAAAAACTTAATTTTTGTGGGTGATGTGGGTGATTTTTGTGGTTGGTTGTTCAGAGAGACAGAGAGAGAGAGAGAGATCTAAGTCTCCACACTTGGTAGTCGGCTGGTCGCTCTTACCCAACAGCCTCATGTTCACTTTTCCAAAAAAATAATAATATTCCTTCTAGCTTGGATGTTTTCATTTCTAAACAAAAGAATGGAGAACATATATAGTTGACAGAGTTCACGGCCTGGTGATTAACTACAGGTACATGTGTTTATTTTAATTGGTTTATTTTTCTTAAAGAATATGACAAGGAGCTTTTAAAAATTTTACTAAAATTGATAATTTTTAAAAATAAATAAAATAAAATTTCAACCTTGGCATCAGTTTCATGATAACTGCTATTTATCATAAACCAAAATATCAATTACTTTTTAGTGTAGACAAGATTTGAATCCTAAATTTGTTATTTAAGAACAAAAAACTTTACTTTTTGAACTAAGTGAAACCTACAAATGTGTCGACTTATAATATTTACTTCTTGTTATTTTTTTTTATTATGTTTGAGAATGTTTATCTAGATAATTTATGTAATTTAGTTTAATGGCTAACAAAACACGTAATACTAGTTCGACAGCTTTCAATACAGTACAAACACTCTTAGCGCACTTTGCAAAGAGATATTTAGATTGGCTTAAAAATAATCACATGTTCTACAAAAGAGGAAAAGAGGGAGTAATAGTGCGTATATGTAATAGAAAAAAAAAAAAAAAAAAAAAAACAGAGTATTGCACATGCTACCAAAAAAAAAAAAAAAAAAAAAAAAAAAAAAAAAAAAAAAAAAAAACACTGGTCTATGAAGTCGTTTTGTTATATGAAATAATTATACCTGTCCAAGCAGTCAACTCAGTCAGCCGTAGAAACCGTGAAATTTTCAGAAATTCGTATTTGAGCCTAAATTAGAAAAGGAGAGGCGCTTAAGATTCTACAAGGGATTGGGATTGGGATTGGGAATTGGAACACTGAGTTGAGTGTCAACGGGAGAAGAGGATTCTCTTGCAGGTGGGTTTCATGGTTGATATGGTACTAGGAATTTCATTGTGTTTATGATGAACAGTTGAAAGAGTTTTTACTTGTAGTGATTGAAAAGCAAAAACAGGTTTGTTAGAAATGACCATATGCGTGGGATGAAGCCAAGTGGTGAAATATTTATAGAGTAAGTGATTTGATATGAGGGACACTGGGTGGGGCAAGACCGCAAGAGAGAGTCAGGGTTGTGTGGTGTGGGTAAGAGGGTTTGGTATAGACTTGACAAAATTGAAACCGCACCGTTATTTATTTTTTTTTTTTTTAATTTTTTTTTTTTTGAAACCGCACCGTTAAATTCTTAAATTGATTGAAGGGGGAAGAAGAAAGCTAATAGGTATAGTTTGGGACAAGGACTTTTGATCGAATTTAATACCAAATTGGAATCACTTATATACTTATATCTCAAAAATATATCGTACGGCCATTAAACTGATATCAATACTAAAATGTACCAAAAAAATACTAGATTGTACCAACCTTTATCAATTGTACCAGAGATATTTTAGCTGGTATTGACATTTCAACTGGTACAGTAAATAAATTAAAAAATGTTAAAATTTTGAAAAAAATTATTAAAAACATGTTATTTAAGCTAATATATTGTTTACGGTACTTAGACTAATATTTTAGCTTATAAAATATATATGTGGGTTTTAAATTTTATGTTGATAAATATAAAAATTAACATATTCATACTTAAATAAATACAAACATATATTTGTGTAGAAATATATAAATTTTGTACATGTTTGGTTAGAGATTATCCCATGTCCACGTTTGCACTGTAGCATTTTTTTTTTTTTTTTTCAGCCCGCAATTGTTGACAAGTCAACTATGAACAGTGCTCTTGTATACTGTTCACGAGTCCTACAAATTACATTTTTCAACAACTTTTTCATTAGAAATTGGTCACACAGTACTATTCACACATTTAAAAATATTTCGCTACAGTGTTTTCAATTTTCAATTTTAGCAAAATAAATTATATCCAAATGGACTATTTATGTTAATAAACATAAAAATTAATAAAGTTATACTTACACAAATAAATAAAAACACATATTTATGTGTAGAAATATATAAATAGTGGTGATTTTGAAACGTTACATCGATATCAAATGGTAATGAAATTTTTATTCCCCATAGCAAACCTAGAAGGCGTTCGGTATAAAATTCACTTTTTACATTTTTTAAAACTTATAACCATATATATATATATATATATATATATATATTTTTTTTTTTTTTTTGAGGTTTGCTTGTGGTGGTGTGAGTATAGAGAGTGGTATAGGATTAGGGTACGATTACTAACTACTATGACGCATTACTTAGGTGGGGATTTTGTATTGTGCGGAGATTGTTAATGAATTGAATGTGCACTCGAGTAATGGGTAAAGACTTGGGAACACGATATTAAAATCTACCACACCCATTTCTTAAAAACATGTTTTTAGTTGATGATTTAAAAATAAATAAATAAATAAAATGGACAGTTGTTGAATTTTAGTTCGAGTAATTTAGTAAACTTTTCTACGCTTTTGTGTAGAAAAGTTGCATTTTACGTTTTCACTGTTGAGGCAGCAGCGAAGCTTTTCCCTGTGCATACTCGGGTTGTCCAACAATCTCAGTACACTTAAACTGTCTGACTTGCTCTGCTCCAAAACATCCCGAATAGATATGATATTTATTTTCAAGCGGGTTGGGTAAGTTCAACTATTTAAATGGCGGATTGGATTATGTGGCCATTTGGCCATTCTATATATATATATTCATATCTTATTACTCTATATCTCATATCAAGTTTAGGTTCTTTTTTATTAACTCTAAGGTTTACATATGTTAATATGAAAAATTTGATAATTTTTCAACATATTTGTAATCTTACATAATGATATGGATAAGCTTAAAAGCTTTTTTTTCTTTTTTCCTTTCTTTTTTGGAGAAAAAGTTAGAAAATGCTCATAGAATAAGACATTTGTACTTTAATCTATGAGAAAGTAAACACTTCCTATGATTTATATTAATGGTTTATATATTTGTTACAAGTCGTTCAATGGTTTATACGAAATACTTTTTAAAATATCAAATCCATATTTTTAAATTTCTTCTATAAATAAATACAAGTATGCACACTAATTACAACTACATCTTAAATATCCTTAAGCAATGTAATATACTTGTAACTTTTCTATTTTTAAAAATCCACTACTTACCCTATCATATGCTTTCTTTGGGATAGTAAAGATCATAGGGAGTTCTTCACAGAATTTTCTATATTATTTTCAATAGACATTTAATTAAGAAAATAGCTTTTATTTTAGATCTTCCTAGCATAAAACCAAATTAATTCTCCAATATCCCCTCTAATTGAATCCTCCAATTTCCTCTCATTTTTAACCAGTTTTAGGGTGTGTGACATTTATTTTATTTTTTAAATTCCACATTTTAAAATTAATTTAGTACAGAATAAATTTTAAATTATATTTGACATTTAAAAGCAAGATTTGCTTGATTTGTTTGCAGGACTGGTGAATGAAACCCAACCTAGTATGTGATGAAGGAAGGAGTCCGTCCGATAATAAGCTCCATGTAAGAAAAGGAGAAAGGAGTTCATACCGCGCGGAATCAATTATTTCTGATATTGATCGAATGGCTTAGCTAGAAAATTTTCCTCCACACATATCACAAAGCTTTCTGATCTGGGGATTGCATGATACTCCAGTGTATAGTTATTGTCACGTTGTAGTCTCTGTTTAACGCACAGACTACAGAGGTTGTTGTCTTCTTGATGATTTTCAAATTTTCCAAGCTTTGCCTTAATTGCACTGTTCTCAAAGTAGTCATTGAAGGCAGCGTTGCCGGTACAAAATGACAAAATTGATTACGTTTCATCAACGGTATCTTGTACGATATCACTGACATCAATCATGTCATTCTTTAGTCTGAAATGTCCTTTCTTTCTTTTTTTAATACCATTTTCACTAATATATGTTGTTTATTTGAAAATATAAAATTTATGAGCGAGTTTGTATAGATTAAATACTCAATTATGAGATTTAATGCATATTTTTTAAAGAGTAATGTTATATCATAAACAATTTTATAATATTTTTACAAATTATTAATGTGATTAATTTCTTATTGATTTTCATCAAGGTCTATCATTAATATCACATTTTCATTTATCAATAATCATGCACCATGTCAACAGTTTGTAAATTCTTTTGTAAAAAAGTTTGTATCTTTAATATTACTCTTTTTTAAAATATAAACACATTTATTAATGATTCATTGGATTACTCTCATAAATTTATTATGGCTGTGTGTGCTTTTATATATATATATATATATATATATACACAATTAAATGTATAAAAATACTTGAGGTAATGGTTAACAATTTATTTTAGGGCAACAGTTAACAATTCATTTTAGAAAAGTTTTGACACCACTTTTATGAAAAATGGACAAAGTTGTTAAAACATTAATTGTTTTATTTTTTCTTTTCCCATAAAAACTTTCTTTAAATGGATTATTATTCATTGTCCTAAGGGCATCTGTCATAGTTGTCAGTATCGTACGATACGCGATACGTATCGTACGATACGTATCGAATCGTGTGTAAAAAGTTCCGTATCGTATTGGCGTATCGTAAGTGCTCATGAATCGTACGATACAGTGTGTGTATCGTATGAATCGTATCGTATCGTAAAATTATACGTATCGTACGATACATAGACAAATGCTTTAAAATGAGATTTTTTGTTAAAATTTGTACTTTTATTTGAATCTAACAAGTTGTTAGACTTGTTTTTAACACAAAATTATTAGTTTACTTAATTTTGCTTACTAAAATAGCATATTGATAAGTTTTTTCCCCCTCTCTCCTTCAATTGGACTATACAGTACACACGTACCTTTCACTTTGATATTTAAAAATTTATTTAATTTTTTTTTTTTTGTCGTTATTGTTATAAGTCCAAGAAACTAGAATGCCAAAAAAAATTTATAGAAATAGAAAGAACAAGAAGAGATAGTAAATGTTAATGACGAATGACGATGAAGAAAATTTTAATGAAGAAATAAATTTGCAAAATTATAAATATGATGATAGCATTGACTTAGACGGGGTTGATTAGGCAATTTGATGAATATGATGAAAATAAATTATTAATTTTGAGTCATTTGTAATATATTATCACTTTTGAATTTAAGTAATTTTAATGTGTATGTTATCAACACATGCTAGTTTGATTTATTTAGTTAGTTTGTTAGATATTATTACATAAGTGATGAATAAATTAGTCATTAGTTGAATATATTTAAAATTTATAATGAATATATCCTTTATATATGTATATTTATAATTTTTTATAAATTTTATTAAGTGTTTGTGTATCTTACGATACACGATACGATACGATACACGATACAAAAAAATTAAAAATCGATTCACGATACGATTCACGGTTTGACAACTATGGCATCTGTTAATATGTATTCTATGATCATACAATACTCTTGATGTGATTCTTCATCACCTTACTTTGATCTTGTCATTAACATCCTATTCAATCTCTCCATCCTTATAAATTATTGATCCAAGATATTGAAAGAACTAACTCTTCAATTTTTCTTAACATTACTTTGATCTTATCATGAACATCATGTCTTGCAACCTCTTTATCTTTATTTATATTTTTACTAAATTTTCATTCCTAGTATTTTATTTTAATCGTACTTAGTCAAAATCATGTAGATTCTCTCTAAATGCCTAAGTTGGTAATTCTATGCCTTGTTTCATTCGCTAAAACTATATCATGTGAACAACCCTACTTGTGGATGAGAACCAACCTAATACGAGATGAAGGGAGGAGTCTATATGATAATCCCTCTTACATGATAATAAGCTCCATGTGTTTACAGGACCCATGAGTGAGGTTACCCGTTCCCCCTAGTATGAAAGGGAGAAAGGAGTGCATCAAAGGACCCAATTAATTGTCATAGAGACTGGCTTAGATGCTTTTAATTAGTGTGGATATCAATCGGTGAGAAAGTGCAAAATAAAAACTTCACCACCATAATAATTTTCACAATTTGCCCACATGGTAAGTTGTGAGTGGTGTGTCTATGTGGGCAAGCTTGTTAGGGTTTGTGCCATAAAATCCAATTTATTAGCATGTTATAAACAATTAAAATTTTTAGTTATATAAGACATTTGTATATGAACTAATTGGATATTATCATATAATGCTTGGGATGCATTGTATATGATTTATGTGATTTAGTTACAAAAGATATAAATCACAAGTTTCTTGTAAACCCAAAAACATAATTCATAGTCAGTGATGAAATTGGGTGTTTCGTTGTGAGTGGTGTGTCTATATGGGCAAGCTTGTTAGGGTTTGTGCCCTAAAATCCAATTTATCAGCATGTTATAAACAATTAAAAATTTTAGTTATATGAGACATTTGTATACGAACTAATTGGATATTATCATATAATGCTTGAGATGCATTGTATATGATTTATGTGATTTAGTTACAAAAGATATAAATCACAAGTTTCTTGTAAACCCAAAAACATAATTCATAGTCAGTGATGAAATTGGGTGTTTCATCTGTGAAGACTATAACATATCAACTAAAATGGTTTGTCTTGATCATGGAAGTGGTGACTTCTAGTTGACATTGAACAGCATCACTGTGAAATTAATTATTCAACTAATAACTGTCACCTACATAATAAATTTCACGACTTCTATTTTCGTAGACTCTCAATCCTAAGAGAATTGTTAACCCGATCATGAAATGTAGGCTGCTTTGATATATCAAGAGTGAGATCCAATCTAACGGTCAAAACTTCAGTATTTTGGGTAAACGCACATGTATTGTTGATGGAACACATATTTTCAATACGGAATTCATAATCTTTTTCTATAGAGACACAAAACATCCCCTTAAGATAAGTTCAATAGGAACTAGTTATTTAAGGTATTGGGTATGGCCACCCTCTTAAGATAAGTTTATTGAGAACTGGTTATTTAAAATGTTGGGTCTGGCCACACTCTTAAGATAAGTTTATTGAGAACTGTTTATTTAAAGCGTTGGATCTAGCCACTTTAGTAAAGAGTTTCTAAAGTTTATATTTATGATTAGATTTCATAAAATATATGAATAACTAAAAAATTAAACCGAGGACTCAATGAATAAAATAGTGATTTACAAAGTGGTAATTTATTATGACTTTGTTCACTATGGATGTTTCATGGAAGGGTCAAATGATATTATATTAGAGTTTTGAGATATAATTTATTAATAAGGTCTAGAGTGCAGTTATATTTTAATAGTGATACTTGTTATATAATCAGTGGTAACTTTGGGCCTTGTCAAGAGTTGATGGAAATCCGAAACCCATTAGAGCTAGAGCCTTATTTGTCCCTTTGGTCCCATCCTAAGCCATGGGTCAATTAGATAATCAATTTTTTTTATATTTAATATGAGTTAATAAATAAAGTAATTGCCTAAGCAATTAAAACATAGTACGATTAAAAGAAGAAATAACAGTTTTTCTATGACCTCTCTTGAATACAGTTTTCAACAATAGAAAGATAAGTAAGAGTACTGATTGAGAGATCACAGGTCTTGTGCACCATGTGAAATTGAAATGAAAATTGAAGATTTTCTAAAGATACTATCTATTTCTTATTTTTGAGTTTCACTACGTCAAGATATGCTTTCTATTCTTTGCTCTTGAATTCAAAATTGTTTGTTATCTCTCATGAATAGAGTAGATTCTTGTGTTGCTTCTGCTACTTCTAAGATACAAAACTATATTTTCTAACGGAGCTGTGGTAAAAGTTGCGAAGTGAAAGTTCAAATAGTGTAAAAACACCCTTGAACGTTTAGACCCCCAATTTACAAATTAACCAATTCAAGATTTATGTCAAACAACTAGTGTGCGAAAAATGAACAAAAGTTATAAAATAGAATTGGTAAACAATCTAAACCAATTTAAAATCACAACCCACAGCAGATAATAAAAGGCAAAGATAAAAGGGAAGGAAGATGCAAACACAAGGACAACACACGATGTGTTATCGAAGAGGAAACCGAATCTCTCAGCGTAAAACCTCTCCGCCGCCCTTCAAGCGGTAAGTAATGCACTAGAAAATGTAGTTGGGATACATGGACAGCAATAGACCCTCCAAGCCTAATCTACCCAGTGCACCTAAGCCCTCCAAGCTTCTTGCTCCAATGAGATTGCGCCGAACCTATTTCTTTTCTAACTTCCCAGATTCCGCTACTTGACCATAGCATCAACCAATGTAGATTGGTTCCTTCCTAACTGCTTCCCAGAACACCAAACAGCCATCTCACAGTAATAGATATGGTGAAAACATGTTTTGGTAAAAGACCTCTTAAGGGTTCAACAATGGAGAGGAAGAGAGTTGAGGAATTTGAAGAGACTCTTATGTAAAGATTGTAAATGAATCAATCTTGTTTTACTCTAGAGTTTCTCTCTCAAAATTCTCTCTGGAAGCCCTCTTTCTTTTGTGGGTATAAGGGGTATTTATACTGGGGTGAGAAGGGAATGTGAAACGTCAGGTTTTTCAAAACAGGGGTGACTCGCAGCTTAACTGAATCGCGAGATCCAGCCGCACAATAACAGAACGGATAGTTGTCCTATTTTGTCCTGTAGTGCTCCAACTAAGGTTATCAATTCCGTACCGTACCGGCCGTACCGACAGGAATATACCGTACCGGCCAGCAATCCGGTACACTCGACCCCCCTGTTTTGTACCGGAAAAAATACCGGCCGTACCGGCCAATTTCGAGCAATACCGGCCGCTACAGAAAAAAGTTTTTTTTTTTTTTTTTTTTTTTTTTAAGTTTTGTAATTTTTGAATTTTTGTTAGGACAGAATGGTAACTTATTTGTATTAATTTATTAGTATTATTTGTTTTTTTAGTATGCAATGGTAACTTTTAAGCTTTCTATTTTATTTTTTTATTTTTTTTCCCTTGTAATTGATACTAAAGTCTAAAACCATGAATAATTAGTTCTGAATTGAGGAAATGTTTTATGGTAAACTTTTATATTTATTATAATATATATATACACATACACATACACACACACACATATATATATATATATATATATATATATATTTATATTTATAAATATAAAAAATAGCGGTAAACCCGAAACGGTACACCGGTATTGACCGGTATCCGAAATATATCGTACCGGTGACCAAACCGATACGGCCTCCGGTATGGTGTTGACATCCTTGGTTTCAACTAGCATGACGCTTCAATTTCTAGCATACTTAGCACGTGTGTTGCTTCTAGCGGCTTGCAGCCATGAGTCACCCTCGAGATCCAGCCGTGAGACTCTGTTTTCTTGCACACTCTTGAGCATTCAACACTCTATCTCACTCACTATCCTTACAACAAACCCACCTAAATACAGGGTTACTAATTGCTGAAATATAAGTAAATTTGGTATGGAATAAAGCCAACAAGATGGTTAAATCAACCTTACACAAAGATTGTTGTAGCACCAAACTTATTGAGCGGAAAGTTTTCATCCACAGATCACAAAGCTTTCTTACGTGAAGGTTGCTGATGCTCCGATGTATGATAATTGCGAATTGCAAACTGCTAGTTGTCTCTTTTTAATGTACTGAGCTTTCATCAACCATGTGCTGCAACACGTTGTTGCCTCCTTTTAATGTACTGAGCTAGTTGTCTTCTAATTATCTGTCAAAATTTTCCAGCTTTACCACTATTCTCCGGTTGATGGCAGCGTGGCAGGTACAAAATGTCAAAATTTATTATTTGTTTCCTCAACTTTAACTTAATAATAAGCTCCACGTGTTTACAGGACCCATGAGTGAGCCTCCACCCCCGGCTATTTTGTGTTTACAGGACCCAATTAATTATGATATTGTCATATTGAGTCATTGACTACTTTAGAAGCTTTTAAGTGTGGATATCAATCAGCAGTGAGAAAGCAGAAAATTTCACTCCACACAGATCACAAAGCTTTCTGATGTGAGGTGGCATGATGCTCGTTATTGTCACGTTGTCTCTTTTTTATGTATAGACTGCAGAGGTTGTTGTCTTCTTAATTAACTTTAAAATTTTCCCAGCTTTGCCTTAAATGCATTGCTCTCAGGTTGGTCATGAAAAATGCTAAAACTATAAGTTATTTTATAAAATTTTTAAGGTAAACTTGAAAGTTAGTCCTTATTATCCTTTACACAATATCTCAATTTGGTCCATAACCTTTCAATTGTATCAATTTGATTCTTAACCTTTTTGATGCAGTATCAATTTAATCCTTGCTATTATTTTTCCTTAAATTAAAAAAAATATATATATCTATATATATATATATATATATGGCATGTCAATCAAAACAATAAAAAAATTATTTTTAATGCCACATCAATTAACGTCTATCATGTCATATTATTTTTTTTTAATCCAAATTAAAATCTGCGATCGTGAAAATTTTGATGAAAAAAAAAATCATCAAGAAAAGACCAAGAGAAAAAGGAGAACAAGAGGCAAAAAAACTGTAAAAGGTTGATATTATCGGTTATCCCACGGCTCTTTTTATGAAATTTCACTTGGGGTTTTTCTTAGAAGAGCCTTTGAATTGAAAAATAGTAAGAAAAGAGCAAGAGAAAAAGGACAATAGAAGCAAAAACCGCAAAAGTTTGAAAATTTTCCTCTTAAAGAAGAAGAACCCAACAAAATTTTCACACCTCACAGCTCCAAGTGAAATTGCAGATGCGTTTTTGTATAGATTAGGGAAGAGCCTCGAATTCAAAAAATAATGAATAAGAAATAGGCAATAGAACGAAGGGAACAAAAAAATAAACAGATTTTCTAAATCTCAGCCTCCAAAAATAAAGAGAAAGAAATTGTTATCGATGAAAAGGCGTGACTTTTTCACCAATAACAATCAAGGAAGTCAATACTGTACCGGTACCAGCCGTACCGGTCAGTATGTACCGTACCGGTATGTATACCAGTATCGAAACATCAACGTTTCATACCAGTTTAAATTCGAGTAGTACCGGCCATGTATTGAAAAATGTTTTTATTTTTATTTTTTATTTTTTATTTTTTTTAAGTTTTGTAATTTTTGAATTTTTGTTAAGGCAAAATGATAACTTATTTGTATTAACTTATCAGTATTATTTGTTTTTTTAGTATGCAATGGTAACTTTTAAGCTTTCTATTTTTTATATTGTGTTTTTTTTTTTTTTTTTTTTTTTAATTGATACTAAAGTCTAAAACCATGAATAATTAGTTTTGAATTGAGGAAATGTTTTATGGTAAACTTTTATATTTATTATAATATATATACACACACATACAAATATATATATATATATATATTTATAAATATAAAAAATAGCGGTAAACCTGAAACAGTACACCGATATTAATCGGTATCCGAAATATATTGTACCGCTGGCCAAACTGGTACAGCCTCCGGTACGGTATTGACTCCCTTGATAGCAACTGGATCTTTGCAAACCAATTTATTTCATAAATAGAAACCCAATTGCTCTCTATTCAGATTCTACAAGAAAAAACATTGAATTGGTTAAAAACCTAAACATGTCCGAAAAACCTTCAGATCTATCAAACCCAAAACGAAAACAAAAACCCAAAGGACTTCTTAACAAGAGAGAGAGAGAGAGAGAGAGAGAGAGAGAGAGTTATTTCACGTGTTTAGATTTTAATTTGGGTTTTATTTTGAGGGGAAACTATATTATTGGTCCTTGAAATTTACTCTGTAAGTATAATTAGTCCCTTAAGTTTTAAGTGTGCGCTATTGGTCCTTCAAGTTTCAAAAATGAACGATGTTAATCCTTTTGTTAACTACAATTAATAATATTACTTATGTGGCTAACTGAATAATGACTTGCCATTTTTTTTTTAATGGTATGTCATTTTTTTAATTTAAAAAATTACAAAAATTATTAGAAAATACTAAAAATATTAGTATATATAAGTTTTACAAAACCTTTTTTTTGAGAAACAAGTTTTACGAAACCTATTATGCCATGTAAGTGACTTAAAAAAATAGATTTACACGTCCAAGCAGCCTTATCATTTTGGTAAAAAAATTAAAAACTACATATTTCTCCCCTTCAACCCTTCTCTCTCATGTTCTTCGTCTGTCATCTCCTAGAAAATACCCAATATCAAATTCTAATTCAACTAACTCATTTGCACAATATTAGCGTCTCTTATGACTTAGAATCAACGGTGAATAACTTTATTCAATTTCAAAACATTTTCTAAATTCCCCCCTTTTGTTTCAACTTTAGTAGGGTTTCAAATCTAAATATAATCTTGATCTTCTTTTCAAACCTAAATCAAAATTTCCACAATGCATATGAAGCCTTATGGGAAAAGATGAAAGAGCAACAACTCCATATACTTCCAAATCTAGATCCTATTTGTATCGACTACATAGCAATGGATTACAATTGTTTCAAATACTTATAAGGATTCAAACAGAAACCCAAGTGTGATATTTGAAAGTTAAAAACTAAGGCATGAATCATTTTTTGGGAAAAAAAATTAAAGAAATATGGTCCTTTTTCTTTCTCCGTGTTGGGTTAAGATAGATTGACCCCGATTAATTAATTCAATTACTCAAGTTGATTAATTAGGTCAAATTATATGCAAATCGTGGAAACACCAACAAATCATCAAATAAAATAAATGCAGCAAAAAATAAATTAACAAGATGATTTGTTGAGAAATTGGGAAAACCTCTCGCAAGGCAAAAACCCCACCGAGTGAATTTAAGGTCACCACTCTTAAGAATCCATTAATCAATAAGTAAGTGGTTATAAGTATAAGGAGTCTTACCACTACCCTGGCCTATCCCAAAATACCAACCTATAGTTGAATCTTCGCTCCAATACCCAATTGGACTTAATCTTATAGTATCCTTCTTTCTTTTGTTGCACAAATCTCCAATCTGTGACTAACTCCTTTTCATGGATCCCAGTATACGACTAACTCCAGCAACTTGAATAATTGTTGTTGGCTGCAAAATTCTTCACTTTATCAACAATGAAGATCATGAAGTACTTGGTTACAAAACTTTTAGGCATACAAATATAGTAGCTTCACACATATTATATGAGTTCAGGGTCTTTGTGTCTGTATATGACGGCTTTAAAAATCTGCTTTGTATATAACGAGGGTTGTGGGAAAACAAACTCTAATCAAATAAGACAACATGGAACAAGTTTCAAATCTAGAAATTCTGAAATCTTAATTCTCGATAGATCGAGCTTGTGTCAAGTTTCTTTATTTAACCTTGATAGCAATATCTATCAAGTTTCTGTCGAGACTTAATGAATTAGTTTTCTTCACTTGTTTCTTGAATCAATCTTCATGTCTTTAAAGATACCACTTGATATGTTTGAGCAACATACTTCTTGATACATTAAACCCAACTTAGATCTACCCAATTACAAGTAAAGTGCGTTTTATCAAAGGATTAGCCAATTACATAGAAAATATGACCCTCACTATCTCCCCCTTGTCAATTTGTGACAAAATCACAAGTATAAATATGAGAGAAGTATAAACAACAGTCTTCATAACTATTACACAAAAACTACATAAGTCTAATTAATACAATGAACTCTTGAAAAATTTTGCAAGAAGAGAGATCATGGCATGAAAGACTTGCAACCTATCTTAGTTGAAACACTTAAAACAAGATCCATCAGGGCATCAAGTGTGAAATATTGACAAGTTATATAAACTAAGAAACATGCGTATAAAGAGAGAAAATAAACAACATATGTGAGATAAGGTGAAAAACATGCATGTAATAGGTCACAAGTAAGTTCAATGTATGTAAAAGGTTATAAGACCAAGGTACATGTAATGAAAACTATACAACAAAAACCTCACTACATCTCTCAAAAACACTCTCCCTCTATCACTAACGCTAGAGTATTTCTCCCCCTAACAAGATGACTACTTTCATAACACAACTCCTCCTTTTTGTCACAAGTGACAAAGGGTGAATCACTGAGAGATAGTCATCTCATCAACATACTCCGAGCCAAAAGCATCACCACTCTAATCATCTCCACCATCAGAAGATTTCTCAGAAGGATCGGTGTCAGAGAATGAGCAAAACCACCAAGGCATGAATGACGGTGAGCAATGCGTCCAATCCTGAGGTTCATTTGACAAATCTCATTCGAAAGATGGTCAAGAAAACTACCAAAATAAGCACACATATGCTAAAGCTGATCCGAGATGGTGGCAAGAGATGCCTCCACTCTAAAAGAAGAAGAAGATGGAACAGAAATGGAAGGGGGTCGGGGGGAAAAGGCAGTATCCTCCATAACACGAATGTCAGCCTCCTCCTGCTAAGCGAAAGTAGACTTCGTACAAGGCCGCTTGGCCTTTAGCAGTTAGCTGTGCATCACTCCTCCATATAGACTCCCGACTAATAGAACTCATAACAGAGAAGAGAGGGGTAGAAGGAATATGAACGTGCAAGTGGATGAGAATGCATGTGATAGCTGAAGGAAAGATTAGCTTATCATGTGTAGCGGTGTCTTGATAGATATCTATCACGTGTGAAGGAAAGTCTATAGAGGGAACCTTTAAGAAAGAGAAAAGAAAATGAGCACGAGGCTTAGTGATAGTGTTATAGTGAGACCGTTGTGTGAGAACAAAGGTCATCACCATATTAAGGATCCTTGGACCCTTAGCAAAGTCATGTGTGGTGAAATTTAGAAGATCACCCCACACCATATCTTTCTCACGAAAACGTGAGGCCAATTCATCTCAAGAAAAGGAACGAAGACGAGGATGACTAGGGTAGTCTGGATGAGTTACCCTCGGAACATGTAGTACCTTGGAAATGAGCTCTAGGGTAACTACGATACGTGTTCCTCAGAAAACCATAGTAAACTGGGGAATAGAGGTATCAATGACATGTATGTTGGAGAAGAACTCCCGTATTAACACACCTGGACACCTCGTGGGTTTCTCGCAAAGAGATTTCCAACCCTAAGAGCTAAATGCACCAAAAAGAGGGCATGTCTGAAAAGTTAAACATAATGACTTGGCGTTTTGAATGAATTGCCCTGTCAAAAAATTTCTCATCAAAATCCTTTTGGGATTTTGAATCACAAAACCTGCCTTTAGCAGGAAGAGAAGAAGAAGATGAAGAACCACGAAGAGAGATCGGGTTTTTCGAAGGAACTGATTTCTTGGGTGCCATAGTCAGAAAATCTAAAGGAAATAGCAAAAAGACAAAGGAACACAGCAAAAGAAATACTCAAGAAAGATAAGGAAGAAACGAGCAATGCATGGGAATGCATGAGCATGTTACGTGCAAAAAGAAATTACATCATGGGCAAAAACCCAATCCAAATTACAACATTCACAAGATATAATCAGTCACACAATCCTAGAATGCATGAACATGTGAATAGAATGCTAGAGAATACAATGCATGATCATGTGATATCATCTCAACAAAACCCAACCTAAAAGATTTATCAAAAACACAAAAACCCCAAAATTTTCCCAAAACCTAAAACCTAGGCTACAAAATGCATGAAATGCCATGAATAATGAGAAAAGAAGAGATTTAGATCACTTGCCAAAGAATTGGAGCTTGGAATAGGCCGAATTCTTGAAGGGGGAAGGAATTTTGGTGAAAAGAAGATGATTGGGTCGAGAGAGAAGAGAGAGAGATCCAAATATTTGAGTACGAAATGAACCTGGTCAAACATCGAATATATATAGAATTAGGCATCTTGATAGATCGAGTGGTATCGAGGAGGTGTCGACGGCCAAACTGCTTCGATGGATTGAGATGGTGTCGAGCTTCTATTAAGCAAACAGAGAGTTCAGAAATTTGGATCAATTGATTGAGCTATGTGTCGAGAGGTATCGAGAAAAATCTAGAAAACTTTGATAGAAGAAGTTTGTGTCGAGAGATATCGAGCTATTATTGAGCTTCTATCGAGCTAGTGTTGAGCAGACAGAGACAAGGTTACTCAAAGAGGGAAAAACACAAGAGATGAATGCAAACAAGATAAACACTGTATCAAATCTCAAAGAAGCATGTTAGGCACTCAAACAAGTCACAAACTCTAGATGCAAGGCATTCTCAGATCAACACATACACTAAACAAATCTAACCAATTTTATTTTTCTAAAAAAAGTTAAGACAGTTTAGTAAGCTTATACTACCACATGTATTCCTTGTGATGGCCAAATCACATTGTACATATACAATAGTATCAAGAGTAGCAAAGAGATTGCGTGTTGTGTGTGAAATTATAGCAAGAAAGCATAAGTGTCTCATCATGTGAAAATAATGATATAGTAAAATCAAGAACATTCACGCACAATCATAATTTTTTGATGGAGACCATCACTTTTGAGGTACATCATATGACTCCTACATCTCCTAAAAACACTCATGCAATCATATATAAAAGTATTTTGATTTTTTTGCTTTATCAAATTCTTTGCATAGTTTTCTTTTAAACATATCATGCATGGGCATAAAGGAAAGAGAAATGAAATACCCAATTATGTAAGCCAAACATCCTTTTCTTGCTGCGTAAGAGCATGGCTTTTATGAATTGCACACAAATGTTTTATGATTGACAAGTTTTAGTAGTGAGATGGTTATTCATGCCTTTCTCTTAGGATTTATTTGTCATTCCCTAAAAAAGAGTGATAAAGATATGAATGATAAAGGAGTGATAAAGATTTTTTATTCCTTCCCATTTTCTTCATTCTCTCATGTAAACATCATTTGTTTATATATAAAGTTCTTATATTCATGTTTTCTCTTTATTTTACTTGTTTGAAATTCCTTTATTGTTGTATATCTCTTTATGTCTATATTGTTATTGTTTGTTTGTGATGTTGTGTTTTATCCCTTGATGGGTATTGAAACACCTCCAAGACTCTACATGGGAAGTACCCTTAGGGGGAAGAAGTCTCATTCTCTTCTAGGCATCAAGGGTTTTTCTTGTTATTTATATATTGTCGTCAATTTTATTTTCAAGTAATCCCTCCTCCTTTACTTTTATGTCATCCCTTTAGTTTCTTGCTCAATACCTCTCCCCTTTACTTTGTTGCACTTATAAATGTGTGTGTCTAAATATATATATATATATAGTCACCTAAAATATAAAAAAAGAAAAAAAGATTTTCTATTCATCATTTTTAAATCGATTTTAAACCCCAAGTAAAGCACAATATGGGTATGTCTCTTAAGGATGGTTGATGGCTTAGAAATCTCATCTCTTTTTTATGAAGCACCCATAAGGCTTGAAAGGGATTAGTGGCGGAGTCAGGAATTTATATTTTGGGGTGGGGGTGGGGGTGGGGTGGGGGGGGGGGACATAAAATTAGATAATTAATTATTTCTCTATGTATATATTAATTATATTCATACTAATAGTAATGTATATACAATTTAATAATCAAAACCCAAAAGTGCATTATTTTTTAATTACCATCTCCTAAACTTGTCTATGAACCTAGATTTTTCAAATTAAATTATCACCCATTAAATATAATGACTAAATTTTTTTTAAAAAAAGATACTAATAATTTAAAGATTCTTAAATAAAAGACAAACAATCATTCAAATTTCAATATAAAAAAAAATATCTATAACTACAATTAAATACATGTTATATTATTTTTTATATAAATTAAATGATAAAAATAATATATTTTAATCATATACATTTATAATGTTATGATATATTGATTATTTTAATATTTTAAGAACAAATAAAAATACGAGAAAAGTCAAATCAAACAAAATGAAAAATAAAATAAAAGTATATGGTAAAGTGGGAGTAGCCTACACAGCTACACATTTGCTTTTGTAGGAATTATTTTAACCACACACTGGTTATCCAGTGGAGGAGGATAATTTAAGTGTTACTTGTACAATATTTTTACAATAATTTCACAATAAATCTTAAGTGGTAAATTGTTACTAATTCTAATTTTAATTCACAACTTAAATAATTTTTTTGTGCACCCGTAACAGCCAATAATAACTTGCTAATTAAGATTTTTTATAAAAATATTGTAAATATAGTATTTGTTTATCTAAATAACTCTACTCTATATATATATATATATATATATATAGAGAGAGAGAGAGAGAGAGGGGGGGGGGGGGTTCAGTCCCAATGTGGCTCCGCCACTTAAAGGGATTAAAACTTATTTAAAAGGGACTTCTAAAAACTTTTCTAACGAGCCTTTACAATATTTCAGCATTTTATTTTCCTTGTCATTTATTTTTTAGTACTTTACTTTTATGTCATTTATTTTTCAGCACTTTACTTACGTTGTTATTTATTTTATGCACTTCATTATCATCGCTCCTTTATTTTTTCCATTGATAGTGTTGCCATAAATTAAAGTTGCTTGGGTGAAACAAGTTCTTTACATATTATTTTAAGGAAATGTCTTTTAATATAAATATATATATATATATATATATATATATATCTTTTTCTCCCTTCCTCAAAGGATGCTCTTTTTTAAAATAAGGTTAAAAAAGGGGTTTTCTTCCAAACTTTTCTTCAAAAAAGGCTTTTCTAAAAAAAAATTCCTTTTTCTAAAAAGCTTTCAAAACAAAATGTTTTTTTCTTTTTATTTAAAAATCTGAAAAAAAGTTTTTAAAATTTTTTTTACCACGTTGGATTCTGTTTCAAAAAATGTTTTTTTTTTTTCCTAAAAATCTGAAAAACATGCCCAAATATAAAAATGTTTTTACCACATTAGAATTTCTCTCAATAAAAAAAATCTTTTGAACAAGCAAATGTCTTTCTAAAAGAAACTTGTCTTTGCATAAAAATCATGGGATTTTTCTTGAAACCCAAAAATCTTTTTCTTCCAAAAATAAAAATCCATGAACCTTTTTCTAGAAATCTTTTTGACTTAAATAATACACTTTTTTCTAAATAATGGCATCTTTCAAAAATCCTTTTTTCTAAAAAATGAAAGCTTGTTTTTCCCTTGCAACTTTGCTTGTTCAAAAGGGGCTTTTCCTAAAAACATATGTGTTGAATTTTTTTTTTTTTTTTTTTTGAAGCTTCTAAAAATATGAATAATGAAACCTTTCTAAAGAAAAATTTTCTTTTCAAAAAAAATATAATAATAAAAAGTTGACATTGTACATTTATTCACACTTTTTGATTTCAAACTTTTCCTTAGAATAGTGTTGTCAAAGATTTATGTCTATGGCTCATTTTCTTGAGTCCTTAGATACCAATCAAGCTCACATTGTCCCACTTATTTCTTTGGTACTAACATATTTCATTTATCATCTTTTTTGCATGATAAAAATGAGAAAATTGTGGATGACAAAAAAGGTGCTACTCTTCTAACTTTGTCCTGTTTATTATTATTATTATTATTTTGTGTTGTTGTTTGTTGTATATAGTAGATAACACTCATATGCTACCTATCTATTAAATACTCTATTCACATGCTCTTGTAAGTTAGTTTTTTTTTTTTTTGGTACGCTTCCTCACATGTTACCTATGTATATGCCTCACATGTTTTGTTTATAAATATTCCTTGAAGTTAATATTTACATGTGAATATGGTAAATAATTATTCACATGTATGTACATGTCTATTGTTTGCAAAACCTTTTTCAAAAATCAAAATGCGAAGTATCCTATTTTACACTAAAAAGATAACGTTTAAAATAAATTAAAATGAGATACTATCTTCAAATAGGCGCTGTGGGGTGCCTAACACCTTCCCCATACATAACCAAACATCCAAGTCGAAGATCTTTGGTTTGAGACTATTTAGTTTGCCTTAATTAGTAAGCCCTTAAAATTTGGTTTATCTAATTAGGTAATTTAAAATGAATTAGACACATAAGTAACCAATAACACCTAATAAAAAACTAATAGTTGGTGGTGACTCCTAAAATAAAATAAGAAAAAGGGCCTCACATACACACACCCCACCCTAGAAACACAAGCACACAAGACTCACGTTGCCAAGGACCCAATGTGCGACCACACCTAAAAAAACCAAAATTTTATTCTTTTTGGGGCGCCGACAATGTCGATAATTCATAGTTACGACCACCCTAAATGGCAATGCATGCCCTTAGTTGTGTAAAAGGAAACAGGTGTCCACTCCCCCCTAAGAATGTGCACAGTGGGTGTGAATTTTTGATAGTGAGCCATTTTTATTATGGTTCAAGAGTCGCAACCAATCATTAGGTTTTTCTAGGTGTGATTGGTCACCTAGCTCTATTTTGATTTTATTACCAATTATAGGTTAAAAAAAAATTCAGTTTTTCCCAATCTAAATGGATGATAGAAAAATCTTTATTCTTGGATTCGAAAGTCTATTTACATGTTCGTAAAGTGTTAGGTATCCCACAACGCCTATCGTGAGATAGTCCTTTGTTTTGATAAACTCTTAAGTTTTAGTCATTGGCAGATAAAATCAAGCTATTGGTTGTAGCTTTGGTGGCTTTAAAGACTTTAGGTTTTGAGGTTTGATTTTGAAAAGCGTGTGGCCTTCATCCATGTTTTGCTAGCACATTCAAATTTCTACCAAATTTCTATGATGAAAATTCGACAGCATTTTGCCTTATTTTTTGTTACAAAAATTTGACAATATTTTGGATCAGGTGTGTCGTGGCACACATAGCGTGATTCTCACCAAGTTTTCACAATGAAAATATAGCAAGAAGTTTCCATATTTTCACGGAAAAAATCTAGCAGAAATTCACGTTAGGTGCACCATGGCACACCGGCAGGGTTTCATGTTTGTATGTACGGCGTGCACCAATATGCTTGGTCTAAGGCACACCGAGGCGCACCTAAGTACCAAACATGTGGTATGTTTCATACACACGGTGAAACCACATGTCACTAGCTGATGGGGATGAGGGCAATCACACACATGGTATATCTCGCTCCCAATAAAGCATGGATATGCATTAGTAGTATAAGCCTTGAATATATACACATACTCTAAGGTTAAAGAGCATTCATGATTAGGGAGAGGTTGCCACCTAATCATGGATGTCCATCATCCTAAGTGCACGGTATACCTTTTGTTAGAGATATATTAGCCCATTAGTATAGGCTTAAGCTTAATTCTACTTTGTGTGCAAGTCAAGTCTCCTACTTGTACTAGAAGTCTATTAGTCTAGGGTTTAGTCTACTATATATACACATGTTATGATTCATTGTAACACAGGATTTGTACTACATTCTAATATATTATTGATGTAGCCCTTTAGGGTTTCCTCCGTGGATGTAGGCCGTTAGGCTAAACCACGTAACTCTCATGTGTTACTGTGTTCTATACTCGCTTCCGCATCCATACTAGTATATTCAACATGGTGTATCAATGCTAATATTTAACATGGTATCAGAGCCACCTTCCTATGGCCATGGTTTTCTGTCCTTACGGTATATTTAAGAGCAATCTTTGTCTTCCTCGGTGTTTTTCTTCGCTGCGTTCATCTTCTTTGGCTTCCTACTGCTGCCGTCAAAACTCTCCGGTATAGTCAAGCCATTGCTAGAAGTCGCATCAACACTGCAAGACCATTGCCTTCCTCAAACCACCGTTACAGAGCCAAATTTCATTCAAGGGATCTTCTCAACCTTATCAAATCTCAAGATTTCATCAAGTTTCCATCTTGAGTTTGAGAGGGGGTGTTAGAGATATATTAGCCCATTAGTATAGGCTCAAGCTTAATTCTACTTTGTGTGCAAATCAAGTCTCCTACTTGTACTAGAAGTCTATTAGTCTAGGGTTTAGTCTACTATATATACACATGTTATGATTCATTGTAACACAGGATTTGTACTACACTCTAATATATTATTACTGTAGCCATTTAGGGTTTCTTCCGTGGATGTAGGCCGTTAGGCTGAACCACGTAACCCTCGTGTGTTATTGTGTTTTATACTTTATGCTTTCGCTTCCGCATCTATACTAGCATATTCAACATGGTTATCAATGCTAATAACACCTTTGCATTGTAAAGCATGCATAATATATTTTCATCACACAAAGTGGAAACGTAGACATATCAACACCCAGAAGGTATGGCCCAAAGCAAGATGAAAGGAAAGATCTATAAGGGCTTGTGGTGGCCGCCTCGCCAGAGACAATCTCAAATCCGAAGCCCCTTGCCTTCAAGAAGCTAAAAATTCTTTTTGTTTCCGTGTTGTTGGAGTTAGATTTGTTAGGGCTTTTCTGTATTTTGCTAATTTTTTGTGCATCTCAGTTTTTTGGTAGTTGAGAAAGCATGGGAAAATGTGAGGAATTTGTTAAATTTTTTAACAGATAGTGAATTGTTTGGTTGGTGAGAAAGGGAAGTAAAATGAAATAAAATTGTGTTCAATATTTTGAGGATTTTTTTAATTAAAGAATAAAATTTTGTTTAGTTATTTAAAAGGATATTTTTGGAAGTTTATTTTAAAATTGATAATTATTTTCGGAATATTAGGAACCAATCAAATAAAAATAATAATACATTATTGTGATGTGATGGAAGTGCAACCATTAAACCAATTACGTGATAATGTTACATTATTGTAATGTGAATATATGAATCTAAGATTACAATAATGTAACATTACACCTTGATGTAACATCAAGCGAATCAAATGCCTCTTAAATTCACTTGCTTACAGGACCCATGGGCCATGAGCGAGGTACCCGCTAGTATGAAAGAAAGAACAGAGTGCATGTGAATCTACCGCGGACCTAATTATTTCTGATATGACCGGAAATTTCCCTCCACCCAAATCACAAACACACAAAGCTTTCTGATGTCAGGATTGCTTCATGCAATCACGCTCCGTGTATATTTATTGTGACTTGTATGTTGTATCTAGCAACCATGTGCAACAAGTTGTTGTCTCCTTTTAAATACAGAAGTGGTTGTCTAGAATCTGACCGACTGTAAGAGGTTGGAAAAAAAAATAGCAAGTCCATGTAAAAGTAATGGATAACTAATCACAATTTGTTGATGGTTGTGAAAAATGGTCTGGTAAAGAATGTGGTTCTAGAATTACTCCTAAACTTTCAAATTTTCCTAGCTTTGCCTTGAATGTGCTATACATTAATTGATGGTAGTCACAGTCTGTTAATAGTTGTGAAAATGAGAAATTTTACGGTCATCATGTTAGACCACGTCACTTATCCACTATTCTACTAAAAGACTCCTACCTGTTTAAAATTGTTGAGTTAGTTTCACAAATATTTTCTTTCTTATAAATTGACTCAACAATTTTAAACATATATGAGTTTTTTAGTGAAATGGTGGACAAGTAACGTGGTCCACCATATGGACCATGTAATTTCTTGTAAAAAAATTGTGTAATAAAAAATATTGTCCTAGACTTACGCCTGAATTTTCGAACTTTCCTAGCTTTGCGTTAAATGTGCTATACATCGGTTGGTAGTAACTTGGCAAATATGAATGACCAAATTTATTATGTTTCCTCATCTGCAATTCTTCTTTTTTTTCCTTTTTTTTTTTTTTTTTTTGAATTAGATAAATTATTAAAATCTCTAGTTGTGGAATGAAAATTTTGAGGTTTGAATTACACTTATAGAAAAATTAATAAGTGTTCTGGTCTAATGATAAAGATAAAGGCGTCATATATTAAAAAATGATGTAATAAAGAATATAGTCCTAGAATTACTCCTGAATTTTCAAACTTTCCTAGCTTTGCGTTAAATGTGCTATACATCGGTTGGTAGTAGCTTGGCAAATGTGAATGACCAAATTTATTATGTTTCCTTATATACAATTTTTTGCTTTTGGAATTAGATAAATTAATAAAATCTCTAGTTGTGAAATGAAAAATTTGAGGTTCAAACCGCACCTATACAAAAATTAGTCAGTGTCTTGATCTGATGATAAAAAACAACTATTGTAAAGACGTCATATATTGTAATTCTACTATATCTAAAAACAAATAAGAACCACCGTGCACCCTTAGCACGATGGTCACTTCACAAGTATAAGTGCTTATGGGGTGTGGGGGCCAAGAGTCAAAGTTCAAGTCTCTAAGAGGGAGTTTCATACACATATATACTTAGATTGGGCTAAACTGGAATTTATATATATAATAAAAAAATTATAAAAAAATACAAATAAGAAGAAAAAATTTATATTTTTTGGTTGTCCTAGGTTCTATTATAAAAGCCAAAGGTCTTGTAACTGAATTGACACTTTTTCATACACAAAGTGATTGGGGGTCTAGAGAGGAGAGGGTTCGAACTACGGGGTTAGCAGCATGTTGTAATTATTTCTCAAAAAAAAGAAGGTTCTATCATAAAACATCTTCAAATATATATTACTTTTTTTTTTTTTTGAGACAAACTCGTTATAAAGATTAATATTATTAAAGTTGGTAAATTAAAATGGTAACCATACAATGAATGATTACTAATTTACTATAATAGTAACTTATAGAAAAGTATTAAATTCTCCTTTTGGTTGTAACGGCTGAAATTTTTATAAAACGATTTCGTTATTTGATTTCGTTCGAAAAACTAGCATGTTTGGTATTGTTTGGATTATTATTCTGAAAGAAAAATTTTCAAAATGAGAACGTTGCGTGTGTGAACATTGTGATTGTCAAAGCGAAATTAAGAATAATTTGGATTGACACTCAACTCGGTGTCGATGGTGGTGATAGAGGTGGGGCTAGAAAATTGTTGGATAAAACCTGAAGGCGATAGGTTGGAGGATTCGAGTCTTTAGCTCTTTAATTGGTGAAAAGATCTAAAGAGAAAGGAGTACTCTATCTATAAATCATTAACAGTACTGAAAGCCTAAATTAATGATAGGCTAAGAATGTATTGACCCTTTTGGTAAATTAATAAATTAATTAGCCAAGTGAAATTAATTAGATTCAATTTCATGCAATAAGCGTGGTAGCACAAACAAATCACTAACTAAGTTAAATGCAGCGGAAAATAAATTTGACACAGGTGATTTGTTTATGAATGGGGAAAACCATCAAGGCAAAACTCCACCGGGTGAATTTAAGGTCACCACTCCCGAGAATCCACTATTATCAAAACAAACGGTTACAAGTAAAAGGAATCCCAGTACCTAATACTAATCTACAGTTGAACTCTTACCCCAATACCCAATTGGACTTGTGATGTAGAGGCAATCTCTCCGTTCAATGCATGAATCACAATACGTGATTAATCAATGATGTACGGATCACAGTACGTGACTAACACACCAATTTGAGGAAGATGTTGGCTACAAAGTTATTCAGTTCATCTAACAATGAAGATCAGGAAGTTTCTTGGTCACAAAACCTTGGCGCAAAGACGCAATAACTTCTAGAGAGAATGTGATGAACTAGGGCAAATTCTGTCTTTAGTCACAATTTGCATGCACAATGACTTTTCATCAAGTTGCATCACTTTTGACGGCCCTTAAAATAATCCTTATATATGTTAGGGTTATGAGAAAAGAAACCCTACACAAATGCACATGGATATGCGTGAAATCAAATCTGAAAATTTGAATTTCGTAATTCTCGATAGGTACAGCTTTTGTCGAGCTACTGTCGAGCATTAGCATTAAACCTTAATAGATATGATTTGTCGAGCTTTAGTGAACAACACTTTTTCACTTGTTTCTTGGACAGATTTGCATGGCTTCAATACTAAATTTGAACTCTTGTTCCTTGAAGTGCTAAACTCATCCTAGATCTACCTAATTACAAGTAAAGTGCGTTTTGTCAAAGGATTAGCCAATTTACATA
This sequence comes from Quercus lobata, assembly GCF_001633185.2. NCBI lineage: Eukaryota > Viridiplantae > Streptophyta > Magnoliopsida > Fagales > Fagaceae > Quercus > Quercus lobata. The sequence continues at coordinate 28,026,538 of NC_044906.1, read as the reverse complement.
ACATTTATCTCTAACAAGTTCCACATATGTCCTAACAATTGAGACTAAAGGATTTTTTTTTTTTTTTTTTTGGGAGATAAATTGAGGCTAAAGTTAGTTGGAATAGATTCTCAAAAATAGGTTAGTCGGAATAATTTGTTTTAGATTCATATTTATTGATGGTTGTGAAAAATAGTGTGGTAAAGAATGTGGTCCTAAAATTATTCAAATTTTATCATCTTTGCCATGAATGTGCTATACATTAATTGATGGTAATCACAAATCAAAATCTGTTAATAGTTGTGAAAAAGAGTGTAATAAAGAATATAGTTCTAGAATTACTCTTGAATATATGCAGCCACACGGTGAGCACAGAGCGAACTATTATTTCACCTTTTACTAAAGAATTACTCCCAAATTTTTCAAACTTTCCTACCTTTGCCTTAAATGTGCTATACATCGGTTGGTAGCAGCTTGGCAAATATGAATGACCAAATTTATTATGTTTCGGCAACTACAATTTTTTTTTTTTTTTTTTTGAATTAGCTAAATTAATAAAATTTCTAATTGTCAAATGAAAAATTTAAAGTTCGAATCAGGCTTACCTAAAAATCAGTAAATGTCTTAGTCCGATGATAAGTAGCAATTTTCCTAAAGACATCATATATTAAAATTCTATTGTATTTTTTTTTTTTTTTTTGAGAAGGAAATTCTATTGTATTTAAAAACAAATAATAAGTAAAAAGTTATCTTTTTTGTTTGTCCTATGTTCTATCATAAAAAATCTTCAAATATATATTACTCATTTAATTTTCTTTTTCTTTTTTTCTTTTTTTTTTTTTTGGAGACGAACTCGTTTTAGAGTATTAACATTATTAAAGTTGGTAAATTAAGTCCCACACGATTATGAATGGTAACAGTAAAATGAATGATTACTAATTTACTATAATAGTAACTTATAGAAAAGTATTAAATTCTTCTTTTGGTTGAAACAGATGAAATTTTTTGTATAACTATTTCATATTTTCATTATTTGATCTGTTCAAAATACTAGCATGTTTGGTTTTGTTTGGATTATTCTGAACGAAAAATTTGCAAATGTGTGAATATTGTGATTGTCAAGATACATTAAGTGCGCGTTTGGCTTCAAATTAAAAAACCAACTTATTTTATTATTCAGTTTATTTTTGCTACTATTTATGAGTTCTACTACATTTTTTGGTACTATTCATGAGTCTTACTGTACTATTTCAGCTAACTTTTACATTTATTTATAGTATTTTCAGTAAAAAAAATTTCAATTTTAGCAAAATAAGCAAATCTCAAATATTCCTAAGAATGATTTGGATTGAAACTTAATTTTGATGGTGGTGATAGAGGTGGGGCCAGAAAAGTTGGTTAAAACTTAAAGGCCGAGATCATTCAATGACAGATTAGGAGACAGGTTGGAGGATACAAGTCATTAGCTCTTTAATTGGTGACAACTGACAAGATCCAAGGAGAAAAATTAGTAATCAATCTCCGCCTAAATTTTTTGGATATAAATTCGGGCTAAAGTTAGTTGAAATAGATTCTCAAATACAAGTTAGTTGGAATACTTTGTTTTACATATTTAGTGAACTTAGGCAACCATACCTACAATAAATATTACCCAAAATATCTGTCATTAACTATTGAAAAGTGTTGACATCATTTGATTTTAGAGGAATGTCCCTCCTTTTCTTCAACCCATTATACAAAATGATTTGTTAGTCCAATAAAATCCGTTATAGTTGTACATTAAAAACAAAAATTGAATAACTAGAGAGGTAGAATTGAATTTTTTTATTAAAAAAAAAAATAATGCTCAAGATACAAATTTTTTTACAAACTGTTGATATAGCCAATGATTATTAGTAAATAAAAAAGTGATGTTAGTAGTGGAGTTAGACAGGGGCAAAGCTATAGCAAAGCTTGGGGGCGCATGACCCTCCAAAATTTTTTAAAAATATTTTATATTATGTATAAGTATTAAAAACTCTAAATATTTAGCTACAAAAATAGAAGTTAGCCCCCCAAATGTTTGAGTTAGTCCAATGATACTCTTAAAAACCAATAGAATTTGTCAATTGATCTAGTAGTTATAGAGACAAAGTAGTTTTTGTTTTTTCTAATTTTTTTTTTTTTGTACATGATTAATATCAAACTAGACTGCTTTTGTATGGTATTAGAGTTTAAAAGATGATAAGTTTGTGAATATACATGTGTGAAGATTGTTAATTTTATATTCAATATATTTATAAATTATGACCTACTCTAGTATCAAAATATTAATGTTTATATTTGTGTATGTGCACATATGTGTGTGATGGTTTATCTTAACTCGAAACTAATATATTAGTAACAAAATTTGGCCTCCCTAACAAAAAAATCCAAGCTTTGCACCTGGGCCTAAATGAAAGCTAATAAACAGAACTTGGACACTAAAACCATATTCAAAACATTAACTTTTATAATCTTATATACTAATTAAAAGTTTTCTTTTATATATATATATATATATATATATATATATATATATCCAGGAAAACGATCAAGTGTGCACAATCCAAATATTCTAGGCGAAAATAGCCAAATACCACGTTTTGGCAAAATTTGTGGCAAACTAGCACTGTTTCGGAAATATTTAGCAATGTACCACTTTTCTAGTACTCGAGCTCTAAAAAATTGAGTTCTAAATAGTACTCGAGTTCCTAGTGAGTAGCCAGCGTGGCACTGCTGACCTGGAATTTGGGTAATTAAAAAAATGATGTGGTACTCGATATTACTGAAATCGAGTATCTCTTTATAATACTCGAGCTTAGTGCAGTCGAGTACTTTTTTTCTTTTTCTTTTTTTTTTCTTTTTTTTCTACTTTTTTCTTCTGTTGGAATGGCTTGAATAGTCAAACTTAGTGGCTTAACATTAGCCAACAAACCATTAAATGTCTTGCTTGCCCATGTCAAGAAGATGCATGATATTCAAGAAGTTTCATGCGTGAAGAAATGTAAGAGTTTGCATTAAATGTTCTTCATGAATTGTCAAAGAAGATGGCCAGGAACAACACTTGACATGCAAACCAAATTCATGCTTCTTTTCTTTGGCCATAATTGCTTGCCATTTTCTTTGACTTGACAAGTTTCTTTAACTTGCAAGAGTGAGTTCCTACGGGAGATAAAAAATAAAAAAGAAGAAGAAAGAGTGCCTCTACGTGAGACAGAGAGATAGAAAAGACCTCGACTGTATGAAAAGTAGAAAATAAAAAATAAATAAATAAATAAATAAATAAAAGAAAAACAAGGTACTTGACTATATGAAGCTCGAGTACTATAAAGAAGTACTCGATTTCAGTAATATCGAGTACCACATTATTTTTTTAATTAAACAAATTCCAAGTCAGTGGCACGCTGGTGACTTACTAGGAACTTGAGTTTATTGAACTCGAGTACTATTTAGAACTCGATTTTGTGGAACTTGAGTACTAAAAAAGTGGTAGATTGCTAAATATTTTTGAAACAGTGCTAGTTTGCCACAAATTTTGCCAAAATGTGGAATTTGGCTATTTTCGCCTATATTCCCTATTCATCAAAAAAAAAAAAAAAAAAAAAAAAAAAAAAAAAAAAAAAAAAAACCAACAACAACAACAACAACAACACATAGAATCCGATCTATCCTTTATTTTTGTGTACATAGAGAGATAGAGAGACTTACATGCAGTTGAGGTCCAATCTATCCTTTTGGAATGTATAGTACTCTTGACGTTCATCATAAAAATAAACCAAAAAATAATAAACGATAGAAAAGCAACCAAAAAGAACAGGCTGCCTGCAATTGCATTCCAATTGCATTCCGGTTTTTAATTAGGAATGAATATTACATTCGAGTTTTTAATTTGGAAATGTCGTTCTACAAAGCACTAAACGCCATGAAGGGTAAAGTAAAGGGAGATAGACTGGTAAGAGGAATAATTTTGTGGCCTTCACCCAAGACTGCTAATATGTATACGTTTTTAGACCCCTTAAAACACAAGTTATTTAACCTAGTTATTTAGCCAAGTGATTACTTAGATAAAATATTCAGATCTAGTTTATCATAAGTAAATCATATCATGTAAATAATGCGGAAATATAAAGAACACATGATATGATAACCTAGGAAAACCAAACAAATAAAAAACCTGTGGAGGATTTAACCTAACTATCCTTAAGGTAAAACAGATCCACTATGAAAGAATTAAAGTTTGTACAATAAAACTTAGATCACTAACATCCTATTTCTACCTCGAGTAGAAAACTTACTACTATGACCACGTGAAAGCTCCAAGTCCACGGTCTACTTCTTTCCTTGATCCACTGCAACTACAAGTACTCCCACTTGTGACTTTGAAACTCCATTGGAAGGTTTCAGAGCTTCTTTAAATTCTTTATGCAGCAACTGAAGCGATCAAAGTAAACACCTCTAGATCTCACAAGAGATTCAACACACAGCACATCAAAGACATCTAAAACGTAGCTAGGGTTTTTCTTTTTATACTTGGAGTAAAACATAAAGCCCTACACGTCAAACGGGCTTGGGCTGAATTGGAAATTCTGCAGAAAAATAAATCTGCATGAGATTCGATCGATCGAGTCTAATTTTCGATCGACCGAGTCTTGCAGATTTAGACCAATAAATCCTACAATCACTCAATTCCAATTTTACAAATAAACACACTTTGAGCAAGCCTGAACATGTTGGCAAACTGAGAACAAAAACATGTCTAGAATAAGTATTATACATTGCTCAAAGTGTTTCAAGTCAATTCTCAAGAATATTCAAACTACAGGAAAAGAATTAAATTTCAGTGAAGCTCAATCAATTGAAGGACAAGCTCAAACGATCGAAAATCGTAGAAAAATAATTTTTGCAAAATTTAAATCAGGCCCAAGCTAGTAAAAATGTTGGGGGTTTTAGTCCAACATTCCTAAGTATAAAATAAAAACCCTAACTACATTTTGAAGACTCTTGGAAGACTTGTGAGTTACTCATGTGAGATCTGAGAGGTTCTGTGCGTTTTAACTCTTCAAGTGTCTACCGGAATAAGATTTACAATCAAGTGTTGGTTGAATCTAGTTGCTGCAAGATCAATAAGTGGTGATCTGAAACCTTTGAGTGGGATCTCAAAGTCATAAGTGTGGGAGCTTGTGTGCTGCAAATCCAAGAGAGAAAAGTTTGTGGATTTGAAGCTTGCATGTGGTCATGTTAGTAAGCTACTACTAGAGGTAACAATAAATTTAGGATTAAATCTTTTGTAAAAATTTTAATTCTCTATTAATGGATTTATTTACCTTAAGAATAGTTAGGTCAAATCCTCTCCAGGTTTTTACCTTGATATAGTTCGTTTCATCAGTTTTTCTAGGTGATCATAACTGTGTGTTATTTACTTTTCTGCTATTTGCATGATATGATCTTTTATAGTTTAACCTAGATCTCATAATTAACCTAAGTAATCACTTGGTTAATATATTAGTTTAAACAATCTGGTTTACAGGGATCTAAACAAACAAACAAGTGGTATTAGAGGGGGTTAGCTTTTGATTAGGTAGTTTACCTTGAGTTGATCCTTAACCCCTGCTGTCATGGATTCTCTCATCTTTCCTTTACATTCAATTAGACTGAAAACTGAATATTTTTCTTCTTGGACTAGGTGGTTTTTTAAATGTGCTAACCCTATTCTAAAATTTCTTAGTATAACTACATGCTGTAAAAATATGTTTGTTATACTACTTTATCTGCCTTAAAATTTAGTGATACTTGTTTGTGGTATTTGGATAGTGGTTTTTCTAGGCACATGACAAGTAACAAAGATTTGTTCAAGACTCTTTTTGAAGGAAAGATTGGAACTGTTATATTTGGAGATGGAAACAAATTAGTCGTTTGAGGTATTGGAACTATAGACATCCTAGGATTGCCAGTATTTGAAGATGTCTAGTATGTAGATGGATTAAAGGCTAATTTGCTGAGTATCAATCAGATTTGTGATAATGGACTGCATGTGTTATTTACCAAGTATGAATGGGAAATACTTGATGATGGTGGTGATTGCATTTGTGTTGGAATAAGGACAGCTGATAATTGCAATGGCATAACTCCAAGCATCAGTCACAAGTGCTATAATGTAAATATAAATAAGGTCGACTTATGGCATCAACGGTTAGGACATGCAAGTCACAAACAAATTGAAAAAAATCTCTAAGTGTGAAGCTGTTCTACGTTTACCAAAATTTAAGAAGATTGAGAAAAGTATATGTGGACCATGTCAGATTGGTAAACAAGTGAAACCCAAACATCCGTCCATAAGTGATATTCAAACATCTAGACCGTTAGAGTTGCTACACATTGATCTAATGGGTCCTGCCAGAGTTCAAAGTCTAGGAGGGATGAAGTACATTTTAGTTGTTGTAGATGACTTCACTTGATACACTTGGGTGATTCTTTTGAAAGACAAATCTAAAGCTCTATAAAAGATGACACATTTATGCAAGAAGCTGTAAATTGAGAAGAATTATATGATTGCTAGCATTAGAAGTGATCATGGAAGAGAGTTTGAAAACTTCAAGCTTGCATCTTTCTGCAATGATCAAGGACCTAAGCAAGAGTTCTCAGACCCAAGATACCTCAGTGGAATGGAGTTGTGGAAAGAAAGAACTGAGTGATCCAAGAAATGGCCAGAGTCATGCTGAATAACAAAAGTATGGCAAATTCATTCTGGGAAGAAGCTGTAAACACTGCATGTCATACACTGAACAAGGTGTACTTTCGATCAGATACTAAGAAGACTCCATATGAACTTTGGAGAGGAAAAAAAGTAGTCGTAAAATACTTCAGAATATTTGGTAGTGAGTGCTACATCCTTTGAGATCGTGAGAATTTTGAAAAGTTTGATGCAAAAAGTGATAAAGGGATCTTTCTTGGATATTCTACATCAAGCAAAGCATACAAGGTGTACAATCTCAGGACCAAAACAGTAATGGAATCTACTAATGTTGTGGTCAATGATGAACAATGTGTTGAAGATCATTTTGAAGTAGTGATTCAAAGTATCCAGGATAAACCCACATGCTCTACCTAAGTAGTATGCTAGTAGACCTGATGACTAAGAATTATAAATTCTAAATGATGTTATGTCAGAACCAATAACACCAGTTCGTGAGAGGATACAAGAACAAGGTGAGACTAGTACCCCTTTAGAATGACAAAGAACATCAACTTCTCTTGTGAATGGCCCATCTATAAGGATCAAGTTGAATCACCCTGCCACAAGCATCTTGAGAAGCCTAAACGACAACATGTGTCTGAGGTCAAAGGCCTTGAATGTTATCACACATTCATGCTATATGTCTCAAGTAGAACCCAAGAAGGTAGATGAAGCTCTAGAAGATGCTAATTGGATAAATTCCATGCATGAAAAACTACATCAATTCATTCGAAATGATGTGTGCGAATTGGTTCCTAGACCAAAGGATGTTATTGTGATAGGTACCAAATGGATCTTCAAGAACAAGTTTGATGAACATGGAACTGTCATTAGAAACAAATCTAGACTTGTTGCTCAAGGATACACTCAAGTAGAAGGAGTAGACTTTGGTGAGACCTTTGCACCTATTTATAGACACTGCATTTTGTACCCTTTACGACTCAGGCCCCCGTTCCCCAATAATGCTCAAACTCTAAGGCCCAAGGCCAGTTTAGAGCCTAATTAGATATCAAATTGACTTGAGGAGTATTAAAATGGAAAATATAACCTTTTAAATGAGCAAAAATCTATTTTTTGAAATAAAATGACCAAAGTGGCCTTCAACCCACGTACATGGGTAGCGGCCTATGTACATGGACCAAAGCATGCGTACATAGGGACATTCCTGCGTACGCAGCTAAGGTTTCAGAAGCATGAAAAATGCAAGTTTTCTACTATAATGACTGAGGTTTGGAATGAATCCCACATCATCTAGAAGCCATTCCAAACCACATTTTTTTTCCACTATATAAAGCCTTACATGGTACATTTTCAAAATACACAGAAAATCGCATTGGAAAAACCTAAGATTCACTAGAAAATAGTAAATCAAAAGGGATTTTTTTCACAAAACACCCTCAAGTCATTTTTATTTGATTGGGACCTTTTCTGGCCCCAATCCTTTTAGTTTAACAATGCTAATTGTTTGTTTAATGACTTGTGATAGATTTGACTGAGGGGAAAAGTCAATCAAAGTGTAGGAACTCCTTTTTGAGGTATCAAACTTCAACTCTTTCTTTTTATTTTATGCTTTTCTTTCTGTGTTTTAATCTTGTTTTTTCTTAGTTTATGTTTATACATGTTTGCTTAGGTTAGTTTTATAGTTCTTTTTATATTCTGAGCATGTTTTGTTGTTAGAATTAGCATTTTCTTTCATGCTTTGTTTTCTGTTTTGTGTTTTTGGGATGGGGTTTTTGAACAAGTCCACGCACGCATGCCATGAGCATGCATACGCAGGTACATGCCCAGAAACCCTAATTCAGATTTCTTGTTTTGTTTTGTTTGGTTTGTTTGTTTCATATGTTTTGCCCCTGTTTAAACTTTTTTCATATGTACACATGTATCTGATCCTCTGTTTCACATGTTTTATTTGTTGTTCATCCCTCATATGTTTAGATTAGGGTTTTATGCCTTGTTTTAATATCATGATCATTCATTCACATGTCCATGCATTAATGCCATAGGTGCTAAGTTGCTGAAAGGTAAGTAAAGGTGAGTCATGCATTCATATGAACATGCATTTGGTTGATTTGATCTTTTCTTGATGAATATACAAAATAGGCACCATGCACTTAATTGATAACATGATATGCTTGCTGCCATGCTTGGGCTACTGCCTTGTTTTAAGATGTATAATAGGGTTTTATATACTAGGATTTCTCATATGTGTTTGGCTCTCTTTTGTTTTATGGATAGATATGATATATTATTTTGGGATGAAAGATGCATGTTGTATGTTTAGATGTATGTTAGTGTGTGTATGAGTTAGGATATAAGTATTGAACATGTTTTTAATAAGGTTAAGATGTAAGACACAATGATGGGAGGTTAGAGTTAGGTGATCTTGGGTGCCTAACACTTTCCCAAAAGTGTACCTAAACTCCAAACCCATACTCTAGTAGTAAGATCAAAGGTCCTTTCTTGAAAGGATGCTATATATATGGTTCCTAGACCATTGCAAAAACTAGGTGGCGACTCTAAAGACCCCTTGTGTCCACAATGGTGACTCCGCAGGGGATAGTGAGTTTAATTCCTATGTTTCTTATTTCTTAAAATTAATAAAAACTATTACAATACTTGTTCGCACACACATCACTTGTAATCCTTTGTCCCTTAACCTCGGTTGGTGATAAGTGGGAAGATGGAAGGCTCTATTTGGGCCCAAATATTCCCGTGTTCATCCCACCAACTCACAATTGGTGCCATCGCCTATAATGGGCTTTGTGTACATTAAAGGTTTGCTTCCAATCCACTATGGGGTCTACTTAGGCCCTCGGTTGGAATCATAGCCCACCTAGTTGTGAGTGACTTACTTATCTATCCTTTTAGCCTTAGGGAGCGTACCCACACTAGAGAGATCCTAGACCCTATCACAAAGGATGCCCTTTATATCTCTTATTTGTTCAACTATATATCATGTGTTCACCTAATTCTAAAGAACAAATAAAAGATGTAAAAATAGAAGGGATGGCCCTAAAGTTATGGTATACCCTAAGATGTTTTGGGATAAAAGAAAAGAAGTTCTCACACATAAGAAGCTTCTCCCTAAATCTAAAGGTATATCTTAACTTGAAAGGTTCATAAGACCATAGCCTAATTGTTATTATAGGCCCAAATCGAAAGGCCTTTTGAAAAAGAGGACTTTGGGCCTAAGGTAACAAATATGCTACAAACTTAGCATCCAAAAATCCTACAAAGCCAGTATGAACTTCCCTAATCTCGGGCTTCCTTGTTGCATGCCTAGGCCCAAAATGATGAGAACTTCGTGGACTTTGAGAGGAAGGCTACAATGTATTGTAGCTAAAGGGCTATTTCAAAAAAAAAAAAAAAAAAAAAGGTGAAATAATAAATAAAAAATGAAAAGCCCAAAAGTGATGAATACATTGTAAGCCCATGTTTGAGACAAAGGACTGAAAATTTCTAAGATATGAGCTTTATTGCAAATGGACCAAAGCCTAATGAAACAAGGGGCAAAAATCCATGTGAGGGAAGGGAATGATATTGTAATTGGGCCTTCATTGAAATGAATTTAAGAATTTTCTAAGGACATCTTAAAAAAAACCATTAATTGGGACATGAACTTAATGAAAATGGGGCTTTTTTTTAGGCATAATTGCACCATCAAAGTCAAGAAAACACGTCCCCATTTCCATTTGGATTTGAAAGAAAGGAAGACACTTGATTAAGATTGAGGACGCACACCAAGAAGAGGAAGCAACCCTCCAAGAAACAATGACTACCTCCGTAGAAGATTCAATGGCACAAAAGATCCTTAAGGCTTTGGATGAACATAGAGAGGCCCTTAAGACAATGGGACGACGTCTCACTAGGTTGGAGGAATCTAAGCTCAAGAAATCTGCACGTGGAAATCCATGATGATGAGGAGGAAGTGGAAGAATGGGACGAAAAAGACAAAGCGGAATATAAAAGGAACAAGCAATTTGAGAAGCTCACCATGGAAACCATAACTATGAGGGAAAAGATGGAGAAAATGCAACTTGCCTTTTGTAAGGCGCAAGGAATGGATGATTACCTCTATAACATGGGGGGGAGTAAGTTCAAAAGCTCTTATTACATTGCCTCCCAAGTTCAAGATCTTCGATGCAGAAAAGTTTGATGGGACTAGAGATCTGAAGTAACACATAAGAAGATACCTAAGCATTGCTGAAATGAAAGGGCTAGATTAAAAGCAAACTTTACATGCATTCCCCCTCTCACTCACAGGAGATCCATCAAGGTGGTACTATAGCCTTGATCCAAGCAAAATTAAGGTGTGGAATGAACTAGTGGAGTTGTTTGTGGACCAATTCATCTTCAACACCATGATTGATGTGACTCTAAGGGATTTGGAGACTACCAAACAAGGTGTAGGGGAGACATTTTCCAAATACATGACTAGATGGAAGACCAAGGCATCTAGAATGGTCAATAGGCCAAATGAGAAAGACCAAATCAACATGATCATCAAGAAATTGCTTCTACTTATAATAGTAGGCTTTTGTCATCACTTATTAGCTCATTTGGAGAACTATGTGATTATGGGACAAGAATCGAAGATTCCCTCAACAATGGACAATTGAAGAAAGGGGAAAGCAAGCCTCCAACCAAGAAAACATATGGAGGGGAAGCAACCACCACTAAAACACCCAATCCCGTAAATGTAAGCGCCATCATGCCCTAACAAACACTAGCCTACCTAAAGAAAGCTTGCCGAGAATTCTCCCACTTAGGAATGACCCTCACTCAACCATATGAAAACCTATGCTCCAAAGGATTCATCAAACCTTTAGACCCTACACCCGTGCCTAATCCCATACCTCCCACTTGGAACCTCAATAAATATTGCCAGTGCCACTAAAAATCCGGCTACAAAACCAACAATTGCTTCCGCCTCAAACACAAAATACAAGACCTCATAGACAATGGAACTCTCCCAAATCCCAACATCATCACCAAACCCAACATTAAAAAGAACCCTTTGCCCGATTACCATAAGGTTCCTCCTCCATATCAAAATTGGGTGCAAATAAATGAGATTGACTGGGATTGCTCAAAGTTGATAGAAATTACAAATGTCGATATCAATGCCGTGGAAGTCCAGGGAATATGGGATGAAGAAGGTAAAGCCTTGAAGGAGGCAGTAGTAGTGTGGAAAATACTTCCCAAAGGAGTGACAAAATTAAAGAAAAGGGTCTTGGAGGAAAATGTAGCAAATATCACTAGGAGTAGGAAGCACTACAAGCCATCCTTTTTGGAAAATGATCATCCTAGTAGAGATTTAGAGGAAGGGTCCAAGCCCACAGAACCTATAGGGGACAAAGAGGAAGAAGATAGGGTCATAATGAAATTGAAAAAGACTCAAGCTCATGTGTCTGTATGGGGCTTACTCATGGCCTCTCAAAAGCATCGCAAGGCTCTCTTGGACACCTTAAATGAGAAAAAAGTATCTATAGAATCTACACCACAAGAAGTTTTGTCTCTCATGGGAGTTGAGGGTTCCTCACACCCTTTCCTTGCCTTTTCTAATGAAGATCTCCCTCCCAAAGGAGCTACTCACACTAGACCTTTGCAAATCACCATTGAATGCATGGGTGCCAAGGTTCCAATGGTCCTTATTGACAATGGGTCTACCTTGAATGTATCTCCTTTTAGGACCGCCCGCACTATTGGCCTAGATATAGGGACTATCATCCCTTATCCCTTGACCGTAAAGGCATATGACAACACTTTAAGGAAGGTCATGTGTATGTTCAAGGCTCCTTGCAATATTGGGCCAATAGATACCATTGTGGAGTTTCATGTCATGGACATCACCCCAAATTACAACATTCTCTTGGGAAGATCTTGACTTCACCCCAATGGGGCAATCCCCTCCTCACTACACCAAAAGATAAAGATCCCATGGAAATAAGGGATTTCCATCATCCTTGGAGATGGTGAAATTCTAGCACTGGTTTGTGGACTCGAGGAAGGAGGAAGTGAGCTTCAAATGAGTGGCTTTGAGTTCATGAATATGGCTGACTATGGGTTGAAGGATGAAAGATATATGCTACCAATTTGTTTCCATATTATAGCCATAAGGTGATTACAATGATGAAGAACATGGGATACATGCCTAGAATAGGCCTTGAAAAAGAAGGAAAATGTGTAGTTGAGTTCCCCAATGTTAAGACTCAAGTGACTAGGGAAGGTCTAGGATTCTTTGAAGGCTACGTTGGAATCAAGAAAAACCAAGGCATTCTCTATTAGGACATATGTGTTTCACATGTTAAGAACATATGTCATGATTTTATGTAATTGGCTTATCCTTTGACAAAACACACTTTACTTGTAATTGGGTAGATTTAGGATGTGTTTAAATACTTCAAAAAAACATGTTTCAAGATCAAGTGTTGAAGCCTTCAAGTCTGTCCAAGAAAACAAGCTGAAAGTGCAGAATCACTAAATCTCGACAGCTAGCATGTGTCGAGGTCTAGAGAAGCTGTTCAGCCCGTGTTCTCAACACCTGCTCGACAGCTGCTTGACACCTCCTATCTGTTGAGGTTTAAGAATTTCAGAATTCTGATATGATTTTCTTGGGATCCGTGAATGTGTCTTTAGGCTTTCTTTTCTCCTAACCATAGATATATAAAAGGATTGTTTTAAGGGCCGCCAAACAATTCACAAGTTGCACAAGCATTGAGCAAACTCTATTCAAGGATTATTGTGTATGTGCACCGTAGGGTTTTGTGACCAAGCATCTTCTTGATTCTTCATCGTGTAGATTAACTGAAGAACTTTGCAGCCAACAATCTTCTTAGTTGGTGATTGAAGTCGCGTACTAGGATCTGCGCAATCGGTTAGTCACGTACTTGGGAGCCGTGCATTGAAAGGGGAACTGTCACTACAGAACAAGTCCAATTGGGTATTGGGGTAAGGGTTCAACTGTAGGTTGGTAAGGTACTTTGGATTCCTTTACTTGTAACCGCTTGTTGTGATAATAGTGGAGTTTCGAGAGTGGTGACCTAAAAATCACCCGGTGAGGTTTTTGCCGTATAGGTTTTCCTCATTAGTCAACAAATCACCGTGTCATTTATTTTCCGCTGCATATTTAGTTGTTTGGTGATTTGTTTGTGCTACCACACGCTTTGCATGAGAAATTGATTAATTAATAACTTGGTTAATTAATTAATTAATTTCAATCACAAGGGGTCAATCTGTTTTTGGCCTATCACTCTCAATGGGAACTTCATGAAAGAAAGAGGAAACTTCCCTTATTGTGGCTTCCCTAAGCTTTGGGTAGGCAAGGATGGAAAGGTGTATCTGGGTTAGGAAATGTTCTTTAATGACAAACTCACCTTTAAAGAGAAGCCTACCATGGTGATCAAGGAGATATAAGAAGAGGTCGATTGGGTGAACTACATAGATGCTAAAGCAATGAAGACAAAAATAAAGACAAGTGGGGACATGTTCACCGTCACCAATGAAGAGCCAAACGATCCTTCCAAATTCATCATGCCTATTGTGAGGCCTAATAATAATTGGTATTAGGTTGGGTTTTCTGGAAACATGGGGAAAAAGTTTTGTTATGCAAGTTCCAATGTACTTTTCAATATTTTCAATAAGATGAATTCTGATTTGACTGACTTTGATGTGTCCTATAATATTGAAATTCTACACTTAAATGATTCAAATGAATTTGAAAAAAAAATTAATAAACAATTGGAAAAGAAAATTGAACCTATGGAACCAACTCTTAAAACTATTAATTTGGGCAATGATGAGAATCCACGTTTAATTAAAATTGGCTCAACACTAAATGAAAAAGAAAGAAAAGATTTTCAAGAACTCCTTATGGAATTTCAAGAGGTGTTTGCATGGTCCTATGAAGATATGCTTGGAATTGATGTCGAGATAGCTCAACATCACATTGATACTCATGACCATATGGTACCCATCAAACAAAAGTTGAGAAGAATAAGGACCAAATGGCTCTTAAAAATCAAGGAGGAAGTCACTAAGCAATTAAAGTTGGGTTCACAAACCCGTACACCAAGCCGAATGGATAGCTAATGTCGTGCCCGTACCTAAGAAGGATGGGAAGGTGAGGATGTGTGTGGATTTTAGGAACTTGAGCAAGGCATGCCCTAAGGATGACTTTCCTCTCCTTCACATTGATGTCTAGGTGGATAACATGGGGGAAGTGCCTTGATGTCTTTCATGGATGGTTTTTCGGGGTACAACCAAATCAAGATGGCTCCTAAGGATATGACCAAGCCGAATGGATAGCTAAAGTCGTGCCGTACCTAAGAAGGATGGGAAGGTGAGGATGTGTGTGGATTTTAGGAACTTGAGAAAGGCATGCCCTAAGGATGACTTTTCTCTCCTTCACATTGATGTCTTGGTGGATAACATGGGGGAAGTGCCTTGATGTCTTTCATGGATGGTTTTTCGGGGTACAACCAAATCAAGATGGCTCCCAAGGATATGACCAAAACCATTTTCACTATCGAATGGGCAATATATTGTTACAGGTTGATGCCGTTTGGCATCAAAAATGCTAGGGCAACTAACCAAAGGATGGCCACAGCCTTTTTACATGATATGATGCATAATGAGGTAGAGGTTTATGTTAATGATATGATATTGAAATCCAAGGATAAAGAAAGCTACATCATAAGTTGAGGAAGTTCTTCAAGAGGATTAAAGAGTATAGGCTAAGATTGAACCCACAAAAGTGTACCTTTGGAGTTACTGCCGGAAAATTGCTACACTTCCTAGTGAGTGATAGAGGGATAGAAGTTGACCCATCCAAGATCAAAGCCATATTGGAGATGCCTCCACCCAAAAGTGAGAAAGAGATAAGGGGTTTCTTAGGTCAATTACAATACATTAGTAGATTCATTACCAAGCTCACCTTTACTTGTGAGCCCATCTTCAAACTCCTAAGGAAGAATGAACCATATACATGGAACGATGAGTGCCAAAAAGCCTTTGAACTTATTAAGAAATACCTCCTCCACTTACCTATCCTAGTGCCTCCACAACATGGAAAAGCCTTACTCCTATACCTCTCCATCATTGAGGATGCGGTTGAAAGTATGCTTGCATAAGAAGATGATGACAAGAATGAGAGGGTCATATACTACTTGAGCAAGAGATTCCATGATTATAAGACTACGTACACCCCCATAGAAAAGTCATGCTTTGCACTTATTTGAGCCGTACAGAAATTGAGACATATCATCTTACTTTTCCAAATATAGGTGGTAGCAAGAATGGACCCATTGAAGTATCTCTTTGAGAAACCCACTTTGAGTGGAAGTTTGTCAAGATGGTTGATCTTATTGACAGAATTCAATTTGAAGTATGTGGCTAGAAAAACTATCAAAGGGAACTTCGTGTCAGATTTCTGTGCCAAAAATCCTATGAAGGGGGAAGATGGTAAAGAAGACTTTCCAGATGAGGAAATTTTGAATGTTGAGTTAGGGATACGGAAAAATGTACTTTGACGGAGTCGTAAACCAATATGGGAATGGAATAAGAATACTCTTGATCACACCCAAGAGATCTCACATACCGTTGGCAATCAAGTTGAACTTTGAAGCAACAAATAACATGGCTGAATATGAGGTTTGTATTGCCGAAATGGAAGCTCTTTGAGAATTAAGGGTAAAAGAGGCTGAAGTCTTTGGAGATTCAACTTTGGTTATAGCCCAAATGCAAAAAAAAAAAAAAAAAAAAAAAAAAAAAAGAAGGTGAAGGAGGAACACTTGAAGCCTTATCAACAATACTTGGAGAACTTGACTAAGACCTTTGACAAGATTGGGTACACAATCATCCTTAGAGATCAAAATCAATTTGCGGATGCCTTAGCTACCTTAGACTTCATTGTTGAAATACTCGAAGGAGTGTGGGCACAACCCTTAGAGATTGAGCAAAGTTATGAGGAAGTGCACAAAGGGAAGACCGAAGCTTCAGTAATAACAGTAGAGGAAGAGGAAGTACCATGGTACTATGACATCATGAAGTTCTTGGAAATAGGGGCATATCTGGATGGTGTCGACAAGAGAAAATGCCATTCCATTAGGATGTTGGCAACACAATACATCCTATGTGGAGGAAAACTCTATAGAAGGTCCTACGATGGTGTACACCTTCGTTACTTAAAGAAGGAAGAAGTTGAGAAGGTAATGGAAGAAGTTCATAAAGGGATTTGTGGCCCTCATATGAATGGAAGAATGTTAGCCAAGAAAATCCTAAGGATAAGGTACTATTGGAATACGATGGAGACCAATTGTGTGGACTATGTGAAAAGTTGCCATGATTGTCAGACACATGCCAACTTGAACTATCTACTAACTAGTGAGTTGTATAGCATGACTTCTCCATGGACATTCTCAGTTTGGGGCATAGATTTCATTCGAAGGATAGCTCCTAAGGCTTCAAATGGGCATGATTACATTCTGGTGGCAATTGACTACTTCACCAAGTAGGTGGAAACAACCTTCTACTCCGTATTGAAGGCTAAATATGCGGCTCGGTTTTTAGAAAACAATATCATATGCCAGTTTAGGGTATCCCAAGAGATCATCTCTAATAATGGTTCCCACTTTAAGGGTGAAGTTCGAGGGTCATGGAAGAATATGGCATTGAGTATCAAAAGTCTTCACCGTATCGACCATAAGTTAATAGGGTAGTAGAAGCAGCTAATAAGAATGTGAAGAATATCCTAGCCAATATGGTAGTGACATACAATGATTGGGCAGAAAAGCTTTCATTTGCCTTATGGGGTTATATAACTTCTATCTGGACATCGACTAGGGCAACACCTTACTCTTTGGTTTATGGTAGTGAGGTTGTGCTTCCTATTGAGGTGGAGATACAATCTTTGAAAGTATTGGTGGAAACCAAGGTCCTAGAAGAGGATTGGTCTTAGGCAAGATATGAACAATTGGCTTTGATAGATGAGAATAGGGCTATGACACAACATCATGCACAAGGATATGAAAAAAGGATTGCTAGAGCATTCAACGAGAAAGTGAAACCGAGACACCATAAATAAAGGGACTTGGTCCTAAAGGTGCTTAGAGATGAGACTTTTGATCCAAGAGGAAAGATGAAGCCTAGGTCATTTATCACTAAGAAGATCATGTTTGGAGGTGCTACAAGGATCATAGATTTGGATGGGGAAGAGATTCCTCACCCAATTAATATGGATAGACTTCGAAAATACCACATTTAAAAAAAAAAAAAAAAAAAAAAAAAACCTGATAAGTTGAAAACCCGTAAGGATGGCCTAGGCAAAAATTCAACCAAAAGAACCCTGCTAGATTGAATACCCGAAAGGGCGATGTTGGTACCGTATTTTGTCCGCCCTTGATTTACGTGTTGAACCTCGAAAAATCCAAAAATATTATTTTCTCTCCGTGGGGCCACAAGAACGTCTAGAATGACGTGGCGCAACCCGTTTGGACACTAGAGCACCCAAAGTTCCTTTTTCAATTAAAATGACCAAAATGCCCCTAGTCAACCCTGGGTTGACCGAAAGTCAAACAAAGTCAAAATCCCCTCAAAACAAAACCTTTCATAGTTTTAAATCAAATAAGAGCTTTTCAGAGATTTTTGGTAACTTTGACCAAGTTTGACTTGGAGTTTACTCTCGGCGGGCCCTAGAAACCCTAATTTTGATCCAACAGTCAGAATGGGTTGAAACCAATGGCATTGCAAAGATTATCAAATTCTCAGTCCAAGGACTATTCATGGGTCAAAATCAGAGTTAGAACAGTTGAGATATCATGAAATCGGGCTAATGCACTAATCGATGCACCAATAAGTTCTAGGAGCCATAACTTTTGATCCGACCATTGGATTTTCAAGTTCCATACCTTTTTAGAAACAAAAATTCAAGATCTTTCTAGGGGTGTCAAGATCAACCCGATCTAAGACCATTTGATTGTGGCGGCCCTTGTAGGGCCACAATTCTCAGTCCAATGACTATACACGTGTCGAAATCAGAGTTAGAACGATCGAGATATCATGAAAACCGGGCCAACGCATCGATTGATGCACCTCTAACTTCTGGAGCCATAACTTTTGATCTGACCATTGGATTTTCAAGTTCCATACCTTTTTAGAAACAGGAAGTCAAGATGTTTCCAGGGGTGTTAAGATCAACCCGATCCGAGACCATTTGAAGGTGGTGGCCCTCCAAGGGCCACTACCTCGTAAAGCGTGCACATCCAAGCCCCTTGATTCTTCCTTCTTCACCAAAAATATAAGGTATTGTTCTTAAACCCAATCTTCTTCTCCTTGGTTCTATGCTTTGGATTTGGCGTTTAGGGGTGTGGATGTAGCTTTTTAGCTACTATCCACACCCCTAATTTTGTAGATCTTTTTCTAGCATTTATCTTGCTCTTTTTGCCTTAATAACATGATTTATTGCTTTATCTAGCATGTTTCTTGCTTTACCTTGCTTCTAGCATGTTCTTGGTTTATTTCTATGTGCTTCCATGTTTGTTTACATGTTAGTTACCTTTTTCTTATATGTTTTATGCTTTGTGCCATGTTTTCTATGTTTAGATCCTTCTTTCTTATGTGTTGGTGTTTGGGTCTACATACTCACATGATTGATATCACATGCTTGATATCATGTCTATGTCTATGGTTATGCATTGATATGAGCCAAGCGGCTATGTTCAGTAGATTTAGGGGTCTAGCCTCTCCCATTTGGTTATGTACTCTTTTAAGCCCCTTTCCTTCCTCCCTCCTTTCTCTTTTTGATAGGTTGTATTAGGTATATCATTCCATGTACCATTTGTCCTCATCTCTAGAGTATGGTGACCCATGTTTACTTTCCTGCACCTATATTTTGGGCCATGCTCTAAGGATGTAGGCATTTACTTTCTTGCTCTGTGTGCTTGCATTGTGCATGATGTATGTGTGTGTGCATGTATACCTGCTCGCCCCTTCCGGTGTGATTGTCATAGTCCATATAACCTAAGGTAAAGCGATGCCTAATTTCCATCGCGAAAGTAAGGTGACATGTCGCCGGATTTTCACCGTGGAAATCTGGTAGTTTGCCTGAATGCCTTAGAAAAGTATAGATTGGGACCATACACATTCAAAAGCCAAACCTTCAATCCCCCCATGCATGCAAAGTCTCAGAAGCCAATGCCAAAAGCATGTTTTTTACTACCAATCTCCAAAAATTAAGGTTTTATCAAAACAAAGGACTATCCTTGGACAGACGTTGTCGGGTGCCTAACACCTTCCCCATATGTAACCAAACTTCTGGACTCAAGAATCAAGATTTTTTGCAATCCACATTAGATCAGGAAAAATTCCATTTTTCTTAGTCTAGGATTGGTAATAAAATTAACTAGAAATAGGTGACCAACCACACCTTAGAAAGCCCAATGATTGGTAGCGACTTCATTTACCTTTAGTAATCACCAAAAATTTGGCCAAGATTCCTGCCGTACCTCCAAAGGTAGACAAACATCCTCCTCCATCGAGAGAGAGAGAGAGAGAAAGCACCCGAAGCATCACGCAAACCACACCAACTATCGAGAGGGGCCTCCAACAAGCCCCGCGCACGCGGGAGCGCTGCCATGGCAGGTGGTCAAACAAAGGCCGAACGGCGTTTTCCAACCGTTTGAGGCCTGGGTGTTGACAGGCAGTCTAGGCAAAAGTTAGGAGAAAAGAACATGGGCGTGGCGAAAATTCCCAGAAGGGATGTCATAGGCAAAAGTAATATGGCAAAGGAAAAAGAAAAGAAAAGAAAAAATAAATAAGATGACAATAAGCAAATATAATGAAAAAGTGATTCCCTCATTGCTCAAATTAAAAGATAATAAGATTATTTTCATAGGGGATTTGGAACATTTCAATCCTTTACTAAATTAAAAAACAAAAACATAAGAATCGTAAAAGTGCAGAAAAGTAAAATATGGGGCATATTAGGGTGGTCACTCAGTCTTCCTTACTTTCTTGCTAGTCCTCATGTAAGCTTTTGCATCCCTCAGAATCCACTTCATGTCATCCTCCAACCATTGCTTGTACCTCGCAATGGGAAAGATGTATTGAGGTGGAACAATGTCTCTCGTCACACTACGATATGGCCAGGCCTCACTAATCCTATCCAAGATCCTATCAGTGAACACCTCAGTGTGGAAGGCACCTTCATCATTAGGAGCTCCTTGATGTTCTCCAAATTGCCTTGAGATACGACAAGTGGAGTAGTATGAGCAGTAACGAAGTCCAACCAAAAGCACACAACAATCCTTGCAACAACTATGGACCATGCTTGAGATGTGCCACCACTCCACGACCCATTGAATGTCAGTCTCCTTGATATGACCCATAAGCTCCATGTACGCCTCAAAGCTCATTTCATTTTGATGAAGCTGGCAGTCCCTAAGATGCCTTAGGAGGTTGAAGCAACCGAAGCCTCTCTTGTAGCCATATCTAAAAAGAGAGAGAGAGAGGGAGAAAAAAAGAGAGAGAAGGAGAAGAAGAGAAGAAAAAGAAAGAAAGAAAAAAAAATAGAGAGCATGAGTGAGAAAAAATAAAAACAATAATGAAAGACAATATATGGTGCCTCGATGGCTTGAAAACCGAAAGGCAACCCATGCAAGATTATAGGAATCCCACTAGGTTAAGAACCTAGGCAAAAGATAGTGATTATACCTGACAAAGAAAAGGCTCATCCACCCTAATTTGATAGTAGGGAAAGACACAAGAAAGACCATAAGGGATGATGGTGATGGAGATCAAGGAACCACTTCGAAGGATCTCGTTCAAGTACCAATTGGGTCGGTTACAAGAGCACAAGCAAAGAAGTTCAAGGATGTACTCAACGGACTCATCCAAGAGTTATGGGCTCAAGCAAACTCGTGGAGGCCCATTGAGCATGATCCACGTGGGCAACAAAAAATCGTCACCTTGATTCAAGTTCTAGAAGGATCCGGTCAAGGCTAAGAATTGACATGAAATATTTTGGGTCTATGTAAAAAACGTTATTCTAGGTTTAGGTGATTTATTTCCTTGTTTTTAGGTGCATTTAATGCTTTTTAGGTCAAACTTTATTCCTAATATGGTTAGGTATCAATTAGGAGTTATTTTAGAATATATTTTCTTGTCTGTCATGTTTTAAGGAGCCCTTAAATAGTCATCTACGTCTATAAACGTTTTTCAGATATTATTGATAAAACTTGTGAGGTTTATTCTCTTTGGTTCATTGAAGAACTACTCGAACTTATCGGGAATTCCCGTGGCGTTCATCTCGACTTATCAAATGGAGTTTCCACCACCGTTTGTGGCGTCTTCCTTATACCAAGGTTCTTGTTTGTCATAAACAACGGGTCGAGGTCTCCCATTTGAATCTGTCCATAGAACGATCTTGGGTTCCCTTTCGTTGTTGGGTCTCGTTATTCTTGACGGGGTTCACATCATTTGGTATCAGAGCAAGGTTTCTAGTTCAGGTTTGCCTATCCTTTAACATATTTATCTCTTCTTAACCGAATTTCCTTTACCCTATCTGTTCAATCTTTGTTTGTCTTGTTGATGTCTAAACTATTGGTCTGGTCTCACATCTCTTAGTTATTTCGAAATCTTATTTCATTATTCTCAAAAGCTAGTTGCTGATCATAAAAAAAAATAATAATAATAATAAAAAAAAAAAAAAGACTCGAAGAAGAAGGAAAAAAAAAATCACTATTTTGTGCTTCCAAAATTCCAAAACTGCCATATTCCTTCTAATTCTAATCTGAAAATTTTCATATTCCTTACGTTCAAATTTGAGATTCCTTGATTAGTTCTTTGTGAATTGTTGCTGAAAATTTTGAGTTGTTTGTTTAGTTTCAAAAGAACTGAAAGAGAATTATCGAGTGGAAAAAGGCAAGAGTGGTGAGAACATCAGAGGGTAAAAGCCATATTATTTTGAGTGAAACACGAGTGGAGAGTGATCCACATTCTTGAGTGTAAACACGTAAGGGAGTGATTTGTGAGGTTCCTTTTTTTTCCTTTTTTCTTCTAACCTTTGTTTTGCAACAATCATGTCTCACGATAGTGGTAAGAGCATTACCGAAGATGATACAAAATTGGCTGATCCGAAAGCATTTTGGAAGGCCATGATGAGTGAGATGAGGTGTGTGATGAAGATGGATATGACACAGGTTCACAAACGGATAGATCAGATGGAGAATAGATGTGAGGAGCAACCACAAAACGGTCGTAATTTGCATAGAAGGGAAAGAGTTCCACCGAGGGAGGAGGATAAAGAGCGTTATGGGTCTAGTTTTGATGAAGAAGAAGATCGGGATTCCATTGTTAGCAATAGGAGACCTGGAGGAAGATTTAGAGAAGCTAGGAATCGCGAAGATAACAACTTGGGTGGTATTAAGATGAAGATTCCGTCCTTTCAAGGTAGGTCTGATCCTGAGGCATATCTTGAGTGGGAGAAGAAGATGGAGTTCGTGTTTGATTACCACAATTACTCCGAGACAAAGAAGGTAAAATTAGCCGTGATTGAATTTTCTGAATATGCTATTACTTGGTGGGATCAACTTGTGATAAACAGGAGGCGAAATAGAGAACACCCAATACACACATGGGAGGAGATGAAAGTAGTGATGAGAAAGCGATTCGTTCCAAGTTACTACTACCAAAAGTTGTACAAAAAGTTACAAGGTCTTAGACAAGGGAGTCAAAGCGTAGAGGACTACTACAAGGAGATGGAGATTGCTATGATCCGTGCTAATGTAGAGGAGGATCGGGAGGCTACAATGGCTAGATTTTTGCTTGGCTTAAACCGGGAGATCCATGATAAGGTAGAGATGCAGCATTATGTGGAATTGGAAGATATGGTGCATATGGCTATCAAAGTGGAACAACAACTCAAGAGAGGGAATGGGACATGTGCAGGCCATAACTCTAGTTCTATCTCTTGGAAATCGAGTCATGCTAAGCCGCTGGACAAGTCACAAACACCTAAACCCGAGCCCAAGTCCACGACCACCAGCCACGTTCCTCAAGGTAAAACCGAAGCCTCTACCTCTAGGAATCGTGATATTAAATGTTTTAGATGTTAAGGCAGGGGCCACATAGCAAGTCAATGTCCAAACAAGCAAGTCATGGTGTTGCAAGCCAATGGTGAAATTGTGACCGATGATGAAGATTCCGACACCGACGACATGCCGCCATTAGAGGATGTTTCCGAGGAGGAGTATTTAGCCCCTGGCGCATTGACATTGGTGGCGAGGAGAGCATTGAGCTTGCAAGCAAAAGGAGTTGATGAAATACAGCGGGAGAACATCTTTCACACTAGGTGCTACGTTAAAGACAAGGTATGTAGTGTGATTATTGATGGTGGTAGTGGTACTAATGTTGCAAGCACAATTATGGTGGAGAAATTGGGATTGCCCATGGTAAAGCACCCTAGACTGTACAAGTTGCAATGGCTAAATGATAGTGGTGAGATCAGGGTGAACAAGCAAGTGTTAGTTGCATTTCGAATCGATAAATACGAAGATGAGGAGTTGCCTGATATAGTACCGATGCAAGTGGGACACTTATTGCTAAGGCCTCCATGGCAGTTCGATAGGCAAGTGAAGCATGATGGCTTTACGAACAAGTACTCTTTTGTACTTAATCAACGATCAATCACTCTTGTACCATTGACACCGCAGCAAGTATACAAGGATCAAGTAAGATTACAAAAGGAGAGTGATCAAAAGAAAGAGAGTGAGCAAAAGAAAAAGAGTGAAAATCAAAGAGAGGCCGAGAAAAATGAGGGAGAAAAAGAAAATCAAAGTTCGGCCCTTGAGAGAAAATCAGAGAGAAAACAAAAGAATTTCTATGCGAAAGTGAGTGAGATCAAGCGAGCAATGTTTTCAAATAAGCCGATGATTGTACTTTTGTACAAAGAGGCACTTTTAAACACTAACGAACTTGACCTTGCTTTGCCTAGTTCTATTGTTTCTCTTTTGCAGGAGTACGAGGATGTCTTCCCCGAGGAAACACCATATGGGTTACCTCCAAACTGAGGGACTGAACATCAAATTGATTTTGTTCCCGGTGAAACCATTCCAAACCGACCAGCTTATAGAAGCAATCCCGAGGAGACAAAAGAGCTTCAACGGCAGGTAAGTGAATTGTTGGAGAAAGGGCACGTGAGGGAGAGCATGAGCCCATGTGCAATTCCGGTCTTACTTGTACCTAAGAAGGATGGGACGTGGAGAATGTGCCTTGATTGCCGAGCCATCAACAACATAACGGTAAAGTATCGTCATCCTATCCCACGCTTAGATGATATGTTAGATGAGCTGTATGGTTCTTGCATATTTTCTAAGATTGATTTAAAAAGTGGTTATCATCAAATTAGGATAAAAGAAGGAGATGAATGGAAAACCACCTTTAAAACAAAATATGGTTTGTATGAATGGTTAGTTATGCCTTTTGGTTTGACCAATGCTCCAAGCACTTTTATGAGACTTATGAACCATGTTTTGCGTGCATTTATAGGCAGATTTGTTGTTGTCTATTTTGATGATATACTCATTTATAGCAAAAACATAGACGATCATGTAGTACATTTGAAATCCGTTTTAGATGTGCTAAGGAAAGAAAGGTTGTTTGCTAATTTAAAGAAGTGCACTTTTTTCACCGATAAGCTTGTATTTTTGGGATTTGTTGCTAGTGCACAAGGTATACAGGTTGATGAAGAGAAGGTACGTGCAATCCAAGATTGGCTGAGTCCCACAAGTATGGGTAAGGTTTGTAGTTTTCATGGACTTGCTAGTTTCTACCGGCGGTTCGTGAAGGACTTCAGTAGCTTAGCCGCACCGCTTACCTAAGTGATCAAGAAGAACATTGGATTTCGGTGGGGAGAAGAACAAGAGAAGGCATTTCAATTAATCAAAGAGAAGCTGACTAACACACCTTTGTTGTCTTTGCCCAACTTTTCTAAAACGTTTAAAATTGAATGTGATGCTTCAAGTATTGGTATAGGAGCCGTTTTTATGCAAGAAGGATGACCAATTGCTTACTTCAGCGAGAAACTCAGCGGGGTAGCCTTAAACTACCCAACTTATCACAAGGAGTTGTATGCATTGGTTCGGGCTTTAGAGACGTGGCAGCACTACCTATGGCCTAAGGAGTTTGTGATTCACACCGATCATGAGTCCTTGAAACACTTGAAGGGCCAACACAAGCTAAACAAAAGGCATGCGCGATGGGTGGAGTTCATAGAGATGTTTCCATACATCATTCGGTACAAGCAAGGTAAGGAGAATGTAGTCGCCGATGCACTTTCTCGCAGGTATGCCTTACTCTCCACACTTGATGCAAAATTGCTTGGTTTTGAACACATTAAAGAATTATATGTTGAAGACCACGAATTTTGTGAGGAATATCAAGCTTGTGAGAAAATCGCCTCTGGTAATTTTTTTAAGCTTGATGGATTCCTATTTCGAGAAAATAAGTTATGCGTGCCTAATTGTTCTATGAGGGAGTTATTAGTGCAGGAATCACATGGTGGGGGATTAATGGGACATTTTGGAGTTGCAAAGACTTTAGCTATTTTGCAAGAACACTTCTATTGGCCTCACATGAAACGAGATGTCGAACGGATTTGTGGTAGATGTGTCACATGTAGGCAAGCTAAATCGAAAGTGCAGCCCAACGGTTTGTATACTCCTTTACCAATTCCTAGTGAGCCTTGGATTGATATTTCAATGGATTTTGTGTTAGGATTGCCTAGGACTAAATGTGGAAGAGATTCAATTTTTGTGGTCGTGGATAGATTTTCTAAAATGGCACATTTTATTCCATGTCACAAAACGGATGACGCTTCACATGTTGCTGATTTGTTCTTTAGAGAGATTGTGAGATTACATGGCATGCCTAGGATAATTGTTTCGGATAGAGATGCTAAGTTCTTGAGCTATTTTTGGAAGACTTTGTGGTGTAAGCTAGGTACTAAGCTATTGTTTTCCACTACTTGTCATCCACAAACTGATGGTCAAACTGAAGTAGTAAATAGGACTTTGTCTACTCTATTGAGGGCAATCATTAGAAAGAACATCAAAACATGGGAAGAATGTTTACCACATGTTGAGTTTGCATATAATAGAGCTGTTCATTCTGCTACAAATTTTCGCCATTTGAAATTGTGTATGGCTTTAATCCTTTAACTCCATTGGATTTATCTCCTTTACCTTTGACGGAGCACGTTAATTTAGATGGCAAAAAGAAAGCTGACTTTGTGAAGCAGATTCATGAGAAAGCAAGACTCAACATTGAGCGAAGAACGGAGCAATATGCCACACAAGCCAATAAAGGACATCGCAAACTGGTTTTTGAACCCGGAGATTGGGTTTGGCTGCATATGAGAAAAGAAAGATTCCCGGCGAAAAGATGTTCTAAATTGCTCCCAAGAGGAGATGGTCCCTTCCAAGTCCTCGAGCGTATCAATGACAACCCTTACAAGCTAGATTTACCTGGTAAGTACGATGTAAGTGCCACTTTTAATGTTAATAATTTGAGTCCTTTTGATGTAAGTGATGATTTGAGGGCAAATCCTTTTCAAGAGGAAGGGAATGATGGAGATCAAGGCACCGCTTCGAAGGATCTCGTTCAAGTACCAATTGGGCTGGTTACAAGAGCACGAGCAAAGAAGTTCAAGGATGTACTCAACGGACTCATCCAAGAGTTATGGGCTCAAGCAAACTCGTGGAGGCCCATTGAGCATGGTCCACGTGGGCAACAAAAAATCGTCACCTTGATTCAAGTTCTAGAATGATCTAGTCAAGGCTAAGAATTGACATGAAATATTTTGGGTCTATGTAAAAAACGTTATTCTAGGTTTAGGTGATTTATTTCCTTGTTTTTAGGTGCATTTAATGCTTTTTAGGTCAAACTTTATTCCTAATATGGTTAGGTATCAATTAGGAGTTATTTTAGAATATATTTTCTTGTCTGTCAAGTTTTAAGGAGCCCTTAAATAGTCATCTACGCCTGTAAACGTTTTTCAGATATTATTGATAAAACTTGTGAGGTTTATTCTCTTTGGTTCTTTGAAGAACTACTCGAACTTATCAGGAATTCCCATGGCGTTCATCTCGACTTATCAAACGGAGTTTCCACTACCGTTTGTGGCATCTTCCTTATACCGAGGTTCTTGTTTGTCATAAACAACGGGTCGAGGTCTCCCATTTGAATCTGTCCATAGAACGATCTTGGGTTCCCTTTCGTTGTTGGGTCTCGTTATTCTTGACGGGGTTCACATAAGATGGAATCCTTGAAATTGGGACCAAGCCTCCTAATCCAAGCTAAGACATCAATATGAGAGTTTTTGCCATTGCAGGACCTCAAAAAAGGGCTTTCTGAGTTGAAAATATGTTGGTGAAGGTTTTGGACTCAAACGGCTACTTTTATACTTAAGTAGGATGGTTAGAGTTTCTTCTGATTCATGGCTTACATATGTAAGGTCAACCTTGCGTACGCAAGGTCAAAGCTGTGTATGCAGGCCCATCCCCACATATGCATAGCACGTGGCAGAAGCTCATTCTCCCCTGTTTTGAGCATAGTTTTTCACTCCAAAGCATTCCTACTTTACAATAGAAATTTTTCCCTAAAAACAAATAAATCCATTAAAGACTTAGGCTTACCAAAGCTTGTCTCTTTGTGCAATCCTCCAATGAAGATCTTCCTGCGTTTCACAAAAAAACAAACAAATATCACAAAAAGTTGGAGAAACCCCACAAAAAACAGATCAAAACCCAAATAGGAAATCATAAAAAGATCCAAAATTTGGCATCAAGCTTCTATTTTTCCCATCGATTTTCTTGGAAACCAAACAGCAAATCAAGAGAGAGAAAGATATGAACTCGGGACTGGCACCATCACCAAAGTGTGGGTTAAGAAAAAAAAAATTAAGAAAAGTAGAGAACAGACTGGCAGTGATAGCTGGGGACGGTGGTGACAATTGGGGACGGTGATGAGACCTTGGACCTGTGGTGAATGCTTGGACCGACGGTGAGAGACAAAGAGCTTGGGCTGGCAGTGCTTAGGCGGCGGTGCTTGAGAGTGAGAAAGATTGAAAGTGAGTGAGACAAAGCCGTGTGACTGTGTAAGGTGTAAGACTGAGTGAGTGAGGCTGGCTATGCTGTGCTGTGACTATAAGTGTGCTTCTAGGAGGGTGAGGTGTTATGATTGAGTGTGCTTCTGTGAGGATGAGGTGTGAGCTGAAATGAGGGTTAGGGTTTGTTTATATATATATATAAGGGGTTTTTGGTAATTTCAGAATAAATGGGTGGAGTCTGGGTCTAGGTTCGGGCCAGGTTTTTGATAAACCCAGACCCAACCTAGACCCGCTTCAAGTTTTTTTTTAAAAACCCATACTCGACCCTATTCCTTATCGTGCTGGGTAAAACCTAGCCCGTTAGGGTCAGGCCAGGCTAGGTACCCATGGATCGGGCAGAAATTGTCATCCTTAATTTCACATTCATGTGAAAGTGTTGACAATTAATTGCATCCCATTACTTTTATAAAATTTAATATATTTATTTCACATATATGTGAAAGTGTTAACTGTTGATCTCTATGAGAGAGAGAGGGTGAGAGAGTTGGAGGTGTTACCGCATAAGGTAAGGTGAAAATTGTAGAGGCATTAAAGAGAACTTTTATTTATTTTGGTTATGGAGTAGAAGGCATTAAAGAGTAAGACTAATAGAAGAAAAAAAATAATATATATATATATATATATATATATATATATATATATATTTAATGGGTAGACTAAATGGTTGTATCCTACATGGGGAAACAAATAAAGGGAAAAAAATGAAATGAGCTTATTCTCCATGTAATTATTTTTTCTATTAATTTTTTTACATCAAGATGTAACTTATTTTATAATATCTATTATATATATTGTATGATTGTAAAATTGATAATTTATATTTTACCTTGGAAATGGAAAATCAGAGTTACTTTTGCAATGGTTGCACCAAACCTCATTTTAAGATTTAACTTTTTTGTTACACTTTGAGCATCCGATACGGTATCATCCAAAGTTTGTTTCAATATTTTTTGTTGTATGTGAATACAGTTTCCTACAATAGAAAAGAAAAAAAAATTACTTTTTTGTTAAGTTTATTGAAAACTAAATATATTATTAGTGTAACGTTATTGAAAAAAAAAATTAGAGTACCTGATCATCTGACTCCCATTCCAAGGATATTATTTGCTTGATTTTCCTTCTATTTATTTAATCTTTTTTCAAGTGGTATTTCCTTCAATTCGAGTATTTTCCACATTTCTTTCATGATAGAAGAAATTAATGTATTAGGATTTTTTTTTTTTTTAAATAATCGATTAGAGTAGATCAACAATCAATGAGAACCAAAAAAAAAACTTAAAATACAAAATTAAATCACATCAACCAAAAGTAGAGTTCTAAAAAATACAAAAATTTATCAACCTAAAGTAGAGATGCAAGAAAAATAAAAAAATAAAAAAAATAAAAACCAAGAGAGAGAGAGAGAGAGAGAGAGAGAGAGAGAGAGAGAGAGAGAACCTTTGTTTTTGTGATGGAAAAATATGCAAAGAATTGAAGAGAGAATGGCAAATTTATAGTAAAATGGTGTGAATAAGAAGAGACAAAATAAGGGAAAAATGAAGAGTGATATTAAAGTAGAGGGTAGTGGGGAGATGGAAAGGTATGGGAGGGAGAAAGTGTAAATATTTAAAAAATGAGTAAATGTTAAAAAGAATTATAAAAATTATAAAGAAATAGGGTAATGACGTGGATGCTGATGTGGCTCAACTGGAGCATAGCAACAATAAATGCTACGTTTCAGCTTTTAGATATATATAGATGATTAAATACACCAGTTTCTACTAACTTAAATATTTTGGACAATTGGTAATTTATTATGGTATCTCGACAGCACACACGTAAAATGGGGAGTATTAGATTAAATGATTAAATGATTAAATTTATTATTTTCTAATGGCTTAAGTTTTTTATATAATCGGTAATTTAATAACAAAAAAAAAAAAAACTCAAGATATTGTTGGGGGTACTTACTACTTTGTGCACAAATGACGGCTACATGCAAGACATTCATGTTGTTCCTTCCGCCATAGGAGCATTCTGGAACGGTTTCTATAATGTGAAGAGGAATTTTGTAAAATCCTCGATCGATCCACTGCTAAAAAGAGAGGGGATTCACCAAAATTATTTGTAAATGAAGCTAACTCTGGGTCTTCCCTAATTAGTAACTCCACAATGTCATAATGATAATTTCTTATAGCCTCATGCGGTGCTGTATTCTTCTCCAGATTTTTCATTCTTAGTAGCAAGTCCTTCATTACGACTTCTTGGTCTTTTGTACAAGTTATTAGACACATTGTCATGTCAAAGTGTCCTAAACTTGCTGCAATATGTAGTGCAGTGTTGCCTTTGCAATTTTCCATCTACAAAAGTGATGGCTGCAAATTGAGCACATTTTTCATGATCTCCACCTTCCCAGATTTTAAGGCCACCTGAAGGACAGAGTTCCCCCTCCGTGTCACCTGCTCGAGATTTAAATCTTCTTCTTCAAACAAACTTTCATTCCCAGAAATTGCAGCATTGAATAGTCCGGCATCAATTGCTACGAGTTTCTTCTTGAATCTTAAACCTTGCTCCTAAAGATAACCTTGTAGTTTGTAAATATATGTCAATCATCAAATCAATAAATCCTATAATATCACATATTATGGCTTTATATCTTGGTCAAATTAATTGAATTATATAAGGATCATTTAAATTTAATGTGACAAGTTTACAAATTATACGGGCAGCTGAGAAAAAACAAAAACAAAATGGTGAAATTTAAAATGCCTTCACTTCCTAGAAGTTAATTTTCTTATCAATTACATAGAAATCAGTATCTTTTGAGTTAGTGAATTTTCATTATACAAAACCCCTTATAATATTTTATTTTAATACAATTTAATAAAAAAATATTCTTCTAGAACACTCTGCCCACCCCTTTCTTTCAGAAAACACTCTCCTCCTCTTCTTCCCTCCTCTTATTTTTCTTCACTATTTTGGTCTCAGATTTGCCCCATGTTCACTAGATTTAAGCTTTTTCTCATCATTGGTTTTAGCTCAATTGGGTTTAAACCACAGGGCTCTTTGGTCTTTGCTCATTATGTGAAATGTTTAAGGGCAGTTTCTTTAGGCAAACTAAACATGAAATTTGAAGTTCAAAAATGGAGAAATTGGACAACAACATAAAAAAAAATGTGTGTAGACACTCAATTCTGCACACATGATTTAATCAAGGAGAATGACTTGAATGACCATCCATGTACCCCAAAAATCATGACTGCATTACATGCGTTATATCATTCATTACATATCATAAAAATGATCTTAAGGTTCTAACAGTCGCAATGGTGTGTCCGGTTTCTAAATTGAACCACCAGATCGAAAGATATTACATGATCAAGTTTGCACGGTCAACATGTATTATGTCTAGGTAGGTCGACCACACATGATCCATTTAATTTAATTCTGATTGATTAAACAATTAAAATTAATTAAATAATTTTGTGATTGGTTGATAATTAGTGTCTAAAATAGGGATGTATGCATAGGAATAAAAGGAATGATTGGATAACAATAAAATTGTGAATAATCTGAACTTTATCAAGATTTATTTTAGGGTATTTATCTACAAGATAATTGTTCTTAAAAAGCTTGAATTATTCAGAAAAGAGATTAAAAAATCATAGACAGAGGATGACAACACATCTAGGTGCAAGGACCAAATCAAAAAATCCTAGAAGGAGAGTCCAAATGGCACCCGAACACGAAAGACTGTTCAGCATCCAAGAGTACCATTCGGCACTTTTGGAGTGCCGAATTGGCCTCTTTTGGGCTTTGGCCCAACGCTCTTCAAGTGACGTTAAGGCACACCCTTTTCGATCTTTTCGCAGAAGGATGAGTCCCAATTCACATTATTTTTTGGAGTTTTCTAGCCTCTATAAATAGACGCTGGGTCTTATAATTCAGCACCTTTTTTTCTATGCTCTAAGAGGCACACATTTTGAGGCTCTCAAATTGCTAATACTTACTAATCCTCTTTGATATTTGCTGCTTAAAATAGGGGTTTTAGGTTTCAAAGATAACTAAATAAGTTTCTTTAAACCCTAAAACATCCTCTTAAGAACAAGGAGTGCTCATGCAAGAGGTTGTTTTCAATCACCCTATTCTCTTTTATGTTTCATGTTTATGATGATGCATGTTTTCCTTTATCCATAACATGAGTTGTTAATCATTGTCTTGTTAAAGCATGATCTTGATTTTGTTTATGTAATTGTCATGATCTCTTTCTTAATTCCAACAATCTGCATATGATCAATGCTTTTTCTTAAAATAAAAAAATAGATCTTCATCTTTCTTAGATGTAGATCTGGATTTTTCTTAAACAAAAACAGATCTACATCTTTCTTAGATGTAGATATGAATTTTTCTTAAACAAAAACGGGTTTGCATCTTTATTAGATGTAGATCTGAATTTTTCTTAAAATAAAAATAGATCTACGTCTTTCTTGAATGTAGATCTGAATTTTTCCTCAATTAAAAACAGATTTGCATCTTTCTAGATGTAGATCTGAATTTTTCTTAAAATAGAAATGGATCTTCATCTTTCTTGGATGTAGATCTGAAGTTTTCTTAAAATAAAAACAAATCTGCATCTTTATTAGATGCAGAACTGAATTTTTCTCAAATCAAAAACTGATTTGTATCTTTCTTAGATACAAATCTGATTTTTTTCTTAACATATGCAGATTTTGAAGTAAAGAAAAATATTATACATGATAGTGTTTATGGTTGTTTGTTTTATTTTATTCATGTAGCATAAATTTATTTTATGAGTGAAATTCTCTTCATAAAAAAACCTTTTTCCATATTTTTTGAACATATAAAAAGACATATCTGACTTTTTGTCATCAAAAACCTTTTTTTTTTTTTTTAATTCTCAAAAATAGGTCTAATTTTTTTTTCAAACTAAAATCAATTTTTTTAATCACCAAAACAGATTTGAATTTCTCCCACCAAAGACCACTCTTTTTTATTACAAAACAGATCTGGTATTTTTAACGAATAAAATCATTTTTTTTTTTAAATCACTAAAACATATCTAAATTTTTTAAAACAAAGAAGAGGATTCATTCATAAATAAATTTGTGTGATTTATTTTTGTTTTACATGTTCAACATATCATTCATAGCATGCATAGAAAAGGTACATAGGTTACAAGAGTCTAGAAGACCAAACTCTGTCTGGGTGAAAAGAATGCCTAACATCTTCCCATTCCATAACCTAGCCTCCAAATTTTGGTCTTTGGATAAGTAGATCTAAGCCTTGTCTTTACTTTTATTTTGGGTAGAATGTAACTAGGACAAAAAGCCATGTATTTTGGTAGATTGTAACTAGGACCCAAAGCCATGTATTTTTTTCCAATTTTTCAAATATGTAATTTTTTTAGGGATGGCAATTTATATCCAACCCACGGATACCCAGCCCGGCCTAACCCTAATGGGTCGGATTTTATCCGACCCGATAAATTATAGGGTCGGGTATGGGTTTAAAAAAAAAACCCCCCAAGTGGGTCCTGGTCGGGTCCGAGTTTTTGCAAAAACCCGGCCCGAACTCGAACCCAACCCAACCTGTTTATATATATATATATATATATATATGTGTGTGTGTGTGTGTGTGTTAAAAATGCTAAAATACCCCCATATATATATATATATATATATATAAGTTATAAAAAATAAAAAATAAAAAACCCTAATCCCATTTCACACAACACAATCACTCAGCCCAAGTGCCCCCACTCACTTTCTCCTCTCCCACTCTCACTCAGTCACTCCCTCTCACTCACCCCCAACCTCTGATCTGTCACCGCCAGCCATCACTTGCACCTCCAATTAGGTTCGTTTTCTCTCTCTCTCTCTTTCTCTCATTTAAATCTCTTGACTATGTTTTTTTTGCTATGATCTAATGGTTATGTCTTTGAATTTTTAGGGGTTAATGTTAAAATGTTTGGAAACAGAGTAGAGCGGATTTGAATATCATAATGCATTTGCTAATGCAACCAAAATGAGAAAATGTGGTTATGATTTAGTTACAATATATATATATATATATATATATATATATATATATATTGAAGTTTCTATGCTTATGTTTTTAAGAATCTAATGACATTGAAATGATCAATATGTAGATAGGGTCAAAATGAAATCTTATAAAGTCTTATAAAATGATTATTATCAAGTAGTTTTGAATGGGTCGATATTGAGAACAAAGAAACAACTGTTATTATTACTGTTACAAGGAAAAGGAAAAGGAAAAGGCTGAGTTGGTGATGAGAGAAGAGAGAATGAAAGAGACAACTGTTATTATTACTGTTATTGTTAATTAGGATTTTGAATTCCTTGGGATTTTAGATTTCTTGCAATTGCAGAGAGAGAGAGAAAAAGAGTATTTTCTGTTCAGCTCCACTCTTTTCTTTCTTTTTCTCGCATTCTATAATTTGGTTTTGATAACATAGCTTTTAGTTTAGTTCGCTAAAGCAGAAACAAAGAAAATGTGGTTGGATTTAGTTTCATTTCTGGGGAGAGGAGGAATGGACTGAAAGGGTACATGAGACAGTGGATTATGTGCATATTAACTCACACATCTTGTGCACCCCAGTGAGTCTAAAATTGAAAATTTGATTATTATTGTTTTAAATTTTACTGATGAGCCTTGTTGGTAGGTTTACGTAAACTTATCCCAAAAAAAATTCTTTTTATCCTGTCAGGTCATAGCAGACATTGATAATGATGGGGTATCAGAGATGATAGTTGTTGTTTCTTATTTCTTTGATCAAGAGTGAGTTCTCTTTCATCTTCTCTTTTTTATTGAAACTATTGTCTACCACCAATTTAGATGAAATTAAGCAATATAATCAACTGCCACCAGTTTGTAGTTTGCAGTTTGCCATTACCATTAACATTCCTGTTTCAATCATTAAAGGGCCTGTCTTCTTGTTGTGTAAAATTTATTATGTCTAAACTTGTTGTGGACATCAGATTAATGCTGATTGATTTGGTTCAAACTATGTAATTTTAATTCATTTGATTGTTTTTTTATTTTGAGGTTCTGGAGGGATTTGATTGCTATTTTAATTGTGTGTTTTTTTTTTCCTATTTTTGATGTAATTTGAAACCGTATTTATAGGTCCCAGAGATAACACCAGTGGTATGTTGATTTTGACGAATGAATTGTTTTGGAAATTTTATATTTGCTACTTATAATTTGATGAAGTTTATTACATTTTTTAATTAATTTTTGTAAGTTCTTCAACTATGTCTGGAGATTGTACACTTCAATCAAATCTTGAAGATGGGGGGAGCCTAAAAAAGAGGATGGGAGTTGTGTCACAGCTGTGGAGGATTAGACTTTTTGTATTGATTTAGTAGCCTTTTTAATTTCTTAGACTTGTTGGATTAATTTGTTGGTTTGTAATTATTCTAAACTTGTGGGATTTGTTTTGTAGCTTTTTAATTTCTTGGACTTGTGATACTTATTTCTTGGACTTGTTGGATTTATTTTATTTTTATGTTTAGCAGTTGATTTTAGCTATGATTTATTGGATTATGATTAAATGGTTATCTTAGCTAGGTGATTTATTGATTTATAATCTTAGTTATGATTTATTGATTTATAATTAATAGGTTATTTATTGATTTATGATATTAGCTATGATTTATTGATTTATAAATTTATAATTAATAGGTGATTTATTGATTTATTCATTTCAATCTCTCACCATCACTCACACTCTCTCTGCTTCTCCGCCTCTCCTCATCGTCTCTCCTCACCGCTTCGTGTTGTGGGAAGGTTCTGTCTCTCACATATACACACATTTATTTGTTTTGGCATTGATTTTGCGCTTGATTCTTGATCCTCGTTCATCGTCTCTAGTCTTTCTACCACTCTCTTTCCTCAAGTAAATGACATTCTTTTTCCCTCTTTTGCTAGTTTGGTTTTGTGTTCTTTGCTTGTTGTTTACTTGTGTTGTCTTGTTGAATTTATCGTCTGGGTGTGTGTTAGATTTTGGTTTTAGAGTTTGAATTCAGCTGGGCATGTGTTGAATTTGGTTTTTGATTGAATTTTATCAACTAGGTATGTGTTAGATTTGGTTTTTGATTGCATTAAGGTGTTTGGTTCTATATGGGGATATGTCTATTTATAGAGAGGAGTGAATTTGTCTAAGTTTTTTCACAAACAGAGCATGTAAGACTTGGTAATTCTTCAAGCATTCTCAAGACTTGGTAATTCACAAACAGAGCATGTGGCAAATAACTTCAAATCAATGTTCCAATCAAAAAGACACTCCAAAAGGATTTTAGAAAGAGAATACTTATCATGTGGAGATGGCATACGAATAAACCTAAAAAAAATAAACATAAATTTGATTAACTAAAGAAGGCAGAAAGTTAATAAGCTTGCCTAATAATCTAAAAACTAGTACAACAGAATGACTCAAAGAAAAAAAATACCTTATAACTCAGCTTTCCAAAGTCCAAAAGTCACTTATGTAATGCGTTGTGATTACCATGAATGATCTCTTACTGTTGTTTGTAGTCCACAAGTCCATTGTGATTGCAACTTTACTTTCATTCTTGTCAATTTCTACCATAGTCTTCTCCTTCTTTTCATTATAATTGTTTTTGATATCTCGCTTCAATGTGTTTCTTCCTACTATCTTAAAATTTGGCTGAAGACCACCAACAAAATCCTGAAACCCAACATGATCAACAAATGAAAGAGGGTACTCATGCAAAATGACCATTCAGGCAAGGCCCCTCCTCGAAGCCTTCTGATCCTCTTCATTAAAAATACTAGGGCTTGAGATCCCTTTACTTCTTGCCCTATTGTGTTGTTTGACAAGAACTTGCTTCCTAATATCTGTTCCTTCCCTCGGAGGATTTGCTTTCTTCGGAGCACTTGGACAACTTTTTGCTATGTGCAGTTTTAAATGAGTCGTCCCTGGTGTACTTGCTCTAGCCATAAGTCTTCCACAGTAGTTGCATTGGGCCTTAACTTTCCCATCAATATTTTTCTTCTTAAATGATTCCATACGTCTGAAGTTGTTCTTCTTTTAGTGCCTTGTTGTTGTGGATTCTCAACCGGAATGGACTCAACTTCCTCTCCAAACAACGATTGTGATTCTGATGTCGTGCTAGTTGCGGGCCTTGGGGCTGGGGTTGAGGTAGAGGATGTGGTAGACATGTAGGCAATTGCAATGAGAGTGAGAGAAAGAGAGAAAGCAAGACAAATAAGATGAGGTCAATAAGATTGAGTACAAAAAATTGTTTCATTAAATTGTTAAATCATATCGAGCTCCAAAATAAAATATTCTCCATTTAGCAAAGACAAATCAACATTATATTCACAGAATGGATTGAAACCTTCTACATATAAATATTCAATTAAGCAATATATCTAGTTTTGTGTAAAAGAAAAATGTAGGGGGAAAAAAATTCACATTAATATTGTGGAACAATCCTAAATAATGCATGCAATTCAAGGAAACTCGGAAAGTGTTTTCCGAATGAGATTAAGCAAATTAAGTTAGTGCTGCCTTGTGAAATGCCTAGTACAGATTTTACAGAAATTTGTCAATATCAAAAACGTATTCACAATTGTCAAATAAATTTGTCAACACTCAACATCAAAATTGTACTACATTTCAAATGTGTACAGAGTACAGACTATTAGTTTTTAAAGAAAGGTTCAACCATTAAACAAGAAATTGAGAATGCTTGAAGAATTACCAAGTCTTACATGCTCTGTTTGTGAAAAAACTTAGATAGATTCACTCCTCTCTATAAATAGACATATCCCCATATAGAACCAAACACCTTAATGCAATCAAAAACCAAATCTAACACATACCCAGTTGATAAAATTCAATCAAAAACCAAATTCGACACATGCCCAGCTGAATTCAAACTCTAAAACCAAAATCTAACACA
Source organism: Quercus lobata (assembly GCF_001633185.2). Lineage (NCBI taxonomy): Eukaryota > Viridiplantae > Streptophyta > Magnoliopsida > Fagales > Fagaceae > Quercus > Quercus lobata. Next base: position 27,987,690 of record NC_044906.1, on the reverse strand, counting down.
CACCCAGACAATAAATTCAACAAGACAACACAAGTAAACGACAAGCAAAGAACACAAAACCAAACTAGCAAAAGAGGGAAAAAGAATGTCATTTACCTGAGGAAAGAGAGTGGTAGAAAGACCAGAGATGATGAACAAGGAGCAAGAATCAAGCGCAAAATCAATGCCAAAACAAATAAATGTGTGTATATGTGAGAGACAGAACCTTCCCACAACACAAAGTGGTGAGGAGAGACGATGAGGAGAGGCAGAGAGGCAAAGAGAGTGTGAGTGACGGCGGAGAGGCATAGTAGTAGTCCCACACATGGTTTTGGTTCAATTTGGTGAATTTAGTCTATTTTGGTTCACTTAAGTCTAATTGGTCAACTTCAGCTCATTTTGATTTACTTCAGTCCATTCCTTGAACTAAGGCAATTATGCTAACAATAAATATCATCCCAAATATTTTTCATTAACTATTGAAAAAGTTTTGGCCTGTCAAAATTGGAATAAATAAATAGAGAAGTAGCATGGAGAAAGGTAGAATTGAGTTTGAAAATTCCTTTCATATGGTGTAGAAAATATTTTTAAATGCATATTCCAAATCCATAAACTAATTGGACACCATTTCAAATTAGAATAATTGAAAATCTATTATAACATTTTTTTTTCATAATAGATAGCTTCAAAGTCTTGTCATCCAAAAAATTATTTAAAAATTAAAATACTGCCTAATTAATTTGTAAAAGAAAAACCATGAGCTTTGTAGTTCAATTTATTGGCAGTTTCTAGTTTTCCAACTAAGACATCCAAGTTTTAAATCTCCCCCACCTCCAACTATTGATGTACAAAAAAAATTAATAAAAAGGCTTAGTTTTTCTAATGTTCATCTAGTTAATGGCGGCTATGAAATGACTGACTCAATTAACATTGTTTCCTTGGTTTTATCTTATTTATCCATTGTATTAATTATCTGAAAATGTCTTAAATTGTTACTTACTTCAAAGAGTTAATAGATACAATTTTTATACATTTTTGTTTATTTATCCTTTATCTATCTTAATAGATTCACATTTACTTTAAAAATTACTAATTTTCAAAATTGATAAATTTTTATTTCAAAAATAATATATTTAATAATATCTTCGTAAAGAATTAAAATTTCTTAGGTAAACAATTGTTTTGTTAAAAACTAAAATTTCTCCTTGAAGAGCAACTTCATATTGGATAAATAAAATTGTATTGTATGAGAGACTGCCTTTATATTGGTAGGCATATGCTGCAGTACAAGATATACATGTGTGTGGTGGGTGATGAGCAGGTAAACTACGGTGGGCCTAGAGCCCAATAGGCTTGTACACTAAGTAACGGCACACACGAGAGTAAGCTTATCCTCGGCTCAATCTTTCTTGATGCACGTGTGAGGATGGCTTGTAACTAGTGAGTGTGTTGGCTTTGATAAATGGAAGTAGCGTGATTTTAATAGTTGGGCCGCATATATATATGTGTGGCCTAGTTTTATTTGTAGGGACCATTTGTTCTTATTTCGTAGTTTTTGGGCTAGGGTGAGTTTAGTGTGTTTAAAGCCCATATGTATAATTGGTGTTTGGGTTGGGGAGACTGAGTTTACTGAACTTTGGGCTGTAAACAATGATTTGACTGCTAAGGAATTTGCCATTATCGCTTGCCATCGATGACCTACGACTGTGTTCTGAGAGCATGTGTGCAGGCTCGATCGAGCGTCAATGTATAGTTGTATTATGTCTTGCCCTTGTATTTTTTATTTTATTTTTTTTTTTTGGATACCGTGCCTCTCAAATTATTTAGGATTTTCTGTGTAAGGTTTTGTTCCCTCTAATGTTTTCTATGATTTGGCTAGGCCGTTTTAGATTTGAAACAAAAAAAATTAACTCTTCAATAAAAATCACAGAATTTTTAATATTGACAAAAAGAAAAAAATGAGAGAAAATTTGAGTAAATAGTGCTTAGGTTGCAATGAGTTCCCCCCCCCCCCCCCCCCAAAAATTTTTTTGAAAATGGTTATTTATTGAATTTAGAGAGTTCAAACTTCAAAGGGGTGTTTGGTTTGTATTTTCAAACAATCATTTTTAGTTTTTAAACAACATTATACATATTTTCACACACTTTTTCATCTATATGTATTTTCACAAATATTTTCAAATAATTTTCAGTTTTTAAATATATGTGTCAAATGGCCCCAAATAGCCTTATTTATAGACCAACAAATTTTGTAGTGTTTATTTTAGGTGCTATCATTTGCATCACTGACAATTCCATAACTTTGACAAAGTGGAGCTATTTCAACATCATGTTTGACTACGTCAAATCTCTCAAAGCCGATCATGATCACACATATGGTCCCAATTACTCTTAATATATCTTAATAGTTGAATAAATAATGAATAGCATTATCCATGTTTTAAGCAAAATATTTTTCTTCAACCATTGCACATTGACTGTTATTTATCCACTCAATTCAATATTTTCCAATTGGCCAATTAGACTTAGTCATTAGATGCATATTTCGATTTGTTAGTGCTCTCATATTATAGCTTGTATAATAGAAAAAATACCACATTTTAGCCAACTAAGTCCAAAATTCACCAACATCAATTTATGCAAAGTTGTGTAAAAATACAAGGTTGCAACATTAACCGAGTAAATTTACACTGACACTATTCATTTTGCATTATGTTTTTTATTTTTTCTTTACGTATTTTAAGGATAAAGGATGAGAGTGAATGATAGTTGTTATGTGTGAAAAGAGAGAAAAACAATTAAGAAAACCAAGAAAAAATAATATTTGAATGAAATATAGTATAAAATAGATAATATAATATGAGGTGTTCTGAAAAGTAAATATGTAAAATAGAAAAAATAAATTTTTATACTAAAATAGATAATAAAAAAAAAATTGCATAACTTGATGGGAATACTTTTAAATTTTAAATGTATAATAATTCTAGGCGACAAACACGAAGGAAAAAAAGTTTGAAATTGATGTATTTGAGTTAGGTGAGAAGTCTATGTCATGTTTTCATTCAAAATTCAAAAGAACAACAGCTTCGGTCAAGTAAAACTCAGACATGCTATAAATTTTGAAATAATGCTAGACGCTCAAGCAAAGCGAAATTGCCTAAAATCAAAATCCAAGCTTTGCTAGAAGTGTGATTTCCACTAAATCTGAAGTCACCTATAGAAGATATTCTTAAGTAATATTTTCTAAAGAGAATGTCATCATACTCCAATTCAAACCAAGCCAATGAAAACTTCTCCTTATGCCTAAATAGAGAAAATTCACCAAGGAATCTTGCCTCAAATTTCTAATTTGAATTGATTTGGCTTTATTTGGTTTGGAAGAAAAATATATACCTTATTAAACAAATAATAGTACTCATTGTCTGTAAAGGATTGTATTCATTGTCCATCAAAAAAAGTATTTCTTTATCTACCAAGAAATGTATTCCTTATCCACTAAAGAAGAAGTATAAAAGTTTTATATATAGACAATACCGCAATTGATTTAATGGTTTTAGCCCTTGGATCCTCCCAAATGGGGAGAGACATTGAATTAGTTTGAAAGAGCTCATTTGTTAGCGTTGTGGCTTTATTGTTTGTTTTGTTTTGCATTGTGGCTTAGTCTTGGCAAGAGTGCCACAAGTTGTTTGGTAGGACTTGGTCTGTGCTCTGCTGTAATTTGTATATGCATTGGTTTGTTGCGTTTAATAAAGAGAGATATGTCTTTAAGGATGTTGTGCGGTATAAAGAAAATTTTCACTAATCTTTGTATTTGTGTAATGTAGCTATTTGGTTTTATGGATTTTGATACTTGTGAGATTGCCTCTAAACCATATTTGTATCTCTATATTTGTTGGGGAAGTTTTTTTTTTTTTTTTTTTTTTTTTTTTTTTTTTTTTTTTCGCCCATAAATGTAAGCGATCATCGAACTATGTAATTCTTTGGTGTTCTTTTTTGTGTGTGTTTATTTTTCAGGTTTTTTTCATTCCTATTATTTGCTAAATCTTTCTCTCAAATTCATAATATTTTTAAAATCAATCTTGGTATTTGGTCTTCTACTTTTACAACAAATCTTACCTTGAACATGCATGCATAGGATAAATCATGATTAATTTTAATTGATCCGTAAAAATATTAATTTTAATTAAAAGAAAAAAAAAATCTTATTGGTTGGTGTTGTTTAACTATGATAATCATGTGATCATACAATAACTCCATGTGGATAATATTATATTTTTAATGAATTTAATTAATTAAATATAGATAAATATATTTAATTTGATTGATTAATATACTTAGTTTATTTAGTTAGTTAGAGTTCCAATTAAGAAGAATGTTATGAGAAAGAGAGTCCATTCTTTACTTCTTTAATTGTAATGCTTTAATTGTTTTATATCTAATTAATAATGTCCACACTCAAATAATGTCCGCCACATCATGTGTAAAATGTGAATACCCAATATGAAAGTGTGAATATTATGTGAAATATTTTGAGATGATATTATAATTCAGCGAAAGTCTCATAAATTCACCCTTGAGGAATGAAAGTCACCCATAATTTAAAATATTATGAGTACATTCAAGCTTCATAATATATAGATATATATAGATCGTGTTTAATAATAGCAATCATGAAGGTGCATGACCGAAGTTATTCCACAAGAGGCAATTAAAAAATAAAAACATAAACACCCATTAATTCGACGTAGCAGTATCACCCATTCTACCAATTAATTACCGCGAGAAAACCTGGAGGCCAGTAAAGTAGCAAAAACATATAATGATGGCTTCAGCAATCCCCAAACAGTGTGGCACCACTGCGTACGTTCCTGATATAAATGCTATCAGCAATGCTACAATAGAGTATTCTGCCAATTGAAGGGCACGTTCTGTTTTTGCTATTCCGTCTGGGTATGATAGCGCCCTTCTAACATGAGCCGAAAACATGTAAACTAATGTTGAGGCAGTGGAAAAACCAAAAGCTAAAGCATTGGCTATCACAAATGCTTTGAAAGCAGCTTGTTTGCTTAATACTGCCAATCCCGGATAGATACCTCCGCTTTCATAACCACCGGGCGTGGTGAAAGCTGCCGTGAAGGTGACCGTTGCGATGATCGTGGCTACCAACAAATTGGTCTCATCCGCAGACCTTAAAATTTCCGATTTGGACATGTTGATTCCTTCCATTTCTTCTTTGCTTTTAGAGACAGCATTCTGTATCTCATTTTCCTTTGCGGTCTGCCCTTGTTTAGCTTTCTTTTCTATGGCTGTAGCATTTCCTGCACCTCCATCTGCAGATTCTGTCCCCGTTTCTTTTTGGATTTGTTCTTTGTCTTGCCCCTCGGGATTCAATAGCCAAGAGCCCATTTTTAAGAGTTCTCTTAGACTTCGTCGACCGCCTCTCGCCTTTAACTGGTTCTTCGTATATATCTGTAAATTTACAAATATATGATTTTGTTTTTCTAACACATATTACGATTTAAAGTAGCGTTATATACAAGCAATTTTGGATAACAAATAAACACTAGTCCGAACTCCGAAGCCCACAAACTCCGCAAGCATAGCCACATGTCTGGGCTTGTTGATGCCCCTTTTTGGCAATTCATGCCCAAAAGCCCGGTAAGGAGAAAAGCTCAAGAAAACCCAAGAGATGAGTTAAGGTATAAGCAAAGAAATAGCAATTAGGCTGTATTCCAAAGGTCCAAAGAAAAAAAAATTGCATAAACAAGGCCCAAGTAATGGCCCAAATAGGAAAAGTATTTTTGAGAATAGAGAATAAAGGCCAAAGTTGGCCCAAGCCCTCTTTAGAAGAAGAGTAAAGCATAGGAGGTAGCCACGATAGAATGATCATTTTTGAAGAATAAAATGGGCCTTAGAAAAGCCCATAAGTTGAGAAGTAAAATATAGCCCAATAAGTGGTGTCCAGTTGAATTAAATGAAAGAATAGAAAAGAAACCAAGAGAGCAAGCAGGCCTAACCCAATATAAGGGATAAGGATGAACTCCAATTTTGAAAAGATAAATATGGTAAAACAACACAAGGTAACAGCAGTAGAAAGCGCATGAGGAAGAAAAGAAACAAAGCACGAGAGAAAGACGAAGTGGAGTGGCTTTGTCGACCTGCAACCCAGCCAATGCGCAAGGGAGGCAAGGCCCACAGCTGATGAGAATCTAAGGGGATGGTTTTGTGGAAAGGGAAAAATGCCTAATTTTGGTTTCTTGGCAAGACCCCTTTTGAGAGATACTTTGTTAGGAGAGCATATTTGCCAAAATGAGTAGGAAGTTGATGGGAACTATCTGATGCATATTAGGAAGTGAGGACAAAAGGAATCAATGAGGCTTTACCTCTTTGGGAAAGAGAGAGAGGTAAGGGTGTCATGGCTAATTGGCTTTTGCCCAAAAGGAGGAGAGGAGGTTTGTCTCTAATCCAAGTAACGGGATTGAACCCATTGCTAGTAGCTAGGGATTCAGATCTTCTAAATTTCTTAGGGTACTCTATCAATAGATTTCCTTAAATCCTAACCACACTTTAATGATTTAATGATCTAGATTCTGTCATGTTAGCATTCTACTAATAATATTCTTAAAATAATAAAATAATGTTGCAAACAAAACAATTAAGATTATTGTTAGTAGAATGCTAACATGACAAAATTTAAATCATTAAATCATTAAAGAATGGTTAAGATTTTAAGGAAATCTATTTGATAAAGTACCCTAAGAAATTTAGAAGATCTGAATCCAGCAGGTAGAAGGTAGTTAATAGTAGTTTAACGTGATGATTGTCTGTAGCAGACAAAAATGGTAAGTGAGAATAAGGGTAAAAATGGGAAATCATGTAAGCTTGATCTGGGGTATAAATAAGAACCCTACCCATGAATAGGGAAGCAACAACAACACGGTAACCAAGGCAATTGAAATAGTAAATTGAGAGTGAAAAAAGAGAGAAGGGGGAAAAGCAAGTGAAACCTAAAGGGGAAAAAGGAGTTTAGAAAGAGAGTAAATACGGCATAATTAACATACATCACTAGGCAACTTTTTCCCTCTCTCACACAAGAAACCAAATCTTCTATAATCTCATTTAAGAGGATAGCTATTTTGACCTACTCTTCAAACTACATAACTTTATATCCTTGTAAGAAAATAAGGCTATGTAAGTTGGAGTTCAGGCTCTTTTTAGTCTATATCTTGTAGAGAATCCTTTTGCTCTCATCATTATGTCTGCTTTCGTTATTATTTATTGTTGTTGCTAACATTTTCAGACTGACATTTCACACACACACACACACATATATATCTTGTTTGGAGTGTTTTGCCTTATGCATAGACTGATTTCAAAGGCAATGGCAAAGCTAGGATTTCAGTTTAAAATGGCAAGATTAAAAGTAAAATTAATGTCAAAAAATATTAATTGATATTAATAACAAAAAAAAAAAAAAATGTACACTTGTATAATTATCATGTAAAATCTAATATAAATGTAAAATGTACAAGTCTCTATTTTATATAATCAAAATAAAGAAACAAACACAATTTAATAGTTACTAACAATCAAAGTAAGAAATTAATCTAAATATATAAAATTTAAACATCTAATTTGTTCCTTAAAATAAATTGAGAAACTAAATCAATCTAAAAGCTTTTTTTTTTTTAATACAAGATAGAAATTCTATTCTAGCCAAATCTAAATATATATGTGTGTAAAGTTTCATTCTGGATACTTGAACCCCGACCCTTACTCCTCACACCTCACAAACAATTAATATTTGTGGAGTGACCATACTTTCAAAATAGAATATGCATCAATTTTTTATTTTAGCCAAAGCCCAGCATTTATTTTTAATCATTATTTTGTGTAAATATGGGAGCCAGTGAGCCACTAATAAAAATGTTGTGAAACAAAAAAGGAAAAAAAAAAAAAGAGTAAGTATTTGGTTCCTATTCTTTACACCATATTTTAATCTGATCTCTAATCTTTCAACTATGTCAATTTGATCCCTAATCTTTCAATACCGTGTCGATTTAATCCCTACCGTTATCTATTGAATGAAAATTGTTGACGTGGCTAACGGCCAAAATAAAAAATTAGTTTCTGTAGATGTGGTAATAAACTAATTCTCTATTTTGGTTGTTTACCACGTTAGCAATTTTCATTCAAGAGATAACAGTAGAGATTAAATTGACACGGTACTGAAAGATTAGGACCAAAATGACACAATTGAAAGGTTGGAGATCAAATTGAAATATGGTGTAAATGATAGGGACCAAATATATAGTTTACCAAAAAAAAAAAAAGAGTTGCCATGAATGACAGAATAATGAAAAGGTGGTACAATATAAACATTAATGCTATGTGAGTCATTTAGGACATAATAAAAAATCACAACAATTTTACAACCTTTCCAAATATAGCTTACCGTCTCATACATGGTAACATGACTATTAAAAAAAAATAATTATAAATTAATGTGGACCCATATGATATCAAAATTCAAAATTTAGAAATGTTATTAAATTGTTGGGAATTTTTGTTGTTTTATTTATCACAACATTTTTCACCACCGCATAAGATAAAAGCAAATAGTGATATTATGTGTCGGTGACTCGGACAAATTTTGTTGCTTTTTAACTATGTGTCAGTTTCTTTTTTCTATTTTATGTATTATATAGTCTAGTGTCAGGTTTTTACAGTGAGGTGTTGTTTTGTTTGTTTATAGTCAAGCAAAGTTCTCATCAATTGTTTCTCAAAAAAAAAAAAAAAAAAAAAAAAAAAGTTCTCATCCAAAAAAAAAAAAAATAGTCAAGCAAAGTTTTATCATAACATAACTACAGCTACGAAAGTTTTGAAGGAGCCAGGGGGCAATTTAAAATTGACTATCTCTTTACTATCTCCGCCCCTTTCCAGGGGATCTTGAGGAGATAGTCAAGCCCAACTCCCTTGCCCTCTGCAAAAGCCTTAGCCTAAAAGCACAAAAATACACCTACAGGGTTGAACTAGGAAATAGCGAGACCATAATTCCACGAAAATAATCTCAACGCCAATCAACATGGACGGCAAAACCTTAAACTCACTAGTTCACATCTAAAAAGCATGATTGAAAATTTAAACTTGACCAAACCCTAAAAAATTTATCTCAAAGAAAATATTCATCGTGCAAAGCTGAGTCTCGTCACTAGTGGGAGCATTGTTTTGGGGGTGATGAAGCCATCTATGGAAGAGAGAGGGAAGAGGAGGGACCGGGGGAAGTGAAGGACTAAAAGAGAGATAGAAAGAGCGGCGATGGCGCACATACAAGTGATATGTACACGCTGATGACTTGCCCAAAAAAAAATCTACACTAAGCAAAAAAATAAATAAATTATATTGTAGGTGCCCTTAATTCTTTTGTAGTTTAGTATTAACCTTTAACCATGTGGTAAATAGATATTAAAAACTTCCCTTTTTAAAATAAAATTTCCCCCACCAAATCAACCGTCTTTTTAATACTCCATTAAAAGCAAAATTTTGGAGTGTTTCTTTGTTCAAAATTCCTAATTTCCTATGATGCATTGATACTGCATTCCGCAGGACAGAGGAGTCATACCTGTAGTCTGATTCTTAATGCTACACTGGAACGATTTTTGTCCATTATTGTCAAGCCCTCCTTGTTTGTCGCATTTGTGTCAACATTTCTACAACCTGCCAATTTTATGAGAATTTTGTAATATCCTTTGACAGCTGCAAGATGCATAGGTGTATTTCCTTCTTCATCTTGCTCGTTGATAAGACCCTCAAGATCTGGTCTCTCTAGAAAAAAATTGACAGCTTCCCACATCCCACTTTCTGCAGCAACATGGAGAGCAGTCCGACCCCTGTTGTCCAACAACTCATAGATATCTGGACACGCTGTGATGAGTTCTTTCATTACAAGAACATTGCCTTCCTTGGCCGCAATGTGAAAAGCAGACAAACCTTCTCTGTCCTTTACATATGCAGGCAAAGTATCATTTTCTAAAAACAGCTTGACCAATTTCATGTTACCCATACCTGCTGCAATGTGCAGAGGAGTGCAGCCTAAGTTCTCGCCTTGTACAATCATAGAAGGACATTTTTCCATCACCTTTCTCACAAAACCTAAGAACAGGATATTGCTTAGGTTATCACTTCTACGCATGTATATAAGTATGATGAATTTCTCCTAAAATAGTAATTTTCAATTTGATTTTGAAATATATTAAGATGATGCTGATTGCTTGGAATATAAATGGGAAGTAAATCTTCTTATTTTATCTTGCCAGATATTAAGAGCATGACTATGGAGTTTCTAAAATCTTATACATCCAATTTAAAATGAGTGAAATGATTTTGATACATCTTAAAGAATTTAAAATAGATACTTTTATTTTTATTTTTATTTTTTTTATAAGATAGAAATTCTACTTTAATCTATTCTAAGTGTATATGTGTGTGAAACTGAAACTCCACCTTGAAGACTTGAACCACGGTCCTTACCCCCTACAACTCACAAGCACTTATACTTCTGAAATGATTATCGCGTCAAGGATGCACAGCAGTGAAGTTAAAATAGATACTAAAATGATAATAGTCAATCATTTATTTCAACTTTTTCAATCATAATGGCTTACTGATAAGAACTTGCAACTTCTTGTGGATTAAATTAAGAAGGAACAAAAGTTTTGGAATACAAGAAGAGAGAGATAGAGAGAAAGAAGAGAAAATGAGAGAGAAGACATGAATGAAGAAGAATTTTGTATACATTAGAATAAAATCCCTTTACATCTATGTTTCACATCCTTTATAGGTAACTTACCAACTAGCAATACATTCCCACAATTTGTTTTACAATTCTTAACTACCAATAACTAACTTGACAATTACCATAGCCATATCAACATTGAAACTAACTTGACAACCAACACTGCCACATCAACACGTCTCTAACTAACTAAACACATATACAAGGTAAGGAAATTGGTGCTAGAGGTTGTAGAGGGACTCCCAAGTAGCATCTTCTTTGAACTGGCCTTACCATTGAACTAAGACTTCAATGATAGACCTATGCTAAAGCACTACAGGAGGCTCTGAGTTAAGGACACTAGCCAGGGACGGACCTACAATGCCCCCCCCCCCCGAATTAAAAAAAAAAAAAAACCTAGTATACCCAAATGCAATCTGAAAAAAAACCCACAAACTCTCATCCAAAAAAAAAAAAAAAAAAAAAAAAAAAACGACAAATTAAAAACTACAAAATAAAAATTAAATATAGACTGAAAACCTAAATAACAATTCTCAAATTTTTACCCTAACCTCACTCTTCCTCTACTCAACCTCATCAATGCCTCCAATCTTCATCACTACTGCTATTGTTCTACTCCTCCTCATATCAGATCTGAACTGTTGCTGCTACTGCTCCTCCTCAGATCCAGACTGTTGCTGCTGCTGCTCCTCCTCAGATCCTTTGCTATATTGCTTTGCCTTATCCGATTAGCCCTTTGCCCTCTGAGGTTTTTTATGAATTGTGGTATTTGACTATTGTGTTTGTGAGTTGTGGCTTTTTAACTGGTGTGTTGTGTCTCTCAACTACTTTGTAATTGTGGCTTTTGTGTGGATCGGTTTCAATGTTTGTAAATTGTAATTTTTTTTTTTTTTTTTTGGTTTTACTTTTATCTAGTTTTGTGAATCTGTGAGACTAGTGTTTGCTAAGTCATTAGTGACTTTTTTGTGAGACCAATTGACCAAAGTCTTTGGTCTAATTGTTTTGGTTTTATCAAAAATTTTGTCTTTGTGACTTTGTCCCTTTGTGTGATATGGCTAATATTAGTAATATATATGAACTTGTGAACTTTGTCTTTGTCAGTTTGTGTGATGTGGCTAATATTAGTAATATATATAAACTTGTACTTTGTCTGTTTGTGATTATTTTGGTTTTAGATTTTTTCTTTTTTTTGGGGGTTGAGAAGTCCCCTTTTATTTTAGTTGGTGTATAGAACTACGAAATATGGAAATAATGAAACATTTTTTAAAAAAAAATTTGTAGATCATGAGTAAGTCCACTACAATATTAAATTTTTTTCAAATGAAAAAATCTGATGATTTTCTAATGGACTCTATGATTTTGTACATTGAGAAGGAGATTACTTCAAAATTTGGTACAGAATCAATCATAGACGACTTTCGAGACTTAAAAGAGCGTCGAGTTCCATTTTGATAAATGTGTTGAAATGTTTAAAAAATACTTTTTTTGTATGTTATACTTTGTCAACATTTTTATAATATCAAATGTTTAAGAAACACTTATTTTATATGTAGTATTTTGTTGAATATGAAATAAATGTTAGTTTTTATTTTCATAAAAAAAATAAAAAAATAAAAATTGTTTTAAACTTTGGCTCCCCCTAGGTTCAAATCCTGGTTCCGTCCTTAGACACTAGTAGAGTCAACAGGTGAAAGAGTAGAGATAAGAACCACATTTTAAGTTTCAAACAAGAAACATGAAACATTTGGATGAATCAAATAACCATCAGGCAAAGCTAGCTTATAAGTCACATGTCCCACCTTAAGCCTAGTGCTGTTTATAAGGTTTATAAAGTTGTAATTTACAACTATGTGTTTTGTTGACTTTAATTCCGTGCCAAAATTTGATTGTAATTTTATTCAATCTTTTATATCCTTTATTTATTGTGGGATTTAATTGTAAGGGTTGTGTGATATAGAGGAAGTGTGTGAAGACTCAAGCAATTGAAGATAGAAGAGTTTTCGTGGGTAGCTTGCGACTAAGCATCTTGCGAAATGATGCATGTTCCCTTCACATGATTGGAATGCAAAAAGTCTGGACAGATGAAGATAGCTGTGTTTCGCGAGTAGCTTGCAGGTAAGGCTTTCCCGCGAGACACTTGCGAAATATTCTATTTTGCCAGACTGTGCTATCTGATATACACTTTCTGTATCCACACTATATATACCCACATTACCCACAATTGTTGAGGAGTGCTTCTGAGAGAAAATTCTAGCCACAAACCTTGAGAGTTGGAGATTGTTATACCCATATATCTCTACACATTTTTCTTGTGGATTTTCCTTAACTCCTACCTCTCCATTTTTATATCCTTGAGAGGTTGATAGCCCAAATACTTACCACACCTTTTCAGAGTGTTCAGTGAGGTTTTGGTGCTGCTGGAAAGCATTGGAAAAAGCCAAGGATGGCAGATGCAACATGGAGCTTGTTACGGGATCTGGAGAACTAAACAAGACACGGTTTCGAAAAGTCTTGTTGGAGTAGGAGCTTGGAGGGTTTAGGTACATCAGGTAGATTATACTTGGAGAGTCTCTTGCTGACCCATGTATCCCAACTAATTGTCTAATGGATCAATTACCGCTTGGAGGGCGGCGGAGAGGTTTTTCGCCGAGTTCTTCGGTTTCCTCTTCAATAACACATCGGCGTGTTATCTAGTGTTTGCATTCTTCTTCCCTACTCTATTTGCTTCCTTATTACTGCTGTGTTATATTGAATATAGCTTAGAGTAGTTTATTTGTTCATCCACCCGCTTTTACTATATTCCGCACTTAATATAAGTTAGAGTAAAATCTATCGAGCCGTAGTTTTTAACTTGGGGTCTAAACAACTCTTGTGTTTTCACACATTTTAGAGCATTCAAGGTTAAAGCTTAAGATAAACCCAATCACCAACAACAAAACATTTGTCAGCTCTATGTTGATCATAATGAGCTTTCATTCGAGCTTAAGCAAAAACCAAATTCTGTTTCAAAAGAGAAATAAGATCTTGTCACATTTGCAGCATCTGATCAACTGTAGCCACTTAGGTTGTATGAAGAATATAATCCAAAAATTTAGGAGGAGTGCCATATAAAGCTTCAAAGGGAGTCAGATTAGTTGATGTATGGTAATTGGTGTTAAACCAATACTCAGCTAAGTGAAGCCAATCTGCCCAAGCATGAGGTCTGTCACCAATAAAGGCTCTGAGATATTGCTCTAAACTTCTATTCACCACTCAATTTGGCCATTAGACTGAGGATGGTAAGCTAGAGATATGGCTAACTCAATGCCTCTTAACAGCATCCCTTCACTAACAATGGACTTAGGCAAGCCATGGAGCTTGAATACTTCCTTCATGAAAAATGTAGCTATGTAGCTACCTTGGCAACTATGTAAGGATGAGATAAAGGAATGAAATGGACAAACTTAGTTAGCCTGTCAACCACCATCAATATAACTTCATAGCTGTAAGACTTAGGTAAGCCTTCAATAAAGCCCATATTGATATCAAACCAATGCTTGTCAAGAATAGGGAAAGGCTACAATAGACCAGCAGCTTTGGTAGTGTCCACCTTGATCCTTTGACATTCTTCACAACACAGGATATGACATTGGACATCCTTATTCATTCCTTTCCAAAAAAACCGTCTTCTTTATCTTGTGTAGTCTTTAAATAGCCAAAGTGACCTCTAAGAGGGGAATTATGGATATGATGTAACACCAAGGCTTTTAAAGAGGAGTTGTTGCTAAGGAAGAATCGACCCTTATAGAAAAAAACCCTATTATGCAAAGAAAAACCAGTTGGTGTAGAACTATTGTCTACAATATAATCAAACAAATTTTGGTACTCATTCTCTTGTTTGTAATTGTCCTTCGTCTAGCCAAAAAGGGCAAGGAAATGACATCAAAAAATGAGGCACCAGAATCTGTAGTTAAAGAATTTGAGTCTTCCAATCTTCTATCAATGTCATCAACAGCCTTATTCTCCCTCCCTTGATTATACTCAACCAAAAGAGAATATCTCAAAAACTTAGTTATCCACTTTTGTTGTGCAGGTGTGCCAACCCTCTACTCAAGAAAGAACTTAAGGCTTTGGTTGATGATAAATGGCTTTCCTACAAGATAAGGTCTCCATTTCTTGACTGCCTGGTGATGCAATAAGGCAATATTGTGAGATCCAGGAAGCTAGTGAAGACAAGACTCTAAGAAACTTGTTGGTTGCTGGAGCTTAGAGGGCTCAAGTATTTTGGATCGATTAGGCTTGAATGGTCTCTTTTGTTATTATTGTACTATAACTTATTCACTAGTGGATCATGTCAGCTTGGAGGGCTATAGAGAGGTTTTTACGCCGAGTTCTTCAGTTTTCCTCTTCAATAACACATCACGTGATTTTAGGTTTTCTATTCTTTTCCCTACTACCCTTTAAATTTTAGCATTACATCTTTATATTCATCCATGCACTAGTTAGTAGTCCTGATTGACTGCATATATATTACTTTTATTCCGCATTGTTTAGAGTAGATTAAAAGCAATTTAGCCGTAATTTAAAATTTTTGGTCTAAAATCACTCTAGTAATTATACTAGTGAGCTTTCAATTAGTATTAGAGTGGGTACACTGGTTTTGGTTTAATTACCTAAGTGTGATCCTTAACCCTTTGTTTTAGTTGCCATGGATAATGCTCTATGTGCTTCTTTGCATGTTGTTGATGATGTTAAATGTAACATGCCATGTGTTTTTGAAAATGCCTCTATGAGTGTTTTTCCTTATGATTGTGATGCCATGTTACATGACTCTTTGGGTGTTTCTAAAACTGTAAATGCCAAACTCTTGAAGAAAAATGCTAAAAAGTTCCAAGAAAAATTTAGTAAGTTTGTCTGTGAAAATGATGTCTTAACCACTAAACTTGATGAATCTAACAAGTTGGTTAAGAAGTATAAGAAACTTGCTAAAAATTCTTTGATAAAGTTGAAAGAGTTTGAATGTTTGAAAAAAGATTTGGATGTTAAACTTTTTTTGACTAACAAACTTGTTGGTGATCTTAAATGTGAAAATGAATCTCTTAAGATGCATGTCAATTGTTTGATTGGGGAACCTACTAAAAATGAAGAAGTTCTTTGTTGCAATCTTATTGTAAAACCCGATTTTGTGCCTGTTGTGAGTTCTATCTCTAATGAGAAATCGTTGTACATACCTCCACATAAAAGGAATCATAACGTGGAGAGAAAGGCTCTTAAGCCAAAACCTTTATTTAGGCCTCATCATAGGGATTTAGACGGATCTAAGTTTGTTCTTACTTGCTACCATTGCGATGAGATTGATCATATTAGACCTCAATGTTCTTTGTTGAAAAGAGAACAAAACCATGTTGCTAGATCCTCCCTAGAAAGCCTAATGGATCTAAACACATTGTTTGTCACCATTGTGGTGCTTTTGGTCATAGAAGACCTCATTGCTCTAAGTTTTATGCTTTTAAAAAACTAAAAGAAAAGAAAAACTTGAGCTTCTTGGAAGCTGTTGAAACAAGTTTTTAATGCTATCACTTCCTTGACTTTGTATATCTCTGGTTTTCATTCTTCCACCCCTCGTCTCACTTCTTATGAGACATTCACTCCAAACGCTCGTTCCGTTTGGGTGAGGAAGGATTCCTATGATTGAACTTATGCTCTTTTGGTCCTTGATCTAAATTTTTTCGATCTTTGTAGGAATTTTTGTGCGTTAGGTGCTTCATTCTCATGCATTTGTGCATAATGCATCTCTTTATATGCATTGTTATTGTTTTGTTCTTACATTTATGCATTTGTGTGAGTAAAAACTCTAAAAACACATAAAAAGTGAAAAAACCAAAAAGTTTGATCATGTTTGTTTAAGCACATATCATGTAAAGTTTGGCCTAGTACCTTCATACTAATGGCATAGTATATTTATGAGTTTAGTCTTGTTATTTATGCACATATATTGAATGTGAGTGAAATCTAGAAATCTATGTTTGATTCTTGTAAATAGATCTTCAAGGTTTTCATATGTGTTTGACCAATCATCTTGATTGACCTTGACATATTCGTAGACTTGTTCTTATATATATCCTCACTTTTTTTCTCAAAAGCTCTTCAAACGTCAATTTCTAAAAGAGAAAGAGTTACAAAAGTCTTTCTTCGAAAACTAGTTAAACTAGGAAAGGTGAAGCAAATTGTATTAAAAAATAACGATGCCAAAGCCAAAGGCTTGTTCTTCAAAGAAATATAAAAAATTTCAAGGCATCTTTGTTAAGTTTTAGACCCCTAGAAAACACAATTTGTTTAACCTAATTTATTGACCAAGTTGTTACTTAAGTTAATTATTCAGATCTAGGTTAAACATTCATCACATGAAATAAACATAGAGGAAAAGTAAATAACACAAGATGTGATGACCTAGGAAAACCAATGAAACAACTCATTTCAAGGTAAAAAAAACCTAGGGGGAACTATCTCAAGAGAAAAATCCACTATATCAAGTTAAGATTTACAATCAAGAATACCAATTCTTAGTAAATCTAACATAGATACTAAACTAGGCTCTGAACTCCATAGACTTCCTTGATCTAGATCTGTTTTCAAATGAACCACCTATTCATGCCTTAATCTTCAATACGCTTGATAGCTAAAGGCTTGGCTGCAACTTTACTTTACCAGTACTAGAATTATGAATTTGATCTCAGATAAGTGCTTGTAGAGTTATAAGGTTACAAAATCTCATAGATCTCACATTAGTAACTCTTAAGACTTGGAAAAATGTGTATTAGAGTTTTCCTTTTATACCTAGCAATGTTAGACTCAAACCTTAAATGTTTCGCAGGATGTTGGGCCTAATTTGAAAATCTGCAGAATCCCAGTTCAATCAGTCGAAGCTCTCTCTTGATCGATCGAGCTCTTCAATTTTTGAATTCTCTTTTCTACAGGTTGTATGTTCTTGAATCTTGACTTGTATCAGCCTGAGCAATGTCTAAATTACTTCAAAGGCCCTAAGATCTAATCCTAGACAAGTTTTTGTTCTCGGTTTGCCAACATACAACATATTTAGAACCTAAACATTTATGACTAAATATTTAGAACCTAAACATCTATGACTAAATATTTAGAACCTAACAATCTTTACTCATAAAGTTTGAGAAATACTATTCAAAGTTTGAAAAAGAAAGCCAAATAAAAAGCTTTAATCAATGTAAACTCTTTTCGTGAGGGGTCATATACATTCATTTCTATGCATGGTATAGGTTTTAACTTAGTGTCATTTGTGTATAACTTGATTCAAATGGATCATTGAAGCTTCATGTTAAAGCTCTCAGACAGCTAGATATTTTTGTGTAACTCTTCTATCCTTCACCCACACTATATATACCTTCATTACCCACAAAATTGTAAGGAGGCTATTAGAAGAAAAACCCTAGAGAAAGGTTTTCACAATACCCACCTTTTAGAGAGAACTACTCATCCTTAAGTGAGAATTCCTTTGTAGTCTCTTTTTCTCCCTTCTCCCATTGTCATACCTTGAAAGGAGATTTTAACCCAACATAACCCACACCCATTCAGAGTGTAGAGAGTGTTTTGGAGCTTGGGAAGCATCGGGTCTTTGCCAAATTAAGCCGGTAAGGGGTGGCACAATCGAGCGGTATTGCGCGATCCAGGAAGCTAGTGAAGACAAGACTCCAAGAAGTCCATTGATAGATGTAGCTTAAAGGACTCAAGTACTTTGGGTAGATTAAGCTTGGAAGGTCTCTTTTGTTATCTTTGTACTCCAACTTAATCACTAGTGGATAATTTTGGCTTGAAGGGCCATGGAGAGGTTTTTATGCCAAGTTCTTCAGTTTTCTTCTTCGATAACACATCACGTGTTATCTTGGGTTTTCTATTCTTTTCCCTACTGTGCTTTACATTTTAGCATTGCATCTTTCTGTTCACCCATGTACTATTTAGTAGTATTAGTTGATTCCATAGCTATTAGTCTTATTTCACATTGTTTAGAGTAGATTAAGAGCAATCTAGCCATAATTTAAAATTTGGTGTTTAAAATCACTCTAGTATTTATACTAGTGAGCTTTCAAAATACACATATAGCCATTACTCTTATCACATGTATTATTTTCTTCCATTCTCTTCTACCTAAACTCACGATCTTTTTGTTAATTCCCTAATTGTCATGTCCAATTTTATTACTTCTACTAGTGTTAGTTTTGGTATTCCTCTATCTTTTGTGGTTCCCTCAACTTAAATTAACTCATTCTTTCATACTGGTGCAATATTAATCGCACTCTTCTGAACATGGACAATTTAGAATTGGATGCACTAGAAGACTTAAATAGAACCTAGGTGATGAGAGCTTGCACATCTACCATAGAGAAGGTTGGAGTAGTCGAAGATCTATACTTGACAAGGATGAATAATAAGACAACCTGTGGTGTAGCAAACTCAAAGTTAGCTAAGGCGGTCATATTCTGAAGTATACAAGCATGAGTACGAAAATGTTCCATGGTGTGTCCCTTAAATTATAGAATTTTTAAATGACATAAATCTTGTAAAAACCATATGATGTGGCACAACCCGTTCTAGCATCAAAGCACTCAAAGTGCCTTTTTCGGACAAAATGACTAAAATGCCTCTAGTCAACCCTAGGTTGACCGAAAGTCAAATTAGGTCAAAATTATCCCAAAACAACATTTTTCATGTTTTTACATCAAACCCGAGCTATGCGGAGATTTTTGTCAAGTTTGACCTGAGGTTGACTTTTAGGGGCACCAAAAACCCTAATTTTGATCTGTATGTCATAATGGGTTGGAACTATCACCATTGCGTAAAATATCAAATTCTCTTTCCAACGACTATTCATGGGTCGAAATTGGAGTTAATATAGTTGAGATATCCTGAAAACCGTAAAAAGTGCATCAACATGCTTCCCAAAGCCACAACTTTTGATCCGATTATTGGATTTTAAATTTCTTTAGTGTTCTAGAAACTAAACATCCAGAGATTTCCAAGGACACCAAGATCAGCTTAATCGGAGTTCGAAAAGGCCTTCAATTATGTGATCAAAGTCCGAACAGAAAAGTAGAAAAAGACGAAACAGTTGATGTCAACCCGGCACACCTTGTAAGGTCGCCGATAGCTAAAAGGTCACTTTTGGCCTATAAATACCCCCAGACCCCCCCCCCTAGATAAAAAAATAAAAAATAAAAAAGATTTTGGCCAGTTTTGGGCATTTTCTAGGCAGATCCTCTCTCTCTCTTTTCCTTTCTAAATTCTCTCCTAAACACATCAAAAAAGGTTTGATTCTTCCTTTCTCACAACAATTAAGAGGTAGTGTTCTTGCTCCCAATCTTCCTCTCCTTGATTCAATACCTTGGATTTGAGGTTTAAGGGTGTGGATGTAGCTTTTTAGCTACAATCCACACCCATTTAATTTCCTTACATATTCTTGCTTTATTTTTCTTCCTAACATGTTTTATAGTTTTTCCAGCATGTTTTATAGATTTCCTAACATGTCTCCTTGCTTTTTTCCATATTTATGCTTAGATCTACATGCCTATGTGTTCTATGCCATGCTTTTGTTTAGATTTGTATCTTTATGTGCTCCTTGCCATGTCTTTGCTTGGATCTACATGTCTATGTGTTCTTTGCCATGTTTATGCTTAGATCTACATGTCTATGTATTCTATGCCACGCTTTTGTTTAGATCTATATCTTTATGTGCTCCTTGCCATGCTTTTACTTAGATCTACATGCCTATGTGTTCTTTGCCATATTTATGCTTAGATCTACATGCCTATGTTTATTGCCATACTTTTGTTTAAATCTATATCTTTTATGTGCTCATTTCCATGTTTTTGTTTAGATCTATTTGTTTATGTGCTCTATGCCATGTTTGTGTGTCTAGATCTATATATTGGTTGCTATGCCATGTGCTTCTACAGCCTTTTTGTCTCTTGTTATATCTCTTTCTTGTGTTTTGGCCATTTTGGTAGGGTGTAGATCTAGATCTTGTGGTCGAGACCTACATCCATACACCTAGGCTCATATCAAAGGATTTGGATCATTTCCTATATACATGTGTATGCTTGCTTGCTTGCTTTTATGCTTTATGTCTATGCTTGCCTCTCTAGATCTAGGTTTTGCCATGCTTTGTTGCCCCTCTCCCCTTCCCCCTCCCCGGGGCTTGTTCTTGTGTGGTTACATCTGCCCCTCTTGTGGTTTGTCTGGGTGTAACCACTTGTGAGAATGCATCCACGTGATGCCAGTTTGCTCAATACATACCCTTTCTTTGCTCCGTGTGATGATATGCTTGCCATGCTTGTTTTGTGCCACCCATTAGGCTTTCTTTGCTTTTTTGCATTTTCACACTCTTGCCTACATGTTCATGCATGCATGAGTCCTTACTTGCTTGTGCCGTCCGTACTCCAATCCAATGAAACTATAGACACTTGATCCAAACCTACATTTGTCCTAAGACACCACCTTTTGCTTGATAACATGCTTGTTTGCCCTTTCATATGCCTAGCAAGTTTGTTTGCCCCGTTTGGCTCTCTTTGTTTGTGTTTCTTTGCATGCTCTCTTTGTCTCCTTTGTTATCTCTTTTGCTTGTCTGCTGGCTTATTTTCCTTGTTTGTCACATGTACATGCATGGAGCGAGGACGCTTGGAGTAGGGGCATGACCCAGAGGAGCGAACAAAAAAGGCAAGGATGCAAGCTTGAAGACACAAGCCCACAAAGGACAATAATCAGCAGATTAGAAGGTCTAGCCTCCCCAAGTGGTTACATCTTTCTTCCTCTCTTTTAAACCTCTTCTCTAGAGCATGTATTAGGATTCCCCCTTTCCTTGTACCCTTTATCTTTCCTACACTTTGCTTGGACCGCATTCCCTAGGTATAGCAATGTCTGCTTTACATTTCTTGTATCTTGCTGGGCCATACCCTTGGGACGTTGGCAATGTTTGTTTTACTTTCCTGCTCCGTGTGATAGCATTGTGCATGATGTATGTATGTATGTGTATGTGTGTGTGTGTGTGTGTGTGTGTGTGTGTGCCTACATGTGTGTGGGTGATTGTGCACTTTGTATGACAGACTCTCTTGACTATGTGAGCGACCCTTTCTAGTCATGAGAGCTCTTGACCTTGTGATGTGGGTATGCGCTCAAAGCATCTGCTGCAAGCGCATATTCATGCCATACTGTGTGCATAGTCACCACAGTGTGATTGTTTCGATCCATGTCACCAAGTGACATTGGTTTCCCTGTGTATACGATGCACATCAACACGCACTATATACATCGACGTGAAACCCTGCTGATGTGCCATAGCACACCAAACGCAAAACTCTGCCGAATTTTCGCCATGAAAATGGGGCACCCTGTTGTCGTATTCTCACAATGAAAGCTTGGTGAGAATGGCATTTTGCGTGGTATGATGCACCTGAGGTGAAGCACTGCTAGATTTCCGCTGCAAAAATAAGATGAAATGCTGTCAGATTTTCGTCGTGGAAATTTGGCATCAATTCCAAATACACTAGGAAATCATCAATTAAGACCACACCCTTTCCGAAACCAAACCTCAAAATCCAAAGCCCCGAGAGCTAATGCTAATAGCTTGCTTTTTATTGCCAATGTTCGAAAATTAAAGTTTTACAAAAACAAAGGACTGTTCATGGATAGGCATTTTGGGGTGTCTAACACCTTCCCCACACGTAACCAGACTTCCGAATTCAAGAATCATGATTTTTTATCCATCCACATTAGATTAGGAAAAATGCCATTTTTCTTAACTAAGGATAGGTAATAAAATCAAATAAAGTTAGGTGACCAATAACACCTTAAAAAAACCTAATGATTGGTGGTGACTTTATCTACCCTTGGTAATTCCCTTAAAAGTGACCCAGATTCTCGTCACACACCAAGGAGGCACTATCCTTCCCTCACAGCACCTGCACCTGAGCCTTCACAAGGGCTCTCCAAGCGAGGGTCGCCGAGATGGGTGGTCGAACCACCGCAAGGCATCAACAATTCTTATTGGATCTCTTGTTATTATTATCTTGGACCAAGTAGGGCCAGAAGATACTACAAGGGCTGTAACAACAGTAGTGATAGAGGCTAGAATAACAAGAACTATTCGTAGAGGAATTGTAAACGAATCTCTTCACGAACTAGCTCATTCATATGTATACCCATTAAGAACTTATGCAAGTGCACTCTTTCATGATGTGAATTGATAATTTTGGCCTCAGATAGAGTCTTGATAATAGGTTTAGATGCTGCTAATTAATCCCAGAGGAAAGGCATTCAGCTATGAAAAGGTAGTATTGTGTTTGCCAAGTTCTTATCAAAGTTGATATAGGGTAACCATAAGTTTATGCTCTCTAGCGCCATCAGATCTAGAATACCGGGAACAATGCATATCCCAATCTTATTTGGATGTGTTCTATCCCCCAAATTCCATTTGAACAGTAGGAGTGGAGGTGTTGCAAAGTCAAGTGATAATTTGATGGTTACAGCCATCCCAATGTTTAAGACAAAGAACATATTCATCAGTTTCACCCTCTTTGCATTCAAGATCCTTGTGTTGCCCAATCACATAAAGGCATAACTTGCAACCTTTAAAAAAGCTACACATGGCTTGGGCCTAGTAAGAGTAGTTGCCGCCGTCAAGGACAACTTGAATTGGAAATAAATCTCTTGTTGCTCCATAAAGAGAGCTCAAATGCAAAAACAAACTTCAAAATGAAATCAGGACGCGAAAATTAACTACGAAGCACCGACACACAAATCAATCCTAGCAAAAAGGCAATGGTCAAAGTCAACGCTAGTAAAAGGTCTAGTCAATACACATGAGTCAAGTTAACGTTTCGGGTCCAAGTTGATGGTTCCGTCTGCTGACATGACACTAGGAGCTGATGTGGATGTAGTTTTGTTGTGGCACAACACATGGCGTATGTGCTAAGGCATACTAGCGTGTATGAGCGCTTGTGGGTGCGTACGGGTGCATAGGCGCATGTGAAGGAACTCTAAAACTACATTTGGTGCGTACGACTGTACGAGTGCTTGCAGTAGTTTTTCGGGCTGACTCTGGGGGGAATGTGTTTGCAACTCTTTGAACTATGGACCCGTGCATGTGTTTGCTTAGGTTGACGCATGTTTGAACTGGGATCATGATGGGAAAAACCTTTGGTGATCCAATCTTGGTTGACAGTGGCGGTGGTTGGCCTTTAACAAAGTCATAAGGCATCTAAAGAAAGACTACCAAGACTGTACTGAAGGATCAAAGTAATGGCTCTAATATTTTGATAAGTTATCGATTGTATCAAAAAATTTAAGTTGACATAAAATTATGAATTTAAACATTCAATTAAAAAAGAATGGGTAATTGTCTCATTTGCTTAAAAGAGTGTGTTGTGTGTAGTATAATTTCTCTCACCTTCCCTTAAAAGTTACCATGACTTTTGAATGGAGTTATAATATACTTTTGTGTTAGAACTCATTCCCCGTGTTTGTTTCTCAAAAAAAGAATGGGTTATTATCTCACATTGCTTAAAAGAGTGTGTTATATATATAGTATAACTTGTCCTACCCTCCCTTAAAAATTCTCTTAACTTTTGAGTAGAATCAGGGTCGGCTGAAGCTATAGGCCACTTAGGCAGTGGCCTAAGGCCCCCACTGATAAAGAGGCCCCAAATAGTAATAATATATTATATAATATTATATAATATCCCATCAAAAAATTGTATAATTTGAAAAAAATTGTCTTAATCTTGAATATTTTCTCACACATGAAACTTATTCCGATATTGATGGCTTAGATTTATTTTCAGAATTAAAAGTTTTAAAAGAAGTTTTGCAAATAAATGAAAACTCTCCAATTAATGTACTAAATTATATAAAGAGGCTAGAATCTTTTCCAAATGCATGTATTGCTTTCAGAATATTACTAACTATACATGTTACAGTTGCTTCCGCATAAATAAGTTTTTCAAAATTAAAATTAATAAAATGCTATTTAAGATCAACTATGTCACAAGAAAGATTAAGTGGATTAGTCATATTACCAATTGAAAAGGAAATGTTAGCGGAACTTGAATGCAAAAATTTAATTAGTAATTTTGCCTCTCAAAAAGCAAGAAAAATAAATTTTAATTGAAAAAAATATATGAATTAATAATTAAATATAATAAAATGCCCCATTTAAAGATTTTGCCTAGGGTCCCCAAATTCATTGAGCCGGCCCTGAGTAGAATTGTGATGTGTCTTTGTATTAAAATCTCTTTCCCTTTTTCTTTTGTGTGTGTATTTGTTTCTAAAAAAAAAAATTAAGGTATGTTTGAATACCGCTTATTTGCTGAAAATTAAAAACTTATTGTTGAAAATACTGCAGCAAAAATAATTTTTAAATAGTATTGTGAGGCCCAAATTTACCTAGTAATTTATGTTTTCTTGACGTTTGTGGGTTCGTAAACAGTACCCATGAGACCCACTAAAAAAATGCAGAAACACGGATTGGGCAAAACAACCAATCCAAATGCACGCTTAATCTAACATTTTATGCCCACACAAAATAAATAAATAAATAAATCAAATGCCAAATTGGTTATATAGCTTTCCATGTCAAAAATCTTTCAAATACAAAATCCTTATTTTATGGTTTTCTAAATCAAAAACCTTTTCAAATATGAAACTCTGATTTCTAGGTTTTCCATGTAGAAAATTTATTGTTTTATGGTTTTCCATATAAAAATTGTGTCAAAGATCAAACTCCGGTTTCCAGGTTTTCCTCCTCAAAAATCATTTTTGAATACAAAACCCTAGTTTTCTAGTTTTTCATATATAAAATCTGTTAAAATGCTGAAAATGATAGTAATAGGGTAATCGTTATGAGGTAGATATTTCAGGGTTCCTAACACCTTTTGAGCACATAAATTAATCACCGAACATAGTTGACGGTTCTTTGACATTTTATTGCCTAAATTAGGATAGGAGACATTACAAACACTTAGTTCAAGGCCGGTAAGTTCTGTACAAAATCTGGTATCAACACCTAACCCACAAAGGGTGTATAAGAGGAATACCCAATGAAGTAATAGTAAAGAGATCACATGGGCAGAAGGTGGAAATTTATTGAGTCCAGCAAAAGAAAAGAACAGTTTAAAGATTTACTAATTGGTTTCGAAATCATATATCAGTTAGAAGAATAATAAGCAAGTGTAAGAATTCCTATTTCGGGTGTCAGTCTCATATTTTTTTGACAATGGTCAGTCTCATATTAATAAGAAAAGAATTAGAGACATGTGGTTGTCCCCATATATAGAGTGGTAGAGTAACATTTTTAATAGATGTGAGAATTAAAAGGCAATTTTTTTCCAAAAGAAAAAAAAAAGTTAGAGACTAAGCTTTGCTTAGTGTATTTGTATGAGAACACTTTTGGATGTATTAGAGAGTTGAGTTTGTTTGTGCTTGTGAAGTATGTAATAGCTTGTGAGTATGATTGTAATATTAATTATTGATAAATTTTTTTTTTCTTGTGTTGGTGACTTAGCGTTTCCTGTGATTATAGATATAGATTTTTCTCAATTACATTACATTTAATGTAGTGTTTCTTGTCATTTACTCCCTCCATCTTAATTTATTTGCCCTGTTTGAAAAGTCATACTTTTTAAAGAAACATCATTTATTATTTTGTCTGTCTTATAAAAATGTATAAATTTACAAAACTACCCCTAAATAAATTTATCAGTTTTTTTTTAAATAGTTATATTTAATGAGGCAACTAAAAAGGTGCCCCAGTTAGATTAATTTTTTAAAATATTTGATAGTTTTCTTTTCAAATAGTTTTGAAAATAAAGTAAGGGTATAATAGAAACATTGGTAAATTAATAACTTTTATTTTTAGAAATAGGACAATATTTTGGGATATCCCAAAATGGAATAGAGAACAAACAAACTGGGATGGGAGGAGTATTATTTTACGTGTTCTCACAATAGACTGGCATTCAAGATTTCGCTGTCACTATACCCATCAATAACAATTAATCGATCTAATAAATTTAAGAAAGATGACTGAGTCCTCTGTTTGATTAATGATTATATACTAATTTAATATGATTTTATGATTTAATGGGAAAAAAAAGTAAGGGGAAAAATGAGTTCTTGAGTTGCATTTTATTTACCTTCTGGAATGGTTTCAGATTTGAGCTGATCATGATTCGGGTGTACTTCATGCTCAAAGACCACCCAAGCAGGGGGTAGATATACGTTAAGAGGTTATCAAAAAAAAAAAAAAAGATATACGTTAAGAGCGCACAAAAGAGTACGCAGGAAGCGAACTCCTCCTCCTTTTGAAACGAACGTATCTCCTATAGTAATTTCAACATCTGCATCAGGTAGATCAAAAGCCAGCAGCTTTAGCAATCATCATATTAGAAAACTAACTTCCAAAGGACAATATGTGAGGTGGGGATCCTATGAGAGGTTGGACACATCACACATGGATCTTATGCATATCAGATTTTCACATGTTACACACACTGTGTAATAAAGTAACATCTCTATATTCAAAAAAATTCATGGATAGCCAGAGCCATGTTTTATTGTCAAACTATCAAATAAGAAGTTCTAAGATATAATTTAAATCAATATCTAGAATTATTTTAATCAAAGTTATCAAGTAATTTCAAACTAATTCAAAAATAAATCAATTACACGCAAGAACGTACTCTAAAATTTATTTTAAAAACCTTTGAACTAAAATAAAAATCTGCAGGGCTAACTCTAATAAATTCATAATAATAAAACCTGGTACCGTTTCTTATAGAATTTATGCCCCAAATTTAAGTTCACTGCAAATACAAAAGTATTAGACCATTCAAACATTCTACTAGTAACAACAAACAAAACAACTACTTGCCTCTTAACATGAGTTCTGAGTGTGAAAATTCTCTTTTTAATTTTAAAAATAAATAACTACTAAAATGATAAACATTTCAGTAACACCCGTGTGATCTAGGGAAAGAGAAAATAAGGCTAAAAGAAAACCCATAGACTGATTAGTTGTTTCTAACTTAGATAACCCAAAGAGAGAAGACTACCTAACGTAAGGATTCCAAGAAGTGGAGGCTTGAAGATTCTTGAGGTAAATATCCTAGAAATTTATTTTTGCTATGTTATACTTAGACCATAGGATAAATTATTTTAGTTTCTTTTTTTAACATTCTTAGTAATTGAATTGATTATGATGGATTTAGGTTATGTTGGAGTGATCTTGAAGAGTTGCAAAATTTTTTCTTTTAGTAAGCATTGAATGAAGTAACTAATCTGATTCTTGGCTAGTCATATTTTTCTTAAAATACAATGTTTGATTTACTAAATATTCCTTTGTTGTCCCTTAAAAAATTTTATTTAATTATTTTAGCTGAGTTGATTTAAAGAAAATAACTAGAAAATTTAACTTATTGAAATATTATATATTTATTTGATTCAGTTGATTATTTAGAAAATTTATATCTCCTAAAAATTTGGATCAAACATGTGTAAATTTCATTTCAAGTCCAATGAAATTTTTGATGTTTTGAAATTCATTGAACTAAGATGATATTGCTACGCCTGTGAATTTTATCCTTTGAATAGTTTGTTTATTTTACTTGTATATATGCTTCATCTATGATCTAGCTAATAGAGAATTTGGTTTACTTACAAAGCTATTGACTTCACCCCTTCTTTCTCTGTTTTAGATATTGAGGAGTAGCACATTTGAGTTGTTGTTGAGGGGGTGTGCGAGAAGAATATTAGGATTTGACATTATTGTTTAGTGACTAATGGAAGAATCGAAATTTGTGTACTTTTCTGTCAATAGCAATATTTTAGGAATTTTTCTTTTAACTATTGATATATCGAAGATTGGCCAATGTTGTCACTTGTTATTGAATTTCTTTTAGAGAATAGTCATTGAACTCTAGTGAACCTTGTGCACTTGTAAAGTAAAATTATGGGTATGTGGCCATTGTCATGTGCCTAACTCATATTTTGAATGGGAGGTGTGACATTTCAAATGAGTTATCTTGAAAGAGAAATAAAATAAAAAGAAAATCAAATAGATATTTTCATGAAGAATATAATTTTTTTACAGTTGAAGTGAGATTTGTTGAGAAATTTTTGTGACTTTTTGTTGTGAACTCTATCATTATTGATTTATAACAGTTTACAATTTCTAAAATAATGATAGAGTTCACAACAAGGCTATAAGCCTATAGCATGTTAATTAAACTTCCTTTAAGATATACAAAAACAACGAGCCTAAAAGAGGAGAGTGCAAAAATAATTAAGGACCTATTTTCCTGAGAAATTTCCCCCCACCAATATAACATGTAACATTACCATATCATCATAAAATTCCATAAATGTATGTAGTCTATACTCTATAATGACAAAGACTTACTACTTGAGTCTTCTAACTTTTTATCAGAAAATAAAAAGACTTACGACTTGAGCGAATGGCCATTGCATGCAAGACATTCATGCCGTCCCTTCCAGCAAAGGAGCATTCTGGAGCAGCACTTAGGATACAAGAAGCAATCTTGTAGAATTTTCTATCCACAGCAAGGAACAGTGCGGATTCCCCAGCGTTATTTATAAACGTACCCAGTTCTGGGTCCTCCTTAATTAGTTCTTCCACAACCTCAGATTTACCATATTGCACTGCGACGTGCAGGGCGGTATCCTTCACCAGATTCACCATGCTCAGAATCTTCCGGCCACCAATTTCAACATCCAAACTTTTGGTATATTCTATAAGGAGCTTTACCATTGAATGACTTCCTACCCTTGCAGCAACATGTAGCGGAGTATTGCCTTTGGAGTTTGTTTGATACAGAAGGCTTGGACGTAATTCAACCATCTTTTTTGCAACCTGGGGACGATTGCATTGCACTGCAACATGAAGAACAGTGCTCTTCTCGGTTGTCACATCGAGAAGGGTATCAGAATTTGTCAATGTCTCAAAGAAACTTAAATCGCCAGAGCTAGCAGCATGATAGAGTTGAGGATTCATTGTGATTCTTATTCTTTAGATTTTGGTTTCCTCTTTTTCGCTTTCAGAAGCTTTGATTGTGGAGGTAACCCACTGCACATATAGACCTATATTCTATAAAGTATAGAGTCAAGCATTAGTATCAATTAGCCAATGTGATACATTTTTACTGTGTGACTAAAAACAAGGGTTCCAGAAACTTAGACAGGGTGGCAAATGTGACAATGGGATATTTTGAAGGCCTTTTTTTATCCTCAGAGTTTTAGATAAGGTACCGTGTGTGTTCCAATTTATTTTTCGTGTCAATTATTAATAAACCAAATTGAAAAAATTCTAATACCACTTTTATAAATAGTTATCAAAAAAAATTAATTACTTTATCTTTTTTAATAAAATATTTTTAAAAATAGTTTTTAATCCAATACGTTAAAACATTTATTAACATTTTTTTTTCTGTTTGTTAAAGGAAATGATTGGAAGAAAAAGAATCAACAAGTCACCTTAAAAGTTATAACAAATAGTGCAGCGGTGAAAGAACTGAATTCGTGAAGCTAGTTGATGTGTTCAACAAAGACTAGCCTACAGGGCCCCAATTGTATGCCTTCACTGTTTTTCCCTGAAATCTTGGTCTAGTATTGGCCCAACATCACAGCAGTAATTTTAGCTTGTGTTGATGAAGGACAACCGTTGTCTATAATTAACCACACATATTTTTTATATACAAAGTCAAGGCCAAAAGAAAATCTTATTAAATTCTAAATTAAATTTCAAATGTAGGCTAATTTTGTGTCATGTGTTTTAAAATATTCTTAATTTTGGTGTCAAAAGGGGACCACAATAATAATACTTACTTACATAAATAAGATCACCTCAATAAACTCTATTTCTCCCCAAATATATATATATATATATATATATATCAATAAACTAGTTATTACTCTAATTAATTTTTATATTAAAGGGTTATATATATAAAAGTGTTGCATTCACAATACTTTCATAAAAAATCATAAGTAGTAAGTTGTTATTAACTCTAATTTGAACTTACCATTGAAATTGTTTTTTTTTTTTTTTTTTTTTTTTTTTTTGGCCACCAATAACAGCTAATAATAACTTATCATTTAAAATTTTGTAAATATTTAACAAATAGATATAGCCTCTCATAACCTGCATTTAGTTGTTCACTCTTAGAAATTCAATTTAGTTTCCCCTTTCTTTCTTTCTTTTTTTTATATATTTATTTATTCATTTGTTTATTTTTTGGGTGGTGCTCGTACCTGTATATCCATGGACAACGTTGACAATAGTGATCTAACATGTATTATAAAAATAATAATAATTATTGAAATCCACAACAATACTAATAGTCTAATGGTAAGGACTAAGGATCGAGTTAGTTTAAGGAAAGAAAAAATTGTTGAAAGCAATTGGTACATAGAATATTATGGGTGATAATTTTTTCCAACTGGTTGAAGAAAACTCGGAAATGTATACAACGTGTTCCTCTTTGTAATTTTATTTTTTATATAATGGTATTTTCATCCAAAAAATTTATTCACATTTCTTTCAAAGGTATGATCATTACTATTGATTTTTAAATTAATTTTTTTTTTTTGAAAGTACAGAGTTTAAGTACAGATTTTGACAATTGTGATTTGTGATATAAAAGAAAGAATATTAAAATTACTACCAATTTTATTATAAAATAAATTTCAAACTCAAATGGTAATAAATGTGATTGGTGACATGTTAACAACATAATAAATAAAGCTTCTTTCTTTATTGAGTTTTAAAAGTTCAATTTCAAGTTAAGAGTCCCTTCAATTATACTCTAATTTTGTATTAGTTATATTTTTATGCAAATCCATTCATCTAAACCTCGAAAATATAAAAGGCTTAAATCAAATTTATTACTCTTTTATGTAATCCTATAAATATGTACAATACGTTACTAGGTAAAAATGTGTGTTTGTATCCTAAATTGTACTCATGCATATGTACAAATTTATAAGCTAGTTTATAGCCTTAATTCCCCTAGTGGGTGAAGAAATATAGACCAATTAGCCTAAAAATAATAGAACACTTAAAAAAGTTATTGAAGACAATAGCTCGTAAGAGGATCCATAAAATTGTTAAAGATTTAAAGATGTGATTGTAAGAGGATCCATATGATTCATGTTACTAGTGGCCAATGTTTGCTTCTATAATTATTTGTTTAGAAAAATGTTTTGTCCACAACACTTTTATAATAAAGCTTAAATAACAGGTTATTAATGACTATTACTAATAGGCAAAAAGGTTATTTCAATGATATGTTCAAATTAAAATTTAAACTCATAACAACTTACCACCTTAAATTTGCTATGAAAATATTATGAACGTAACTAAGAGGTGAAATGTGAAAGGGGGGTGTTGGTTTGGAAGAACGTTCAAAAGCGAGAAGAAATATCAATACAATTTACCACCTAAAATTTATTATGAAAATATTATGAATGTAACTAAGAGGTAAAATGTGAAAGAGGGGTGGGGGGGGGGGGGTGCTGTCGGTTTGGAAGAAGGTTCAGAAGCGAAAAGAAATATCAATACCATTTCCACTGGGCCACCCTTGGGCCTTCACCCTATGCGTTTGAGGCATGTTACTAGCCCAATATAATTTTCCCGTATCCAAGATCCTAATTCTGACAAATCTATGGACCCAAATTATTTACAGTGTGGGCAATCATAGTCATCATAGAGCCCAATACCGTGGAAATCATTCTCATCTTCTCCAAAATGGAGTTGAGAGAAGAGATAGACATCATGCTTGTTCTCTTGTCATAAAGACTCGAACTGCATGCGCACGTACTGGCAATTGTCTAAAATCCGGACTGTCATGCACAAATTTTTTTTGTATTCAGCTGCTTGTGAATCCTTGATGATTGCCTTATACAATACTCCAATTTACTCGCATTCGGTTACTTCAGCAATCAATGACATTCAGACAAATCATCTAAAAGCCGAACAATCCCAAGACTTTAACAACATTTCTTTTTTTCTTTTTTTCTTTTTTTAAATGGAAAAGCAATACTTTCAGACACCCCCAGCCAATTTTTTTTTTGGTGGATGGAGCCATTTGGGCTAATAAACCATAGGCCTTTTTTTGATATACATTATAAGTACAGAACAACATGGGGCCATTACACCTCCTCTTAAGTAGGTAATCATAAATGGAATGGAAGTACTAAATGGAAATTAGAATACGTTCAATCCGTTTGGTTGATTTTGATCCTTGAACTTAGGCAATTTATATATATATATATATATATATAACTTTGAAAAAATCTAATTAAATTCTACAATTGAAGCTAAATTATTTATTTCTAGACAGTTTTTTTTTTTTTTTTGAGAAATATTTTTAGAGACTTTTATTTCTTAATTTTGGAGTCAATTGTGGGACCACATAATAAATATTCATCCAAGTGAGTTATTGAGTACAAAAACCAAATAATCTAGAATAAATGAACTGTAAAAAAAAAAATCAAAAATTAAGAATTAATAAAAAAAATTTAAAATATGGACAATTTACATTTTCTACTTAATAATATTCTTATAAGATTTTTTAAAGAATTAACAAAATATAAAAATGACTAAATATCAATAGTATTTAAATTATATATGTCGGAATTATATTATGAGTTTTAATATATATCTTTTAAGTATATCCATGCATATGCATAGGGATACAAGCTAGTTATACTAACAATAAATATCATCCCAAATAATTTTCAATAATTGTTGAAAAAGTTATGAATGGTCAAAATTAGAATGAATAACTAGAGAGGTAGAACTTAGAAATGTAGAATTGAGTTTGAAAATTATTTTCATATTGTGTAGAAAATATTTTTAAATGCATATTCCAAATCCATAAACCGATTGGACGTTACAATTCAAATTAAATTATATTGAAAATCTAATATAACAATTTTTTTCACAATAGATAGCTTCAAAGTCTAGTCATCCCAAAAAAAAAAAAAAACCAGTAAGTACGTATTATAAGTCATTAAACTAGTGTTGCGTGTTAACTGAGATTGTTGTCGGGGTTTATGATAGATCAAGGGGGTAGAAATTATATCTTTTTATTCACACTATGTTTTGTATTTATAAAGTAAACGTGAATCTATTAAGATAAAATAAAGGATAAATGAAAAAAAGTATAAAAATTGTATCTATTAATTCTTTGAACTAACAATTTAAGACCTTTGAGACAATAGAAAGGATAAATAAGATAAAACCAAGGAAAAAACGTTAATTGAATGAGTCATTTTAAAGATGCCATTAACCATATGAGCATCATAAAAATTAAGGCTTTTTATAACAATTTTTTTTTTTTTTGATACATCGATAATTGAGGGTGGGAGAAATTAAAACCTTAGATGTTTCAGATGGAAAATCAGAAAGTGTCAATAAGCTGAACTACAAAGCTCTTAGTTTTTCTTTTTCTTTAACAATTTAATTAGGCAGTATTGTGGTTTTAAAATAATTTTTGGATGACTAGACTTTGAAGCTATCTGTTATGAAAAAAAAAAAAAAAAAATTTGTTATATTAGATTTTGATTTTTGATTTTTGTCCATCTAATTTTTTATTTTTTGTGGTAAGTGAACTATTGAGTACAAAAATTGAAAAGTTTAAATCCAATTAAATTCTAAATCATATATATATATATATATATATATATATATATAATGAGAAACTATTATATATTTTAGAAATATATAATTTAAAAAATGTGTAATCTAATACTATGTATAATTTGAACCATGTTGTGATGTTTTAATTGTACCCATGCTATGCTAGGAGTTACACAATAGTTTATATAATAACAATAGATAACGATACAGGCAATATTGGTTAAATAGCTTACGATACAATTCAAACACTCTTCACAAAATGGCTTAAACCAATCTCATGTTCTACCTACATTTTTAAAGTTTTCAGTAACTAATTTAACAGAGGTCAAGTATACATATATTTTTAAGAAATGCACACACACAAAGAGAGGAAACGTGATACCTTTGTAAAGAGAGCTTTTAAATAAAGTTTGTAGTGTCCCTCTGTGAAATAGAGTAAATAAACATAACAGAATATTGCCCCTGATACCAAAAAAAAAAAAGTGTTATTGCTTATTGGAAAAGACACTGGTCTCTAAAGTCGTTCTGGTATTTGAATTATACCTGTCCAAGCGGTCAACTCAGTCAAAAGTAGAAAACCATGGAATTGTAAGAAATCCGTATGACTCAGAAAGGGGAGGCTAAAGATTCGAAAAGGGCTGGTGCGGGATTGGGAGTGGGGAAATGAAACACTGCCAGTTGAATTTTAACAGGAAAAGAGGATTCTTTTCTACTACTGCAGCTGGGTTTCATCATTCATGGTTGATAAGTAGGAGTATTTTGATTGTGTTTTTATGAAAAAGAGTTTGAAGAGTCATTGCTTCTTATATAGTGATTGAAAAGCGAAAACATATAATAAGAATAGCAATGATAGTCTACTGTGATTTGAGGAAAATACTATCTGTAGTCAAATTCACTTTTTAGAAAATGCAATTTCATAAACGCGGAAGTCGGAGTCGTTCAGTGTGAATACATTACGGAGAGTAGACATTATAAGATTGATTCACTTTCTGACTTTTCCACTCAAAAAACTAGGAAGAAATTTCCTTTCCCATTATTGTACGCGCTTATTTTTGGCACGTAGCTTCTGAGTCACCACCCCCAACCCCACTCATGTTTTTTCCTCCTTTGCCTTTTCGCTTCGATATTTTTCCTCTTTTATCTCTAGGACTACTTTTGTTAACGTATGCCGCGGAAAGGTACTGAAGGGCAACTGCTTTGTCGGTACTTGGTGGGCCAAAGGAAAATGTTAGGAATAAATTTTTTTTTTTTAAAAGACTATTAATTTTTGCCACACTCATGTGACAAATTATAAGTGATAGAAGTAAATGATGGATTCATATTTTCACTACTCATAATTTATTACATAATAAATTGTGACAAAAATTATTAACTTTTTTGTATTTCTAACAATATTACTCAGATCCAAATCCTATCCAGTAGAGATTCATTTGCGGAGGGGGATTAAAGTTTAAACCCCCACCCAAGCAAGTCCCGGCCAGCAGGTTCTTTAAAGAATAAAAATAAAAACATCTTTTATATATATACCTTATATCTTTAGGACTTGTTTCCATATGACATCGAAAGGTTAAGGGCCCGTTTGATACGTATGTTTAAATAATAATTTTTAGTTTTTTTGGAAATACATATAGATAAAAAAGTATGTGAAAATACGTGTAATGTTGTTTAAAAACTGAAAATATATGTTTAAACAAGTCTACCAAACAACCCCTAAATTGTTTATTACGAAAGGGCAGCTGCTTTGTTGGTGCTTGGTGGGTGCAAAAGAAGATGTTAGGGACACAAAAAAAAGTTCACAACTTGCCACATGGATAGTTGTAAATGGTAAAGGTAAAATAGTGGGTCTATACCTCTATCACTTATATCTCACCACATAACAAATTATGACCAAATTTGTAAACTTTGTTGTCTCTAACATTACTCCAAATCCTCTTTCCCCAAGATTCAAGTGCGAAGTCAGGGGTGGGGTTGAAACCCCCCACCCAAGCAAGTCGCCTTAAAGGTACTTTAAAGAATAAAAATAAAAACACCTTTTATAGCGCTATATACCTTTTAAGATTCTTTTTTTCTATCATTT
This sequence comes from Quercus lobata, assembly GCF_001633185.2. Lineage (NCBI taxonomy): Eukaryota > Viridiplantae > Streptophyta > Magnoliopsida > Fagales > Fagaceae > Quercus > Quercus lobata. The sequence goes on along the minus strand of NC_044906.1, from coordinate 27,951,123 downwards.
GAAATGACAGTCTTCTAAGTTAATTCAAAATAAAAGCAATATATATATATATATATATATTTAAAATCAAGGCATATATACATAGAATATTTTTAATTTTTCTTTTATTTGATCATGCTATTAATATTTTATACTTCCAATTATATAAATTTTTATTTTACTATCAAAAATTTAAATGATTTATTTGTATGTCTTATATTTAGATTAATCTTTTAATTTCATATAGTAATGATTTTTTTTTTAACTTGTTTGAAATATATATTTACAGTCAACTTAAACTATGAATTAACTTAAGAATAACAATTATAATACAAACTCTATTTCTACGCTTGAACCAATAAATTGAAGTCAAGCACACACCAAAAAAAAAAAAAAAAACCCTTACATTTACATTATATTTTTTATTTTAAAAAATTATTGGTGAAAACATCATTTTGATTCCTACATTTTGTGGTTATAGTCAATTTAATCCCTATATTTTGGCAACAGTCAATTTGGTCATCGCTATTTTCAACATGCAATCAATTTGGTTCCTACCATTAACTCATTAATGGAAAATGCTTACAGGGCAAACAGTGGGCACAGTAAGCTCATTTGATGCTGACATGGCAAATAAAATAACAAGAATAATATTTAATAAATATTTTTTAATGCCAAGTTGGCATTTTCCCAATTAAAATAAAAATAATTTTAATTTTGCAATTTTAAAGGTGGAAATTAGAATTAGGAATCCGATTTTCTTTGATTTTCTTCAATTTTCATGGCAACCAATCACAAAATCACCTTCTTCATTTTTTTTAATCCTTGAATTCATAAATATATTCCAAAATATGTCACCTCTATACAATTTACAAACATCTTGATCAGTAAAAACCAAAAAGAAATTGATATTTTGGAATACAAAAAATTCAACAAATTTTCCGCAGAAAACTTTCTCGGTAACCAAACAGAAACCAAGAAAAAGAAAAAGAACAAGAGCAAACCTAGATGGAGACCCCTCTCATTTTGGATTGGTATCTTTATGTTGAGTCCAATCCAGTGGCTTTGATGGGGACAAATCTAACTAAATATGTTTACACAAAACCCAGATAATCTGGTGGCCAAATTTCTCTTTGAAACTCCAAAAAACCAAATCAAAACACCAAACCCATGGATCTAAAATCAACCTCAAACCAATTTTCTAAACCCTAACAACCAAAAGAAATCCATTACAAAGGAAACAAACTTGCTCATCAGGTGGCTGCGATGAGATCTCTGTTTGGTGCTAGGATTTGATGGCTGGAACGGTGATGGTGCAAGGCAAGAACAGCAACGGCGGCACAAGGCAAGAATGGTGACGATGCAAGGCAGAGATGGTGACGATGCATGCATGTTTACATTTCAGAGACCCAATGCCTTCCACTCGTTTTGATCTTTTCTGATCCATTAATTTTTCTCACGTTTTGACTTTTAGTTCTCTGTTTCTTTACCATCACCAAAACTAAAAGAGGTAATAAGAAGGAAATGTTTTTCTTTTAAATAAAAGTGTTCTTCTCTCTTTGTTTGGTTTCCAAAGAATGAATATAACTCTGTTGAATTGAAGTTTTTGTTTTTATTTCATTTCAAATTTTGTATAATGAGATTATTGAAAACTTGAAACTGTAATATGAGAGACTGCTTCAATATTGGTAGGCATGAGCTCAATATAAAATACAAGTGCTATACAAATATGTGTAGTATAATATATATGTGTGATGATTGATGATCAAGTAAACTACGGTGGGCCTAGAGCCCAATAGGCTTGTACACTAAGTAACGGCACATACGAGAGTAAGCTTTTCTCAGCTCAATCTTTCTTGATGCACGTGTAAGAGTATCTCCAACAGTCACTGTAAAGTCATTTTTGGACCACCAAATGTTACTGTTCACGCTCCAGCAGCTTCTCCAAATGCGCAGGTTCTCCAAATTTTTTTTGAAGTTGCTACAGTAGTTCTCTAAATCTAGAGAACATTTTAGCACCTTCAAATCAATTTTTTTGCTTAAAAAATTATCCTATCTACTATTATATCAATTCTTTCTCTCTCCTCCGGATTTCTTTTTTTCTCTCATTCTCTCCATTTCTCACATAATCCAAACACAAAACACAAAACAAAATCTAATTCTTAAAATAAAGTTGAATCAGAACAAGCAAATATGGAAAAAAAGAAAAAGAAAAGAACAAGCCGATTTGACCCCGTTTCTCACATAATCCAAACACAAAACAAAATCCAATTCTTAAAATAAAGTTGAATTAGAACAAGCAAATATGAAAAAAAAAAAAAAAAAAAAAAAAAAAAAAAAGAACAAGCCAATCTAACCCAAGCCGATCGGTGGAGAGGACGTCGAGCAGCGGTGGAGATGCATGCAGTGGAGGCCCAAGCCAATCTCTCCTCTCTCTCTCTCTCTCTCTCTCTCTCTCTTTTCTCTGATGTGAAGCGCTGGAAGGTTCTTGAGTTGAAAAAGAAAATAAAAAGAAGGGGGGGCTGTGTGTCTTGTGTGGAGGAGAAAAATAAGAAAAAGAAAAAAGAAAAAAAGAAATGAAACGTGGATGAAAATGAAATGAAAGGAAGAAAAATAATATAAAAAATAAAAAATCCTAATTGAAAAATACTACCACAATATTTTTACAATATTTTCACAATAAATTTTAAGTAATAGATTGTTATTAGTTAATATTGGCGAGTAAAAAAATAATTTCAGTGGTGGGTTCAAATTAGAATTAGTAACAACTTTCCACATAAATTTTGTTGTAAAAGTATTGCGTAAAATATTGTGAACATAACACTTCTTATTGAAAAATATAGTTGTTAAAAAAAGAATAAATGATGATTAAAAAAAGAATAAATAATGAATGAAGAAATAATATTTAAATAAGATAGAGAATGAGATATAGAATTTGTTGGAAGTGTATTTAAAAAAGTAGGTAGGTAAAAATAAAATGTTACTGTTCATTTTTCAAACAGTACAAAAATTTGAAAAAGTTGCTGGAGATGCTCTAAGAATGGCTAGTGAGTGCGTTAGCTTTGATAAATGGAAGTAGCCTGATTTTAATAGTTGGGCGGCATATATAATGCATGGCTAAGTTTTAATTGTAGGGACCATTTGTTCTTGTTTCATAGTTTTTGGGCTAGGATGAGGTTAGTGTGTTTAAAGCCCAAATGTATAGTTGGTGTTTGGATTGGGAAGCCTGAGTTTTCGGAACTTGAGCTGTGAAAAATGGTTTGTGAAGTGAGCTTGCGGCATGGGTTTGAGTTTTGACTGCTAAGGGATTTGCCATTTATTGCTTGCCATTGATGACCTACGACGATATTTGTGAGGCTATGTGTGCAGGCTTGAGCGTCATTGTATAGTTGTATATTATGCCTTACCTCTCAAATTATTTAGTATTTTCTGTGTAAGGGATTTGTTCCCTCCAATGTTTTCTGTGATATGGCTAGGGCGTTTCAGATTTGAAACAAAAATTCAACTCTTCAATAAAAATCACAGAATTTTTAATATTGAAAAAAAAAAAAAATGAGAGAGAAATGGATTCAATAGTGTTTAGGTTACACAAAAGAATTTTTGGGAATGGTTATTTATTGATTTTGGAGAGTTCAAATAGCCTATTTATAGACTGTTGAGGTCCAAAATGTGATCAAGACCCAGGCCCATGGAAGTAAGAAAGTCCCAGCCCGCTAGAAATGAAAGATTATAAAGAAGGTGATGAAATAAAGAGGAGCCCGGCCTGTGAGAGTGAAAAAGATGGGTCTTGGGCCTTAGAAAAGGAAGGATAAATGGAAAGTTGGCCCAACAATATGAAAAAAAATCCTAATGATCAAAGAAGCCCAATGAAAAGAAAGGAAAAGTGAAGAATAGGTAGGATCTGGGCCCAAAAATACACAAGGATCTACTAGGCTTAGGAAGCAAATTCTCGCGAAAGACCAAAGCATGCTAAGCAGGATATAGACAGCTCAGGATATGTCTCAAAGGAAGCACGAAGAACGAAGGAGGCCCCATTAATGTCAGCTCAAGGGGGCCAAAGGAGAGTGATAGGGACAGATGATAGTTTCGGGGTCAATACCTCTTGAGAGAACCAAGGGACCTCAGGCAGAGCAAGAAAGGAGGAAGAGGAAAGTGGTCAAGACCCTTTCCAACTACACCATCAACAGAAGGGAATCCACCCCATTCTTAGAAAAGAGACAAATTGTGGAAAGTCAACCTCAAAACTTCAAAATTCTAATAAGTCCCTTTTGAAGCTTTGGGAGGGGAATTGATAATCTTGGGTCTCATAAAAGAATCTAGGTTTACCTCACAAGGATCTTCCACAAGAGAAAAGTTAGCAAGTGGACTTTCAGCCATCAGTTCCAAGGAGAATGAAATATGGAAGAATGGGAAAAGGACCAGCCATCAATGTCCCAGACAAGCCAACAGCTTGGGTACCCAGAAGAGTTAAAGGAAGAAAATAGTAATTTAAAGAACCCTAAAGGAGCACTATAAAAGGGGGGGGGGGGTGGGAAATCCAAGCCAAAAGAGAGGAGATCATTCAGAGCTATTCAAGCAATCAAGAGAGAAAAATATAAGAAAAGGTCTTAAGTCATTAATTAAGCTTAGAAGCATTATAGAATGGTCAATATTCAGCACTTGAAGGAGCCACTTGGATTCAAGAAGATTCAAACCTCACAAGTTTTGAGAGTTCTAGGAGAATTACTCAAGACTATGACTTTTGAGCTCTAATTGGGCCTTGTGGTACATCCTTATAAAGTAGGGCTCAATATACTCTAATTTTTCAATTTAATAAAGCATAATATCACCCCTATTCGGGGATCCCTTTCCTTTCATTTTGCATATTTTGTGTTGTGTACTTTTTATTCCTTATTATCTGCCCAATTTATATATTCTGTGTTGTAGAGTTCAGGATCTCCACCAATCTCAGGGCCTAGGTAATTTTCCAAAAGGGCACTCACATAGACCAACGAAATTTCTAGTGTTTATTTTAGGTGAATTTTAGTATTTAAATGTTACTTCTCCCTTATCCACCTCTTTTGCTTCACGGACAATAACATAACTTTGACAAAGTGGAGCTATTTCAACATCATATGTTTGATCTACGTCAAACCTCACAAAGCTGATCACGACCACACATATGGTCCCAATTACTCTTAATATCTTAATAGTTGAATAATTAATGAATAGCATAATCCATGTTTTAAACAAATTTTTTTTTTCTTTATGCATTGAACATTGACGGTTATTTCTCACTCAATTCAATATCTTCAAATTGACCAATTAGACTTAGATGTATATTTCAAAATTTTGGACATAAATAGTTAAAGGTATATTTCAATCTTTTAGAGCACTCACATCAATAAATGTATAATAGAAAAATTAATACATTTTAGCCAACCAAACTCAAAATTTACCCACATTAGGTTATATAAAGTTGTGTAAAAATACATATTTGCTATAATAATTGTATAAATTTATGCTGATACTATTCATTTTGTATTTGGTTTTTTATTCTTTCTTTAGATATCTCGATGATAATAAAATAAGAAAGTAGATGGTAGTTGTGGGGCCCGAAATATGAGGTCCCAGCCCACTTTGTGTTAAGGGCCCAAAGCCTTGTCCTATAAAGCCCAACCGTCGAGGACGCGCAATGCAACTCCCTGAAGGCCCAAGAACGTGGTCGAGGACGACCTCACATCCAACATCTCATAAAAACGCCTGAAGAAAAGGACAAATTCAGTACAAAAGCAACTCAAGGGAGAAAGCTGCCAACACCTTAATGCGGAACCCAGCGCCTGACAAACCCATACTAATACCATGCTATCCAGCTTTTCCCAACCATTCTGACGTGAGGATTGATAGGATGAGTAATTGTCTCAAACAAGGAAAAACTGACACGTAGATGAAGAAGGGGAATCGAATACTAGTATAAAATGGAGAAGAGAACTAAAAAGAAGGCCCGGGAGAAGGGAAGGAAAAAAAAGGAGGAAGAATGGTGAGAAGATACTGCTCCTCGGATTACTTCCGAGGAGTCAGACCTTTCAAACCACATCCGTGTAAGGCTTAGCTATACAGGCCAAATCCACCTTCGTACGGGCTTCCATGAAAATCCTGATTAAACCGTTGCCCAACGACCAAGGTCCGGCCTTTCCAAACCCACTCTCTACAAATCACATTGTTTGGGCCCTTTATATACGAGCCCAACGTCATCCTTAGGTCGTCAAAAATTGTGTCCCTACAATTGGCGCCGTCTGTGGGAAGGCTTGCGCATTGACACAGGTGGCGGTGGAGTCAACTCTCTAGCAAGCAGAGGTTCGTGAGGTTTCCTCCATCTCCGGCGACATGCAGTTGCTGCTTTGACATAAACTTCTGCTAGGGGCTACGCCTTGCAGTGCCAATAGCGCGGGCAGCTCTAGGGGCTTCTGGCCTCAAGCCAGCTCTCCCCGCTCTGGTCTAGGGGCTTACGTTCAAAGGAAAAATTACAAGTTTTGGACAGAACCAAGGCCTTGCATGGTCCTCGGACTCAAGCCTATGGGGAAACCAAGTACAAAAAAAGAAAAATCACAAGTTTTGGACAGAACCAAGGCCTTGTATGGTCCTCGGACTCAAGCCTATGGGGAAACCAAGTACAAAAAAGAAAAAAAATCACAAGTTTTGGACAGAACCAAGGCCTTGCATGGTCCTCGGACTCAAGCCTATGGGGAAACCAAGTACAAAAAAGAAAAAAAATCACAAGTTTTGGACAGAACCAAGGCCTTGCATGGTCCTCGGACTCAAGCCTATGGGGAAACCAAGTACTCAAAAGAAAAAATCACAAGTTTTGGACAGAACCAAGGCCTTGCATGGTCCTCGGACTCAAGCCTATGGGGAAACTAAGTACTCAAAAGAAAAACTACGTTACATGGACCTTAGAATCTATCCGAGGAGAACTCCCCATTAACAGTTGGGTTAATCCGTAAACTGCATGGATTCCCCAATCTACTCTCGGATCCTCAGTACCAAAGGGATTGATGCAAAATAGAGCAATATGCTACCAAAAACACAATCGAAGTCCCTCACTGCTCGGCTACCCTCTCGGATGAATTATTTAGAGTTTATCGTTCTCGGACATTTGTCTTGCATGCATCGCACAGCTCTCGGCCGTTATCCCGGTTAGTTCCAAGAGTTTAATTTATTGAGAATTACCATTGTTATACTTGATAATGTCAGTAAGTTTAAACTAGTAGGAATTCGTTTTAAGGTTTTTTCCTGCTCTAAGTATCATTACAGGAAAGCGCATATTTAATAATCATGCACAAAGTAGTTGCTGAAAAGAAAAGTATCTGAGATTAAACAAATTCATTTCTTATTAAGACAAAAGAACAGTACAGTGTACAATGAAGGAGCCTAAATAAGCTCATATTAAAACTAACTACACAAGCGAAAAGTAAAGATACAAAGGAATGAAGGAAAAGCTGAAGAAGAGGTGCAGAGAAGAGCCACGCTGCCGCTTCAAAATTTCGTCTAAGGAAGCCATTCCTCAATACTTTTACATGCCCATAACTCAGGCAACCAAAGAACCCAACGTGGGGCCTGCACCGTTGAAGAAAAGGTGCAGAGAGAGCCTGGCTACGGGCTAGCGCAGCTGAAGAAAAGGTGCAGGGAACCCAACTTGAGGCCCGCACCGTTCAAGAAAAGGTGCCGGGAACCGGAAGTTGAGGAGCCTCCACAAAAATTTGCCTGCGACAAGGCAGACGGCGCTGATGGCGAAAAACCTTTCTTCTGACATACCAAAAATCTGGTATGACCAGAGCCTGCTTCGGATTTTAACTGAAAGAGGTGAGGGTACTGTTCCCACCTTATCCAAGTGAAATGACACCTTAAATCTGTGCCTCCCCTGCCCAGACCACACCACCTTAAGTCTTGGAAGGATCCGGTGCCTCTGTGGCGGGTGAAGTTCCTCCACCTCCACCCAAGCCTCAAACATACTATACTATGGGAAAGTGGCACTGGATATGGAAACTGGTTATGGATAAAGGGTTAAGATTCTGAAGGAAGCAGAAGGGTTTATGTGCACAAAGAATAATCCCTTACCCTGTTTAAATATGGAGCAGACCGGTGGCATTCAATCCATTCAAGTTTCCAATAAGTGCTACTGACGAGATAGTCTTGGCACAATTTCCGACATCATATACAACTGCAAAGATTTGAATAACCTCGTGAAGGAGGCGCATTAATGGCGGGCCTTGAACACTGAAACGTCCAAGGCGCCGCCTGGGAAAATCTAGAAGGATGTCTCACGCCTTATCGCGCTCCCCAGGCCAGTACAGCAACACCGATGTTGATGAAATGCGGAACTGGGCGAGTCATGATTTGGGCCCGACGTTACCCAAACCCTACTCCCCAACAATAAAGTCGGGCAGCAGGATTTTGAGGGACTATTGTGGGGCCCGAAATATGAGGTCCCAGCCCACTTTGTGTTAAGGGCCCAAAGCCTTGTCCTATAAAGCCCAACCGTCGAGGACGCGCAATGCAACTCCCTGAAGGCCCAAGAACGTGGCCGAGGACGACCTCACATCCAACATCTCATAAAAACGCCTGAAGAAAAGGACAAATTCAGTACAAAAGCAACTCAAGGGAGAAAGCTGCCAACACCTTAATGCGGAGCCCAGCGCCTGACAAACCCATACTCACACCATGCTATCCAGCTTTTCCCAACCACTCTGACGTGAGGATTGATAGGATGAGTAATTGCCCCAAACAAGGAAAAACTGACACGTAGATGAAGAAAGGGAATCGAATACTAGTATAAAATGGAGAAGAGAACTAAAAAGAAGGCCCGGGAGAAGGGAAGGAAAAAAAAGGAGGAAGAATGGTGAGAAGATACTGCTCCTCGGATTACTTCCGAGGAGTCAGACCTTTCAAACCATATCCGTGTAAGGCTTAGCTATACAGGCCAAATCCACCTTCGTACGGGCTTCCATGAAAATCCCGATTAAACCGTTGCCCAACAACCAAGGTCCGGCCTTTCCAAACCCACTCTCTACAAATTACATTGTTTGGGCCCTTTATATACGAGCCTAACGTCATCCTTGGGTCGTCAAAAATTGTGTCCCTACAGTAGTTGTTGCATGTGAAAAGATAGAAATAATTAAAAAAATCAAGAAAATATAATATTTTAATGAAATATAGTGTAAAATAGATAATCTGATATAAGTTGTTTTGAAAAGTGAGTATATAAAATTGAAAAAATAAGATCTTATGTTTAAATAAACATAAATATTTTCACAAACTAATGCAGATGCTCTTTGGTTTTAAATGTCTAGTAATTCTATGTGACAAACACAGCCAAAAAGGTTTGAAATTATTGTTTTTTGAGTTAGGTGAGAAGTTTGTGTCATGTTTTGATAGAAAATTATGAAAAACAACAACTTCGTTCAAGTAAAACTCAAACTTGCTATAAATTTTGAAAGAATACGAGACACTCACTCAAGTGAGATTGCCTAAAATCAAAATCCAAGCTTTGCTACAAGTGTGATTTCCACTAAATCTAAAGTTACCTACATAAGATATTCTTAACCAAGATTTTTTAAAGAGAAGGCCTTCTTACTCTGATTTAAACCAAGCCAATCTAGAAAACTTCTCCTTAAGCCTAAATAGAGAAAATTCATCAAGGAATCTTGCCTCAAATTTCTAGTTTGAAAAGATTTGGTTTTCTTAGTTTGGAAGAAAAGTCAATACCTTATTAAACAAGTTGTTGGTGCAAACACAATAATAATGAAAATAATACACAAAGAGAAACTGAATAATACTTTTGAATATTATTGATGTAAAGAAAGGAAATACACAACACTATTTGGACTGAGGCGCGGTACTCGCTTTCTTTAAGGAGATTCAACCCTTGGTTGGCTAAATCTTGTAACCGGTGCAGACCTTCTCTGACTTGTCTCCCCCAGGATACAACAGCCCAACAAGTGTCGTATGGCTAGAACAACCTCTGCACAAAGTGTTCAAGCCCAAAACTCCACCAGAAAGAACACCCTTCCTTGCCAATAATCTCTCTATTTTTTTTGTGTGTATTGTAAGTTGCAGTAACATGGATTGGGTCTGAATGAGTCTATTTATAGGCTCAATGGGCCTTACGAAATTACTACCCAATTTATTCTGATTAATTAGGTCCAATTATTCTGATGTAGTGGGTGTTACAAGATTAATTGTTGGATATTAATCTGATGGGCTGGAGTTACACAATTAATGGTGAGATGAGGAGTTTCTGAAGAATGAATAGGCCCAAACGGATAGTCCATTAAGTGGGTTAATGGCTCTTCATTGTCCATAATAAAAATGGAGTATTAATTCGGGCCATTTACTCACCAACGGATATGGTAATTATTCTGAATGGGCTGTCAAGTAGGAGGATCCAAGGGGCTGATTCATTTCCATTTTTGATACCTCCACTCTTCACCTCCCCCTTGCGCACGTATCTAGCCCAATATCTGAGACAATTCATGTTAGCCCATTAATCACCACAATTAAAAAGAATAAAAAAGTCTCTCTCCTTTTCAATGTGGGATTAAACATTTTTCACAACTCTTCATCTTCCATATTCACTCCACATCTTTACATTTATTTTATAACATTTACTCATTTTAATTATTTAATATTAAAATGTTCCAACAATCCCCCACTCATTTTAATATTAAATTTTAGTTAAAGAGAGATTACCAGGCAAAGATGGGTCACTATGCATCATGAAGGTGTGCTCTGCATTGAACCTTCACTTAGTAAAACAGCGATCTCAACTCCAGAGTCGTAGTGGTCTCCGACTTGAACTAGGACTGCTTTAGGGAAATTAAGCATCACTGCTTACACATAACAACCCAGGTGTTGACATGAGCTTTTATAGCTAGCACTTTACGGCCATGTGCTGATCCCGGTTTCATGAGTGTATTTGAGATTAAGTCCAAATCTCATAGGGAGCGGCCCCACCCCCACACTCACATAGGTGAAATTTGTCAAGGGTGCTCCTACAATTCTGACACCCCACTCATACGAGCTACAAATTTCATTAAGAGTTTTTTACTCAACCTCTCCACATTACAGGATAAATGCACTTACATCATAGGGATGAACAATTAAAAAATTATTTACAGAATAAATAATTTTAAAAAAATAAATAGTGCATTTCTTACGACCATCATATGATTCGTTTTTCCCATTGAACCCAATTCTCAGGATCTCTGGTCCTTGGGTTGGGTATCCTCATACATGGCTCATGATTCTATGGACTTTAGTCCCATCCCCCTCGATGTATTCCAGACTCTATCTTTTGCCAAGGCCTTGGTAAATGGATCTGCAAGATTATCATTAGATTTAATATAATCCACAGTTATGATGCCACTACTCAAATAAGATCGCACGGTACTGTGCTTTCTTCTTATAGGTCTGGATTTACCGTTGTAGTAACGGTTTTTAACTCTACCAATTGCGGCAGTGCTATCACAATGAATTAATATAGGTGGAATTGGCTTTTCCCAAAGTGGAATTTCATATAACAAATCTCTAAGCCAATTTGCCTCTTCACTAGCTGAAGCTAATGCTATTAATTCAGCTTCCATTGTTGAATTAGCAATTATCGTTTGCTTTTTAGATTTCCAACAAATAGCACCACTACCTAAAGTAAAAATATAACCAGTGGTAGAGAGAGAATCACCTGACAAAGTATTCCAATCGGCATCACTAAAAACTTCAATCACAGCAGGGTACTTTTTATAAAATAAGCCATAGTTTTTGGTACCAATTAAATATCTCATAACTCGCTCAATAGGCTAGTAAATCTGCTAAGCACTCCTACTGCATATGCAATGTCAGGTCTAGTACAATCAGCAGCACAACGCAAACTACCAATGATACTAGCATAATCCTTTTGATTAAAAATCTCATCATCATTATTCATAGGAAATAAATGAACACTAGAATCAAAAGGAGTAGCTACACTTTTGTGATCATGAAAATTATATTTTCTCAATATTTTCTCAACATAATGTGATTGATCAAGATATATTCCATCACATGTTTTTGTAATTTTCATGCCCAAAATAAAATTAGCCTCACCAAGATCTTTCATATCAAAATGGCTTTTAAGCATATTTTTTGTTTCATTTATAACATGCATATTTGAGCCAAAAATCAACATATCATCCACATAGAGGCTAATAATAACATGTAAATTATTCCATGATTTAGAATAAATACATTTATCACATTCATTTGATTTATAACCATTCTCAATCATGCAGGAATCAAACTTCTCATGCCACTGCTTAGGTGCTTGTTTTAAGCCATATAGGGATTTAGTTAGCTTACATACCTTGCTTTCTTGTCTAGGCTCTACAAAGCCTTTGGGTTGGTCCAATAAATCTCTTCCTCTAGGTCCCCATTTAGAAAAACAGTTTTTACATCCATTTGATGAATTTTCAAATAAAAAATTGCAGCAATAGCAATTAACAATCTAATAGATGTAATTCTTGTTACCGGAGAAAATGTATCAAAGAAATCAGGATCAGCTTTTTGTTTAAAGCCTTTTGCAACAAGTCTAGCTTTAAATTATCTATTGATCCATCCGGTTTCAACTTTTTTCTAAGGACCCATTTACAACCTATGGTCTTACAACCTGGTAGAAGATCTACTAATTTCCAAGTTCTATTAGAAATTAGAGATTCCATCTCATCATATACAGCCTCTTTTCAAAATATAGCATCAGGTGATGTTAAAGCCTCTTTTAAATTTTGGGGATTTTCCTCAATGTTAAAAACATAATAATCAGGACCAAAATCCTTTTCAACTCTAGCTCTTTTACTCCTTCTAGGTTCCATTTCAAAATTTTCTTGATTTTGTAAATGTGAAGTAGAAGAACTAGGTTGTGACAAAATATTTTCTTCACCCCTACTATTTTTCAATTTAAAAGGAAATTTTTCTTCATGAAAAATTGCACCACTAGATCCAAAAATTATTTTGTTTTCAAGATCAAAAAATCTATAGGCTGCACTATTAATCGCATAACCAAGAAAAGCACAGGTAGTAGCTCTTATACCTAATTTAGGCATTTTAGGGTTAGTAAGCCTTACATAAGCGAGACAACCTCATACTCTCAAATATCCCAAATTTGGCTTATGTCTTTTCTACATCTCAAAAGGTGTGGTGTGTGACTTTTTATGTGGCACCCTATTCAAAACATGACATGCAGTTAAAATAGCTTCATCCCAAAAATGTAAAGGTGCACCAAATTCAATTAACATGGCATTTGTTAACTCAATTAAAGTTCTATTTTTTCTTTCAGCCACACCATTAGAAGCAGGTGAATATGGTGCAGTAGTTTCATGGATAATTCCCAAAGACTGAACAAATGAGTTGAATGCACTTGATTCATACTCACGGCCTCTATCACTTCTTATTCTTTTTATTTTTCTACCGAATTGATTTTCAACTTCTTTTAAAAAATCTTGAAATTTTTCAAAAGCATCACTTTTATTTTTCAACAAATAAATAGTTGTATATTTTGAGAAATCATCAATAAAAGTGATAATATATCTATTTCCTCAACGAGTTAAAATTCCCTCAAATTCACATAAATCGGAATGAATTAACTCAAGCAATTCGGTATTTCTTACAACATTTTTATGAGGTCTTTTTGTAATCTTAGCTTGACTACAAGTTTCACATTTTTCAAAATCTTTTGACAGTCTTGGAATTAATCCTAAACTACTCATGATTCCCACATATCTACTATTTATATGACACAGACGAGCATGCCAAAAATTAATAGAAGAAATCATATAAACTGAACTGGTAGATGCTTTATTATTCTCAATATTCAATTTAAACATTCCATCACAAGCATAACCCTTACCCACAAATAATCCCTTTTTAGTGATTACATAATTATCAGATTCCACAGTTTGCTTGAAGCCAGCCTTGTTAAGCAAAAAACTTGACATCAAATTCTTCCTCATGGACGGAGTGTAAAGTACATCTTTCAATGTTAGCACACGTCCAGAAGTGAATTTCAATTCAACCTCACCACTCCCAAGAACCTTGGTTTTGCTAGAGTCACCAAGCATAATAGTTTTTTCTTCTTCAAAAGTAGTATATAATTTGAACCAATTCTTGTCATAGCAGACGTGCCTATTAGCACTGGAATCTGCCCACCACCCTTCAACATATTGCACCATATTGATGTCTGTAATCATAGCCACTAAAGGCTCTTCGGTTACGTTAGCCTGCAGGACAAATTCACGTTTCTGAAATTTGCAAAATCGAGCAATATGTGCACTCTTGCCACAGACAAAACAGGATCTATTAAATTGATCTTGTGAAGGGGGTCCTTAGTTCTTATTGTAATTTTTATTTGGGTTTCCCCATCCTTGAGGTCTATTATTATTTTTAAAGGCTCTTTTTTTAGGCTTCAATTGAACATTTCTAGGAAAATGATTTTTGGGCATATTATTATTGGATGAAATAAGGTTTACCTTTGTGATGGAATTACCATTGCTCTCTTGTGTCATGAGTGCATCGTGTCCTCTAGCCTCCTCCTCCACACGGATGCATGTGATCAAAGTTTCCAAGGATGTCTCCTTTTGTTTGTGCCGCAAAGTCTTTTGGAACTCCCTCCAAAATTGTGGTAGTTTATCAATTATGCCAGCTACCACCAAATTCTCTCCAATCTTTATGCCTTCGGATCTCAATCCTGCCACAATCATTTGGAAGTCTTGTACTAACAGCATACTTCTTTCCACCTGCCTCCTCGGTATCATACTTGCTTTGTAAAGCTTTCCAAATTTTCTTAGCAGAATTGTAAGTTGTATCATAATAATCATAGAAATGATCGGCAAGACAATTCAATAGATAAGAGCAACAATTATATTCATCTTTTGTATACTTATCTATTTTTTCTTGATGGAGAATATATTCTTCCTCACTCATCTCATCGGTAGGAACTTTTGACGGATTCTTGTCAGTAAGGATGTAGGAGACTTTGAGAAGACTCAAGTAGAAGAGCACCTTTCCTTTCCACCTCTTGAAATGGGCTCCCTTAAAGCGAAAGGGCTTGTTGAGATCTCCAACAAGCTGATTCATTTCCATTTTTGATACCTCCACTCTTTACCTCCCCCTTGCGCACGTATCTAGCCCAATATCTGAGACAATTCATGTTAGCCCATTAATCACCACAATTAAAAAGAATAAAATAGTCTCTCTCCTTTTCAATGTGGAATTAAACATTTTCACAACTCTTCATCTTCCATATTCACTCTCACATCTTTACATTTATGTTATAACATTTACTCATTTTAATTATTTAATATTAAAATGCTCCAACACAAGTAATAGGTCTCTTTGTCTATAAAGGGTTGTATTCATCTTGTCCACCAAGAAAGGTATTTCTTGTCCACTAATAAATAGGTATTGAAGTCTTATAAATATTAAATAGACAATAAAAAATTCGGTGGGTTTAGTTCTGGGTCCTCCCACATGGGGAGAAACATTGAATTAGTTTGAGAGATCTCGTTTGTTAGTGTTCTGAATTTATTATTTGTTTATTTTTGCATTGTGGCTTTGTCTTGGCAAGAGTGACACAAACTGTTTGGTAGCACTTGGTCTGTGCTCTGCTGTAATTTCTATATGGATTAGTTTGTTGGTTTGACATAGAGAGATGCCTTTTAAAGGGTGGTGTGCGGTATAAAGAAAATTTTCACTTTATTTTATGTGCGGTATAAAGAAAATTTTCACTTTATTTTAGGTGCTGTCCATAATCTTTGTATTTGTGCGAGGTAGCTATTTGGTTTTGAGGATTTTGGTATTAGTTATGAGAGTGTCTCTACACTATATTTGTATCTTCATATTTGTTAGTGAAATTTTACTTTTGTTGTTGCCTATAAATGTAGGCTATCATCGAACCATATAATTCTTTAGTATTCTCTTTTGTGGGTGGTTGTCTATTTTTCAAGTTTTCGTCATTCTTATTTGCTAAATCTTTGTCAAGTTCATAATATTTTTGCAATCAATCTTAGTATTTGAGCTTTCACTTTTACAACAAATCTTACAATAAACATGCATCCGCAGGATAATTTAAGATTTTAATTGATTTGTAAAAACAAAAATTAATTTTAATTAACAAAACAGATCTTATTAGTTGATGTTGTTTAACTATGGTAGTCATATGATCATACAATAATTCGATGTGGATAATATTATATTTTTAATGAATTTAATTAATTAAATATAGATAAATATAGTTAATTTGATTGATTAATATATTTGTTTTATTTAGTTAGTTAGAGTTCCAATACAAAAAATGTTATAAAAAAGAAAGTCCCTTCTTTAATTTTAATGCTTTAATTGTTTTTCATCTAATAGTGTGTACATTCTTTCACATAATGTCCATTATGCTTGTATAAAAATGTGGACATTATGTGAAAAATTGTATATAGCAAGGTGTGAAACATTTTATACAAGCATTTATTTCATTGGGAATTATAATTCAGCAGAGTCTAATAAATTCAAACATGAGGAATGAAAGTGACCTATCGATGATGTGCCATAATTTAAAATATTATTAGTACATTTGTAGATTAATGATCCAAGCTTCATAAGTAGATTAATGATCCAAGCAATCATGAACATGATTGAGGCTATTCCACAAGAGTCAGTTAAAAAAAATAAAAGATAAACACCCATTCTATCAATAAGTTACGGCGAGAAAATCCGCATGCCACTATAGAAGCAAAAACATATAAAGACGGCTTCAAAAATCCCCAAAGAGTGTGGCACCACTGCGTACGCTCCTGATATAAATGCTATCAGCATTGCTATAATAGAGTAGTATGCCAATAGAAGGGCAAGCTCTGTTTTTCTTTTTCTGTCAGTCAATAATAACACCCTTCTAATATTAGCCGAATACGTGTAAACTAATATTGAGGCAGTGGAAAAACCAAAAGCTAAAGCATTAGCTATCACAAATACTTTGAAAGCAGCTTGTTTGCTTAATATTGCCAATCCCTTATTGTCACCTCCGCTTTCGTATCCACCAGGCACGGTGAAAGCTGCGGTGAAGGTGACAGTTGCGATGATCGTGGCTACCAACAAATTGGTCTCACCGGCGGACCTTAGAATCTCCGATTTGGATATGCTGTTGCCTGTCACATCTTTGATTTCAGAAACAGCATTCTTTACGTCGTTTTCTTTGCAGTCTGCCCTTTCTCTTCAATGGCTGTAGCCTTTCCTGCGCCTTCATCTACAGATTCTGTCCCTGTTTCTTTTTCTACTTGTCCTTTGTCTTGCACCTCTGGATCCAAACGCCAAGTGCCCATTTTTAAGAGTTCTCTCAGACTTCGTTGACAATGACCGCCTTTCGCCTTCAAACGCTTCTTCGTATATCTCTGTAAATTTACGAATATATGACTTTGTATTTCTATTGCACATTACGATTTGAAGTTGTGTTATATACAAGCAATATTGGTTAACAAATAAACATATATAAGTCTGAAGTCTACAAAGTCAGCAAGCATAGCCCACGTGTTTGGGCTAAACCAGCAAATATGAATGACCTAAATGAAAAACTTTGAACTAAGCTTGCAAATGCTACAACAATGGAGGTTTCACAGTAAACACTCAGAGAGAAAGAGAAAAACCAGAGAGAAGAAGTTTGAGAGAGATGAAGAGAGAATTGGAGCTTTCTGGAAAAATACTCACATAACCATTTTATTACACTCAAAGATCAATATATACAGCTAGGAGTGTTCGCGGTGCGGTGCGGTGCGATTTTGGGCCATTTTTTGCACCACTCTTTACGGTGCAGTATAGTTAAAACTATAACTGCACCGCACCTTGTTTTTGCGGTCACATGTGCGGTGCGGTGTAGTGTGGTACGGTTTAGAGTTTAGTCAAAACTATAACTGCACCGCACCTCATTTTTTTGGTCACATGTGTGATGCTATGTATAAGATGCGGTTTGAAGTCAATATATTTTTGAAATTTTGGGTTTTTCCCACTCAGCCAAAAATTAAATTTTTTTTTTTTTTTTTTTTTTTTCTGGCCAAGTTTTAAATTATTGTGCTAGTTTTTCTTTATTTTGGGTTGGCTTTTCTAGTCAACACTTGCTAGGGTTATTAAACTTTTTTTTTTTTTTGAAAACTAGGGTTATTAAACTATTAATAATATATTTAATATTAAAAATAAATAAATATATTAATATTAAAAATAAATTAATATATTAATATATAAAGAGGGTACGGTGCGGTTTGTGTGGTTTTGTTATTTTAAAACCGCAAACTGCACTGCACCATGCGGTACGGTGTAGTGCAGTGCACTGTTACTTGCGGTGCGGTACGGTTATGCCATTTTGCGGGCAGTTTTGGTGCAATTTTTGCGGTTTGTGCAGTTTATATGGTTTGGTGAACACGTCTGTATACAGCCCAAGCTAATTACAACTGCCTAACTAACAAGCCTTAAAACCGGGATTGATCCGTAAAGTTTGGAGCAAAATCAGGGATAAATAACAGAATTAACTGCCTAATCAATGCCAGGCAACCATCTAACAAGCCCAGGAAAAACGACAGCGTTTGGACTTAATTACAAAACTCACCAACACTTAAATAGAACGACACCGTTTGCTTAAGTACATTAAAAATCATTCCTAGCCGTTGGATGAGAAACTAGCCATTACACCTGATGCTCTGTGTTGCTCTGTGATTGTTCTTGTGCTTTGTGTTTGTATTCTCTTAACAAGTTAACACTAAACTCCACAAAAATAATCTCGACGCCAATCAACATGGACAGCAAAACCTTAAACTCACTCACTGGTACACACTTAAAAAGCATGATTGAAAATTTAAACTTGACTAAACCCTAAAAAATTTATCTTAAAGAAATTATTCATCGTGTAAAGCTGAGTCTCATGGGAGCAATGTTTTGGGGGCTGATGAGGCGATGAAGGACGGAAAGAGAGATAGAAAGAGCAGCGGTGGCACACATACAAGTGATATGAACACCTTGATGACTTGCCAAAAAAAAAATTATATAAATAACTAGTTTCAAACTATCATGTTTTGTCCAACCTACGAGAGGTTATTGAACATCAATCTCAAGGAAAT
The DNA here is from genome assembly GCF_001633185.2 of Quercus lobata. Classification (NCBI taxonomy): domain Eukaryota; kingdom Viridiplantae; phylum Streptophyta; class Magnoliopsida; order Fagales; family Fagaceae; genus Quercus; species Quercus lobata. The sequence goes on along the minus strand of NC_044906.1, from coordinate 27,931,993 downwards.
AAGATTGAATACTCTAGGAATATCATAGACGCATACTCCTCTTCTCACACTAATTGTGGGTTTTACCATAAATTTAATTAGTGAGACCTACAATTATGTGAAAAAGAGAAGTATTTATTTATAGTACTCTGAGAGTATTCTAAAATTACTCAATCTCAAGAATTTGAGTTCAACAAAAATAGAGTAATGCTAATTTCTCAACATTTTTACGTCAATTTCACAATAATAAGTGGCAAGTTGGTATTGGTTTTAAAATAAGTCCATCACTGATATTACTTTTTTATCCATCAATAACATCATTTTGTCCCTACATTTTGGGGTTATTGTTTCCTATATTTTGGTAGCAGTCAATTTGGTCTGTATTGTCAAATCACAGTTTTTCTTGCACTTTCTTAGCAACCCTCACAAAAATACAAATCAAATTTACCAATTTTCAACTTCAGTAGAGACACATATCAAGTAAGCAACTAAGAAACAAACTCAGATTTTGACCCAAAATAATTGCAAATTAAAAATAACATGGACCAAATTAAATGCAAGTTAAAAATAACGTTGACCAATTTGAATGATACCAAAATGTAGGGACCAAATTGATTACAATTTAAAAATATAACAATGATCAAATTGACTGCTACCAAAATCTAGAAACCATATTGACCGTAACACCAAAATATAGGGACCAAAGTGGTACTTTCGCCAAATAATTTTGACCCCAAAACATAATGCTCAACCCTTTAAATAAAAATCAATAAAAGCCTAAATTAATAACAACGATAAAAGTTAGCTAAAATAACATCAAAGTATTTCAAAAGGCAACAAATGAATAAAATATTCAACAAAAATTCCATTCAAAAATAAAAAAATAAACCTTAATCATTCAAATTTCAAATGTATATCTCTTTCAAACTATTCTATAAAAATAATCCATAAATTCATATTTCTTAAAAATTGATACATAAGAGATATTGTGACCGTAACTTCTCCTCAATGGTGCTAGCAACTTTACTCTCCTTGGTTTTGTAGTCACATATGCACTATACCCAAAATCATTAGCTACTACAACAAAATGTATTTTTAGTGATGAAAAAATTCGTCACTAAAAGTCCAGTTTTTCGTCACTAAGAACCTTTAGTGATGAAATTCTTTTGGTCGCTGTAGCCCCAACGCTAAATGTCCTAGCGACAAAAAATTTCGTCACTAAAAGTCTGATTTATTTAAAAAAGAAAAAAACTTTTAGTGATGAAAACGTTTCGTTGCTAAATGTTTTCCTCGCTAAAAATAGTATTTAGTGACGAAAATATTTCATCACTAAAACAATTTCAGTTTATTAAATCATATTTAGTGACGAAAAAATTCGTCACTAAAACTATTTTCAGGTACATATAGTGACAAAAAAATTCGTCACTAAAACTATTTTTAAGAAAATCTAAGCACATATAGCGACGAAAATTTTCGTCACTAAAACCATTTCTTACAAAATTTAGTGACGAAGTATTTCGTCACTAAAAAAATTTTTTTTTACTATATTTGTGACGAAAAAATTCGTCACTAAAACTTATTTTCTGTTTTTATTATTTTCATGGCGTTGATATTCACCTGTAACCTGTCATTACATTATTAAAACCTCACATTTGATTAACACATTTATTTCAACAACACATTTATAAAAAATCGGTCCATACATTCCACAAGTTAAAATTAAAACAAGTATCCAATTCAAACTCCTTCCATACAATAATTGTTTGCAACACATACAATAATTTAAGATGTTTTATAACAATACAAAAAATGTTGCATAATATAATTAGAACCAGTGGAAGATATCCTCATATGTCTTCAAATAATGCCAAAAGTAAATCTTCTAAAGCCACCAATAAGAAATCTGCACAAATATAAAAACACAACTACATTAAAATCGTCAAGTGTAATATAATACAATTAGTTTCAAAGCCTTCATTATCTCAAAACAATCTGCCCAAACAAAATATAAACATCATGCCATAGGATCTTATTCAATAGAGCTATGACCAAGTAAAGTTCATGTCGTAGTAATACATATCACATATCATGCAGGGTTGAGCCACGATTTTTGGCATAATAATACATAGAGAGGGCTAGTGGCAAAAGGTCACAGGCATTAAAAATCATATGCATATTGCATAGTTAATTGTCAATTCTGGCTCCCAAAACCTACAGTTCATTGCAGGACATAGAGGCAGGGGTCAGCCATGATTTGTGGAGCTATGTCCTTCAATGTCGAGTTGGTTTGGAATAGCAATCACACCATAGAAATGTATTTGAGCACTAATATGATGACTACAGCATCAAAGGAACCCATGTTTTGATAAATGCTATGCACCTATAAAAAAAAAATGTTTTGATGAATGCTTTGCAATTGGCCATATTATCTTCTAACTTGGCCCACTCAACTAACTAAATCAATGTAGCATATTGCTAAACCATAGCATTTGGGCATATACATATAGACATATATGGGAAGTATATAGAGTAAGATATCAAAGGAATTTAAGAAGGAAACTTTTTGCTTCTTTTGTGACCCTAACTTAAATCTCTGTCAAAGCATACGGATATGTAAAACAACCCGAGCTTAAAATATTTGGTTCATTGTAAATCTTTTCCTTGTCAGGGATCTCATATATATTGTAGTACTCAAGTCTCAAATTCATTAAGCACAATGCATCTCTTCAAATACAAAAGTTTTGAATCTTAATACGTTTTGTAAACACTGATTTTTTATTTACTTTGCATAGTTGAAAGGTCATAGCTGTGAGTGAGGGAAGCATGAAGAATGTGTCCTGTGAAATTTTGTAAAAAGTAGACCTTTACATCTTGCTTCTAGCTGAATATACTTTGAATAGATTCTAGTGCATGTGTCCTATTCTGTTGACTTGTTAAGTGTTCAGCAACCCAATATTAGTGGGTTCTATAAGTCCTTTGTACTATGCCATGTGTTGATACTTCTACCACTTATTGTCCTTCTCAGTCACAATTCTACACTACATGTGTTCAAACCAACTTGGATCATAAGTTTATATGTGTCAATTTAGTTGACAATTAGTTCTAGACAAATATAAAAACACTACTACATTATAAATTTTCAAGTGTAATATAATACAATTAGTTTCAAATGATACATAAAAGATGAAGTGTTTTAAATTAAAGATAAAGTACTAACCAATAAGTGATTTAACTTGAAGATGAACCACCCCCATAGGTAAAAGCGTCATCATAACCCTTGCTCCTCAAAAAATTAAGAATAATCTTTTGGACCTCTTCTTGCTTAGCTCACGCTTCTTGCTCCCTAGCTCGCGCTTCTATCACATTCATGAATGCATAATGCTTACAAGTATTGAAATCGAATAAAGTAATATTCATCACATCTAATTAACAATATTCATTCACATTTGCAAGAATTGAAAAACACTTCCAATATGTATTTAAACCACCGTATAACAACATGCAAGCCACCCGCTTGCTCCAACACAATAACCCACCACAAAACCAATCACAAACATCACAACTATAATGCTTACAAGTATTGAAACCAAATAAAATACTATTCATCACATCTAATCAACAATATTCATTCACATTTGCAAGAATTGAAAAACACTCCCAATATGTATTTAAACCACCTTATAACACCATGCAAGCCACCCGCTTACTCCAACACAGCAACCCACCACAAAATCAATCACAAACATTACAAGTATAGGGTTTTATAGGTATTTAAACAGAGTTTGCTTACTATGATCAAGCTAAGAGTACAAGTCTAATTTGTTGGCTAAGCTTTAGCCTTTGACTTTCACAGATCTAAGCCTCTTTCTATTCCCCCACAGTAACCCAAACAATCACTAACCTTGTCATCACATTCAACCAAAAACCTTGTCACCAATACTAAAAATAAAAAGCCTTTCCAAACTATATGCAAAGAAAATTCAATTGATGGGTCTCCTATTCACCAAACCCATATAGCCAACAATACTAATAATATCAACAAAGTGCATAGAGAGATAAACTCCAAAAACAATTTAATTATGTCACTATGTCCTTTCCTAAAGTATTAAGCATTAATTTGACTTACAAAAGGTTCCTATCAGAAAGGCATTTCCTGTAAAATGAAAAAAAAAAAAAAAAAAAAAAAAAAAAAAAAAGAAACCAGTCAGTACAGCTCAAACATTAAAAAAAATTCAACATGCATATCACCGAAGCAAGTGCCGAACACGATTTGCTAATGACTTCTTATTTACAAAAAAATAAAGATAACCATAGCCATTCGGATAGTCTCTATTTGGCTACTCATAAAATGCATTTAAATGAAAAAAAAAAAAAAAAAAAAAAATCAAACAAACAAACAAAACAATACCAAAAATAGAAACTCAACCTTTGTTTTAAACCAAGTAGCCATATAATGAGTAACTGGTATTTCTTTTCTTGGGAGCAACCAACCAGAGCATATATAAGGCAAAATTTCATCTCTCTCTTTTCCTTTCCAGCATTTAATTGATCAAACAGTTGGTGAGCACAAAAAAAAATTGCAGACGCATAAATTTCAAATATCAAGGCAAACATGTATCCCAACTGATTGCTTAGTTGGGGTAACCAACACATCAAAAATCACATAAAAGTAGCAGTATAAGCAACAAACAAACTACTAAAAAAAACCCATAAATTTAGCATCTTTAACACTGTATAAGCAGTAGCAAGCTAACATTTCTTCAATAGCAAAACAGAAAATGTGCATAGAGCATGTGAATAATTACTCCCACAAAAAATCCCAACAGCCCAAATAAGCAAAACCCATTAAAATTAAAGCCTTTCACATTACAAATTCACAGTATTTACCAATGAAGCAGAGAGAGACAAATGGAGCAGAGATATGGGAAAAGGAGATGGAGATGGAGAAATAAGTAGAAAAGGGGTGAGTGACGTACAATAAGCAGCGACAATATGCTCAAATCGGCGATGGAATGCTCTCAAATCGGCAACGGAATGCTCATCGGCGACGGAATGCTTAATCGACGACGGAATGATCTGAAATCGGCGACGGTTCTCTTCTTTTAATGGTGACGGTTTGCTTCTCTTCTCTTAATGGAGACGGTTTGCTTCTCTTCTCTTAACGGCGAAAAATGCTCATCGGTGACAGAATGCTCTCAAATCAGCGACGGAATGCTCGTCGGTGATAGAATGCTCAATCGGCGACGGTTGGTTTTTTTTGGGTTATCAGCGATGGTTCTCTCATCATAACAGCGATGGATCTCTTCTCTTAATGGCTATGGTTCGCTTCTCGATGACAGTCCGCTTATTGGCGACGGTTGGCTTCAGCGTCGGAAGGCTTCAGCATCGCTTGGTTTTGGTGGCACTTGCTTCGACGTCGGTTGGCTTCTTCAGGTGACGATGAAGACACGGTGTGTTGTTTGTGTCTGGTGTTCAGAATTTAGGAGTGAAATGAAATGAGGGGTATGTGAACTAAAAGGATATTTACATAGGGGTCTTTAGCGACGCAATATTTCCGTCGCTAATGCTCATTTCGTTGTCGCAAAAGGTATTTTTTATGTTTTTTAGTGACGAATGTCAGTTTCGTCGCTAAAGAACCCAAGCTTTGTTAAAATTTAAATTCATATTTCGTCACTAAAGCATACTTTTAGTGACGAAATGTGATTTCGTCGCTAAAAACATATAAGTGCAAAACTATTATTATTTTTAGTGACGACTATTTTTCGTCACTAATTCTTACTTATAGCGACGAAAGTATTTTCATCACTAAAAATTTCAACTTTTAGCGACGAAATATTTCGTCACTATAGATTAATTAAGCTGGCACCAAAGTTTCCCTCTGCTGGCGCTCATTTTTCATATCACAATAGCGACGAAATTTATTTTTCGTCGCTAAATGTTATAATTTTTTTTTCATTATTAGTGACAAAATTCATATTTCGTCACTAAAGCTATATTTTTAGTGACGAAAAATATTTCCTCACTAATTTTAGTCACTAAAAATACATTTTGTTGTAGTGATAGTCACAACTTAAATTCCTTATAGTTGATGATACAATCCACCTTAACCTATAGTATAAGCCAGATGTGGGACTTAGTAAACACCCATACAACACATGCTGAACTAACTCAATATCGAAACCCATATTAGTCTAGAACAATGGATTCAATAGACTTGAAAGACGTGACATAAATCCTACAATCCCAAGTTTCATACACCATGCTATTGGGGTTTCTAGGCTATCTTATGGGCAGAGAGTAGATTAGTCCAGTAATGTTGAGGTCTATACCAATTCCTTAAAATGAAATAAACAAAAAAATCATAGGGAAGGAACCACAAAAAAAAAAAAAAAAAAAAAAAAAAAAAAAAAACGCCTCTCATATGGTACATTAGATACTCCACGTGAGTCAAAAATTGATGTTGCATAATTTCTACAAGGAATAATAGGTTATTGTTTTTCTATTTTATATAAACATAAAGCATTCTTGCCTAGATTCTTCCCTCCTTTAACAAAAGAAATGTTGGAGATTCAACTCATGGACGAGAGATTCAACCCATAGATGAGAGAGGTCTTGGCATGGGTAAGGAGATATGTCACGCCTCAAACCCGATACCCGGATTTGTGACAATGACCGGCATGCTAATATCAAGCCTAAACCTGATATTAACAAGAACCAACTTAACTTTTTGAAAACTTTTACAAAAGCTTTCCTCTTTCTTTTCAATCCTTGTTTCTTTACTTCTTGATATAATTTTTCACTTGATAGTCAGAGCATCTACACTGTACTCAAAATATAACATAATCCACTAGTCATTTAATTTCCACACTTTCACATAATACATCTCTTAATACTTTAAGGTACACAACTTTCTTTAGATCCTAAAATACACAATACTACAAAGCTAAACATCAAATTGCTAATTTAGGATCTATACATATCAAACTAAAACCAGCTCCTTCCAAACTCGACTAAGGCTCCCTCTACTCCAAAATAAAACCTGCTAACTGAAAGAGTGGAAGGGGTGAGCTACACAGCTCAATAAAGGTAAGATATATGAGAATTTAATAAGGATGCATGTAAATCAGATCATTTCATTCTATGAATATTCGAATAGGAGAACATTTTTTCATGCATAGTATTTTATACTATTCATAATAATAACTTATACGCTCTTCATAAAAAATAATTGTTCTCCTTTTTCTTATCAGGTTAATATTACCAAAACCTTTCAGATTAAACTTCTTTCATTTCCTACAAAGTCACCATATGTATATTCTCATTACAAAATAATTATTTTAACTTAAATCAAATAATCGGCAACTTTGTATTAAACTAGAAACATCTTGACCCAATAAGAAAATCTTTCTTTATAAACCTTTTCCCGAAAAATATTATAACTTTCATAGTCATAAAACTTAACATTTCATAAAGAACAGGTATCTGATAACTTTTAAACATAGCTTGTACTTTCATCAGAAGCTTTATCTTTATAGCACAACAGAACTTCAGAAACTTTTATGTTTGATGAACAACTTTTTCTTTCATCAGAAACTTCTTCTTGCCATGAGAGCTTTTACTTTTCACAATGCATTTTAACAAAATAATTCTCTCATGATTAATAACATAACATACATGTTCATAACATATTGGTTAGTCCATATCTGATAAGTTTGTACAGAGAAGGCCTCATCACATTTGGGTGACCTCATGTGCATGATATTTTCCTCTTTGAGAGGCCTGAGGGCACATCTCCTCAAGGTTTTATTCCTTCCCGCCATCCGTACACATTGGGGAGAAGGCCTTGTTCAAATTAGAGTTACGGGCAACCCCATTTCCTCTACTTTAAATGGCCTAGAGTTATGGGCAGCCTTATTTCCTCTACTTTAAATGGCCAAACAAATAACATTTTTCCATGGAAAGCCAGTAATTAACCCCTACTAGCAGAGTTCAGATCACTAGAGGACATAACCCGAAAACATTTCATACTTTACATCATACTGAAATTTCTTATTTTTCATAACATTTCATAATAATAGCATTTCCATTCTTTTCTTTAAACATCATGTTCGTGGAATCAGTAATAGCATCAATATGCTTAAATCATACACGTAAGTTTTCGAAACCTCACGAACATATCTTTGTCAGAATAATAATTATATACCATATCTCTAATCAAAAACCTTTTAATGCATAACATACTTTAAAATAACCTCATAACTTAACAAATACCCATATAACTTATCCCTTACCTGAAAGCAAAGGAACCGAGAGCCTACAGTCGACAGAGCTTAAACCTCGGGAACTGGTAACACCTAAACCAAATATCAAAGCTTATTACTTACTATCAATTATTCCTTATCATAAATTTACACATTCATCTCAAAGCCTATCTCTTAAAATCAAGGAAGTCCTAATCCCACCTCAAAGAGGTTTCCACAAATATAAAATACATTCATCAAACAACATGATGTACTAAATCATATAGAAACCAATTCATAAAATTTATATATGATTCTAACATACCAAAGGATGAGCATATTAAATTATAGCTGAAAACATTCACCCTAACTTGAAAATTAAATCCACAAATTCAGGTGTAGCATATGTTGTTCACTGCTCATTTCAGCAGCATATGCTCCATTTTTAAAATACAAAAGGACTGTCCACACACATCCAATTGTCATGAAATTTTACATAACTACTCCCCTGTATGTCCAGTATAAACCATAAAAATTTCGGAGTCAAAGAATAAACCCATGATTTACTAAAAATCACACAAGACAGCATACTCAAATCTGTCCTGACAGAATTTCTTGCAACTTAAAAATTAAACCATTATTTTTATGTTCATCCAAATTCTGTGAGACTACTTCCATAACAACCATGTGTGTCTTAGAATTCATAAAAACTACTCCTAGCATCCTAATTCACAGAATATGATTTAATACATATTTTTCTTGTTGTAAACATCAAATCTGTCACAGAGACAACTTCAGTACATATTCTTACAAAATCATCAACAAATAGGAATAGGCTTAATTTCATTTGGGTATTTTATACCTATAATAAACATACTAAAATATGTTATTAAACTTTCAATAAACCATAATATCATCAAACTTTCAAATCACTAAAACAAAATCATAATTCAGCCTATAAAATCAGGATAGAGGTTAAAGAAGTAGAAATAAACAAATGAAATTTTGATTACTTACCCCAACAATTTGAAGCTGAAATTTTAGTGTTAACCCTAGAATTTCTTCTTTAGAGAGGGATATTTTGTTTTGGTGAGAGAGGGAGGGCTGCCATGTAAGAAGGGGAGAAGAAAGAAACAAAGAACAAGGAAAAGAGTAGGGAAAGAGGGCTGGACTTTCTGTCTGGTGCAGCCAAGAAAATGAGTTAAGGGGAAGAATTTTGGGGCAGCAAAAAGGGGATAAAAGATGGGGACTTTGGGTGGAATACGTGTGGAGCTTAGGAAAAATCTCACCACCCACTTTTCAAATTTTCTTGCATTCACACTCACACCTTTCTACAAAAATAATATCACTTTGCATATACATACATACATATATATATATATATATATATATATATATATATATATCCTTACCTTTATAAAGTTATATCCATCACATTAAAAGAGGATATATGTTCTAATTACTTTGAGAGAGTATGAAGAAGAAATAGGATGGAGTCTTGTCTTTCTTTCAAAGTGTGGACCCATGGGTTTGACAAAAGGGACTTAAGAGAGTTCAAAGCACTTTCCTTAAGAGAAAAGAGAGTAAAGTTAGAGGTGAGAATTCTGATTTTGCATGGACCGGTGGAAATGGAGAGGCTTCTTGGATGTTTGTCTTGCCAAAAGTCAAGGAAGAAGTGAGGTGGAGCTTGGTGATTGCATGACCAACCAAGTCTTGGTCTCTGGGTTGTCAACATGCATGAAACTTTGGCATTATGTGTTGAATTTCAATTGGTTGCATGTGGGTGGAATTTCCACTATACTATCTCATGCATCATGCTTAATTAAAATACCAACTATGTATGTAATAACTTAACACACTTAATATAGTTTTGTACATGCTAAGTATATATTTATAATACAAATAGTCATTTCAATTATTTGTAATCTTTACAATTCATATTCAATGACATTATAAAATAATATGTTTATTAAATACTCTTATATTAATTTTTGTATGTAAGTGGCTTAAAATATTAATAATACTTAACCACTTAAACACATAGTTTAATTATAAAAATTGGGTTGGGGTGTTACAAGATAGGTGCCCTTCTTTTGTAGTTTTAGTTTAGTTACTATTAACCTTTAACCATGTGATAAATAGTTATTAAAAACTTCCATTTTTAAATTAAATCCCCCCTCACCCCACCAAATCAACCCTCTTTTTAATACTGGATGAAAAAAAAAATTTGGGGTTTTTCTTCGTTCAAAATTCGTATAGTGCATCAATACACCATTTCGTAGGACAAAAGAGACATACCTTTAGATTGATTCTTAATTCTACACCTAACCAATTTTGGTCCATTGCTATCAAGCTCTCATTGTTTGTCGCATTTGTGTCAACATCTCTACAACCTGCCTATTAGAGATATATTAGACATATTAGTCCAATGTAATATGCCCAAGCTCACTCCTACTTGTACTAGTAGTCTAGAGTTTAGTCACTGATATATACTCATGTTAGGGTTCATTGTAACACAAGTTATTGTACTACACTCTTACATAATAAACATATAGCCCTTAAGGGATTCCTCCGTGAATGTAGGCCGACAAGGCTAAACCACGTAACTCTCGTGTTCTCGAAATTCCTATTCTATGTTTCCTCTTCCGCATCCACTCTAGCATATACAACATAGTATAATACATCGCGTTCCTAATATATTTAACAAGGTATTAGAGCCAAACTTCATTCTTGGTATAAAACAAACATCTCTACATAATAGAGAAGATTCATACATGCATAGCACAGATCCACAGTACCCCTAATTGTTTTTAACTCTGAAAACCAAGCCATCACACAGCTTCCACGAATCACCATTGCTGTCTTGCCACTGTGTCTAAGAACATAGCCTAAGCAATCTGTGCCTCCCTTTCAAATCTATGCAAATCCAAGCTTGGCCTGATGAAACCAACACCACAGATGTGTTCCACAATCTCCCGCGACCAAAACCCAAGAACTCGACCTCCAACAACATCTGCATGCGCCACAACGCGTGGACAATGGCTTCGAAACCTTTCCCAAGCACCGCCAAAATTCTCGACTCCCAGGTTGGATTATGGTTACATGCGCTGCTCTGTCGGCCTTGTAGCTCGTCGATCTGCAAAACCCAAGAAGTCCGACCATCAATCTCGCCAACATGCACCCATATGCGCCGCCTAGGTTTTTGGCTTCTCCTCCACACGCTGGTGACATCGTACGCTCCTGCCACATGCTGAAGAACCCCTGATGATGTCATCTGATGTCATCCGATGACATCATCAGCCACACAAGCACGTCCATTCAGCCTTAGTCCACGTCATCGTATGATGTCAGCATCTCTGCAACTAATTCATGACCTAACCTGGAAACCTAGAACCGCCCCGGACTATATAGCTCATTGACTTTTCTTGATTGTTGACTTTGACTTTATGCGTTGACCATTGACCAAATGTCAAAATTTTCAAAAGAGCCTATCTTTCTCAATTTTTCCCGTAGATTTTGCTTTTGGACTCTGTTTCTTCATTTGAAACTCCAAAATTGGTCAATTGGCGCATTCTCATTTTGGTTTCTTCAAAGGCATCATCAAGGGATCTTCTCATGCTTATCCAACCTCAAGCCTTCATCGAGCTTCCACCTTGAGTTTAAGGGAGAGTGTTAGAGATATATTAGACATATTAGCCCAATGTAATAGGCCCAAGCCCACTTCTACTTATACTAGTAGTCTAGGGTTTAATCTCCTATATATACTCATGTTAGGGTTCATTGTAATATACGTTATTGTACTATACTCTTACATAATAAAGATGTAGCCCTTAAGGGATTCCTCCGTGGATGTAGGCCGATAAGGCTGAACCACATAACCTTCGTGTTCTCGGTGTTCCTATTCTATGCTTCCCCTTCCGCATCCACTCTTACATAACACATCGTGTTCCTAATATATTTAACGCTGCCATTTTTAAGTGAACTTTGTATATCCTTCGACAGCTGCTAGATGCATAGGTGTGTTTCCTTCTTTGTCCTGCTCGTTGATAAGACCCTTAAGTTCTGGTCTCTCCACAAAAAATTGGACTGCTTCCCGCATTCCACTTTCTACAACAACATGAAGAGCATTCTGACCCCTGTTGCACAACAACTCATATATATCTGGACAAGCTATGATGAGTTCATCATTACAAGAATATTGTCTTCCTTGGCCGCAATGTTGAAAGCAGACAAACCTTCTTTGTCCTTTACATATGCAGGCGAAGTACCATTTTCTAAAAACAACTTGACCAATTTCACGTTACCCATACCTGCGGCAATGTGTAGAGGAGTGCATCTTAACTTCTCGCCTTGTACAATCATAGAAGGATAACTTTGCATCACCCTTTTCACAAAATCTACGAACAGGATGTTGCTTAGGTTAGCACATCTACACAGTATATGGGTACGATAAATTTCTCCTAAAATAGTAATTTCCATTTTAATTTTGAAATATATTAAGATGAAGCTGATTGCTTGGAATATACTAAATGGGAAGTAAATCTTCTTACTTTATCTTGCCAAAGAATAAGAGTATAACTATTGGATTTTCTAAAATTTTATACAATAACACTATATACCCTTGACGAGGAGAAGGTATTTGGTATCAAATGATGGATTCAAATCTTTTAGATTTCCTAGAGTACTCTACCAATAGATTTCCTTAAATTTTAACAATTCTTTTGTGATTTAAAAATCTAGATTTAGCCATGTCAACATTCTACTAACAATACTCTTAAAATAATATAATAATGTTGCAAACAAAACAATTAAGATTATTGTTAGTGGAATGTTGACATGACAAAATCTAGACCATTAAATCATTTAAGAATGGTTAAGATTTAAGGAAATCTATTTGGTAAAGTACCCTAAGAAATCTAGAGGATCTGAAACAACAACGTTTGTTAATTCCTTAATTGTCATATCTATTTTTATTACTTTTTCAAATGTTAGTTTTAGTTTTCCTCCAAATTTTTGGTTCCCTCAACTTGAATCAACCCTCTTTTTTACGAGTGAAATATTAATCACTCTCCAATGAACGTGAAGAAACCAAAATTGATGCACTGGAAGGCTTAGATAGAACTTGGGTGATGAGAGCTTGCTCATCTACCACAGAGAAGGTTCAAGCGTTTGCCAAGTTCTTGCCAGAGTTAATACAGGCATCCATAAGATTATGTTGTACCATGACCCGTGATTCTGGGGTAAGAGAGCTGGGGTTGGCCTAAATGGAACTCACTTTAGGGTAGTCTGTGCACAAGTTGAACCCTTCTGATATGGACGCGTCCTGGCAGAGGTATTGGGTGTATGGCGTGCCCGTAGCAAAAACAGCTATTACAAACGTTATAACAGGATTACAATATGGTAGAATAACTATAATATTTTACAGATAACACTAGCGCCTAAACAAAAGGACAAAGGAATCTAAGGAGGTTATGGCTGAATAATACAACCACAAATAACAAAATTACAGCAAATTGTTCATCAATCACATAAGTAAAACTTGTTTGCCAAAGGAATAAGCTTAGCTTCTCATCAAACACAAGTCCAAAAAAGGAGCCGATCTCCAATAACAGTAACCTTAGAGAAGGCTTCCGCCGTAAAGATTACACACTTTCGAAAAAGGACCTAAATGACTTAAACTTTAACTCTTAACTTCTTAGAGAGTGGGTCTATCAAGAGTGAGAGAAAATTGGTAGCCTACGGATGCATGCCCCTATTCCTACCACTCTTGCTTTTCTCTGGTTTTTTGTGTTTTCTTTTCTTTTCTCTCCTTTTCTTCCTTGTTCTACCTCTACCTCCTTCCATGATAGTTGATCCTCCTTCACTGTTCACAGCTACTACCTTTTATATTATCTGCCATGATAGGATTTACCATTTTTACCCCTCAACTGCTTTTACCTCATTGTGGGCATCCTTCCAAGACTGTCCACTGCCCAGCCACTACCATTGCATTGTGTTGGTTGCACCACGCCTCATTCCCAGACAAAAATGGCTTGTCTTGTCTCTTACCTCTCTCTGTTTTCACTACTTTTATCTGGATAAGGGTTAAACCTCTCCCTCACCTACCTCTATGGCATGCATCTAGTGGTTCCAGCTCATACTTACTTCTTTTGGGTGAGATGCCATCCCAGTAGGATATTTCTCCCTAAAAAAGTTTAAGCAAGAACCCCAAATAGACTCTCTCTTTCTCTCCACTGCCAAACCATGCCCTCTAATACCCTTAACCTGAGGCCTACCTCCCATGTATTGGCTGGGTACAAGTAGGTGGTGTCTGGGCCCTGTGTGTATACTTCACTTCCATCTAAATCAATTACTTTTTTGGCCTTCACGCCTTTGATGTTGCCTCCATGTTTGTCTAATTCTGCTCTACATTCTAGTGGGTGTTTAACTCTTGTGGCATGAAAGATATATGAGCTTTTAGGCTCATGTTCTCTGCCTTTCATATCTTCTTTGGACTGGGCATTGCTTGGGTGAAGGCCCTCTCTTTCGTGCCTAGTCCATGTTCTCTTCTTTCTTGTGTTTGTGAGCCTCTTGGCTGGGGATCCTGCCATGTGACTTCACAATTCCTGTGATATCATTACCTCTCTTTTATTTCTTGTTACCCGTGGGCTTATGGGCTGATGCTCTTGCCATGCTAGTCCATTTTCCACATCTTTATCTCTTTTGGGCTTTATTGGCCAACATTCCTACTATGCCAACCCATTTCATTCATTCCTCGGCCCATTTACTTCTTGTTTACCTCTTTTACTCTCATAGGCTTTTTACTGGATCCTTTGGGCTTCCTCGGCCCAATTACCACATCTTTACCTCTTATTATTTTTCGGGCTTATTGGCCTTTAAGTCAATCCAATGAATTTACTAATTCATTTCTTGGGTTTCTTCAGCCCATTTACTTCTCCTTTACCTCTTATTGTTCCCATGGGTTTACTACTTCATTCCTTAGGCTTCCTTATCCCATTTACTTCCTCTTTTGTTCCCATGAGTTTACTACTTCATTAATTGGGCTTCCTCAGCCCATTTGCTTCCTATTTACCTCTTATTATTTTTGTGGGCCTACTAGCCATTATTCCTGCCAGTCTAGCCTGCTAGGCTTGCTTTACTATTTTCTCTCATCACTTTCTTCATATTGTTGAGCTTTTTCTGCTATTGTGCCCTTTTGTCAAAAGTGGGCATCAATAGGGGTTTTGTCTTATAAAGGTTTTCCTCATTAGTCAACAAATTACTGTGTTAAATTTAATTTTTGATACACTCTATATTAGACTTGTGATTTGTTATTGGTGCTTCCATGATATTGCATATAATCTAACCTAATTAATTAACTTAGGTAACTGAATTAATTAATTGGATTCAATTTATAACCTGACACTCTCATTCTTTGTTGTCTACTTCTTTTTTTCCTCCTTTAAGCCTTTCCCTCTCTAGATAGCTTCTTACTTTCTTACTTTTAGTTTTTTTTCCTGAATTCCATAGGTACTAAATTGTTAACACCTTAGAAGGTATGGAACATATTCTAGATGTAAGCATGTTTATTGTACAATGACAAACGTGAAAGTGCAACCCCTTTTTAATAGGTGTTTGACATCACACTGAGATTGCTGAGGCTAAACATCTTCACAGTTCAAACCAATAGATAATAGTAGTGTTGGAGCATTTTAATATTAAATAATTAAAATGAATTAATGTTATAACATAAATGTAAAGATGTGAGAGTGAATATGGAAGATGAAGAGTTGTGAAAATGTTTGATCCCACATTGAAAAGAAGAGAGACTATTTTATTCTTTTTAATTGTGGTGATTAATGGACTAACATGAATTGTCTCAGATATTGGGCTAGATACGTGCCCAAGAGGGAGGTGAAGAGTGGAGGTATCAAAAATGGAAATGAATCAGCCCCTTGGATCCTTCGACTTGACAGCCCATTCAGAATAATTACCATATCCGTTGGTGAGTAAATGGCCTGAATTAATACTCCATTTTTATTATGGACAATGAAAAGCCATTAACCCGCTTAATAGACTATCTGTTTGGGCCTATTCATTCTTTAGAAACGCCTTATCTCACCATTAATTGAGTAACTCCAGCCCATCAAATTAATATCCAACAATTAATCTTATAACACCCACTACATCAGAATAATGGACCTAATTGGGTAGTAATTTCGTGAGACCCATTGAGCCTATAAATAGACTCATTTAGACCCAATCCAAGTTACTACAATATACAATACACACTCAAAAAAAATAGAGAGGTTATTGGCAAGGAAGAGTGTTCTTTCTGGTGGAGCTTTGGGCTTGAACACTTTGTGTAGAAGTTGTTCTAGCCATACGACACTTGTTGGGCTGTTGCATCCTGGGGGAGACAAGTCAGAGAAGGTATGCACCGGTTACAAAATTTAGCCAACCAAGGGTTTGAATCTCCTTAAAGAGAGCGAGTGTCGTGCCTCAATCCAAATAGTGTTGTGTATTTCCTTTCTTTACATCAATAATATTCTAAAGTATTATTCAATTTCTCTTTGTGTGTTATTTCCATTATTATTGTGTTTGCACCAATAATTTTAAGGAGATTCAACACATAGAGCCTACATAAGAGAAACCAAATGAGCCTATTGGAGATCTCAACAAGCCCTTTCACTTTAAGGGAGCCCATTTCAAGAGGTGGAAAGGAAAGGTCCTCTTCTACTTGAGTCTTCTCAAAGTCTCCTACATCCTCACTGACAAGAATCCATCAGAAGTTCCTACCGATGAGATGAGTAAGGAAGAATATAGTCTCCATCAAGAAAAAATAGATAATTACACAAAAGATGAATATAATTGTCACTGTTATCTATTGAATTGTCTTGCCGATCATTTCTATGACTATTATGATATAACTTACAATTCTACTAAGAAAATTTGGAAAGCTTTACAAAGCAAGTATGATACCAAGGAGGCAGGTGCAAAGAAGTATGCTGCTAGTAGATTTTTCCGTTACCAAATGGTGGATGGAAAATCGGTGGTGGATCAAGCACAAGACTTCCAAATGATTATGGCAAAATTGAGATCTGAAGGCATAAAGATTGGAGACAATTTGGTGGTAGCTGGCATAATTGATAATCTACCACAATCTTAGAGGGAGTTCCAAAAGACTTTGCGGCACAAACAAAAGGAGACATCCTTGGAGACTTTGATCACATGCATCTGTGTGGAGGAGGAGGCTAGAGGACAAGATGCACTCAAGACACAAGAGAGCAATGGTAATTCCACCACAAAGGTAAACCTTATTTTAACCAATAATAATATGCCCAAAAATCATTTTCCTAAAAATGTTCAATTGAGGCCTAAAAAAAGAGCCTTTAAAATAATAATAGGCCTCAAGGAAGGGGAAACTCAAATAAAAATTATAAAAAGAACCAAGGACCCCCTTCACAAGATCAATTTAATAGATCCTGTTTTGTCTATGGCAAGAGTGGGCATATTGCTCGATTTTGCAAATTTCGGAAACGTGAATCTATCCCACAGGCTAACATAACCAAAGAGCCTTTAGTGGCTATGATTATAGACATCAATATGGTACAATACGTTGAAGTGTGGTGGGCAGATTCTGGTGCTAATAGGCACGTTTGCTATGACAAGAATTGGTTCAAATTGTACACTCCTTTTGAAGAAGAAAAAATTATTAGCTTGGTGACTCTAGCAAAACCAAGGTTCTTGGGAGTGGTGAGGTTGAATTGAAATTCACTTCTGTACGTGTGCTAACATTGAAAGATGTACTTTACACTCCATCCATGAGGAAGAATTTGATGTCAAGTTTTTTGCTTAACAAGGCTGACTTCAAGCAAACTATGGAATCTGATAATTATGTAATCACTAAAAAGGGATTATTTGTGGGCAAAGGTTATGCTTGTGATGGAATGTTTAAATTGAATGTTGAGAATAATAAAGTATCTACCAGTTCAGTTTATATGCTTTCTTCTATTAATTTTTGGCATGCTCGTTTGTGTCATATAAATAGTAGATATGGGGGAATCATGAGTAGTTTAGGATTAATTCCAAGACTATCAAAAGATTTTGAAAAATGTGAAACTTGTAGTCAAGCTAAGATTACAAGAAGGCCTCATAAAAATGTTGTAAGAAATACCGAATTGCTTGAGTTAATTCATTCTGATTTATGTAAATTTGAGGGAATTTTAACTCATGGAGGAAATAGATATATTATCACTTTTATTGATGATTTCTCAAAATATACAACTATTTATTTGTTGAAAATAAAAGTGATGCTTTTGAAAAATTTCAAGATTTTTTAAAAGAAGTTGAAAATCAATTTGGTAGAAAAATAAAAAGAATAAGAAGTGATAGAGGCCGTGAGTATGAATCAAGTGCATTCAACTCATTTGTTCAGTCTTTGGGAATTATCCATGAAACTACTGCACCATATTCACCTGCTTCTAATGGAGTGGCTGATAGAAAAAATAGAACTTTAATTGAGTTAACAAATGCCATGTTAATTGAATCTGATGCACCTTTACATTTTTGGGGTTAAGCTATTTTAACTGCATGTCATGTTTTAAATAGAGTGCCACATAAAAAGTCACACACCACACCTTTTGAGATGTGGAAAGTGTTAGGTTCTAAAGACTTAGGATTTTATGTATTTAGAACTCTAATGTATATTGTTGGCAAACCATGATTAAAACAATATGATTAGTCGTGTTTAGACTTGCCCAAAGTTGGTTCATTTATGTAAATTTGGAATAAGCTGATGCAAGAACCATTTAAGCTTCTCGGCCTGGTTTGATCAATCGAAGCTTAGGCTCGATCAATCGAAAATCGGGCCAAAGGCGTTTTTCTACAGAATTCCAACTCAGCCCTAATTTATTTAAAATGTTTAGGGTTTTCTTATTTTCCCTAGGTATAAAAGGCAAACCCTAGCCACGTTTTAGTATCGCTCATATTGCTATTTGTGTAAATTTCTTGTGAGATCTAGAAGAGCTTTCCTTTACACAATCTTAGGGTTTTCAAGGAAGAGATATTATCTACACATTGATGATCAATTCAATTGCTGCCATTGAAACTTAAAGAAACACAAGCAGGTGTGCTTGTATCTGGTGGTGAATCCAAGAAAGAAGGAGTCTGTGGATTCGGAGCTTGCACGTGGTTGTGTCAGTAAGTTCTATCGGTGGGTAGCAATAAGAAGTCAAGCATGGGGGCTTGTAAGTCTTATTGTATGAACTTCGATTCTTTCAAGATAGTGGATTCAGGTTTACCTTAAGGATAGCTAAGTTAAATCCTCCCCAGGTTTTTACCGGTTTGCTTTCCTGGGTGATCATATCTTTGTGTTATTTATATTTCCGCTGCTTTGCATGATATGATTGTTTGATTGTGATAACCTAGATTTGGAATTTGGACTAAGTAACAACTTGGCTAATTACCTAGGTTAATCCAATTGTGTTTTTAAGGGGTCTAAAAACTATCAAGTGGTATCAGAGCGGGTTGCTCTCTTGTTGTTGATCTTTTGATCACTGAGCTGATCCTTGACCCCTATTGTTATGGATTCTTGGAAAATCTTTTTGCTTATTTATCAACTTGCTTACTTTGTGTATTTGTCTCTTGTTGTTATTGTTAAATCTTTCCTTGGACGTCTTGGTCTTATTATATGTGATAATAATTATTTGTGTTATATTGCCTTAACTGCCTTAACAGCATGTGATTCTTGTCTTTGGTATTTGAATAGTAGTTGTTCTAGGCATATGACAGGAAACAAAGCATTATTCAAGACCCTCTTTGAAGGAAAGATTGGGACAGTCACTTTTGGAGATGGAAGCAAATCTGTGATTAGAGGCATTGAAACTGTGGACATTCTAAGGTTGTCAGTCTTTGAAGATGTTTGGTATGTTGATGGACTAAAGGCAAATTTACTCAGCATCAGTCAGATTTGCGACAATTGACTGAATATTCTCTTCAATAAGTATGAATGTGAGATACTTGATGGAGGAGGTGACTATATGTGTGTTGGTATAAGGACAGCGGACAACTGTTATGGACTGACACCAAGCATAAGCAACAAGTGCTTTAGTGCAAAGATTGATCAAGTTGATTTGTGGCATCAACAGTTGGGGCATGCAAGTCATAAGCAGTTAAAAAAGATTTCCAAATGTAATGCAGTTGTTGGTTTACCTAAGTTTGAGAAGATAGATAAGTGCATATGTGGACCATGTCAGATAGGTAAACAGATAAAATCTAAACATCTGTCTGTAGCAAGTGTTCAAACTTCAAGAACTCTGGAATTACTGCACATTAATCTTATAGGTCCTGCTCAAGTTCAGAGTTTAGGAGGAAAAAAATATATTCTAGTGGTTGTGGATGACTTTACTAGATATACTTGGGTTGTGCTTTTGAAATATAAAGCTAAGGCTCCTGAGAAGATGATACACCTGTGCAAGGAATTGCAGGTTGAAAAAGATGCTGTGATAGCCAGGATCAGAAGTGACCATGGAAGAGAATTTAAGAATACCAAGCTGGCTACTTTCTGCAATAATCAAGGTACACATTAAGAGTTCTCTTCACCCAAGACACCTCAACAAAATGGAATAGTTGAACAGAAAAATAGGGTTGTTCAGGAGATGGCACAAGTCATGCTACACAATAAAAAGTTGCCCAAATCCTTCTGGGGAGAAGCAGTTAACACTGCTTATCATACACTCAACCGAGTGTATTTCAGACCTGATTCCAAGAAGACTCCTTATGAACTCTGGAGAGGAAAGAAGCTGGTTGTTAA
This sequence comes from Quercus lobata, assembly GCF_001633185.2. Lineage (NCBI taxonomy): Eukaryota > Viridiplantae > Streptophyta > Magnoliopsida > Fagales > Fagaceae > Quercus > Quercus lobata. The sequence continues at coordinate 27,910,981 of NC_044906.1, read as the reverse complement.
GTATTTCAGGATATTTGGTAGTGATTGTTACATTCTACGTGATAGAGAGAACTTAGAAAAATTTGATGCAAAGAGTGACAAGGGATATTTTCTAAGGTACTCCTCTACTAGTAAAGCATATAGAGCGTATAATCTAAGAATCAAAACAGTCATGGAATCATCAAATGTTATGATCAATGATAAAGTATGTCCAGAAGCACATTCAGAAAGTACTGCTCCGGTTCAAGATAAGCCTATGGAGGTTAATGACTCACTTCTTGTTGATTATGTTGGGAAGCATAGTGATGAAGAGTTAATGGTGTTGAATGATGCAATTTCTATGCCATCAAGTCCGGAACCATCCACTCTGGTTCATGAGACTCAACAGTCTCAACATGAGTTTCGTCCTTCATCAGAACAGAAAGGTACATCCACATCTCTAGTTAAAGGTCCTTCCTCTAGAGTAAGGCTTAATCATCTCTCCTCAAATATATTGAAAAGTTTGAATGATAACATGAGATTAAGATCAAAAGCCTTAAGTGTAATTACACACTCATGCTATCTATCCCAATTTGAACTGAAAAGGGTAGATGAGGCACTTCAAGATGCTGATTGGGTAAACTCTATGGATGAAGAACTTCATCAATTTGTTCGAAATGATGTGTGGGAATTAGTTCCTAGACCAAAGGGTATAAATGTAATTGGAACTAAATGGATCTTTAAGAATAAGTCAGATAAACATGGCACTATTATCAGAAATAAATCAAAACTTGTTGCTCAGGGTTACACACAAGTGGAAGGGATTGACTTCGATGAGACCTTTGCACCGATAGCAAGATTGGAATCCATTAGGATACTGTTGGCTATAGCTAGTCATCTGAACTTCAAGCTATATCAAATGGATGTCAAAAGTGCTTTCTTGAATGGAATGTTGCAAGAAGAGGTATATGTTGAACAACTGAAAGGTTTTGTTGACCCTCACAGACCGGATGATGTGTATAAATTGAAGAGAGCTTTGTATAGTTTAAAACAAGCTCTACGGGCTTGGTATGATAGATTGACTGCATATCTCACTAAGCATGGCTTCAAAAAGGGATCTGCAGACATTACTCTCTTCATAAGAAAGGATAAAAATAATTTTGTTGTAGTTCAAATTTATGTTGATGATATTGTTTTTGGTGCTACTAATGACTCTCTTGCTCATTCTTTTGCAAATGAAATGAAGGCTATGTTCGAAATGAGAATGGTTGGTGAACTAACTTATTTCTTGGGATTACAGGTGAAGCAAACGGACTCAGGGATCTACATCAACCAAGCAAAATATGCAAGGAATCTAGTCAAGAGATTTGGACTGGACAATGCTGCACATGCCAGAACACTAATGGCCGCCAATGCAAAATTAACAAATGATCCGTCAGGTGAGTCTGTTGATGTTACATTATACAGAAGTATGATTGGATGCCTTTTATATTTGACTGCTAGTCGGCCTGATATTGCCTTTAGTGTTGGTGTTTGTTCTAAATTTCAATCTAATCCTAAAATTTCACACTTGAATGCTATCAAAAGAATCATTAAATATGTTGGTAGAACTTGTGATTATGGATTATTTTATAGTAAAGAGTCTAATCTGTCTCTTGCTGGTTTTTCTGATTCTGATTAGGCTGGTAATGTTGATGATAGAAAAAGCACCACTGGTGGGTGTTTTCATGTTGGAGCCAATCTTGTTGCTTGGATGAGTAAAAAGCAAAATTTTGTGTCTTTGTCTACTGTAGAGGCAGAATACATTGCTGCTGGAAGTTGTTGCTCATAACTTCTTTGGATGAAAAAGGTTTTAACTGATTATGGGATATCCCAAGATACCATGGTTGTTTACTGTGATAACTCTAGTGCTATTGACATATCTAAGAACCCTGTTCAACATTCTAAGACTAAGCACATAGAAATTAGGTATCACTTCATTAGGGATCTTGTTAAAAAAAAGATTGTGTGTCTTGAGTATATCCCTACTAAACGTCAGAATGCCGACATCTTCACTAAACCTCTTGATAGAAGTAAGTTTGAGACACTTCGTCAAGTAATTGGTGTGATTCTGTGTCCCTAATCTGTCTTGGCCTTCTTGGTCCTTGTGCTTCGTTGCTCTTCCCTTTGTGACCTTTTGTTTTTTGGTTTTGTGTTTTCTTTGTTTCTAGGATTTGCATTGCATAACATTCATGCATTTTTTTTGAAGTCTTTTTAAAATAAAAATAAAAATAAATATATAAATATATATATATATATATATACATATAAAGAGGGAAGCAAAAGGATCCAAATTGTGTTTTGCACTATTTTCATGGTTTTTGAGAACAAGGTTGGTCAATTTATTTTCACATACATGTCTTTTGTATCTTGTTTAGCTTTGATGAGCTTACTTATTGCATTTTACTAGTTGAAACTTTGTAGTGCATGTTGTGTGGGAAAGATGTTTCTGGTTTTGATCACTTTGTCATGATCTTAAAGTCACATGTCTTTGACTTTCAGACTTGAACTTTTAGAGAAAGACATAAATAACCATCTCACCACTGTTCACTAGCCAATCATGAACACCTTAGTGCATATCGTAAGATTTTGTACTCAAAAAAGTGTAGCACATGCACAAAAAGAACATAAGGTGTAGCCTCGGTTTAAATGCTAAAATTGATGTGTACATTATTGGACTTAATGATTAAATCTATCAAATAAAATTGGTGTGTACATTATCCTGGCTATTTTAATAAGTTTCTGAATAATTAAAATTTGTGTATACAATATGAGGCAAAATCAAGAAACTTACATGATTGCAAGCTTATGATCTAGGATATGTGTGAGTTATATGATGTAACTCTTTTGGTGATAGTCTCTTTCAAATTCTATGTGATGAATTTTGTAGAAATTGTGATTGATTTCTATTTACATATCACCTCACATGTTTTTCAAGCTTTTGCTAGTTGTACACACTACACAAGTTACTCTTTGCTAAACATTGTACGTGTTATTGTGTGTCTTTGGTCTGACCAACCAAGTTTGCAAATACTTTGGTTTTTGTGCAAAACTGATTTGATGCTTGAAAATTTATGGAGAATGTAGGAAATTTTAATTTTGGGAAAATTGGGCTTCAATCCTTGTTTTTGAAAATCATATAATCTCATACTCATGCATTTTGTTCCTCAATTTCAATGCTTTGAGATGTTTCTAAAACTTTTTCAAAAACTGTGTTTTCTCAAAAAAATTTGTGAGTCTCTGTCTGTTTCAATTGATCGAGTCTGTTTTTCGATCAATCAAAATTGATTCTAAAATTTAGGTGAACCTCTGTTTGTTTCAATCGATCGAACCTAATACTTCAATCAATCGAAAGTCGTATGAGAAGTTTTTTTAAAAACTGTTTTTCAGTTGTGTCAAACACTTTTTCAAAAAGTTCTTTAACTTTTCTCTCTCCATACGACTCGGTCAAGGCTCAATCTCAAATTTTTGTCGTTTTCGTCCATTCTTTTTGCAAGGTTTTCCTCTCCCAAGGCCGGTAAGACCTTTATACCCTCCCCTTTGCATTTATTTTCATGTTTTCATGCATAAACTCATGCATTTTGTTGGGATTTTCAGACCTTTTAAAATTTGGGATTTTTGTTGAATCAAGCTTCTTTTTCTGAAATTGATCATTGGGTTTTGTTCCTATATTGTAATAATCATGTTACATGATGATTAATTTGATCAATTTGGTGTTTTGTGAGAAATTGAAAATTCTAGGGCTTGTAGTGAACCCTAATTGGGGATTTTGTTCAAATTTGTTTCAACTGATAAAATTGGCTTGTTGAAGTGATGTAATTGATCATTTTTTTATGTAATCTATCTTATGTAATGATCAATTCGTCAATTTATTACAAATTGATCAAGTGGTTTTTCAAAATTTTGGGGTTTTTGTTAAAAACTCTATGCTCAAGCCAAATTTGTGAACTTGAACTTAATTTGAACTTAATTGCAGTACATTAGGCCCTGCATCACTACATTTAATTTGTTCATGCATCATATAGATTTTTATTCTAATTTTTTTTGTGCTAACTTGCAGTCTGCCCTTGGTTTTTTTGTTTTATTTTCTTGCTTTGTGTCTTGGTCCTTATCCTAGCACCATGCCTAGGAAAACTAGAGCCAATAGGACCCCCTCCACTTCCTCTGAGCCTCCCTCTAGGAGTGAGGTGTTTAGGAATGACAAAAGCAGAGAGGCCTTTGAGAAACTGAATTATAAGCGTAAGATTTAGGCTAAGCATTCTGTGGTTTTAAATGAGATTGATCCTGCCATTAGGGCTAACTTTGAGTCTAAAGGTTGGTTGTCCCTATTAGAGATAGATCATCTACTCCTGACCACCTTGATTAGAGAGTTCTTCTCGAATCTCTCTTGCCACATCTATGATTCCAACACCCTTATTAGGAGTTGGATACGAGGTGTTGAGTTCACCATTACTCCTCAGATAGTGGCTGAAGCTCTTAGGGTTCCGGTCATCAGGGAGCCTGACTATCCTTATGATGAGTCTCCACCCTTAGATGTCGTCATGTCATACATCACTGGGTTTTCTATTTAGTGGGGTTCTGATCCTCGGATCACGTCTGCTAAGCTTACCGAGACTGCTTATCTTTTCTTTAAGATAGAATGTCATTCTTTGTGGCCTATTTCTCATCTCCACACCATCCCTCTAAAGCGATGTGTGTTTTTGTATGCTTTTGTTTCTGGTGCGTCTATCAATTTTCCACATCTATTCCTTCGTTCTTTGAACGAGGTTCATAGGAGTTTTGTTGTAGGGCATGCGCTTATCCATCCTATTTTCATTTATAAGATTTTGTTGTTTCTTGGTCTAGATGGTTTCCCTTCTAGTGAGCCTGTTCATGTTGTTGCTCCCATAAGTGCCACCTTTCTTAGGCAGAGGGTTGCTTACTTGAGAGTTGATCCTACGCGTCCTAGAGGTGCGCCTTCTAGTGTTGTTCCCCCTCCTCCCTCTTCTACAGGTGCTGATGCTGCTGAGACGTCTGGTGCTACTGCTGCTAATGCTGATGTTCCTCCACCGACTACTTCGGATGATTCAAACATTCGACGTATGTTGGATCATGTCTTGACCGTTCAGGCGACTCATGAACAGATTTTGGTGGACGTGTTCGATGAGATCCGTGCTTTACGCACAAAGTTGGCACAGTTTAGACGATCTTCACCCCCACGTCCCTTTTGATAATAGATTTTGATTGCCCTTTGGCATTCCGTCACAAAAAGGGGGAGTACATATTTTGAGCACTTGTAGAGTTCTGTCTTCAAGGGGAGAGTATTTTTTGTTGGTTGGAGCTTATGGAGTTTAGATTGTATCTAGGTGCTTCACATTGTTTTTTTTTTTTTTTTTAGCTCTTGCCATACTTTTGTTGAGATATTCATGCTAGGGGGAGTTACTTTTATTGCTTTATATGTTTCTTGTTTTCAACTGCTTATTGATTTATATTTATGAGTTTTTCATTGATATATGTCTTTATTGTGTATTGTTTGAAATCAAGAATTTATTTTGTTTACTTGTATTTTCCACACATGCGGTTATGCATTTTGTTTAATGTTTCAGGAAAAATACAGGTTGATTCAATTGAGCTGCTGTCTACACTTGCAACTGATGGATAGTAGTTAGGATTGGATTTATTTTTATGAGCATTACTTTTGTAAAGGGATTTTCTTTGTAAACTTTGAGCTTCTAGTTGTGTTTTTTCACAGATTGCCAAAGGGGGAGTTTGTTAGGTTCTAAAGACTTAGGATTTTAGTATTTAGAACTCTAATGTGTATTATTGGTAAACCATGATCAAAACAATATGTTTAGTCGTATTTAGACTTGCTCAAAGTTGGTTTGTTTATGTAAAGTTGGAATAAGCTGATGCAGGAGCCATTTAAGCTTCTCAGCCTGGTTCGATCAATTGAAACTTAGGCTCGTTCAATCGAAAATCAAGCCAGAGGCATTTTTTTGCAGAATTTCAACTCAGCCCTAGTTTGTTTAAAACGTTTAGGGTTTTCTAATTTGCCCTAGGTATAAAAGGCAAACCCTAGCCACATTTTATTGTCGCTCATATTGCTATTTGTGTAAATCTCTTGTGAGATCTAGAGGAGCTTTCCTTTACACAAACTTAGGGTTTTTAAGGAGGAGATATTATCTACACATTGATGATCCATTCAATTACTGCCATTGAAACTTAAAGAAACACAAGCAGGTGTGCTTGTATCTAGTGGTGAATCCAAGAAAGAAGGAGTCCGTGGATTCAGAGCTTGCACGTGGTCGTGTCAGTAAGTTCTACTAGTGGGTAGCAATAAGAAGTCGAGTGTGGGGGCTTGTAAGTCTTATTGTATGAACTTCAATTCTTTCAAGATAGTGGATTCAGGTTTACCTTGAGGATAGTTAGGTTAAATCCTCCCTAGGTTTTTACCAGTTTGGTTTCCTAGGTGATCATATCTTTGTGTTATTTATCTTTCCGCTGCTTTGCATGATATAATTGTTTGATTGTGATAACCTAGATTTGGAATTTGGACTAAGTAACAACTTGGTAATTACCTAGGTTAATCCAATTGTGTTTTTAAGGGGTCTAAAAACTATCAGAAAGGACATAAGCCAAATTTGGGATATTTGAGAGTATGGGGTTGTCTTGCTTATGTAAGGCTTACTAACCCTAAAATGCCTAAATTAGGTATAAGAGCTACTACCTGTGCTTTTCTTGGTTATGCGATTAATAGTGCAGCCTTTAGATTTTTTGATCTTGAAAAAAAAATAGTTTTTGAATCTAGTGATGCAATTTTTCATGAAGAAAAATTTCCTTTTAAATTGAAAAATAGTGGGGGTGAGGAAAATATTTTGTCACAACCTAGTTCTTCTACTTCACATTTACAAAATCAATAAAATTTTGAAATGGAACCTAGGAGTAAAAGAGCTAGAGTTGAAAAGGATTTTGGTCCTGATTATTGTGTTTTTAATATTGAGGAAAATCCCCAAAATTTAAAAGAGACTTTAACATCACCTAATGCTATATTTTGGAAAGAGGCTGTAAATGATGAGATGGAATCTCTAATTTCTAATAGAACTTGGAAATTAGTAGATCTTCCACTGGGTTGTAAGACCATAGGTTGTAAATGGGTCCTTAGAAAAAAGTTGAAACCAAATGGATCAATAGATAAGTTTAAAGCTAGACTTGTTGCAAAAGGCTTTAAACAAAAAGTTGATCTTGATTTCTTTGATACATTTTCTCTGGTAACAAGAATTACATCTATTAGATTGTTAGTTGCTATTGTTGCAATTTTTGATTTGAAAATTCATCAAATGGATGTAAAAATTTCTTTTCTAAATGGGGACCTAGAGGAAAAGATTTATATGGACCAACCTGAAGGCCTTGTAGAGCCTGAACAAGAAAGCAAGGTATGTAAGCTAACTAAATCCCTATATGACTTAAAACAAGCACCTAAGCAATGGCATGAAAAGTTTGATTCCTGTATGATTGAGAATGGTTATAAATCAAATGAATGTGATAAATGTATTTATTCTAAATCGTGGAATAATTTACATGTTATTATTAGCCTCTATGTGAATGATATGTTGATTGGCTCAAATATACATGTTATAAATGAAACAAAAAATATGCTTAAAAGCCATTTTGATATGAAAGATCTCGGTGAGGCTAATTTTATTTTGGGCATGAAAATTACAAAAACATGTGATGAAATATTTCTTGACCAATCACATTATTTTGAGAAAATATTGAGAAAATATAATTTTCATGATCACAAAAGTGTAGCTACTCCTTTTGATTCTAGTGTTCATTTATTTCTTGTGAATAATGATGATGAGATTTTTAATCAAAAGGATTATGCTAGTATCATTGGTAGTTTGCGTTATGCTACTGATTGTACTAGACCTGACATTGCATATGCAGTAGGAGTGCTTAGTAGATTTACTAGCAAGCCTAGTAAAGATCATTGGCTAGCTATTGAGCGAGTCATGAGATATTTAATTGGTACCAAAAACAATGGATTATTCTATAAAAAGTACACTGCTGTGATTGAAGCTTTTAGTGATGCCGATTGGAATACTTTGTCAGGTGATTCTCTCTCTACCACTGGTTATATTTTTATCTTAGGTAGTGGTGCTATTTGTTGGAAATCTAAAAAGCAAACAATAATTGCTAATTCAACAATGGAAGCTGAATTAATAGCATTAGCTTCAGCTAGTGAAGAGGCAAATTAGCTTAGAGATTTGTTATATGAAATTCCACTTTGGGAAAAGCCAATTCCACCTATATTAATTCATTGTGATAGCACTACCGCAATTGGCAGAGTTAAAAACCGTTACTACAATGATAAATCTAGACCTATAAGAAGAAAGCACAGTACTGTGCGATCTTATTTGAGTAGTGGCATCATAACTGTGGATTATATTAAATCTAATGATAATCTTGTAGATCCATTTACCAAGGCCTTGGCAAAAGATAAAGTCTGGAATACATCGAGGGGGATGGGACTAAAGTTCATAGAATCATGAGCCATGTATGAGGATACCCAACCCAAGGACCAAAGATCCTGAGAATTGGGTTCAATGGGAAAAACGAATCATATGATGGTCATAAGAAATGCACTATTTATTTTTTAATTATTTATTTTGTAAATAATTTTTTAATTGTTCATCCCTATGATGTAAGTGCATTTATCCTGTAATGTGGAGAGGTTGAGTAAAAAACTCTTAATGAAATTTGTAACTCGTATGAGTGGGGTGTCAGAATTACAGGAGCACCCTTGACAAAATTTCACCTATGTGAGTGTGGGGGTGGGGCCGCTCCCTATGAGATTTGGACTTAATCTCAAATACACTCATGAAACCGGGATCAGCACATGGCCACAAAGTGCTAGCTATAAAAGCTCATGTCAACACCTGGGTTGTTATGTGTAAGCAGTGATGCTTAATTTCCCTAAAGCAGTCCTAGTTCAAGTCGGAGACCACTACGACTCTGGAGTTGAGATCGTTGTTTTACTAAGTGAAAGTTCAATGCAGAGCACACCTTCATGATGCATAGTGACTCTTCTTTGCCTGGTAATCTCTCTTTAACTAAAATTTAATATTAAAATGAGTAGGGGATTGTTGGAGCATTTTAATATTAAATAATTAAAATGAATTAATGTTATAACATAAATGTAAAGATATGGGAGTGAATATGAAAGATGAAAAGTTGTGAAAATGCTTAATCCCACATTGAAAAGGAGAGAGACTATTTTATTCTTTTTAATTGTGGTGATTAATGAGCTAACATGAATTGTCTCAGATATTGGGCTAGATACGTGCGCAAGTGGGAGGTGAAGAGTGGAGGTATCAAAAATGGAAATGAATCAACCCCTTGGATCCTTCTACTTGACAGCCTATTCAGAATAATTACCATATCCATTCGTGAGGCCCATTGAGCGAGTGTCATGCCTTAGTCCAAATAGTGTTGTGTATTTCCTTTCTTTACATCAATAATATTCTAAAGTATTATTCAATTTCTCTTTGTGTGTTATTTCCATTATTATTGTGTTTGCACCAACAAGTAGTAATACTATGGAGGCTAAACATCTCATTTTTATCATTTAGTTATTGTAAGGATTTTTCTTTTTCTCTTTTTTTGTTTTTTTGCAATCATTTTAATCATTCTTATGGTATTTTGTAATTTTGGAGGTCCAGAAGTATATTGTTCATTTTGAAATTTTAAGAAATATTTCTCTATTTATGGAAATTCTATGGATATTTTGGTCATTTTTTAGTCCTAGGGTATTTTGCTCATTAGGGGGTTAGTTTTCTACATTGGAATATAAAAGACAAAAAGGACTAAACTTTGTGGTTTTATATTTGGAAAACACCTATAGAAGCAATTTAAAATAATCACTACAAAAACAAATCTTTTATGGCAGCAATATTGTTTTATAGCAATGATTTTTATAGTGGTGATTGGGAAACCGCTGCACAAAAAAAAAAAAAAAAAAAAAAAAAAAGTATATTTTAGCGGTTGCCAAAAAACCACTATTACAAAGACTTATAGTAGCATTTGAAAATCCGCTACAATAAACCCTCTTTGATAGTCTTTTTTTTTTAAGCATTACAAAAAAGACCACTGTTATAACTCATCTTTTTTGTAAAGTGAGTATGAGGGTGAAGGTGGACGGTATATGGTTTTTATAACCACTATGTTGATGAGAAGGTGGAGTGTGCTATGCGCTGCAACCATTGAACAATGTATAGTGTGTTATGACTAGTGGGGTCCGGTGTTGCTTTTTAATTTTATTATCTAATTGTTAAGTATACCACTAAGTAAGTCTAAGTTAAACAGTCTATATATTCAAACTGTCACTTTGATATTCTAAATTAAAAGACAAAAAATCTCAACTTTATTAATTGTTCTTCAACAGAGCAACCCCCACTTTACTCCCTAACTTTTTAAAAGCACACCTTCAATTATTTTAATAAAAAGATTTAGATAGCTTAGTTAGAGCGCTCAAACAAGAGAGGGAGAGAGAGAGAGAGCAAACAAACTTAAAAAGAAATGAGTGGGAATTAGGGTTTAGAGAAATTATAAATTACTAAAGTAATTTTTTTAAGGGTATTTATTTTGTTGTTGTTTGAGCTAATATCTTATTTGGTTGATTGGTGATGAAGCGTGAGTTCGTCAGTCAAAGTGGGCAAATGGAACCAATCCCCAGTCTATGTGAATGTATCCTCAAAGATGGTAACCGGTGTGGTGCCTGCCACAACGTCTCCGATGCCAAAGTCAGTACAAGGGAACCCTTTGTAAGTTAAAACAGAATCGTAGAATAACACTAAAATTATCTGAGTATCTCTTGTACCTTGTGTTGATATTGTGAGGGCCTTATTTATGTTTTTGCAGCTTCTAGCCGTTGGGGTAGTTATGGTGGCCTTAATGTCCCTCTTGGTAACATTTCATGCTTTGTAATGTGGTTTCAATGTGCTCCAATGGTTCATATAGCTGGCTCTGTAACTGCTCTGGGTATAATTGGTCGCATTGAATGGCCAGGTTGCCTTCATCAGTGATGTGGGTATTTGTTTAGCTCGTCTGAGGATGTTCTTGTCTGTATCATTGAGATTGTCTCTGGGAGACGAATTCGTCAGTCCCGTCAATTGGGATAATTTTATTGTTTAAGACGTTGAGATTTATGTTAGGGGCAAGATGGATTTTATTGGGTTCAAATTCAAAACCATTATAAAATATATAGACGTAACTCTGTCCCAATTGAGAAGGCGTTGAAAGGTTATCAACAAACTCATTATTGAAAAAGTAAAGCTATAAACACAATAGTTTTGGAATACTCACGAGCTATTTTGGATTTTCTTTATGGGGAAGGGTGTTGTTACTGGGCAAGGCTAGTTCTCTATAAACTAAATTTTGAACATCCTAAATAAATTTACATTATACGATAATATTTTTTTGAACAGTTATTAGAGTACTTGGAAGGACTTCAAAGACTAAAACAATAAAAAGAAACCTAAAGGATGCAAAAATGATTATAATTTGTATTTTAACCTAAAATTTGCGTAAATATATACTAAGAGATATTTAATATAAATAACTCATAAGAAGATAACATAATCATTATAATATATATAAATATATATATATATATATATATTAAGGATTTTTGTTACATAAATAAACGGTTCCCCCCCCCCCCTTTTTTTTTTCTAAAGTTAAAATTCCCGGATAAATGAAAGAAATAATTCAACAATTAGATACATACTAATTTATTTCCAAATTATATTGCTTGTATACAAATTTTCATAATGTTGAATAAATCAACTTTGGCTTTCATTATTTTGGGGGAGGGGCAATTAACACTGATTGATTTTCGCATCCGATCATGATTTCCCACATGCTCGCAAAATAGGCAAAGAGCATAAAGCAGATGGAAAAATAAGTTAAAAAGTCTAGCAAAATTTCAGATGTTGGTCTGGTCTTTTTTCTTTGTTTCGAAATCTTAAAGTAGTGGATGAACATTCCGACGGCTGAGAAAAGAAAGGAGAATGAATTAGCAAACAGAAAGAGCCAACAGGCTGAGTGATTTCTTAAAACTGGCATGCCCGTATTACTGTCGTATCCGCCAGGCAGTTGGAAGGCTGCTGCGTAGGTGACAGTTGTAATGATTGTTATTGACGTTAAACTGAAATTGGAAATGTTCTCCTGGTCATCTGTAGCCATAGACGCGCCTTTGTTCTCGGTAGTCTGCACTTCTTTCGGAGTCTGGTCGTCATCTACTCTGTTCTCCTGGTCATCTGTAGCCATAGACGCGCCTTTGTTCACGAGAGTCTGCACTTCCTTCGGAGTCTTGCCGTCATCTACTCTGTTCTCCTGGTCATCCGTAGCCATAGACGGGCCTTTGTTCTCGAGAGTCTGCACTTCTTTCGGAGTCTGGCCATCATCTACTCCTTCCAAATTACACGTACCCATAATTTTTTTCTGCGAGCGTTGAGAAGGAAATGTCACTTACTAATACCTGAAATTGCAATTTCTTTTTATCGTAATCTTGGCACATGCATGGTTGTAGGGGTGTCAATTCGGGTTAGTGTGTCGGGTTCGTGTCGTGTTAAGATAAGGGTATTCGACTAAATGGCTCAACCCTAACCCGACTCATTTAATAATCGTATTATGATCCTTCAATCCTAACCCGACCTGTTAATAAGGCTGGTTGACCTAACCCAACCCATTTGACACACTTAATAAACGAGTCGTGTTGGGTTGACAAGAATGTAATACAACTCATTTCAACCTGCATAATATTAAATATAATATTCATCTAGAAATAATTTTTTTCCATCCCAAAAGCAATGCATACACTTCAAGTCTTCAACCCATATTCTTGTAATCTTTAAAAGCAATACCATTAGATCTAGTTTATAAACTATCTTAATAAACCCACTTGCAAGATATGTAAATGGTGTCCAACACTAATACAAACACCAAAAAAAAAAAAAACACACGACACAAGACAAATGCTACTACCGTGGCCTTAATCAACAATTAATATATCTCATATATTAATAATGGCACATGGGCTTAAAGTTTATAGAACAAAAGCATTATGCAGAAAAAATAAACACATGAGAGAGAGAGAGAGAGAGAGAGCAATAACCGGTTTGAGACTTTGAGTTTAAGAATTGGACGTGAAACTATTAGATAGTAAAGTGAATAGTAGGGCTGAAAAAAAATATATATATATATATATATATATTTATAAGAAGGTTTAGAGATTTAGGGTTTTTAGGATTTAGAGATCTAGGGTTTGTAAAGTTACAATTTCCAATTTTATCCCTTATAAGTTTTTGTAATTACTCACTTTTCTTTTTAAATTGAAAATATATGTTGGATATAAAAGGTATTTGACAAATCTAAAATAAAATAAATATTTATTTGTTATACAAATTAAATGGGTTGTGTTAAGTGGGTTGTTTTGGACTGACACAAATAAATTGGCGTATCAAACGTGTCTATTATGGGTTACGCGGGTTGACCCGTTTATAACATATTTATTATCCTGTCACTTTCAGGTTGATCCGTTTATAACTCAAACCCATTAAGGTCCAACCCTAACCCGAAAAAATCCATGTCGTGTTCGTGGGTTGAGTCGAGCATTAACAGTCCTACATGGTTGGGAGTGGGATCCCTCAAGCGGTCAACCCCGCCTTATTATTATTATCAGGTTCAGATGTTTTCTTGCACAAAAGAATATTAAAAGTCAAAAGATTTCGGTCCATATGGACAAGGTCATGCAGTTCAATGACAGGCTTGATTCTCTCCTTGAAGACAATATTGATTCCAATCAGACTCTACCAATTATTTGTAAGCAAAATAAATAAACAAAAAATATATATAATTCATAAATAAATATTTATATAAATTTCATTTACTAAGCCAAATGTTAATGTATATATTAGAATATATATTTTTGAAGTCTAGTGCTTTTATGCATTAGATTGGATCTATTTGGATGTTGACATGTGTCAAATATCTTTCATGTATTCACATCTCAACAAGCCCAGCATATTGGACTAAATCCTTATCTTATATATTTTACATTTTGTTTTATATGTTTATTTCGAATTAAAATCATTCTTTTATATAGCTCCATCACAAATTAATTCATAGGTTATCAAATTTACAAACTATAAAAAACAAAAAAACAAAAATCAAATTTAAAAACTAATACGTTATATATTACTTTTTTATTTAATGATAAAAGACTTTACTAAATAAACAAACTACGACTCATGCATTACATATTATTTTATCAAAAAATATATATACTTTTTAATCAATATATATTCACTATGCATAGTGTTAATAGACTGACCTTAAATTTCATAGAAAGCTTGTTGTTTGATTGAATAATGTCAGCTGCGGTCATCCCTTCCTCGTTCCTAGCCCATTTGTCAATTCTCCTGTCATGTGCAAGAATCTCTAATATTTTATAATACTCATCGAAGCCAGCTATATGCAAAGCAGCAAGATGCAAAGGCGTGTTTCCATCTTTATCTGGCTCATTTATGAGATCATGAAAAGCCAATGTCTCCATGAAAAGTTTCACCGCATTTATCCTTCCACTTTCCACGGCAAGATGAAGAACTGTCCTATGTTTGTTGTCCAACAATTCACAAGTATCTGGACATTTTTCAATGAGTGTTCTCATTAAGCCATCATGTCCTTCATTAACCGAAATGTGGAGAGCACACATCCCTTCATTGTCCTTTTTGTAAGCAATGGAATTATTTCTTTGCAAAAATAGTTGGACAACGTCTACATTGTCATTGCCAATATGTACAGCATAATGAAGAGGAATCCTGCCAGAGTCATCCGCTTCCAAACTTGCATCTGGAAATTTTTCCAACATCTTGCGCACAAAATCTATAAAGAGAGAGGGAAAATCATGTTGTTACGATTTAGTTAAAGGTAGCATGTGTTGATGAGGAATAGGTGAAAATATTTTTAGAATCTTTTCAATTCATCAAGACACCAGATTTCATAGGGCAAAACTTGTTTATATTTTACATTCCCTTTTTATAGATAGGATTAGGATACAACCTTGCTGTCAATTTCACTAGACAATATTAATTGCTTTTCGGTTGAATCCAGCTTATTTTTATACTACGAACACAAATTGATATGCAATTTCTGATCAAAATAATAATTCTGCACATGAAAATTGAAATTGTGCAAGGCAAAATATATTCGGATATAATTTTATAACGATTCAATAAATATAAGAATTTTTTTTAAAAAAAATTATAATTTGAAAGTGAGAATAATTTAATTAAATAAATATTTATATAACTTTCTTGAATATAATTTTTTATTCAAAAATTACATTCTTCTTACTTTTGAGATGCAAATTTACAAATTTGTTTTTGTATTTAGGTTTTCCTACCATCTCCTTTTCATTTGATAATATCACTAATCCACTTAAATTCTTGTGACACAATCAATCTTAATTATGATTTTTTTTTTCCATTTTTTTCTTTAAAAAGCATATATTAAAACAAATATAAGAAGTATTGTGAGTAAAGTTCAAAAAGCAATAAATGTATTTGAAAAAAAAAAAAAAAAGGTCTATGTTTTTTGTGTAATCAAGATTTGTTATATTACATGTTTCAAAAATTTTATAATTTCATTGTTATGAATTTATTATATTATCTCATTATCTTCAAACTCTTTTTGATGGATTTTTTTTTTTCATTTGTAATATTTTCAATTAAATTCTTTGTTATATATTTTATATTTCTAGTAAAAAATTAAGAAGAGGTTTTATTTTATCATATTCAGATTATTTTTCTATTCTTCTCTCTCTTTATTATATATATATATATATATATATATATTTAAAAGGAAAAATCCAAACCACATAATGGCATTTTAGTATATATTTAAAATTAAAAATAATTATAAATATTAAAAAAATTATCCACAATGAGTACTAGCAATATGAATTTGATCTTTGGTAGGTGCTTGTAGAGTTAGAAGGTTACAAAATCTCACATATCTTACAGGAGTAACTCTCAAGATTTGAAATTTGTGTATTGGGATTTTCCTTTTATACCTTACAGTGTTGGACTCAAATCCTAAACGTTTTGCTGGTTGTCGAGCTTGATTTAAAGATCTACATAATCGTAGTTCAATTGGTCAAAGCTCTCTTTTAATCAATCGAGCTCTTTAGTTTTTTAATTTTCTTTTCTGTAGCTTGTACGTTATTCAACCTTGCAGACTTATATCAGCTTGAACAATGTCTAAAACACTTCAAAGACCCGAAGATTTAATCCTAGACAAGTTTTTGTTCTTAGTTTGCCAACATACCCATATTTAGAACCTAAACATTTAAGACTAAATTATATTTAGAACCTAACATAAGCATACCAAATTGTAATCAATAGGACATACCGAAAGTGCTACACTTAAGAAAACCGGTTCTAGAATAATTTCCATTTCTATATTCAATAGAAGATTTCATGCTATGCAAAATTTGTATATCGAGTGGTTGGGAGTAATGTTAAACATAGAGTGGATTGCCGAGCACAGAAAATTCTGCTTGTATGTCATACATGTTGTATAAGATAATAAGTATAATCAGCCTAACCTTCTTTGGCAAAATTTAGTAGAACTTGTCTAAAAAACAAAAAAGGAATAGAAAACTTCAAAAGATATAGTTCAAGATAATTACCAGTTTTGGCGCGATTAATGACAGCTGCATGCAAGACATTCTTTCTTTTCCTTCCCTTATAGGAAGGGAGGTGATCCCCTGGCGTATCTATGATGTGAAGAGCAATTTTATAAAATCTTCGATCCACTGCTAGGAAGAGAGGGGATTCCCCAGCATTATTTGTAATCGAAGTCAACCTTGGGTCTTTCTGAATTAGTAACTCCACAATGTTGTAATGATCATATCTTATAGCCTCATGCAGTGCTGTATTCCGCTCCAGATTTTGCTTCCTTAGTAGCCCCATTTTTATTTCAACTTGGCCTTTTTCAAAAGTTATTAGCAGCTTTGTCGTGTCAGAATGCCCTAAGCTTGCTGTAATATGTAGTGCAGTGTTGCCTTTGAAATTTGTCATATACAGAAGTGGTGGATGCCAATCAAGGACCTTTTCCATGATATGCACATTTCCAGATTTTGCTGCCACGTGAAGAACAGAGTTCCCCCCGGCTGTCAACTGCTCGGGATTTGAAGCAAAGCTAATTTCATTCCCAGAAATTGTAGAATTGAAAAGTTCAGCGTCCATTGCTGCGAGCTGATTCTTGAATCTCAAGAGTGACCTCGTTTCCTAAAGATAACTTAAACATTAATAAATATATGGCAATCAGCTAATCAATAAATCTTATAATATCATATTATGGATTTATATCTTGGTCAGATTATTTAAATTCTATTAGGATTTGACTAAATAGTAAAATTTAAAAGGCCTTCACTTTCCTAGAAGTTAATTTTCTTATAAACTATATAGAAACCAGTATCTTTTTGCGATAAACAGCCTTTCTGTTAACCAACATGCATGCAAAGCCTCGATGAATTTGCGGATTGATTTGTCAATGACTAACATATAAAACTAGCATGCAAGGGGTTTTGTATTTAATTACTTTCTTTATGGTTCTCTTCAGACCTATATTGCTCGTGGCCCATATCTTATTGAGACTGCAAAAGCGTTCTGGCACTATTGAGGCCATGCCAGGACTTTACCATTGGACGCTGAATAGAAACTGTGATCATTAAGCGTTCAAATCAAATTCTCAAATTCCAATTAGATTAGTAATCACTAATCCCTGTATAACTTGAGAACTTACTTATGTTGCAGTTAGACAAATCTGAGCATAGAATTAATCATATATTTAACTTATTTATTACTTATAGGCAAAACTTAGGTAAAGTTTCTTCATCGCTATATGTTAGGTTTCCCAATTAAATTCTTTTTTAAAAAAAAGTTTCCCAATTAAATTCAAAAAACGTCATTATTGTCTTTTGTTGTGTTGATTAAACATATGTTTGCATTAACCAATAAAATACAACCAATATTATATTTTTCAAGGATAATTAAAATTAATACAACAATATATTTGAATTTAATTAAAAAACCTAATGTATTGGACCTAAAAGAATGCACACAACTTTGGCCATATGTTATTTTACTTTGATTTGATTTAATGGAAAAAAAAAATTCTTGTAGAACACTCTCCCCAATCCCCACCTTCTTCAACTAAAGATATAATAACACTTTTTCACTTACATAATTGGAATAAAAAATATTCATCCACTTCTAAATTGGGATCAAATTTGTATTACAACCAGTTTGGATATACAAAATATTCAACAATCACTTGACAGTCAATCTGACCCAAGAACCTGAATTTCCTTTTTCAATAAAATGTTATTTTTTAATTTTATTTTTTCATTTCCACAAAAGCTAAAATAATGCCAAAAATCTTATAGCTCAATCGATAGTTTTAATGGGGACACTTAGGTTCGAACAAGTACACTTGTTCTTCCAACAATCGAATTAAAAAGAAGAAAAATAACAACGATGATTGAGTATATATTAATTGTTTTTTTATGTGTCCATTAGCATATAGGCATTACAAACTAGTAGGCAATTAAAACGGGCATCCACTTGCGTAGTGGGCATCTTTGGTATCAAACATTTGATTGGGTTCGGAACAAACGACTCATGAAGAATTGCTAGGCTGACAACCAATTTTACTATTGAAAAAAATATATATAAAAAAAAATCTGACAGTATTTTGCAGTTTATCTCCAATTGAAAGCTCTATGCATGAAAAGAATAAAGATAAACAAAATAAAAGAACGAGAGCTCTTACCTGAATAAATCTGATTTTGTTCCGCTAGCGCAAGCTTGTTGGTATTCCAACCTTCCTTACCATCTGTACATTATCTAAGGACACGGTTCAAATTTATTGACAATAGTTTAGTAATAAAGAAGTACAAGCTAGAATCATGCTATATTAAGGCATCGAGAAAGGAAAAGAAAAATTCTTGTTAGTGTTATGATCAAGTAACTTATGCAAATAAAGTACAAGCAAGAAACTTATTATATTAAGAAATTCAAGTAAGGGGATATAATAAAGGAATTATGTACTAATAAAGAATATGTCAAGAGCTTTAAAGTTCAATTAGTATCTTCTGATATTTTAACATAGGCAAAACTTAGGTATAATATTTATGTGTTGTTTTTTAAGTTGCTCTCTTAAGATTCAATTATGTGGCTGTACTTCTAAAAATATACTTCCATCCCATGAGAAAAAAGCCATATGGCTAAATCTTAAGAGGGGAGCCTAAGGAACAGCATCTAAGTATTGTACCTAAGTTTTGTCCTTTTAATAGAGACATTTATGCTTCAAATCATTGAACTATTAACTATCGATTTCTTTATTAGAAATGACTTAAAATGGTAAGAAGGAAGTATAAGCTAGGAATATATTATATTAAAGAATTCAGGTAAGGAATATACTAAAGGAGCAATGTTTTTTTTTTTTTAATAGATATGATAGAATTCAAGTTATAGTGTCCCCTCTATGATTATTGTTCCTTATCATTAGGTCAAGACACCAATCAGTTTGTGGTATATGCGGAGTTTGAATACTAGATCTTTTATTTGATGACAAGAAATTTTACCGATTGAACTAATTAGAAGTCTAGAACCTACTAAGAACTATGTTCTAAACAATATAAAAATAAAAATAAAATTCTTATATCAAGGAATTCAAGTAAGAGATATAATAAAGGAACTATGTACTAAAGAATTTAAAAAAGGAAAAGAAAATTTTTTTATTAGTGATATTTTCAATAGAGTCATCTAGGGTTCAAAATTCAAATCCCCCACCACCAAATATCAATGTTGTGTGTGTGTGTGTGTGTTGTGTTCTAAACAATATAAATGAAAATAAAAAATCAAAATCAAAAGGTAAAAGTACCTTAAAATAGTAAGAATGAAGTACAAGCTAGGAACATATTATGTTAAGGAGTTCAAGTAAGTGATATGCTTTTTTATTTTCAAGTAAAGTAAGGGATATACTAAAAGCAACTATGTTCTAAAGAATTAAAAAAGAAAAAAAAAATCTTATATCAAGAAATTCAAGTAAGGGGATATAATAAAGGAACTATGTATACTAAAGAATTTAAATAAGGAAAAGAAAAATTATTATTAGTGATCTCTCCAATTAATGTATACATCTACGATACAAATCTGCCCACACCAACTATCAACATATTTAAAATATGTGTGTACAAAAGAATATAAAAACAAAAAATAAAAAGTTGAAGTGACTTAAAGTTAAAATAGTAAGAAGGAAGTACAAGAGTTAGGAACATATTGTGTTAAGCAATTCAAGTAAGAGATATATCACATTCTAAAGAAATTGAAGAAGGAAAAGAAAATTTCTAGATCAAGGAATTCAAGTAAGGGATATAATAAATGAATTATATGCTATATAATTTTAAAAAGGAAAAGATAACACTTATTAGTGTTCTATTGAAGTGACCTAAGAGGAGGAGGAGGAGGAGGAGGGGGGGGGAGGTGGTGGGGGTGGACTTCTTCATGCCATTAGGTTAACTCGTGAGGAGCTTTTGTCAAGCCTCTAACCTATTTATGTTAAAGATATCAAGGACATTAGTCATTAGAGGATATAGGCCTAGTCCCTAACCATTTAAACATGACCAACCCAACTGATCTGGTTCAACCCAAAGGGGGGCAAATAGTTTCAAATGATTGGGTCAATCGCTAGAGGGATTTATCTACTTTAAAAAGTAGGTTATAGGTATCGGCCTTTTAATAAATCCAGCGGAGTAACCCAATCTAATAAAGAAGGGTACCTTGATCCATAGACATTTGAGAAAAGAAAGAAACTACATCAGAGGATTGTTAGTAGGCTCGGCAATGGATTTATCCATGCTTAGTCTGGAAATGTAGTGCTTAGGCTCTATTTAATTTCTATATAGAAGGCCAAACAAAGGAACCAATTATGTTCAAATGTATTGAATCGGAGAGAATGGGACAAATTAGGCAAAACCAGGAAAATTTTATTGCAAATTTGGCGTTTGACTAAGTTTTATCTAGGTTTGACCAACTTAATGAGGAGAACTAACTATCCAGTCAAAGTAAATATTGGACCACAATTTAGATATTTCAATTCTCTTTAAAATGATTGCTCGATCCTGAGGGTTAGAATTGAATCAAACGAGATATCATGAAAGTATAATACTATTGTTTAGGGAAAAATATCATTTTCGTTCTTGTGGGAAGTTTGGTTTTCATCTCCCTAATATACCAAAAATTCTTTTTCCATCCTTCCAGTTTTTTAAAATGTTACTTTTATGTAATTTTGTGCACCCTCAATAACTTTCAATCTTATGCTTTTAATGAAATAATGCTTAAACAACATTATTTAATGATTATTTCATATTAGTTTTTTTTTTTTTTTTTTATGGGATATTTCACATATGTTATTCTAACATAAAGCACTAGATTTTTTTTTTTATATAAAAAGTTAGTTAACATGACGTGAACCATAACATTTAAATAAATAAAACAATAAAGCCAAGAAAAGTGATGATATCTGATTAGAGCTATTTCCCCTATCCACAAAGAGTTGCAAAAATGCCAGAGTTGAATGGAATCTCATGATACGGGTCATAGTAGACAAACGAAAAAAACTACTTCTGTGATAATTTAACAAGCAGCAATCATAATTTGTAAACTTGAATGGTGACCAAATGAACGCGCATACTAAATTGTTATCATCATGAATAAAATAAAAATTGTAATCTTATGAAAATACTCTCTCTCTTTTTCTTTTTTTCTTTTTTTCATTTTTTGATGGATTCTTTTATCTTGCATCTCTATTTTAGGTTGATTAAATTTTGTGTTCTTTAGAACTCTACTTTGAGTTGATGTGATTTAGTTTTGTGTTTTTTAAGTTGTTATCTTTTTTCTTTTATTTTATTTCATAGATGTTATCCTACTACATTATAAAGTTAGTGTATACAAATATAGTTGAAAGCTCAAAATTGTGTGAAAACACAATAACTTGTTTAGACCCTCAATTAAAAGTTACGGCTCGGTTATTTTTACTCTAACTTAAATTAAGTACGGAATAAGAGTAAAAACGAGCGGACAAACAATAAAACTACTCTAAGCCATATTCATCTATGAGAGACCGCGTCCCCGGCCCGTTTTTATAAGATGTTGGGCCAAACCCACGTGAATGGGTGAAGTCATGTTATTGCCTCTCAAAATAGAGATTTGACTAGTTATACTTTTCCCTTTAAGATTAAGGGTTTTACAATGGAGTCGTCACTTATTTAATTGTTAGAAAAATAAGAAAACCATAATTGAAAAATTCCTCATTTTATTAATTTGAAATTAAATTCACATTGATCATAGGAAAATTACATGGCTTTGGTCCTAGATGCAATCTAAGATAAAGTACATGACTATATTTCCTAGTTACAATATAGAAATCGAAAATTACATGGATAAGTATTTGATCTACTAACCCTTGATCTAAGCTCGGAGGCTATGTTACAAGATGGAAAGGTGTTAGGCACCCACCTTGCCCGGTGAAACCGGTCTTCTAGACTATGATGGCCAACATTCATATCATATCATCCAATATATCAATCAATTTGCATGTTGAATTTAATGTATGTGCATGTGATAAACCCTAATTCAATTTTTTAAGCATAGTATTTGGATTGAAAAATAAACTCTAGTGAATGTGTGTGGATGGTGATATCCTAGATTCAATGATTTGAAAGAATTATGAAACAAACATGTTTTTCATATTTTTGATGCGGATTTAAGATTAAAACTAGTGTTATGCATGAACATGTGATGGACGATCAAGAATATGTGAAGAACACATAAGAAAATTTAAGAACATTCAAACATATTCAAGGGAATTATCATTCTTTAATCTTAAATTATCATCATGGCAACATAAATAAATAATTAGGGAAGGAGATTATACCTTTATGCAAGATCCATATTATGGAGGGGGGGACTTTTGATGGAGGTTCTAAGAGTGGAGGAAAAGAAGAGCTAGGAGCGGGAGAGTGAGTCTCACTCAATACCTTGAGTCTCAGGAAGACCAAGATATGACAAGACTACTCAACTTCACTAGAACTCAAGAGAAGAGAAGAGAAGGGGGTTTTTTGTGTGCTTTGGAATGAAGGAGATGGGGGGTTTATATAGTAGTGGAGGAGGAAATATAAATGAAAGGCCATTTAATGAGGGTTGACAAAGAATCATGAACCTAGACCTCCTTTTAACATTGGGGGAAATCTGGTGCATTAAATGGAAAGATTGGTGGGAGTGAGGAGCAAGCCAAAATTCGGTTTTCCCGTAGCTGCTGTAACAGCCTGTAAAGCCAACTTCGAATAATCATATCTGGCACAATTCTGATCGGAATTGTCTCATTCTTGTGCTCAAATTGAAGCCTCGGATGTCTAGTTTTTAGGAAAATTAACATTATTCACAGATTTAAAATATTCTAAGAGATATCAATGAAATGGTGAGCAGAGGTTATTTGTTAGAAAATGATTTCAGCACAATTAACATTAATAGATCCCAAATTAGCCCCCAATTAACATTAAATGACTCCAATCACTCCCATTTCAGATTTAATTGGTTCCAAATTTACCCCAATTAAAAGATAATTGCACAAATTACTCATTGAATAATTAATGTTTAAACTATCTAGTTAATT
Organism: Quercus lobata; assembly: GCF_001633185.2. Taxonomy (NCBI): domain Eukaryota; kingdom Viridiplantae; phylum Streptophyta; class Magnoliopsida; order Fagales; family Fagaceae; genus Quercus; species Quercus lobata. The sequence continues at coordinate 27,887,200 of NC_044906.1, read as the reverse complement.
AGGTGTGTGCAACCCTACCATTAAATGTAGTCCTAACCAATCAAATTATTACACATCATCGTTCTCAAATTGATTATACTTATAACCAATTGAAATCAATTGTTTATAATCACATATAGTCGGACTCGATCAATTTGTGATTGTGCATCTCGGTCATTAGAACTTGATTTGATGATAACTTTCAATCTGATGGTCAGATTAGGGCTTATAACTAGTCGATTTGATCGTTATAACATCAATATCATTTTGGTGAAATGAGATTGAGGATCTAGTGACCATAATCAAGATGCATATTTTCAAGGTGAAATTACCCTTTTACCCTCCATGTGAGGTTAAATGCGGGTTACAAAATCGGGTGTCAACATCATCAAATATCAACAATAAAATGAAAGCTAAAAGAGTAAGGAAGAAGGATGCAAACACAAGATAACACCGAGACGTGTTATCGAAGAGGAAACCGAAGAACTCAGTGAAAGCCCTCTCCGCCTCCCTCCAAGCGGTAAATCGATCCACTAGAGAATAAGTTGGAGTATACAAATAACAAAATACCCTCCAAGCCTAGTCTACCCCATGTACTTGAGCCCTCCAATCTCCTACTACCAACTAACTTGACAAAGCCCTGTCTTCTCTAGCTTTCCAGATCATGCAATTCAACCCGATTGCATCCGCCAATGCTTGGCTTCTTCCAATGCTTTCCAGCAGCACCGAAACCTCACTTTACACTCAGATTGGGTGTGGTAAGTGTTTGGGCTATCAACCTCTCAAGGATATGGATACGAAGAGGTAGGAATAGACGAAAACTATAAAGGATTATGTAAATGATTGTGAGTATGACAATCTCAATCTCTCAAAGATAATTTCTAGGGTTTTCTCTCTAAAAAGCACTCCTTACATTATGTGGGTAATGAGAGTATAAATAGTGTGGGTGAAGACATGGTAGAGCACATATGACAAAATAGCAATACAGAATGTTTCGCAGGAAGGCCTTACCCGTGAATTACTTGCGAAAACCAGCTGTCATGACTCTTCGCATTACAGTCATATGCTCTGCACGTGGCTCACTTCGCAAGATAGCTTCTCGCGAATCTTATCGCGAAATCCACTTGGTCTTCAATAAGAGCTTGAGTCTTCACACTTTTTTTCACACACAACCCTTATGTAAGGTTGAATTTATTCAACCATCTAATTGGCTTTATTCTGTGCCAAATTTGCTTGTAATTCAGCATTTAGTAACCCTGTATTTAGGTGAGTTTGATGTAAGGGTAGTGAGTGAGATAAAGTGAAGATTGCTCAAGAGTGTGCAAGAAAACAGAGACTCGCGGCTGGGACTCGCGGGTGACTCGCGGCTGGGACTCGCGGGTGACTCGAGGCTGCAAGCCGCCAGACGCAGCACACGTGCCAAGCATGCTGGAAGGTGAACAGTCATGCAAGCTGGAGCACTACAGGACAAAACAGGACAACTGGCCATACGGTTAACTCGTGACTGGATCTCGCGACTTAGTCAAGTCGCGAGGTCAAGCCGCGAGCCACCCCTGTTTTGTAAAACCTGACGTTTCACATTCCTCTCCCACTCCAGTATAAATACCCCTTTTACCCACGATTGAAAGAGAGCTTCCAGAGAGAATTTTGAGAGAGAAACCCTAAAGAAAAACAAGATTGATTCACCCACAATCTATACCTTAGAGTCTCATCAAATTCCTCAACTCTCTTCCTCTCCATTGTCAAATCCTTGAGAGGCATTATACCAAACCTGGTTCTCACCATCATCATCACTGTGAGACAACTGTTTGAATTTCTGGGAAGCAGTTAGGAAGGAACCAATCTTCATTGGTTGATGCTATGGTCTAGTAGCGGAATCCGGGAAGCTAGAAAAGAAAAAGGTTCGGCGCAACCTCGTTGGAGCAAGAAGTTTGGAGGGCTTAGATGCACTAGGTAGATTAGGCTTGGAGGGTCTATTGCTGTCCTTGTATCCCAACTGTATTTTCTAGTGGATTGTTCACCGCTTGGAGGGCGGCGGAGAGGTTTTACGCCGAGGGATTCGGTTTCCTCTTCGATAACACATCGCGTGTTGTCTTTGTGTTTGCATCTTCCTTTCTCTCTATCTTTGTCTTTTCATTATCTGCTGAGGATTTTAATTTGTTATGGCTTAGATAGTATTTAATCAATTTCATATTATAGCATATGTTAAGTTTCCGCACACTAATTGTTTGACATATTGCTTGAATTGGTTAAGTTGTATTTTGGGGGTCTAAATGTTCAAAGGTGTTTTTACACGTTTTTGAACTTTCACCTTACAATAAAATCCTACATAAAATACAGGAAAAACATGATTAAACATAATTATAATCAAATTTGGCACGGAATTAAAGCCAACACAAAATAATTTGGTGTTTACCTTGTATTTCACAATAATGTTATTCTATTACATAGTATGACTATAATAATTTGGTGTTTATTACCATATCTTTTAACTCTTTTTCTTCTCATCTAATTTTCTATAAATTTTTAATTATCTCTGTTGGGTTAAGATTGCTTGACCCCGGTTAATTAATTCAATTACCCAAGTTGATTAATTTGGTTAAATTGCATGCAAATTGTAGAGGCACCAACAAATCACCAATAAAACTAAATGTAGCAGAAATTAAATTGACACGGTGATTTGTTGACAAATAGGAAAAACCTTTTGCAAAGAAAAAATCCCACCGGGTGATTTTAAGGTCACTATTCCCAAGAATCTACTAATCAACAATCAAGCGGTTACAAGTATAAGGAATCTTACCACTACCCACGCCTATCCCAAAATACCAACCTACAATTAAACCTTTACTTCAATACTTAATTGAACTTGATCTTAGAGTAGCCTTCTTTCCATTGATGTATAAATCTCCAATCTGTAACTAAACCTTTACGCAGATCCTAGTACATGACTAACTCTAACAACTTGAATGATGTTGTTGGCTGCAAAGTTTTTCACTTCATAAACAATGAAGATCAGGAAGCACTTGCTTACAAAACCCTATGGCATACAAACATAGTAACTTCTTATAGAGAAAAATAAATCTCTTGGTCTCTGTATCCGTGTGTGACGGCTCTTAAAATAAGCCTTATATATGCCTAGGGTTGTGAAAAAAGAAACCCTAAACAAATACATAAGCTTGGGCCGAATTTTAGACCTGGAAATTCTGAAATCGTAATTCTCAATAAATTGAGGAATGTTGAGCCATCTATCGAGCTTCATATTAAGTCTCGATAGTAGTCATCTGTTGAGTTATCTGTCGAGACTTAATAAACAACTTTTCTTCACTTGTTTCTTGGATCAATCTTCATATCTTTTAATACGAACACTTGATTTGCTTGAACAACATATTTCTTTATGTATTAAACCCAACTTAGATCTACCCAATTACAAGTAAAGTGCATTTCGTCAAAGGATTAGCCAATTGCATAAAATATGACCCTAAAAGTCTCTCACATTCTCTCTTGAAAAAATTATTATTCTTTCTCTTGATTTTTTATTATTTCTTGCAACTCTACCTTAGGTCGATGAAACATTGTGTTTTTTTTTTATAACTCTATTTTAGATTAATACGATTTGGTGTTGTATTTTTTAGTTCCCTAATACAAGTAGTCTCTCTCCCCTTTATAACTTTGGTTTGATTTTTGTTTGAGTTAATACTTAACTATTTTGGAAGTTAGAATTTGAATTTATATCAAAACACAATATTGGCTATGCATTTGAATGTGTCTATCAATTATTTGATTTTACCATTGATTATTTATGTTTTCTCTCCTTTACATATACTTTTTTTTTAATGTGAATCTTTACATATATCTTAAATTAAACTCTATATATTCTACTTCTTTAGATGTGAGGTAGTGGCTAATTAGTTTTATCATTTTTTAATGATCTCATTTGTAACGTTTGTTACCATTATCTTATATTTACTGGTTGATGATTTGCATAGTAAATTAGGTTAAATGCAATGTCAAAAAAGATATTTTAAAACTTTCTAACTTGATTTCTTATGTAATTTCTATTATTATTGTTTAGTTGTAGAGAAAAAAAAAAAGGAGAAACATAGCTCACTATAACATAATTTCAAATAATATGGAACTGCTGATTAAGAAATAATATCAAACAAACACTACACCAAAAATAATAGAATGATATATTAGTAGGGATAGAAAGATGAAAAATAATTTTAGAAATTGTTTAATTTTTAGGAAAAAAAAAATTATCTTCAACAAATTATAGAAAATCAATTATACATTATATTACAATTACAAAATAATTATCAATTATCACGCATCGCATGGATCTATGACTAGTCCTCCCAACTTATGCTGGGAAATTTGGAGCTTTAACGTCCAATCACATGCTAAATTGTAAAATTTTCCTCAAAGATCTTCTGTCTATATTCTTGTTTCATCCAAATAACTTATAACTAAAGCCAAATGGCAGGGTATAAAGTTAATTGTTTTTGGGGTTGTGGAATTGTTGTAGGTTAAAAACCCATGGCCCAACGTTGATGCTCATAGTGGGGTGCTGCTGAACCATTTTGGTTTAACTGATGCAAGGTATGATATTTCATTTACATCTGAACTACATGTGATTATTCTTCATTTGGACATTCTATGACTATTAGAGTGAGAGAGATGATTATAATTTTTAATTCGGTGGATATAGATATTTTACCGTCCTTTTCGGTGTGTGAAGAAGTATTTGGATCTGCTCTCAGGTTATATTTTGCCCCTACTTTTATTTGCAGTTATTCTCTGATGCAGCTCTTTTATGAGTTTATTTGAATTGTATTTTCTCTTTTGTTGTTCAGCTATAGTATAAAAGTTGGATCCCTAAAACAGGTAGATGCATAAAATGGGGACACATGTAGATACCTCATTTTGTACGAGTTAAAAACCTTTGGTCCCCGGCCCCAATGATGAGCTTGACATATGTCAATCAAGGATAATTAAAGAATTCACAATAGTTTAGAAGTAATCACAACTAAAAAGTGGTCAAATCGCTTTGAAAACGATGCTAAAAAATGACATTTTCTCACTATTTTGACCATAACTTTTGATCCACAAAGAATGTTTGAGTGAAGTTTGTTTCATTGGAGAGTATACATCTTCGGAATCTAATATGAACATAAATTTTGCCTAATTTAGATTTCAATTGAGTGATTTATGACCGTTTGAAATTGAACCAAAAGTGTAGTTGAAATTAGGGTTTTTGGAAAGCATGCATACACATGCATGAAACCTGTGTATGTAGGCTTGTTCCCAGGTGTTCAAAACTTGAGTTTTGGACCCCTAAAACATCATTCTTTGATAGGGGCCAGCCCCTAGACCCTTGGGAACATTCAAAGGCCTTAAAAAAGCCCTGAAAACCCTAATTTTAACGTATAAATACTCACCTTATGTCTCCAATCCAAACCCTATCTAGAAAGAGTGCCCCCATCTTTTCTAAACCCTATTCTCTATTTTCAAAACTGAAACACAACAGCTAGAACGTTTTCTTGACATGATTCAAAACAATTTTTTAGTAGTTTACTTAGGCAGAAACTAGTTTTCAAGATTGTTTTCAAAACTCCTTCGATATAATTTGTTCTTGAGCTATGATTAACCTAAACTATTGTGTTCATTAATTCCTATTTTTCCTCAATCTAATATTTTTGTTGTAGGCACTAAGGGGTCGGTTAAACAAACTCTAAATTTGTGATTCTAAAACAAGGTGAGTTTTCTTTCCATGATTTCTCAATTTGCTAACTAGGAATCACATGAATCTCTTGTTTTAGTTTATTTATAAGTTTGTTCTTGTTTAAGTTTAATGATTTTGATGTTTTCTTGATGTTGTTAAATCTGATCTTGTGATTTAATTTGCTTTGTGTTTAGTATTTTCTTTTGTTCATGCTTCTAGATTTCAAGTGAATATGTTCTAACATATAGAAGTTTTCACATATGCTTTGTTTGATGATTGTGATGTTTTTTTTTTTTTATGATATTAGTATGACTATGATGTAGTTATTTGTGTATTTTTAGTGTTTATCTTATTTTTCTCTTTGATTTAGACTCATGTATGTAATTGATTAAATTAAAATGTGATTTCTTCCAGTTTTTGTGTTAGGATGCGTATGCATCCTCGAGTATGCGTGTGCATGTTTTCGAACATGCATACGCCTAGTTAAGTATGCATACACACCCTGAACCCAGATTTGGGAAAATTCTCTTGTTTTAATTAATTAATTGTTTTTCACATGCTTTTCAGATCTATTTGACTTTGATTTTTTATTTTGGCAAATTAATAATGCTTTTTTTTTCCTTTTTTTTTTTAAGTATTTTTTGCTATGTTTGGTTTATTTGTGATATTTTTCCTTTTTTTTTTATTTAATTGTTATCTTTTCCTTTTTAGTGTATATTTTATTGTGATTTTAATGTGTTTCCTTTTTAGTTATTGTGTGATATTTAACATGTTGCGTGTGTGTTATTTTCTTAAGAACATGATATATGTTTATGTTAAAGATTATGGCTCTCTTAATAAACTAATTAAATATAGTCTATCAACACATAATGGAGGCCGGCCCACAAGCCAAATGGTTTTAGGTACCTAACACCTTCCCAAGCCGTACCCAAAATTTGGACCCATAATCTAGTATGCAAACCTATGCATATAAGTAAGTGGCCCAATTTGGTCTAGGCTTTGAGTTTTCCTTGTTTACATTTTGGGGCCTTAGGCCCATGTCGCATCATCTAGGATTGTTACCTTATCTTGTCCTTCATTTAGGCCCTAGGTCCATTCTTGTCTTTTCTAAGGGCATTAGGCCCATGTTTTGTCAAGGTTTGTCACTTTTTAGCTTCTTCCTTGTTGCGTCTTCAAGTTTCATCCTTCTGGGTCTTATCTTTGTTGGGTCTTGTCTAATCTTTATGTTCTCATTCTAGGGGCATGGTCAAGTGGGAATTGAATGTAAAATTTATTGTTGTTGATCTTCATGACATATCTCTCATAAGAATAAATCTCTTGTAGGTGACCCATCATTGCTCCTAAAAAGAATCTTATACAACCCCCTTGGTCTCGAACCTCAAATAATCACCTCATAAGAACCGATCTTATTTGTGTTGACCAAATGGTATCAAGTGACCAAGATACTTTGAAGAAGATGGAAGAAATGATGACAAGGGCGACTGCTTCTATCATTGAGAGACTTCACCATCTTGAGAAGGCTCAAGGAAATAAAAAGAAAGCAATTGAAGAAACCCAAGATGAAGACTCTATCTTTGATGATGATTTTTTTTTTTTTTTTTGAGGAAAAAGAGGCTAAGATCAATAAGGAACCTAAAAAGAAAAAACAGTCAAAAGAACCGAAAGAGATGAATCAATAAATTGAGAAGATGAAAGGTATGCTTAAGAGGTCCCAAGGTATGGAGGGATTGTGTCTCTTTCCCGATATCCAACTCCTCCCAAAGTTCAAGACACCAAAGGTGGATTCTTTTGATGGTACTAGAAATCCCAAGAATCATCTGAAGGAATATGTTCTTGCCATGAAGCCTCTAGGTAGACATGGCAAAAAAAGCAGGTCAGGTCGGGTCGGGTCAATCGGATTGTGGGTCAAACGAGTCACAGGTCATTTTATGCGAGTTAAAAATGGGTTCGGGTCAATCAGGTTGCGGGTCAGGTCGAGTAGACCCGTATTTTTTCAGATGATTTTTTTTTAATTATAAAGAAAACAACATGTATTTGCCACTTGGAAAGTAATGCAACAAATTACTTGATGTAAAATGCATTATTTTGAATTCACCACTTATATCAAGAATGAACTCAGTTAAACTTATCAATACTTATTCAATAATTTTCAAATTATACAAATCCTAACATTGCTATCTAAAACAAAATAACACAAAGATAAGTAAAACAAATACACAAGTTTTATTTCTACACAATATCAACATTCCAAAATATAAAACAAAATTACAAATGACTTATTAGATAACTCATTTGATAAAGAATAAAAACATATAAGAAATTTGCAATCTAGAAAATCAATTTATAATCTATTATCAATTGTGGTTGACACTCTATTTCAATTGAGATATACATTAAAGTTTGATTGCTTAGTTATTTATACATGGTTTCTTTTATGAATATCATATCATTGTTAGGCAACATGTTCGCGAAAAATAATCTGCAAGCGCACAGAATCGTAACAAGTAGTAAAGTGTTTTTAGAAAACGAATGTCGAACCCACAAGGATTAACTATGTTATTGAATACCGAAATTCACTAAATTAATTACTATTTGGAAAATCGAAAATAAATGGAATGTTCTACTATCTGAATTAAATTAAACTATTTAATAAAAATAAATCTACGAATAAAAAGAATTAACAAAGCGTAAAAATCTAACAGTGTAAAAATATAATAAGAATGGATCTAGAGCAGTTGATATCACCTAACAAATCCCACACAATTTATTCTTCCTGATTATTAAATTCTAATAATCTCCCGTTGATGATTAAAAATTCCTTAAGTATTCAATATCTTCTCTCGAATAATATCAAAAATATCTTCAAATAACAATTCCATATCTCTATGTAAATTTAATTAATTGGAGACTCATTACGCACTTTGAATTTTCTGAAAAATCACACTAATCGTGATAAAGCATCCCTACTTTCGCTCAACTAATGGTGTTTAATTCTAGAACTAAAATAACAAATCACCTCTCGGTCTCATTGTCATTCAATTGATCAATCAATAATTCGTAAAAAGAAATATTAAGCATTAAGAATAAGAATTAAACACTCAATCATGGAAATATTAAAAATAAAATAACTCAGAATATAAATTGTGTGTTCATTGCTAGACTACATCAACGCTCTAGAAAATAAAATTTAGTTCATAATAAAATTGAAAAGAAAACAAATAAAACTTATGTCTTTCATCTGAATTGGTTGATCAACATGAAGCTCTCGCCTTTGTTCTCAGATCCTCCTCTACAGAAAGACTCCCAAAAAAAAAAAATTACTTCAATGCAGCACCTGCAGCCCTCGCACTGGTCTCTCTGAATTTTTCCCTAAAGAGCCTTTAAATAGGTCAAGGAATCCTATTGCAAGTTGAATTCCCGTTTGGAGAAAATCCCAGATTTTTAGGCTTCACTTAACCAACTATTTTGGCCCATTTAACTTCAGAATTCAGACTTTTGGTAAACTACAAAGTTGTAGCCCTTTAAGTTAAATTTCCAGCTCAACTTGAATCATCTCGATTGGACATCGGAGCCCAAAGTTATGCTGAAAATACTAACTGATGTGCAGGCTGGAATCCTAATCCGAATTGGACTTGGATTTGGTGCAAATTTCCTTTGATTCCTTGCTCCAATTGAACTTGAATTTAATTGGGTTGGTCTTCTCTTGAATTCATGCCTGGCTGGATGTAAGTTGACTTGATTCAATTGGCCTAACCCCACTTTGCATGTAAAGCCCTTGTAGATTAATCTGAAATCTTCTCATTCCTTCAAAGCACAAGTGAATAGATAAATATAAATAAAAATCAAATCAAATCAAAAGAAACAAAGGAAAACTAGCAATTTTAATAAATAAGAGGATAATAAAAATCATGTAAAAATTACACTTATCACAACACACACTCTAGGAAATATCATAATTTATTTTGAAAAGCCGTTTATTTTGGACATAAATTGTTAAAAAATAGATCCAAGCATTCATAATTTATGCTAATTTGATACTTTAGCTTAACCATTTTCACATTTGTGAATGTTTCTCACACATATCTACAATTTTAAATCTATGTTTTTAACTCTACTATAACCAGATTATATTGGCATGTACTTTACTATTTGATATCTAAAAATCTTTACTCATTACAGAATGCTCAACCATTTATCTTTCAATTAATTTGCATGCAGTTATGTAAATGTATCAATTATTTCCTTAAAGCTCACAATAAACAATAAAACCAATATTGTCTTAATTTTACTATTTTTTGACCCAAAAAAAAAAGTTTTAAAAAAAAATGGTTCGAGTTCGGGTCGGGTCAGGTTGACCTGCAAAAAACACGGGTCGAGTCACGAGTCAACCCGTTTTTGCTTCGGGTCAAAAAAATCGGGTTCGGGTCGGGTATTTTTTGAGTTGGGTCAGAAAATTCTGACCCGTTTTGCCATGTCTACCTCTAGGTCTAATTAACGAGCAAATCATTTTGTGTTCCCTTGAACTCTTAGTGGTATAGCCCTACAATAATATCTCTCATTGGCAAATGCTAAGATGAATGATTGGAACAAGATGACTGAAGCCTTTGTGCACAATAATATTCATACAATATTCAATTGGATGTGAGTCTTAGAGACTTCGAAACTACAAAGCAATTGACCAATGAGTCTTTTTTTAATTCTCTGATGAGATGGAGAGGAAAAGCATCCAAGATGCCTAATCGTCCTAGTGAGAAAGACCAAGTGAGGATGATCATGAAGAATTTGATAAAAGTGCAAAATTGATTCTCATTAACATACAAGATGAATATTTGTAGATACATAACAAATTCTGTAAAGTTTGGATCAGACTAACAAAATATTAACAACTCTAATCAGATAATGACACGCGTACTGACTTAATAACTAATCAACAACTAATTCCACTTAGCTATTTCTCCACCAAAAAAAAAAAAAAAAACTCCACTTAGCTTCATGCCTCCTAAACTACATATGGTTTAAGCTATTCCTATAGCCTTGCTACAAGTCGTTTAGACTCAAAAGTAGACTTAGTGGTACTATGCTTCACAGTATTGAGCGAATGTCACACGAACTTTCTGTCTTAACTCTCTCTTTGAATGAAAATTATTTTGCTTTAGCGATTGTTCCTAAGCTTGATTAATTAAATTTTGCTTCTTGGTTCATATCAATACAAACGAAACTATTTTAAACAACCCTTAAAACATTTTTTTTTTTTTGACAAAATAAATGTAGCCAAAAATCTAAAACTTAACTGTATAATTTGTAAGAAAAAAAATCAGAAATAAGGGAAATAGAATGGAAATCACTAAATAAAGCGTAACACAAGAAGCAAGGTTTGAAGGATCATCCTCATCCAAGACTGCATGTATGCCCCCATAAAAGGCTACGATCATCCAAAAAATTGAAAATTCAACTAATGGCACTTGTATCATTTCTTTTTAGAATGAAGGCCGCAACAAGCAACAAGAGCAGCAGAGCCTCACTAACTTGACCAGAAATAGAGATGGAGCTGCAGAATTAGTTGAGTAAACAACAGAAGTTCCTAATTGTACAGTGTATATACCACTTGTAGTTAAGCAGAATGTTTAAGCATCAGTAAGTGGTAGCAAGTGTGTTAGTTAGTTACAGTTGTAGATAGGCACATGTGTGTGTTAGATATTTCCTATTCTTGCAATTAGAGACCATCTTCCTTTGTATAGCTTGTATAAATACCCTTTGTAATCCTTTTCTAATTAATTGATTCTGGAATTTTCCATTTCATCAAATCTTTGTTAACGTATCAAAGCTAAAGCTCTAGATTTCCCTAATTCTTCAATCTAGGGTTCTTCCAGTTCATCAAAATTTCTTTTCAGTCTTTAATCTGTTTCCTATTTTCCTTTCTTTCAAATAAATTTTTCCTTTCAACAATGGCTTCTATTGATACAATTGTTCCTGCAATTGTTACTTCCTCACAAGATTCACCGATGGATGATCTATTTTTGCATCATGGAGAAAGCACTAGCATTGCTCTTGTGACTCAGCCATTGACAGGGAATGAGAATTACCCAAACTGGGCTCGATCTGTTAGAAAAGCTTTGCTTACAAAGAACAAGTTGGGATTCAATGATGGCACTCTGACTTTGTCATCTCCATTGGTGTCGACTCACTCAGCCACTTAAGCTTGGATTAGGTATGATAACATGGTTGGGACATGTTTGACCAATTCAGTGTCTCCCAAGTTCTAGGCTAGCATTGTGTATGAAGACACGGCCTTGGAATTCTGGAATGATTTGAGAGATAGGTTTTCCCAGAAGAATGGCCCAGGAATCTTCAATTTGCAAAAGCAGATAGCAGAATTGCATCATGGTGAAGTTTCTATTACTGATTTCTTTACTCAACTTAAAGTACTTCAGGATCATTTGCAAACTTATAGTCCTTTCCCTTCATGTACTTGTGGAAAATGTGTCTACAATGTCAATAAGAGGCTGACTCAATTACAAGTTAGAGAATCAGTAATGAAGTTCTTGATGGGTGTGAATGATTCTTTCTCTCAAGTGAGAACTCCGGTGTTCCTAATGGATCCTCTCCCCTCTCTTAATAAGGTATATGCCTTGTTAATTCAAGAAGAGGTGCAAAGAACTGTGACTGGTGGTGCAAGTACTCATGTTGAATCCATTATTCTTGCAGCAAAAGGTCAAAACTTCACCACTGATTCTGCAAGTAATCACAATGCTAAAGGGAAGGATATGTTAATGTGTACACATTGTGGCAAGCTAGGTCATACTGCTAATAAATGTTATAAATTGCATGGATTTCCACTTGGTTTCAAGTTCAAGAACAAGCCTTCAATGGCACATCAAGTGTCCTCAAGTCAAGCTCAAGAATCACTGCCCCTTGCTTCTCCATTTCACAATCATCCTGGTTTTATTCCTGGCCAATATCAACAGTTGTTAGCATTGACATCAACACCCCAAGTGAAAGAAGCTCCAATGGCTAATGTGGCTATTTCTTCTAATACTACAATGACAGGTATTGATTTTTCTCATAGTGTCTTTTCTGCACAAGTGGTTAACAGAAGGGCTTATGGTAGAAATACTTAGGTTTTGGATACTGGTGCCACTAATCACTTTGTATGTTCTATGCATTTGTTAACCAAAATAACTGCTACTACACAGTGTTTGGTACAATTGCCTAATGGGGAATCAGCACAAGTAACACATATAGGAACTATTGTTTTATCTTCTTCCCTTATTATCAAGAATGTTCTTTGTGTTCCATCTTTTACTTTCAACCTTTCATCTATTAGTACAATCACTCAAGCCTAGCCATATTGTCTTGTTTTTCTCTCTGTTTATTGTTTTATTCAAGACCTTACCTCTTGGAAAACGATTGGAGTGGGGCAAGCAATTTACAGATTGTACTTGTTGGAGTGTGAAAGTCTTCAAAATACTCCTAGTTCATCTCTCACTGATTTCTTGGTTGCTCACAAGTTAGATGTTGTGTTTCATCCTTTTTCAACAGCTATTTCTCATTGTAATTCTTATTTTCTTTGGCAAGCAAGGTTAGGTCATCCTTCTGATCCTAAACTTCATGCTTTGAGTCATGTAATCCCTTCTTTGCAATTTTCTTCTAATAAAGAATGTCAAGTCTGTCCTATGGCAAAACTAAAAAGATTGCTTTTTCCTTTCAATAATAAGATCAGTGATTGTCCTTTTGATTTGGTTCATATGGATGGTGTGGGGACCTTATTCTACTCCTACTTTAGATGGCTTCAAATACGTCTTAACTAAGGTTGATGATGCAACCAAAGCAACATGGTTATTTTTAACAAAGTCCAAATATGAAGTTAGGCAGTTAGTTCAATCCTTTTACATTATGGTTCACACTCAATTTGCACTCAAAATCAAAGCTATAAGAACTGAAAATGCCAAAGAATTTGATATGCCAGATTTTCTTCATTCCAATGGTATTATTCATCAACATAGCTGTGTTTGCACACCACAACAAAATTCTATTGTGGAGAGAAAATATCAGCACCTTCTATCCATAGCTAGAGCTTTACAAATTCAATCTCACCTTCCAATCCAGTTCTTTTGATAGTAGCTTAATAGCAGCTTACCTAATCAATAGATTACCTTCACCTCTGTTGAATAACAAAACTTCTTTTGATCTTCTTTTAAAAAGGTCACCAAATTATAGTCACCTCAAGGTGTTTGGCTGTTTGTATTTTGCCTCCACCATTGCTCAAACTAGGAATAAAATTTCTCCTAGAGCTAGAAAATGTGGTTTCATTAGTTATCCTTTCAATGTGAGAGGATATAAGCTTTTTTATCCTGAATCCCATACTGTTTTCATTTCAAAAGATGTTGTTTTCCATGAATCTATTTTTCCTTATGCTTCACTATCATCCAATTCTAAACCAAGTTCTTCATTGCCTTTGCCTTATGTTCCCGCAATCTCTTCCACCTTTGATGACACTCTTTTATCAAGTCCTCACTCTTCTATTACTTCTCAAGACTCAATTATTCAAGTTCATCATGAACTTGATGATGAATTTCTTGATGATGTACCAGAAGAACCCCCTGAGCCTGTTGTTGATCATATTCCTCTTAGATAGTCCTCCATACCTGTTAAATAGCCATCATACCTCCAGGCATACCGCTTCAATCAAGTATCATCCCTTTCCACTACGCAACCTCTCCAATCAAGTACCTCGCATCCTTTGTCTTCTCATTTTTCTTATCAGCATCTTTCTCCTTCTTACAAATGTTTCTGTTGTTCCATTTCTTCCATTGTTGAGCCTACTTTCTATTATTAAGCTATTTCTAAACCCAAATGGCAATAGGCCAAGGCTGCTGAAATAGCAGCACCCACTACTTGCTAATAAGAAACCTATAAGGTGTAAATGGGTTTACAAAATTAAATACAAAGCAGATGGTTCAATTGAAAGATACAAGGCAAGGTTAGGGGCTAAAGGGTTTACTCAAAAAGAAGGAATAGACTACATTAAAACTCTATTAAGGTTCTTCATACTGTGGCAATAGTCAAGGGCTAGTTTTTAAGTCAATTGAATGTGAACAATGCCTTCTTGCATGGTGATCTCAATGAAGAGGTCTATATGGCTCTTCCATAGGGGTTTCATAGCTAGGGGGAGGTGGTTTGTAAGCTCAATAAGTCTCTTTATGGACTTATACAAGCCTCAAGGCAATGGTTTCCTAAATTTTCTAGCATTTTGATTTAGCTTGGCTTCACTTAATCCAAGGCAAATTACTCTCTTTTCACAAGACAGCAAGGACATACTTTTATGATTCTTTTAGTATATGTGGATGATGTTTTAATATCATGCAATGACAAAGATGAGATAGACAAGTTCAAGGTTCTATTGGATCAAATGTTCAAGTTAAAGGATTTAGGTGATTTGAAATATTTTCTTGGTTTGGAGTTTGCTAGATCAGACAAAGGAATAGCACTTTGCCAAAGAAAATATACACTTGAAGTCCTAAATGATGCTGGATTACTTGGCTATAAACCTGCTAAGACACCAATGGAGCAAAATCTTAGATTGAGCAAGTTTGAGGGTGAAGAGCTCAAGGATCCAAGTAGCTATAGAAGAGACTGATAGGCAAGCTTTTGTATTTGACAATCACCAGGCCTGACATCACATTTGTTGTCCATAAACTTAGTTAATATATGTCTAAGCCAAGGAAACCACACCTAGATGCAGCATACAGAATTCTACAGTATTTGAAGAATGAACCAGGAAAGGGACTCTTGTTTTCTTCTAGTACAGAAATTCACTTGAAGGGATTTGCAGATGCTGATTAGGCCTCATGCCCTAATACTAGAAGGCCTATGACGAGGTATAGCATCTTCATTGGAGATTCTTTGCTGTCTTGGAAGTTAAAGAAGCAATCCACAGTCTCCAGGTCTTCAGCAAAAGCTGAATACAGGTCCATGGCAGTGGCAACATGTGAAATAGTGTGGATTTTGTACTTCCTTAGAGACATTGGGGTAGAGCACAATAAAGAGGCTTTATTATTTTGTGATAGCCAGGCAGCATTGCACATTGGTTCTAACCCAGTTTTTCATGAGAGGACAAAGCATATTGAAATTGATTGCCATGTGGTCAGGGATAAGGTTTTGGAGATGGTTATTAAGCTAAACCATGTTAGAACTCATTGTCAATTCGCAGATATGCTCACTAAGTCACTGAATTTCAATCAATTCTCTAACCTTTTTTGCAAAATGGGAATGATAAACATACATACAGCAGCTGCTCTTGAGGGGGAGTATCCGAATGAAGGTAGCAACAAGTAACAAGAGCAGTAGAGCCTCACTGACTTGACCAGAAATAGAGATGGAGCTGCAGAATTAGTTAAGGAGTACACGACAGAAGTTCCTAATTGTACAGTGTATATATGGCTTGTAGTTTAGTAGAATGTTTAAGCATCAGTAAGTGGTAGCACGTGTTAGTTAGTTACAGCTGTAGATAGGCACGTCTGTTAGTTAGTTATTATCTATTCTCGCAGTTAGAGAATAGCTTCCTCTGTACAACTTGTATATATACCCTTTGTAATCCTTTTCTAATTAATTGATTCTAGAATTTTCCATTTCATCAAATCTCTGATATTTCTACATAGTGGGTGACGCAGGGATATTTTATTTTTGGAAAAATTGTAAACGCAAAGTGGATGCATATTATCATGGCCGAGGTACCAAAGGCCAAACAATCAAATATCAGAAAGGTTCTTAAGTGTTTTTTTCTTGCATAAAATTGCCAAACCCATTTTGTCCTCGTGTCCACCAAGAACTTAAAATGCTGCTGCTTAAAATGCTGCTGCAAAGGTGATAGTTGTAAATATTGTCATTGCTGTTATATTGAAGTTGGCTATAGGTGTGTCTCATCCAGGAGTAGTGTCTTTTGGAGATGTGTTGTCTTTTGGAGGTTTTTCCTTCACATTATTGGCGCCACCCATTCCTGTAGTAAACTCTGCATGCACTATCCCGTGTTTCATGAAATCGTTCAAGTCCTTCTGTCTCGCGAGTACTATGACCTTTTGTAATTTGTGTAACCACTCATTCCAAACTCAGTAGAATGAAGTCTCTAGTCCACTTTGATATTAAAATATACTACAATTTTTTTGTTTGAGTATTTATTCTATACTTGGATTGTTCAACTATAAGGAAATCAAAAAGAATACATGACAATTTGCAATAGTTGGAGTATTAAGTAAAATATAAAAAGTGAGACAGATGATTTGTGTTACAATTTTAGAATGTCTTTTACCTAAGTAACCTTTTCAATGGAATCCAGAAAGATTAGTGTTTTTCAGAAGAAACTTTTCTTTAGTAAAACTTCTATAATTTTTTATTGATATATAATTTCTAAGCATAGTTTTAGGAGACTTTTACCTTCTTAGAGCTTAAAAGCCGGTCATCTAACTAAATAATGTCAGCAGTGTTCATCCCCTCCTTGTTCATAGCCAACTTGTCGACTCTCTTGTCATCTGCAAGCATCATTAATATTGTATAACGCCCATTGATTGCAGCTAGACGCAAAGGCGTGTTTCCAACTTTATCTTGCTCATTTATGAGATCTTGAACAGCTAATTCCTTGAGGAATATTTTCACCGCATTTCTGTTTCCAGTTTCCACGGCAAGACGAAGAGCTGTCCTATCTTTGTTGTCCAATAATTCACAAGTTTCAAGAGATTTTGTAATGAGTGTTTTCATTACACCCACATGTCCTTTTTTAGCTGAAATGTGAAAAACAGACATGCCCTCTTTGTCCTTTATGTAAGCAAGGGAAACATTTGTTTCCAATAATAGTTCCACAACTTCTGCATTGCCTAAATATACAGCATAATGAAGAGGAATCCAGCCATAGTCATCGGCTTCCAAAATTGATGTTGGAAAATTTTCCAACATCTTGTGCAAAACATCTGAAAAGAAAAGAGAGAGGGAAAATCATGTTGTCACAGGTTAACTGAAGTTAGAAACCATTGATGATGAATAGATCAAAATAATTTTATGTTCTTTAATTTCACATTTTGACTCATCAAGACTCAAGAGATTAATCTTTTTTTTTTTCTTTATGACATTCCATATTATTGATTTTGGATACAACCTTGCTGTTAATTTCACTGGACAATATTCACTATTCTATATAATCAACTTATGTTTTACTCCAAAAGAAAACACTTAATTGATATATAATTACTGCCACTAGTCAAAATATAGTTATGTGTGTTAGGGTCATATTTTAGGTAATTAGCTAATCTTTTGACAAAATGCACTTTACTTATAATTAGATAGATCTAAGTTGGGTTTAATACATCAACATATATGTTGTTCAAACATATCAAGTGTTTTTATTAAAGACATGAAGATTGATCCAAGAAACAAGTGAAGAAAAGTTGTTATAACTAAACTCGATAGATTGCTCAACAGACGGCATCTATCAAGATCTAGCTCGACACCAGCTTAACACTAGCTCGACACTAGCTCGACACTAGCTCGACTCCAGCTCGACACTAGCTCGACTCCAGCTCAATCTATCAAGAATACAATTTCAGAATTTTCAGGTCTAAAAGTTGGGCCAAACTTATGTAATTGTTTAGGGTTCCTTTTCTTACAATCCTAGATATATATAAGGCTTATTTTAAAAGCCGTTGCATATGGATAAAGAGACCAAGAGTTTTTTTTTTTTTTTTAAGAGAAGCTACTGTGTTTATATGCCATAGGGTTTTGTAACTAAGTGCTTCCTAATCTTCATTGTTGATGAAGTGAAGAATTTTGCAGCCAACAACATCATTCAAGTTGCTGGAGTTAGTCACGTATTGGAATTCTTGCAAAGGATTAGTCACAGATTGGAGATTTGTGCATCAAGGGAAAGAAGGCTGCTATAAGATTAAGTTCAATTAGGTATTGAAGTGAAGGTTCAACCGTAGGTTGATATTTTGGGATAAACCAGGGTAGTAGTAAGATTCCTTATACTTGTAACTGCTTGATTGTTGATTAATGGATTCTTGGGAGTGGTGAACTTAAAATCACCCGCTAGGGTTTTTGCCTTATGAGAGGTTTTCCCATTTGTTAACAAATCACTATGTCAATCAAAATTTTGTTGCATTTAGTTTATTTGATGATTTGTTAGTGCCTTCATGATTTGCATATAATTGAACCTAATTAATCAACTTGGGTAATTGAATTAATTAACCGGGGTCAAGCTATCTTAACCCAATAAGTGGTATCAAAGTGGGCACACTCTGATTAGGTTTTAATCTTTGTTGTGTGATCCATTGACCCATGTTGTTATGGATCGTGGGCAATCCCTAATTATTCCTCCTTTATTTAATGGTACTAACTATGCATATTGGAAAGTACACATAAGAGCCTTTTTGCAATCTTTAGATGAAAAAGTATGGCTTGCAGTTGAAGTAGGGTGGACTAAACCTGAAGATCCACCTGCATCATGGGATGATGCCAAGATCAAAGCTGCAAACTTTAACAGTAGAGTTCTAAATGCCTTGTTTAGCGCTGTGACCAATAAGGAATTCAAGAAGATCTCCTCCATTGACAATGCAAAGGAAGCATGGACTATTTTTCAGAATACCTACAAGGGTACAAAAGCCGTTAAAAACTCCAAACTCCAAACGCTTACTACCAGCTTTGAGGAAATAACGATGGATGATGATGAGTCATTTGATGAACTCTATGCCAAACTCAAGAACATAGTGAATTCAGCCTTTAAACTTGGAGAACAGATTCTAGAGCCCAAGATTTTCAAAAAGATTCTCAAATCTCTTCCAGAAAAATTTCATGCCAGGATCACTGATATAGAAGAATCAAAGGATCTTGACTCTATTCCTTTAACAGGATTGATTGGGAACCTACAAACCTATGAACTAGGTTTAGTAAGGGTTGGCAAAGGTAGCAAAAGCAAGAACATGGCTTTAAAGGTTAAGAATAATGATAACGATAAATCGTCTAAAGATAAGGACACCAAGTTCAAATCATATATCACCAGACAATTCAAAAATGCGAATGTCAAGGCAAGTGACAAGGATCGTAAACAAGCTAGATTCTATCAGTTCAAGTCCTAAGATAAAGGCAAGAGAGAATTCAAGGATGTTGGAAGCAATAATGTTCCTGTTGGGTCAAAGTGCTATGGATATCAAGGATATGGACGCATGAAGCAAGAATGTCCCACATATCTCAAATCCGTTAGAAAGAGCAAAGCCCTAGCTGCCACCTTGAGTGATACAGAACCAGAACAAGATTTTGATGATAGTGATCAAGATGGAATAGTGAGTGTTTTCACAGCTACCATTGACTCTCCTGAGGAAGCAATAGAACTGGTTAATGAGGAAGAAAAGCTGATGTAATCAAAGTTTGAGAAGATGGATGATCAAGATGACATCCACACTACCTATTCTAAGCTATACAAGGTCTCTGAGAAGCATGAGAAGCTTTACAAGTTAGCTACAAGAAAGCTAAGTGAAGTGGAATTGGAACGAAAGGAACTCTCCTCCAAGGTTGATGAAGCTAATCAAACCATTGGAGCACTGAGGTTTGAAAACAACTTTCTTACTAAAAAGACCAAGAAACTGGATGCAGAATTGTTTCAAGTAATAGCACAATTGGAAAGGACCTCAAGTGCTAAGCTGGATGAAATGCTCAACTTCCAGAAGTCTGCATCTACCAAAAAAAGTCTCGAGTATGAGGTAACTGAATTATAAATTGAAAATGTAAGTGAGGATAAAGATGGTAAGGAAAAATCAATTCTCGGAGCACCCCTAAGGTTGTTAAAAAAGAGACCAAGCAGAATAATCATCGCTCTACCAACAAGAAGTCTAAATCAAAGAAGCCTCATTTCTGTCATTACTATGGAGCATCTAGGCACACTCGTCCAAATTGCTATAAGTGGTTAGCCACTCAACCAAGCAATTACGTGTCATCCTTTGGAAGCCAAAATCAACTCCAAGTCCCTTTAGCCCCTCTTGGAGAACTTCTTAAGGCTATCATGTTACTCTCAAATTTCAATGGATTCAACTCTCCTTCTTATCCATTTGAACAAAGGTTTATGCAAAAGAAATGTTCTCCATCCAAGTCTCCCATCTGGAAGGAAAAAGATTCCAAGTGATTCCTTCACTTTCTTGATCTCATGCATGGTTGGTTGTTGTGGTTTGAATCAGTCTAGTATTTGATGTTTTGTTTGTTTGTTTTAATGCTTTGTTTTATATTTCTTTTCAATAAATAAATAAAAAAATGAGGGGGGAATTTAAAAAATACAAAAACAATGTGTGTTTGTGTATACTAGTACTTATGTACCTTAGATGGCCATTGAAACAAGATTGCTTAACTTTGTATCTCTTGTAACTTAGATGAGAATTCTCATGCACAACTAGGCAATATGAGCTTTGTGGCCTGTTTATGTGATTTGTATGATTTGGTTAATCTTTTGTTATTCATATTTTTATCACTCTTTTTTATACGAAGGACTAAAAAATCCTAAGAAAAAGGCTTAAATAACCATCTCACCATTAAAACTTATCAATCTTAAAACGTTTGTGTGCAATTCATAAAAGCCGTGCTCAGTAAGGTGTAGCACTTGCACAACAAAAACAAGATGTTTGGCTTACATAATTGGGTAATTATTTTCTTTCCTATATACCCATGCATATTATGTCATTTTACACTTTAAAGAAAAATGTGCAAAGAACATGAAAAGCAAAAAAGAATAAAAATGCTTTTAAATATGGTTGAAATCGTTTTTTTAGGAGATGTGGGAGTTATATGATGTACCTCAAATGTGATGGTCCCCATCAAATAGTTATGATTGTGTGTGGATATAATTGATTCTCTTATATCATTACTCTTCACATAATGAGACTTTTATGCTTTCTTGCAAAAGTTTCACATTCAACATGCATACTCTTTGCTACTCTTGATACTATTGTATATGTACAATGTGATTTGGCCATCACAAGGAATACATGTGGTAGAATAAGCTTACTAAATAGTCTTAATTTGTTTCTGAAAATAAAATTGATTAGACTTGTTTAGAGTGTGCTTTGATCTAGGAATGTTTTACTTCTAGAGTGTTTGATGTGTTTGAGTGATCAACATGCTTCTTTGTTGTTTGGCTTAGTGTCTATCTTGTTTGCTTTTATCTCATGTTGTTTTTCCTCCTTAAAAAAATTATTTTCTAGATTCTCAATAGCAACTCAATACCTTCTCGATCTATTGAACTTTCTGGTTTTTCTTGATACCTCACGACAGATAGCCCAATCCATCGAGCCTTTCTCTATAGTCTCTATCTTCTTGATAGATAGCTCAACACCTCCTAGACCTATCGAGCCAATTTTTCCATCGATACCTCCTCGATACCTCTTCGATCTATCAAGCTTTAGTTCTCAACACTTTCTCGATACCTTCTCAATCTATTAAGCTGCCTATTTCTATATATATTCAAGGTTCGACCCGGTTTGCTCTTCACTCAAATATCTCGATCCTTTTCTCTTCTCTCTCGATCCAAACACTTTTTCTCAAAAACCTTCCTACCTACCAAGATTTCAAGCCATTCCAAGCTTCAATCCTTTGGTATGTGCTCTAAATCCTCTCTTTCTCTCTTTGTTCATGCATTTCATGCATTTAGACCAAGTTTTTTTGGGGGGGGGGGGGGGGGGGAATATTTGACATTTTTTTGTTATTTGTGAAATTTTTGGGTTGGGTTTTGTTGATTTGTTATCATGCTCATGCATTGCATTCTCAATCATTATAGTAATGTTTCATGCATTCTATGATTGTGTGCTTGATTACAACTTGTGAGTGCTATAGTTTGGATTGGGTTTTCACCCATTATGAAATTTATTTTCACACGTAACATTATCATGCATTGAACCTCTCTTTTCCTTCTTTCTTGAGCTTTGTCTTCTACTGTGTTTGTCTTTTCTTTTCTTCTTCTCTTAGTTTCCTAACTATGGCACCCAAAAAGTCAGTTCCTTCTAAGAACTCAATCACCCGTCTTGGTTCTCCTTCTACTTCTTCATCTTCTCTTTCTGTCCCTGATAGAGATAGGTTCCATGATGTGGACTCCTAAAAGGACTTTGTTGAGAACTTTTGTGACTGGGCAATTCATTTGGAATGCCAGGTCATTCTGTCTTATTTTCCAAACACTCCTTTTCTCGGTGCGTTTAGTTCTCGGGGTTAGGAATCTCAATGTGAGAAACCCATGAGGTGTCCCAGTGTATTCATATAGGAATTTACTCCAACATGCATGCCATCAATACCTCTATCCCTTGGTTTACCATTGTATTCAGAGGCACACATGTTATAGTTACTTCGGACCTTCTTTCCGATATACTACGTGTCCCTAGGGTAGATCGTCTAAACTATCCTACTCACCCTCGTCTACGTAACATTCCTCGTGACGAGTTGGCCTCACTCTTCTGTGAGAAGGCCATGGTGTGGGGAGATACTCTTAATTTCTCCACAACTGAGTTTGCTAAGGTTTCAAAGATCTTTAATATGGTGATGACCTTTGTTCTCACACCACGGTCACACTATAACTCCATTAATAAGCCTCATGCTCATTTCCTTCTATCTCTCTTGGAAGATCATTCTATAGATTTTCCCTCTCACATGATAGATATCTATCGAGACATTGCTTCACATGATAAGCTCATCTTTCCTTCAGCTATCACACACATTCTCACACATTTGCGCGTCACCATTCCTTCTTCTCCTCTCTTTTACACCATGGGTTCCATTAGCAAGGAATCTATTAGGAGGAGTGACACGCAGCTGGCAGCCAAGCGGCCACGTGTGGACCCACTCCCGGTCAACATGATGAGGCTGCTTTCCATGCTGCTTACACTTCTCGACCCTCTTCTTCATCTGCTCCATCCTTTTCTTCTAAAGTAGAGGCATCTCTTGCTGCCATCATGGACAAGCTTCAACTTATGCGTTCTGATTTTGGTAGTCGTCTTGACCACATTTCTAATGAGATGTGTCAACTGAACACCTAGATCGATCGAATAGCTCGCCAACAATCTCGTCTTGGCGGCTTTGCTCATTCTCCCTCTCTCAAGCCTGCTGAGGATCCTTTAGATGGTGGAGACGATAATGATGATGCTTCTAGCTCTAAGTACGATGATGAGATGATTAATTTTTAGTGATTCACCCTTTGTCACTCATGATAAAAAGGGGGAGTAGTTTTGTATATGAGAGTAGTCATGGTGTTAGGGGGAGAGCTAGCATAGGGATAGACTTGTTAGGGGAGAGTTTATTAAGTGATGTAGTGAGGTTTTTGTTGTATATTTTCTCATTACATGTACCATGGTCTTGTGACCACTTTTACATACATTATTGTATCTCTTGATATATATATATATATATATATATGATGTATGTTTCTTCACCTTTATCTTACATGTGTTGTTTCTTTTCTCTCTTTATATACATGGGTCTTCTTTTATACAACTTGTCTATGTTTCACACTTAATGCCTTGATGAATCTTGTTTAAGTGCTTCAGATATGACAGGTTTCAATTCTATCATGCCATGATCTCTTTTCTTGCAAAATTTTTCAAGAGCTCATTGTAGTGGTTAGACTTTTGTAATTTTGGCCTTTTGTGATAGTTATGGAGACTGTTGTTTTATACTTCTCTCATAATTATGCTTGTGGTTTTGTCACAGATTGCCAAAGGGGGAGATTGTTAGGGTCATATTTTATGTAATTGGCTAATCCTTTGACAAAATGCACTTTACTTGTAATTGGGTAGATCTAAGTTGGGTTTAATACATCAAGAAATATGTTGTTCAAGTATATCAAGTGTTCGTATTAAAGACATGAATTTTTTTTTTTTTTAATAAATAAAGAGATGAAGATTGATCCAAGAAACAAGTGAAGAAAAGCTATGTTACTAAAGCATGACAGATGACATCTATCGAGATCTACTAGGCAAGCTCAACACTAACTCGATACCAGATCGATCTATTAAGAATTATGATTTCAGAATTTCAAGGTCTGAAATTCATCCCAAGCTTATGTATTTATTTAGGGTTTCTTTTCTCACAACCCTAGACATATATAAGGCTTATTTTAAAAGACATCACATACGGATACAGAGACCAAGAGTTTTTTTTTCTTTGAGAGAAACTATTGCGTTTTTACACCATAGGGTTTTGTAACCAAGTGCTTCCTAATCTTCATTGTTAATGAAGTGTGTAGACACTCAATTTTGCACCCAGGATTTAATCAAGGAGAATGACTTGAATGACCATCCATGTACCCCAAAAACCAAGATTGCATTACATGCATCAATTTGTTCTTGCATTACATGCATCAATTTGTCTTTGCATTACATGCATCAATTCATTCATTACATATCATAAAAATGATCTTGAGATTCTAACAGTTGCAACAGTGTTTCCGATTTTCAAATTGGACCATCAGATCGAAAGATATCGCATGATCAAGTTTGCACAGTCAACATGCATTATGTCTAGGTAGAGTCAACCACACATGATTAATTGAAATTAATTTTGATTGGTTAAATAATTAAAATTAATTAAATAATTTTGTGATTGGTTGATAATCAATGTTTAAAATAGGGATGCATGCATAGGAATGAAAGGGATGATTGGATAACAATAAAATTGTGGATAATCTGAACTTTATCAAGATTTATTTTAGGATATTTATCTACAAGATAATTGTTCCTGAAAAAGCCTGAATTATCCAAAAAAGAGAAAAAAAATCATAGACGGAGGATGAAAACACGTCTAGGTGCAAGGACCAGTCAAAAAACCCTAGAAGAGGAGTCCAAACAACACCCGAACATGGAAAGATGTTCGGGGTCCAAGAGCCAATTTGGCACTTTTGGAGTGTCGTTCTAGTGATGATAAAGCACACCATTTTCTATCTTTTCACAAAAGCATGTGTCCGGATTCACATCCTAGTCTATGCCTATTTTTTAGATTTTTCTGGCCTCTATAAATAGAGACTGAACCTCATAATTCAGCACTTTTTTTTTTATGCTCTAAGAGGCATACATTTTTATGCTCTCAAATTGCTCATATTTTCTGATCCCCTCTCTGATTTTCTGTTGAAGCTAGGGTTTTTAGGTTTCAAAGATAATTGCATAAATTTCTTTGAACCCTAAAACATCCTCTCAAGTAGAAGAGTGCTCATGCAAGAGGTTGCTTTCTAACCCTTTTGTTTTTATGCTTCTCTTATCATGATGATGCATGTTTAATTGTTTCAAATATTCATATTCTACCTTGTTAATTTAGTTTATGAAAATATGTTCTTGATTCCTTTATTGTTGATATAATTTGTTTCTTAGTTTTAAAGATCTACATGTAATTAACTCTTTTTCTTCAAAATAAAATAGACTTGCATCTTTCTTAGATGTAGATCTGAATTTTTCTTCAAAATAAAACAGATATGCATCTTCCTTAGATGTAGATTTGAATTTTTCCTCCAAATAAAATAGATCTGCATCTTCCTTAGATGTAGATCTGAATTTTTCTTCAAAATAAAACAGATCTGCATTTTCCTTAGATGTAGATTTGAATTTTCCTTCAAAATAAAACAGATCTACATCTTCCTTAAATGCATATTTGAATTTTCCTTAATCAAAACTAGTTTTTGTCTTCATTTGATGCAAATCTGAACATTTTTTTATATTAAAAAAAAAAAAACTGATTTTCATCTTCCTTAGATACAAATCTAACTTTTTTAATGCATGTAGATTTTTGAAATAAGGAAAGAGATCATTTATTGTTGTGTTTGTGTTTGTTTTATTAAATTCATGTTGCATAAATTTAAATTATGAGTGAAACTCTCTTTTTAAAAAATCTTTTTTATTCTTTTAAAACATATAAAAAAACAGATCTGATTTTTCTGTTTTCAAAAACCCTTTTTTTATTTATCATAAAACAGATCTGATCTTTTATAAATCAAAAAACCATTTTTTTAGTTCTTTAAAAAAAACAGATCTAATACTTTTTCAAATCAAAAGAC
Organism: Quercus lobata; assembly: GCF_001633185.2. Lineage (NCBI taxonomy): Eukaryota > Viridiplantae > Streptophyta > Magnoliopsida > Fagales > Fagaceae > Quercus > Quercus lobata. Next base: position 27,860,450 of record NC_044906.1, on the reverse strand, counting down.
TTTGTTTTATGTAATAAATATAGATCTAAATTTTTATCTCTAAAAACCACTTTTTTCTACATGCTACAAAACAAATCTGGTATTTTGACAAATCAAAATCAAGTTTTTTTTACCAACCAAAACAAATCTGATTCTTTTCAAAAAAAAGAGATTTCATTTGTAAATAAATTTGTGTGATTTAATTTTTGTATCACATGTTCAACATATCATTCATGACATGCATAGATTGGTTACAAGAGTCTAGAAGACCGGACTCTGTCTGGGCAGAATGGGTGCCTAACCCCTTCACATTCCATAACCTAGCCTCCAGATTTAGGTCATTGGTTAAGTAGGTCTAGCCTTATCTTTACTTTTTATTTTGGGTAGAATGTAACTAGAACAAAAGGCAATGTATTTTTGGTAGATTGTAACTAGGACCCAAAGCCATGTAATTTTCAATTTAACATGTAATTTTTTATTCAATCAATGAAAAGAACAATTCAGTCATGTATTTAGTTTTTCTTATTTTTTGTATAAAAAATAAATGGCGACTTCATATCACTTACCCAAAAAGAGAGGTGCCCTAAAAAGCACTCCAAAAAATCTCTCTTTTTTGAGAGGCAACTTTTCGAGGTCTCTCAAAAAGTGAAGAACTTTGCAGCCAACAACATCATTTAAGTTGCTAGAGTTAGTCACGAACTGGGATCCGTGCAAAGGGTTAGTCACAGATTGAAGATTTGTGCATCAAGGGAAAGAAGGCTGCTACAAGATCAAGTTCAATTGGGTATTGAAGCGAAGGTTCAACTGTAGGTTGGTATTTTGGGATAGACTAGGGTAATGGTAAGATTCCTTATACTTGTAATCACTTGATTGTTAATTAGTAGATTCTTCGGAGTGGTGACCTTAAAATCACTCAATAGGGGTTTCGCCTTGCGAGAGGTTTTCCCCATTTGTCAACAAATCATCGTGTCAATTTAAATTCCGCTGCATTTAGTTTATTTGGTAAATTGTTGGTGCCTTCATGATTTGCAATCAATTGAACCTAATTAATCAACTTGGGTAATTGAATTAATTAACCAAGGTCAAGCTATCTTAACCCAACAATGTAGCTTTTAGTTAAGTAGCCACATTACTAAATTTTAAGAGTGGAACTTAAGGAATAGCACCTAAAGGTACTGTACCTAAGTCTTGTCCTTCAATGAGTATTTTGCATTAGCTAATAAGATCTTGTGAATCATTAAGTTGATATCACATGAATAAACTGCTGAAATTTCTATGTTTGAAATGTCAGTCCGTCCATTCCCCTAACTTTCTATGGTAAATTGCAGCAATAGAGATGAATTGTTGCATGAAAGTGTCTTGCAGCAACAGGGAATAAATTAATATGCTCCATGTTAAAAATGACATTGTAAATTGCTTCAAAGTTCAAACGGACAATAATTTGGTTTGCTTTCTCTGCTGAAATGTTTATGGTTTGCTTTAACTTTTTGAATTTTGTCACTAGACTAAGAAAAACATAACAATCAAACTATATTATTTTCCTTTCAACCTTGGTAATTGACCAACTGAAATCTTTTAGATTCTAATGAATTATGTGTATTCCTTTATGGTGTAGAATATTATTAGTGCTGTAGTAACCATTTGTGTGACTCATTACTTAAAATCAAGAAAGAAAAGGTTCATTTATCTAAGTAAATTGCTCTTTCAGTCTTCCAATGAAATGATTAAGTCTTTTCAGTTTGAAAATTAAATAGATTGAGGTAGTATATAATTTGGAGTGCAAGTGTTGCACAAATTTGTGTTGTTGGATTGTGCAATAGAAGAGTTGGAGGAAAATAAATGTTTCAAGAGTTAAATGGGAGAGAAGACAAATGCATGTGTAAAAACAAAAACAAAAATAAAAAGTGCTAGGATTTATTGACAACAATTTCATACTATTAGCCCACCATCTCACATATGGATCATTAAAAAGTAAAAAATTGTATACTGTTGTGGAGCCATGTGTGAAGTGGTGCGGTACTTTAAAAATGTTATGAAATTATTGTAAATTTCTGATTGTCCCTTACTTTATTGAGATAGTATAAAGTAGGGAGATGGATTACCAGCTCCAGTGGTGTCAAGTTTGCATAGTTTGTGGGATTCAAAAAAGATCCAACCGATTTGTTTAATCAGCCACAAAAGAGCATCTTTGCAAATGCGTATAAACATGTTGCCTTCCAGGGTTAAAACAAGAGAAGAGAATCCTGTCTGAAACAAATTAACGAAGTAATTAACACTAACGATTTGTAGGAGAGAAACATATTAAATATTTTCTCACACTAAAAGACAACCGTACTTGATGTCCAAACCAGGAAGTTGAAAAATAGGCAAATATAAAAGTTAGTAAAGTTACATGAGAGCTAGACTTTGCTCTGTTCAGGCTGTACAGAGATTAAAAGATTCCATGCTACAACAGAACATGCTACACTTACAATAAACAGCTCTAGGATAATTCCCATTTCTTTAGCCAATATATAATTTACTTCGTGCTATGCAAATTTGTATAGTGAATGAGTGAAAGTAATGTTAGAGTGGATTGTTGAGCACATCAATTTCTGCTTGTTTGCTATTAGTTGTATAGAGTGTAATTAACCAACTTCTTTGGCTCGCTAAAGTACAATTGGTCCTCTATTAGATTAAATGATTAAATACACCAATTTCTAATAACTTAAATATTTTGGACAATTGGTAATTTATTATGATAGCTCAGACAGCACACACATAAAATGGGGAATATTTAAATGATTAAATTCATTATTTCCTAATAGCTTAAGTTTTTGATATAATCGGTAATTTAATAACAACAAAAAAACTCAAGATATTGTTGGGGGTGTAGGGGATTTAACCAAAATTCCAACCTATGAGAAACAAAAAAAATAGAGAAAATACACACCAAAGAAAACAATCACACGCACAAGACAATATTTACGTGATTCGGTAATTTGCCTACGCCCACGAAGTTGCAGGGATTTCACTATTATCAAAAAAAAGTACAAAGTGTGGCTACAATATTTTTCTCTCTATAAAACACGGCAATATCGGCCCAAGCCTTCGCTCCATGGACTAAGCCTCAGTAAATCTCCTATTAAAAACCACGCAATATTATTCGGGTCGGGTCTAGTCGTCGAACCAAATCAAACAAAACTAGGCTCCACAAAGCCCAACAAATCTCCCACTTGGAGACTAGTTCAATCACCAACATCAACCGCAATCCTCCAAACACATAATCCCTTCATCCCTGCAACTCATCCTCCTATCCTTAAGCTAGAAGGCCAACTGAAGCTGCACACAGCTTCACCTTTTCAATAGTGACACCCTTAGTCAACATGTCTGCCGGGTTCTTAGATCCACAAATCTTCTCAAGTATTACCAACTTATCTTCAACAAGGTAATGGATAAAGTGGTATTTTGTCTGTATATGTTTCGACTTTGAATGAAAAGCCGAATTTTTGGCAAGAAAGATTGCACTCTGATTGTCACTGTGTAGAATGCCCATCTCCTGCTTCTTACCCAATTCATCTAAGAAACCATGTAGCCAAATCATCTCCTTTCCAGCTTCAGTTGCTGCAGTAGTAGACAAAGTAACAATCTTCTATAGATTTGAAGCCCATGATATAGCTGTACCACCTAGAGTAAAAACAAACCCAGTAGTACTCTTTCTACTATCAATATCACCAGCAAAATCAGCATCTACATAACCCTGCAGTTTCAAACTTGCACCTGTGAAGCAAAGACATGTATCTGATGAACCCTTCAGATATCTCAGAATCCACTTGACTGCATCCCAATGCTGCTTTCCAGGCCTACTCATGAATTTGCTCACAACTCTCACTGCATGTGCAATGTCTGGCCTTGTACACACCATAGCATACATCAAGCTGCCAATAGCTGAGGCATAGGGCACCTTACTCATATGGTCCCTTTCTTCTTCTGTCTTCGGTGACTATTCTTTACTTAGTTTGAAATGACTACCCAAGGGTGTACTCACTGGTTTAGCTTCATTCATGTTGAACCTACTGAGAACTTTCTTCACATACTTTGATTGTGAAAGCTTCACTGTACTATTAGCCTTGTCTCTAATGATTCTCATACCAAGGATTTGCTTTGCAGCTCCCAAATCTTTCATTGCAAACTGTTTGGACAATTGCTTCTTCAGATTATTAATCTCCTTAATGCTAGACCCTGCAATAAGCATATCATCCACATACAACAGTAATATGATGTAAGAATTGTCAAAAGACTCAACATAGCAACAATGATCAGCTTCACATCTCTTGAACCCAATTCTATGCATAAAACTGTCAAATTTCTAGTACCACTGTCTAGGAGCTTGTTTTAGGCCATATAAGCTCTTTCTCAGTTTGTAGACTAGATTCTCTTGTCCCTGAACAATGAACCCTTCTGGCTAAATCATGTAAAGGTCTTTCTCCAAGTCACCACGAAAGAATGCTGCCTTCACATCTAACTGCTCAAGATATAAATTTTCTGTAGCCACTATTCCCAATACCAGTCTGATTGTTGACATCTTCACAATTGGAGAAAATATATCTATGTAGTCAATGTCTTCCTTCTGCTAGAACCCTTTAACAACTAATCTGGCCTTATAACGTTTGCTACCATCATACCCATTCTTTATTCTGTATACCCACTTGTTGTGCAAAGCCTTTTTTCCTACTGACAATTCAGTCAGTTCCCATGTCTGATTTCCCAACAATAAATTCATCTCATCCTTCATGGCTAACTCCCACTTACTTGAATTCTCATCTTACAAGGCTTCATCATAACACTCTGGCTCACCACCATTAGTCAACAGGAGATAATTTAAAACAGGTGAATAACGCTATGGAGGTCTAATGTTCTTGGAAGATCTGCGAACTTCAGCTACAGGTGTACTCAGATCTACCTGTGAATGTACATTCTTCTTATCTTCTTCACCCCTTTTTTGGACAGCACTTTCAGTCAATTCATCTAAGTTGACAAACACAGATTTCTTTTGATCTATCTCTGTAACATCTGACACTACAATTGACCTGTCCTGGTACATAACCTATTCATTAAATATCACATTTCTACTTCTGATGATTTTCCTGTTTTAATCATCCTAAAACCTATAGCCAAATTTCTCATCACCATAGCCAATGAAAAAACATATTTTAGACTTTGCATCAAGTTTACTACAAGCATCAGAATCAATATGAACATAAGAAATACAACAAAAAACTTTTAAATGTGAAAATTTTACCTCTTTACCGCTCCAAACCTCCTCAGGAAGTCTAAACTCCATGGGAACTGATGGTTCTCGGTATATCAGATAAGCTACAGTGCTAACAGCATCAGCCCAGAAAGTTTTTGGTAGTCCAGCATGCAACCTCATACTCCTAGCACGCTCATTGAGAGTTCTGTTCATGCGCTCAGCCACACCATTCTGCTGGGGTGTCCCAGGAATGGTCTTCTCCATCCTAATTCCCTCTGCAGCACAATACTCACTAAACCCTCTATCTATGTACTCTCCTCCATTATCTGACCTCAAACATTTTACTTTCAAACCTGTTTCTGTCTCAACCATGGCCTTCCACTTCTTAAAAGTTTCAAATACATTAAATTTATTTTTCAGAAAATAAACCCATACCTTTCTGCTTAAATCATCAATGAAAGTGATGTAGTACCTTAAACCTCCAAAGGATGTAATCGGAGAAGGCCCCCACAAATCAGTATGTACTAATTCCAAATTTTCAGCCTTCCGTGTCCTGCCAGTTTTCAAGAAGCTCACCTTTTTCTGCTTTCCTAAGATGCAACTTTCACACATGTCAAAATCAATGTACTTCAATTCTGGTAGTTTTCCTTTTGACAACAATATCTTCATCCCTTTCTCACTCATATGACCAAGTCTGCAGTGCCATAGGCTTGTATCAGTACTTGTATCAGCAACTGCAATTGTGTCTCTTGGACTTGAGGTCATATATATAGTACCAGTCTTCTTTCCACGAGCCAATACACTAGCTCCCTTTGTAACCTTCCAAGTACCACCAACAAATAGTATTGCATGTCCTTCATCATCAAGCTGTCCAACAGAAATTAGATTCCTACTCAAGTCAGGAATATGTCGAACCTTCTCCAGTAACCAAACAAACCCATTGGACAACAATATCCAGACATCTCCCATACCCATAACATCCAAGGCTGAACCATCCGCCAAATACACCTTACCAAAATCACCTGCAACATAATTCTGTATGATTTCTCGATGTGGAGTGGTATGAAACGAAACTCCTGAATCCAAAACTCAATCATCAAATGGACTGTCTACTGCAAGAAGTAATGCATCTTGTACCTCTTCTGTTACAGCATTAGCAAAATCATCTTCATTCTTCTTCTTAGGACTTTTGCATTGCCTCCTAAAGTAACTTGTTTTCCCACAGTTCCAGCATTGTACTTGTTAGCCTGATCTAGATTTACTTCTATTCCGATTAGAATTTCTAGATTTTGATCTGCCCCGATTTGAATTTCTATCATTACCTCCGCCTCTTGTCTCAAGGTTTAGGGCAAAACCAGATCTTGAGGTTTCGTCTGCATCTCTTTGGCGAATCTCCTCAACCAGAATTAAATCTCGTATATCATTATACTTGAGCTTTTCCTTTCTTATAGAATTACTTACTGCCATCCTGATTACATCCCAACTGTTTGGCAAAGAAGCCAAGACGATCAGAGCACGAATCTCATCATCAAAATCAATTTCTACAGACGACAATTGATTTGTGATAGTATTAAATTCATTCAGATGTCGTGCTACTGATGCATTTTATGCCATCTTCAAATTGAACAATTTTTTCATTAGATGCACCTTGTTGTTTGCGGACGGCTTTTCATACATGCCAGATAAAGCCTTCATCAGATCTGCTGTGGTCTTCTCCTTTACAACATTATGTGCAACAAACCTAGACAGAGTTAACCTAATAACTCCTAGAATCTGTCTGTCAAGAAGCGCCCATTCCTTAGCCTTCATACTCTCAGGTTTTGTCCCCAAAAGAGGCAGATGCAATTTCCTCCCATAAAGATAATCTTCAATCTACATCCTCCAATATGCAAAGTCTGTGTCATCAAACTTTTCTATTCCAGACGCCTTTCCTGCTTCCTCTGCCATTGCTCCCACTCAAACCTAACCCTAGGCTCTGATACCAGTTGTAGGGGATTTAACCGAAATCCCAACCTGTGAGAAACAAAAAAAAATAGAGAAAACACACGCCAAAGAAAACAATCACACACACAAGACAATATTTACGTTGTTCGGCAATTTGCCTACGTCCACGAAGTTGCAGGGATTTCACTATTATAAGGTGGAATTTAATCAACCATCTTGTTGGCCTTATTCCGTGCCAAATTTGCATGTATTTCAACATTTAATAACCCTGTATTTAGGTGGGTTTTGTTCTAAGGGTAGTGAGTGAGATAGAGTGATTGAATGCTCAAGAATGTGCAAGAAAACAGAGTCTCACGGCTTGATCTCGCGGGTGACTCGTGGCTTCAAGTCGCCAAAAGCAGCATTCGCTGCATCTAATGCTAACAGTAAAGCACTCAATGCTATTTTCTGTGGTATTTCTCCAGATGAATTTCACAGGATCTCTCACATTACCATTGCCAAAGAAGCGTGGGAGATATTGGAGACCACTTACGAAGGCACAAAGAAAGTAAAAGACACCAAGCTGCAGATGCTAACCACTCGGTTTAAGGAGTTAAAAATGAGTGAAGATGAGTCCTTTGACTCTTTTTATAGCAAGCTGAATGAGGTGATTGTAAGCAAGTTCAATTTGGAAGAGAAAACGGAGGATTCTAAAATTGTAAAGAAGATCCTTCGATCATTGTCAGAAAGTTTTCGTGCCAAAGTGACAGCAATTGAAGAGAGCAAGGACCTTGATGACTCCAAAGTCCAGGAGCTGGTTGGTTCTCTTCAGACTTATGAAATGTTACTGCCCAATCAACGGAAGAGTAAATCTCTTGCTCTTAAGACCATTAATGAGAAGGTGGAAGACCATGACTCATCAGGAGAAGATGTGGTTGACAAAGATGTTGCATACCTTGTAAAAAAATTCTGAAAATTCTTGAAATTCAAGAATAATGGAAAATTTGGTGATAAAGGAAAATTCCAAAGTTCAGGAAGGGAGAAAAGGGAATTCAAAAAGAAAGATGGAAAAGAATCTCAATCTACACAAGATGTCACTTGTTTCGAATGTAACGGGCATGGACACTTTAAGAAAGAATGTCCAAATTATTTAAAATCGAAAAGCAAAGTGTATGCCACGACATTGAGTGACTCAGATTCATCCGACTCGGATTCTGAGGAAAGTTGTGACGGAGAAGGGAATTATTCAGCTTTTATGACTATTGCCCATGTTGAGTCTTCAGACGAGTTGAATCTACTTGTACAAGAGCTTGGAGTACATAGTGATGAAGAATCATTTGGAGCTATTGAGGAATCAGATGCAGAAGAAGATGAAAACACAACCAATCTTCAAGACAATTATAACTCACTCCTGGAGAAGTCGGGTGAGTACACAAGGGTGGGAAAGACAGCTGTGAGAAAGATGAAGAAGGCAGAGGAGAACTATAAACGTCTCCTAATTCGCTATAAGGAGGCCAAATATGAGATAGAAATACTGAACGGTGAGCTGTCAGAAGCTTACACAAAAGTGAGATTTCTTGAACAAGAGATTGTGCAAGCAAATGCTAAAATAAAGAGGGTCACCACCAAGAAGCTAGATAATGTTATTTCATCTCAAAAGAGCTTCTCAGACAAATCCAGATTGGGATATACCGGAGGAAGTAGCTCATCTGGAAATGTCACTAAAGAAGTAAAGTTTATAAGGGCCAAAGAATCAGCTGATGTTGGCCCTACTGCTGAGAAGCCCAAGATAGAGGAGAAAAGGAATGTGGGGAATGAACGGTTATTGAATTCACGTAATCAGTCTGTGGGCAGGTCTGAATCCCAAGCCAAGTCTCGTCCACGACCACAAAGAGGTCCTAGATCAAATTATATGTGTCATTATTGCGGACTTCAAGGGCATACTCAACCAAATTGTCAAAAGCTGAGAGTAATGAATAGTGCAACTCCTCAAATGTCACGAGGACCTAGAAATGATAGGAGAAATTAGGCAGGTTGTAAGGTTGAATTTATTCAACCATCTTATTGGCTTTATTCCGTGCCAAATTTGCTTGTAATTCAGTATTTAGTAACCCTGTATTTAGGTGGGTTTGATGTAAGGGTAGTGAGTGAGATAGAGTGAAGTTTGCTCAAGAGTGTGCAAGAAAACAGAGTGTCGCGGTTGGGACTCGCGGGTGACTCGCGACTGCAAGCCGCCAGAAGCTGCACACGTGCCAAGCATGCTGGAAGATGAACAGTCATGCTAGTCGGAGCACCACAGGACAAAACAGGACAACTGGCCATACGGTTATCTCGCGACTGGATCTCGCGACTTAGTCAAGCCGCGAGGTCAAGCCGCGAGCCACCCCTGTTTTGTAAAAACCTGACGTTTCACATTCCTCTCCACTCCAGTATAAATACCCCTTTTACCCACGATTGAAAGAAAGCTTCCAGAGAGAATTTTGAGAGAGAAACCCTAGAGAAAAACTAGATTGATTCACACACAATCTATACCTTAGAGACTCTTCAAATTCCTCAACTCTCTTCCTCTCCATTGTCAAATCCTTGAGAGGCTTTATACCAAACCAGGTTCTCACCATCATCATCATTGTGAGACTGCTGTTTGGATTTCTGGGAAGCAGTTAGGAAGGAACCAATCTTCATTGGTTGATGCTACGGTCTAGTAGCGGAATCCGGGAAGTAGAAAAGAAAAAGGTTCGGCGTAACCTCGTTGGAGCAAGAAGCTTGGAGGGCTTAGGTGCACTGGGTAGATTAGGCTTGGAGGGTCTATTGCTGTCCTTGTATCCCAACTATATTTTCTAGTGGATTGATTACCGCTGGAGGGCGGCGGAGAGGTTTTTCGCCGAGGGCTTCGGTTTCCTCTTCGATAACACATCGCGTGTTGTCTTTGTGTTTGCATCTTCCTTCCTCTCTATCGTTGCCTTTTTATTTATCTGCTGTGGATATTAATCTGTTATGGCTTAGATAGTATTTAATCAATTTCGTTTGATAGCATATGTTAAGTTTCCGCACACTAGTTGTTTGACATATTGCTTGAATTGATTAAGTTGTTATTTGGGGATCTAAACGTTCAAAGGTGTTTTTGTACACATTTTTGAACTTTCACAGGTGAACCATCAAGAGATCAAAACAGTGATCCTGGAATGATGAACGTGATGAAGATGATTGGTGCATTCACCAATTGTTTGGAAAGCTTCACACAAAAGTTTGAAAGCCCTAACTCCCGTACCCAATCCTATAAGGAAATCACCCCAAACGCAAGTGACATGTGGGTGAAAAAGGGTACTCATGCATAAGCATTATAACATGTCCATGCATCAATACTTCCTATGCTTTGTAACGGTGTTTGATTGTTTGCTTATTATTTATGTTGATGGTTGTTTGTTTGTCTATTTGTGCATACTTTTGGTCATTTTTTTTTCAATCTTTTTATTCTTATGTGTCAAAAATCCAAAAATCACATAAAAATAGAAAATCAAAAAGTTTGATTGACATTGTTGAGTTTTTGTCTCAAAACTTGTTTGCCCTTGTACCTTTATGCTAATGGCTTTGTGCATTTATGAGCGTGGCTTGTTCCTTTGCACTCTTATCACTGTGGGAAAAATCTTGAAATCTATGTGACTGTTGTAAATAGATCTTCAAACTTGTCATGAATGATTAGTGAATGGTTTTGCTGATCTTGAGACATGTATAGACTTGTGACTATATATCTTCCCACTCTTTATTTTTATTTTTGCAAAAAAGAGCTCACCAAATGTAAATCTCCAAATGAAAAGAGATATTGAGCTGCAAAAGCCTATCGCACATACTAGTATTCGACTAGGAAAAAGGGAAGGTGACCAAAAATTAAAGTGAATATTTATTCAAAAAGCTAAAGGCTATCTCATCAAAGTGAAATATCAAACATCACTCTCACAATGAGAAGTGATTGTCTCAAAAAGATCAAAAAGATCAAATGGTATGATTGAAAGTGGAGTCAAATGTAAAGCTCCAAATTATGTTATCAAGTCTTGTGGGAGGTCATATATGCATACTTCTATAATTGAGATGGGTCACATGATCTAGTGCTAATTATGTATGCCTTGGTTGAATTGATCATTGAAACTTCACATTAGACTAAGGACTATCTCATTGTTGATATCCACACACAACACACAAGTTTATGTTCAATAAATGCCATATTCATTTGTGTGATTGTACTTGACGAAATGTGTTTTCACATGCTCAATCTTTGTTGATTCAAGCACAAAAAGATTTTTGAGTATTTTAGGTGTTTTTGGAAAGTATTTTGTTCTTAAAAACTGAAAATTTCAAAAAATCATTTTTGCCCTATTTTGGCAACTTAGTCGCAGGTAAGTCAAGTCGCATGCCACAGTCGTGAGCTCGCGGGTCAATTTTGGCAACTTGTTCACGAGTGGAAAGTCCAGTCGCGAGGGGTACACAGAGATTTTCGCGGCTTAACTTGCGGCTCCCTCATGGATAGACCTTCCAGTCGCGAAAAACACTTAGAAATTTTTTTCAAAATTTTGTCTTTGAGTGTTTTGGCGGCTTGACCTGGCATCTTGTTGGCGACTCACTTCAGTCGCGAAAAACGTGTGTTTTGCACAATGAGGGCAGTTTTTAAAATCTTTTTCAATTTTCCCTCGAACTTTTTGTGACTGTTCATCTTCTCTCTCAACTGTCTCCTTCCCAAACGCTCTGTGTAACCCATTTTGAACTCCATTGTTGCTTCATTTCCTCTTAAAATCATCAAGAAAAGGTATGGGTCTTCTCTTCCTCACTTCATATGTTATGGTTTGGGCGTTACTTTCTTGCTGTTTGGGTTGTTATTTTTGTCATATTGTGTTCAATCATTTTACTCTTTGTGTGCTGGGTATGGTGGATTGTGTTTGATGTTGATTTCATCTGGTATTGTTTCGTTGGTCACAATGTTCTTATCTTTGTTCTGTGCTTTGTCATTTGTTGGTGTTTATACTCTTTTGGGAAATGGGTTTGGTGTTTTTCTGGTTTTTACTCCGTTTGTGTGTATGAAAGTTTACTTGTGTCTGTGGTTTTGGATTACCTATCTTGTATCACTGTGTTTTTGGTGCCACTACTTGTGTGTGCTTCTGTCTTAAGTGCATTACTTTAATACATTCATTTTTCTGTTTGATTTATCCCACTACCATTTTTTTGGTTGTATGTGGTTCTCATTGTGCATTTTAATCTCATGATAGATTGTCTTATTGATAATCATATTTGAGTTTATCTTACTCTGTGCTCTATTGCACTTTCACCATTGTGTTGCTCCTGCCTCATTCTATATTGTCATGATTTTTGTTTGAAATTGTGTGTGATTTCTATGGCCTACATTCATTTTTGAATCTAATCAAGTTAATATATGTCCTTTGTGGTGCTGTTTTTTGGTTCTTTGCTGTGTGCCTATTCTCTTGCAAATGTCTCGTCGATCCTCTAAGGGCAAAGACATTGTTACTGGTGATCCATCAACCCCAGTTGCTAAAAGGACTCGACTCTCATCTCAGTCATCTCAAGACTCCAATTTGGAGAGGTTCAGAACCCCACATACCTCATACATCTACTCAAACATCTTTGACAAGGCATCTTCTATAGTGGAACGGGTGGTTGAGTTTGACACCTTAAGGACCACATTTATCCCTCCAATCTTTGAGCCACGAGATTGGGCAAACTTATTTGGGAATTTTGTTGATTCAATGGATGAACTGGTTAAGGAATGCTACTCTAATACAAGTGATCTTGGAGTTGAACTAATTTGCTGGGTTAGAGGAAAGGAGTTTGGCATTTCCCCGAACTCCATAGCCAATATTCTCTGCATCACTAGACCTCAGAATGTGGATCTAACTCCGTAAGATGATCGAACTCCAGAGATTCAAGACATTCTACAAGTTCTAGGATCTGATCATGAAGTATCCAGTACAGGCACATCCATCAGCACCGGAAAGTTTGCACCAGAGCTGACCACACTAAAGTTGATCATGTTCTCTAATCTCTACCCACTGTCCAACACTACCTTCATAAATCTTGGGAGAGCTCAATTCCTTTGTGATCTTATTACAGGAGCCCCCATTGATATCTGTGCTCACATCTTTCAAACCATGAGGAAGACCGCGGCTCGAACTTCAGCTCGAGGATGTATTCCATTTTGCAGTCTCATCATGAAGTTCATTCTTCGTGAAGGCATTGTTCCTCCCTCAGATGGAAAAATGTTGACCCGTCAACGTCCAATTTCCATGTACATTCTATAAGCCAGCAGAAGTCATTCCTCTAAAACACCAAAGAGTACACACATCTCTCCGGTTACTCCATCTGCTCCTGAGTCAGAGACACCTGTACATACCACACCTACTTCGTGTGTCATCCCTGAAGTTCCACAAACTAGCATTCTGCAAGCACAGTCTGATCCTCAAACTGATAGAGTGAGTAGTTTGCTTGAAAATATTTAGAAATGTATTGACGAAATGGTGAACCTTCTCTACTCCACCAACAACCATGTTCAAATGCGACTCGAGACCATGGAGAATCAGCTAGAAGCTATTCAACAGAAGTTAGACAACAGCCTTTAGCTATTCGTGCCAAAAAGGGGGAGAGCATTCAGTAAGGGGGAGAAAGCTCAAAGGGAAGTGTGCATAGTAATAGGGGGAGTACACACATACTTTTGTTTTAAGACTTATCCTTTAAATTTATAGTTTTTTTTTGGATATTTTATTGTTGCTATGGGTTTGATACACTGTGGTTTTGGTGTATTTTTGTTTCTAACTCATAACTCATAAACTTGGTTTACTTTATATATATATATATATATATATATATATTGTTGAGGTTATTCAGTTATATTGTAATTTGTACCCATGTTGCTTTTGTAAGCTTTTAGGGTTATGTTTTTATTTTATCTGTAGGCTTTATGATCTGTACCATGCTTTATGCAGCTTTTTTATGCTTTGTTTAAATCAGTACTTCTATCTAAATGTCATGCATTTTCTGTTCAGTACTGTCACTCTTGTGCCCTTGTAGGATTATTCCTAGATGCATATACTTAGTGTATTATGCATTGGTTGAGTGTTGGGCATACAAGTAACTTGCATTGTTCTTGTTAGCTTGTATGTTCAAGTGTTCATTCCAAGTGTGAATGAGCATTGTGATCACTACCTTGTAAGTGATTACTTGTTTGATCAAGCTATGATTTGGTTCTTAACTTCATCTTTGCTTGATCACTTTATGCCTGTTTCATATGCATTTTACATTTTCTACATACAATGATTATGGTGTATTGTTGTGTTTCAGGAGTTTCATGCTCGTATGATTCAAGTGCTTTATAGCTTCTAGAGTTAGGTGTGAGTGAGTTTTGCTCAACTGTTCCCAACTCACATGTTAAGTCTAGAGTCTGTTTTAGGGTTTTGTCACGGAATAGCCAAAGGGGGAGATTGTAAGGTTGAATTTAATTAACCATCTTGTTGACTTTATTCCGTACCAAATTTGCTTATATTTCAGCATTTAGTAACCCTGTATTTAGGTGGGTTTTGTTGTAAGGGTAGTGAGTGAGATTGAGTGATTGAATGCTCAAGAGTGTGCAAGAAAACAGAGTCTCGCGGCTTGATCTCGCGGGTGACTCGCGACTTCAAGTCGCCAGAAGCAGCACACGTGCCAAACATGCCAGAAGTTGAAGCGTCATGCTAGCTGGAGCACTACAGGACAAAATAGGACAACTAGCCGTTCTGTTATCGCGCGGCTGGAACTCGCGACTCAGTCAAGCCGCGAGTCCAAGCCGTGAGCCACCCCTGTTTTGAAAAACCTGACGTTTCACATTCTTTTCTCACCCCAGTATAAATACCCCTCATACCCACAAATGAAAGAGAGCTTCCAGAGAGAATTTTGAGAGAGAAACCCTAGAGTAAAACAAGATTGATTCATCTACAATCTTTACATAAGAGTCTCTTTAAATTCCTCAACTCTCTTCCTCTCCATTGTTAAATTCTTGAGAGGCATTTTACCAAAACCTTGTTCCCACCATATTCATTACTGTGAGAGAGCTGTTTGGTGTTCTGGGAAGCATTTAGGAAGGAACCAATCTACATTGGTTGATGCTATGGTCAAGTAGCGGAATCCGGGAAGCTAGAAAAGAAAAAGGTTTGGCGCAACCTCGTTGGAGCAAGAAGCTTGGAGGGCTTAGGTGCACTGGGTAGATTAGGCTTGGAGGGTCTATTGCTGTCCATGTATCCCAACTACATATTCTAGTGGATTGTTTACCACTTGAAGGGCGGCGGATAGGTTTTACGCCAAGGGCTTCGGTTTCCTCTTCGATAGCACATCGCTTGTTGTCTTTGTGTTTGCATCTTCCTTCCCTTTTATCTTTGCCTTTTATTATCTGTTGTGGGTTGTGATTTTAATTTGGCTTAGATAGTTTTCCAATTCTGTTTTATAGTTTTTGTTCATTTTCCGCACACTAGTTGTTTGACATAAAGCTTGAATTGACTAATTTGTAAATTGGGGGTCTAAACGTTCAAATGTGTTTTTACACTATTTGAACTTTCAACTATTATCAAGAAAAATTACAAAGTGCGGCTACAATATTTTTCTCTCTATAAAACACGGCAACACCACCCACAATATTATTCAGGTTGGGTCGGGTCGTCGAATTGGATCAAACAAAACTAGGCTCCACAAAGCCCAACAGGGGGTATTTACTACTTTGTGCACGAATGACGGCTGCATGCAAGACATTCATGTTGTTCCTTCCGCCATAGGAGCATTTTGGAACGGTTTCTATAATGTGAAGCGGAATTTTGTAAAATCCTCAATCCACTGCTAAAAAGAGAGAGGATTCACCAAAATTATTTGTAAATGAAGCTAACTCTGGGTCTTCCCTAATTAGTAACTCCACAATGTCATAATGATCATTTCTTATAGCCTCATGCAGTGCTGTACTCTTCTCCAGATTTTTCATTCTTAGTAGCAAGTCCTTCACCACGGCTTCTTGGTCTTTTGCACAAGTTTTTAGACACTTTGTCATGTCAAAGTGTCCTAAACTTGCTGCAATATCTAGTGTTGCCTTTGCAATTTTCCATATACAAAAGTGATGGCTGCAAATTGAGCACATTTTTCATGATCTCCACCTTCCCAGATTTCAAGGCCACGTGAAGGACAGAGTTCCCCCTCCATGTCACCTGCTCGAGATTTAAATCTTCTTCTTCAAAGAAACTTTCATTCCCAGAAATTGCAGCATTGAACAGTCCGGCATCAATTGCTACGAGTTTCTTCTTGAATCTTAAACCTTGCTCCTAAAGATAACCTTATAGTTTGTAAATATATGGCAATCAGCAAATCAATAAATCCTATAATATCACATATTATGGCTTTATATCTTGGTCAAATTAATTGAATTATATAAGGATCATTTAAATTTAATTTGACAAGTTTACAAATTATATGGGCAGCTCAAAAAAAACAAAAAAACAAAACAAAAACAAAATAGTAAAATTTAAAATGCCTTCACTTCCTAGAAGTTAATTTTCTTATCAATTACATAGAAATCAGTATCTTTTGAGTTAGTGAATTTTCATTATACTTTGCCCCATGTTCACTAGATCTAAGCTTTTTCTCGTCATTGGTTTTAGCTCAATTGTGTTTAAACCAGTCCACAGGGCTCTTTGGTCTTTGCTCATCATGTGAAATGATTAGGGGCAGTTTCTTTAGGCAAACTAAACATGAAATTTGCTGTTCCAAAATGAAGAAATTGGACAAAAAAGAAAAGTGAATTTAACAACTTGTTAAAATGTCAAGATCGGTTAAAAACTTATAAGCAAGCAGTGCAAATGTGATTCCATTATTCACATCACTGTAATTTTATTCCATTCACAACATATTACTTCACTTGTTATGAAAAAAAAATTATGAATTCTTTTGTGTCATTAGATTTATTATTTCAAAAAGGAAACTTAAAGATGTTATGTGAAAAAGCGTTTTTAATTTTTATACTTGATTTTTTTTTCTTTAAAATAATAAAACACGTTTTTCTTTTTTCTTTCAAACTTTTTGCTACTTCTCGAACGATCTCCTTGAGACAAAAAGGTATTTTTAGTCAGAAAAGTAAACACACTTTATATGACAAATGAATGCCACATTTTTTTTTAGAATATATCGAAAACAGTGGTAGAATGTACTATACAATACTCCAATTACAATACTCCAATTACTCGCATTCATCTTCAGCAATCAATATTGGTAGGCAAGGAAATGCAGTAGCGCATGCCTTAGCCCAGAGAGCCAGATTATCCTGTCCTTTAGATGTTTGGATGGAGTCTGTTCCTCCAGACATCTCTACTTTTGTATGATCTGACCTTCGGGTTTAATTTTAATATCATTGTCTTTCTTTCTCAAAAAAAAAAAAATCTTCAGCAATCAATAACGTTCAGATAAATTAAAACAGAGTATTGCACATTTGTACCTGCAGTGGCAGCTCTAGGAATTTTTCTCAGGGTGTTCCTTAAGCATACACGGCTCAACCCACGGTCTAACACACACCCCGCTGTGCATTATCCATGTCTCAACCCACTGCCTAACATAATTTAATTTGTTTGTCTTTTATAATGTATTGGTTAATTAAATTATTAATTATTGTTGTTTAGTTGCTTCATTATTTTTCTTTACTTACTACTAGTAGTCTAGCACACACCCTACTATGCATTAGCACACACCCCACTGTGCAATAGCACATGCCCCATGTGCATTATCCATGGCTCAACCCACTACCTAGTGCCTAACATAATTTAATTTTTTGTCTTTTATACTGTCTTTGCATGCCTTCAGCCTTTACTGCCTCTACCTGTCCACTTCCCAAATTCAAATATCCCACCCCATGACCCCATGGCCCCAATCCACTGCCCACTCAACAGACAAGAGTCACAAGAACCAATCAACATTCCACAAAATATTATACATATAAAACATTCACAACACACAAAATTCACAATACACAAACGACAAACTCACAAACCAATAAAGTCAAAATGTCAAATAAAGTTATAAAGTAAAGGCAATTAACCATTTAGACATAGAGAAACAGAGAAACGAAGAGATAAAGAGAATCTCATTTCAAACTTTCAGTTCAAAGAAAAAGAGAGAGAGAAAGAGAGCTCCATTCTAACTCAGTCACTCTCAAATCAGAGCACAGCAAAGCCAAAGATGTAAGATTTAGATGAGATAGATTGATAGATAAAAAGAGAGAGAAGTAAAGAACTGAAATACCTTAAGGCCTAAAGGACGGCACCACGGCAGCACGTCGAGGCAAGGACTCAAGGGTCGAGGCAACGAGGCCAAGTCAAGCAATCTCTAATCCGATCTCCGATCTCGCCGTCCCTGTTACTCAAGTTTGAGGCCCGATGTGCTCTGTTGCTCAAGTTTGAGGCAGTCCAGCGGAGGTCGCACTAATGTGCTTGGAGCTTGGTCATTGATGAGGTTTTTTTTAATTTAGGTTAGGAATTCTAATTTCAGTTTTGTTGATTTGCTTTATCAATCGATGATTTTGATCAATCGGCGAACGCTTATTGGTAATTTAGGTTTTGGATTTTTTTTTTTTTTTTTTTGAGAATCCGTTTGGGTTGGCCCGTATTTAGTTAATAAAATTTAACTAAAAATTTTTTGTGACTCCAAGTTGGGGTTAGTTTTGTTTAGGATTGATGTTGGGCTTTTTTTCCCTATTGGGCTTGCCATGTTTTTTTTTTTTTTTTTTTTTTTTTTTTTTTTTTTTTTTTTTTTTCAGATTTTGTTAAAATTTGTTTTTTGGGCTTTTTCTTTTTGCTTGAAAGTAGAACAAATAATAGAGCAAAATTTAATTTTATTGGTATAAAAAAAATGTTGAGGGTGTTCTCAAATTTTTTTTTAAAGGGTATTTAAATAAAAAAAATTATTATATATAAAATTTTTTTTTTTTTCAGGTCAGGGTGGTCCTGGGACGACCCTGCCCTTAACATGGCACCGCCACTGTGTACCTGCTACCCAAAAAAAAATGTAATGGGAATGGTCTCAAAGGTCATATAGGTATTTGACTTATACCTGTCCAAGCAGTCAATTCAATCAACCGTAGAATTTTAAGATAACCGTCTGACTCAGGAAATCAATTGAACCTAAAATTAGAAAAGGAGAGGGATTGGGATTTGGGAGTGGATGTTGGAACACTGAATTGGGTTTCAACAAGAGAAGAGGATTCTACTGCAGGGGGGTTACATAGTTGCTTTGGTAAGAGGAATATGATTGTGTTTATGATTAAGAGTTTGAAGATTTCATTGATTCTTATATAGTGATTGAAAAGCTAAAACAGATAATAATAATAATAATAATAGCAATGATTGTCTACTGTGAAATAGTCAAAATACTCTGTTTGTAGTCTAATTCACTTTTTTAGAGTGCAAATTTCAAAACCGCAGAAAGCCCTTTCACACTTTTGTTGCACCCAGTTAAGTAGCAAGAAATCCCTTTTTCTCATGGTACACGCTTATTTTTGGAGTGTAGCTTCAAGTTTGTGCATTCTGAATCATTTTTCCTACTCTTTTCAGACCCTACTCATTTTTTCTCCTCCTTGGTCTTTTTCTTTTCGCTTCTTTTTCTTTTTTTCTTTTTTTTTCTGTAAACTTTTGTGACTTTTGTTAACGGATGTGTACGGCACCTCTAAAGGTTGAATTTGTATATTACTAATTAAAAGGCAGCAATTGACTTTGTATTTTGCTAATTAAAGGCCAGCTGATTTGTTGGTGGCAGGAAAAAGCACGGGCAAAGAGTACTTCATGGCATTTTCAGCTTTCTCCCTTTCAAGGCTTCACCCATTCATACTCACGCCTTCACCCTTAATTTTGTAGTACTTCTTTCTTCATTTTTTCCCCCTCCTTTCCCTTTCTAAAATGGAGTTAACAGGAACTTTGAGTTTTAAAAAAAAAAATAACGTTAGGGTCATAAACTATTTTACAAATTACATGTCATATAAAGTTAAAAATTAAAAGAACTAAAATTTTATAACAAGGTCTTAAACCAAAAAAAAAAATTCTGAAAAACCACTCTATGTTCTAACATACTTTTCTAAACAACAAAAAAATTGTTCTAACAAAGCGTCCAATCTCCCTCCCTCTCTCTCTCTCTCACACCTCGCTAGACATAGAATCTCTGCATCTGTAGATCAACTAATTGCCTTTTAGTTCCTTCTGAAGCTCTTCTTATT
The DNA here is from genome assembly GCF_001633185.2 of Quercus lobata. NCBI lineage: Eukaryota > Viridiplantae > Streptophyta > Magnoliopsida > Fagales > Fagaceae > Quercus > Quercus lobata. The sequence continues at coordinate 27,840,054 of NC_044906.1, read as the reverse complement.
CTTGGGATAAATTATTGGTGGGTCTCTCATCGAGAGTGATTGGATTATGGATTTTGGCAATTTTGGAGAAGAAAATATCATTTGGGTTTTGTTTGATTCCGAATTTCAGATTTTTTCTCAAAACAACTTGGTGGGTCAATGAGAATTTGGATAAGTGTTGGTGATTGGGATATGAGAGATTTATATTCGCAAAAATTGAACAAAGTCAGTGGCTTATTGTGAAAAATTAAAGCTTTTGGGTGACTAGAGTTCTTTTATGGCTTTACTTGTGAAAGGTTTAGTCATTGATGAAAAGAGAAGCTCTGGGTCTCATAAAGATACGATTCTTCATTGCTTTGATAATTTTTGTTTGCAACTTAGTAGCAGTAAGTTCAAAAGAGAGGAACAACGATAATAAAGTGTTTCTCACGCAATTAGTTGTCCAGAGCTGCAGAAATTTCATTTGTAGCGTGGAGGGAGAGAAGGGGGAGGGAGAAGGAATTTCTAATGTTTTTCTGGATTTGATTTGCTTCTTTTTTTTTTCCTAAGACCTTGTTATAAAATTTTAGTGTATTTAGTTTGACGTGTATTTCAATTTTTTTTTAAGTTTAGGTTTACCAAATCACATCAAAAGTTTGTAAAATTATTTGTGGTTTTAGCTTTTCACACACACACATATTGGTAGTATTCTCACACATTGCATGGTTTTGGTTCAATTTGGTCAATTTAGTCTACTTTGGTTCATTTTGGTTCACTTTAGTCTATTTGGTCAACTTCAGCTCATTTTGATTCACTTCAATCTATTTGGTCTATTTGATCAATTTCAGTCTAACTTGGTCTATTTTGATCCACTTCAATCTATTTCAATTCATTCCTTGAGCTAAAGGCAATTATACTAACAATAAATATCATCCCAAATATTTTTCATTAACTATTGAAAAAGTTTTGGCCGGTCAAAATTGGAATAAATAAATAGAGAGGTAGAACGGAGAAAGGAAGAATTGAGTTTGAAAATTTCTTTCATATGGTGTAGAAAATATTTTTAAATGCATATTCCAAATTCAAAAACTAATTGGACACTGTAATTCAAATTAGAATATATTGAAAATCTAATATAACATTTATTTTTTCATAATAGATAGCTTCAAAGTCCAGTCATCCAAAAATTATTTAAAAACCAAAGTACTGCCTAATTAAATTGTTAAAGTAAAACCATGAGCTTTGTAGTTCAATTAATTGGCACTTTCTAGTTTTCCAACTAAGACATCCAAGTTGTAAATCTCCCCCACTCCCAATTATTGACATATAAAAAAAAAATTATAAAAAGGCTTAGTTTTTCTAATGTTTATCTAGTTAATGGCGGCTATAAAATGACTGACTCAATTAACGTTGTTTCCTTGGTTTTATCTTATTTATCCTTTGTATTAATTGTCTCAAAAGGTCTTAAATTGTTACTTCAAAGAATTAATAGATACAATTTTTATAGATTTTTGTTTATTTATCCTTTATCTATCTTAATAGATTTACATTTACTTTATTTGAGCTTAGAGAAGGAAGCAGACCCGAAAATATCTAAGGAAAAGCTGCTACCACCACATTAAATGCATTGCAGCTACTTTTCTGACTACATTTATGTGGAGAGAACCTCTGAACAGTGCTACCTCGGCTATCACAACTCATAAGAAGTCAGAGAAGGTGTCTAATGGGACAAGTACTCAAGTGAGGGCTTAGATGATCAACAAGTGTAGGATGAAGATGATCTAGAAGGAGCTATATAACCTGAGAGATCCTCCCTAAGAAAAGGGTCAAAGCAGGAGAGAGGGAATACTGTAGCAACCTAAATTATCTTTGTTCCCTATTGTGCTCAATTTATACCAGTCCGACCTCTCGAACTGAATTCCTTGAAGAATGCTTATTGAGCTTATTTGGGCGTTTGCTTTCAGATCGTCATCAAAATTTAAGAGCTCTGAAGAATACTCTAAAGGCAGCTTGGAAGATGGGCTCTGATTTGAGGATTGTGGAGGTAGGGAATAATCTTTTACAATTTAAATTTAGTTCAAGATGTCAGTTAGAGTGGGTTGAGAAAAGCGGGCCTTGGAATTTTGACAACAACCTTCTCCTGCTATGCCAGTGGAAGAATGGATTAACGTCAAAAAATATCAGTTTCTCCAGCTCCCCTTTCTGGGTACAGATTTGGGGCTTACCTTTTGAGAATATGACTGAAGTAATTGGGAAGGATATCAGTAGTAAGATTGGAAGGGTGCTAGAAGTTGACAAGCGGGCTATGCAAGCGGAACTAGCTAAATTTTTAAGAATAAGGGTGGAGATTCCAATTGATAAACCTCTCCATAGGGGAGGATATGTTAAAAATAAAGAAGGTGAAAGATATTGGGTTGACTTTAGGTATGATAGACTACCTAATTTTTGTTACATTTGTGGCTTGCTTGGGCATGATGAAAAGCATTGTCAAGCTAGTCCAATGGAGCAATGGTTAGAGTGGTAATATGGTGAATGGTTGAAGGCTGGTGGAATTTTAAAAAATGGAGTTGAAAAGGATAAGTTGAAGATGCAGTTTGAGGCTAAAAAAGGGGGCTTAAAGTCTAAGGTGGTGGACGGTGGGGCTGGTGAAGAGATCGAAGCTGAAAGGAGGAGCTCGCATGCTGTGGTGGAGGCCGGTGGAGTTGATGGAGGTAGTGGTTCGGCTGATATGATGGATATAGTCCCCTTGGGCATGATGGATGGTTCAGTCACGTCAAATCATAGGGAAATAGGAAGGCAGATCAGATGGGATGATATGGCTCCAGAAGTTTTAGGTAAGGTGCTGGATAGGACATCACGTGAGGAGCAAAAAGGTGATAGAACTAAAATAGTTTGGAATGAATTGCATGGGGATAAGGTAAGTCAGGAAGTAACTAAGAGTGGGTATGGGCCGACTCTTAAAGAGGATGAAATATTAAGCCCAATTGGGCCTAAAGGAAAAGGAGGCTTAAATGAAGATAAGGAAAGCAGGCCGGTTAAAAGAGAGTCTGAAGTATTAAGCCCCCTAAAGCTGAAAGGAAACGAAAGCACAAGTGAGGTTCGGGGTAGTCAGCCATAAAGCCCACACCGGTTATTTAAAAGGGCAGTCAGAGGTAAAATTAAAAGCATGGCAAGGGAAAAAGGAAAGACTCCAAATATTGAGGAGTTTGAGCAAGCCCGAGAGGCAAGTAAAAAAAGAAAAGTTAATGATGATATGATGTTTGTTTGGGATGATAAAGTTCAAAAATGTTTTTGTGAGGAGAAACATGGAGATGGGGTAAATTCTTTTACTGAAACGACGGTGACTACTGAGCAGCACCGCCTGGACCAATGATTACTTTGGGATGGAACTGTCGGGGGCTTGGGAACCCCTGGTCAGTTCAAGTGTTGCGCGAACTCATGCAACGTTGGAAGCCCAAAATTGTCTTCCTGATGGAGACAAAAATGAAGAAATATCAGATGGAAAAAGAGAAATTTAAAATTGGTTTGTTGAACGGTCTAATTGTTCCTAGTGTGGGGAGGAGTGTGGATTTAGCCATGTTATGGAGTAGAGACATAAAAGTGGAAATTCAAGGCTATTCAGGGAGTCGCATTGATGCATTTGTGACTAATTCAGAATCTGGTTTTCAATGGCGCATTACGGGTTTTTATGGAAATCCTAAAACTCATCAAAGAAAGGAGTCGTGGGATCTATTGAAAAGCCTTAGCCAAAAGTATCAATTGCCTTGGCTATGCTTTGGTGATTTTAATGAAATTGTGTCAGTGGAAGAGAAATTGGGTGGGGTGCAAAGATCTCAAAAACAAATGGATGAGTTTAGAGAGGCAATACACCATTGTAGGTTTAAGGATCTAGGTTACTATGGTCCTGAATTCACCTGGTGTAATATGCAGGAGGATGAGAGTAGATTGTATTTAAGGTTGGATCGTGCTTTGGCTACTCCTGAGTGGGTTGATCATTACAAAAATATAAAAGTGCATCATTTGATGGAATCCACATCTGACCATTGTGCTTTGCTTATATCTGATGATATTTTTGTTCAGAAGCATTCCAATCAACGTAGATTTCAATTTGAAGCGATGTGGGCAAGAAGGGAGGAATGCAAAAATATCATCCAAGAAGTCTGGGATGGCAGCCAAGAATTAAATTCTCCTAGTGGGATAGCTGCTAGATTGAGTCATTGTGCTAAAAACCTCTCTAGATGGAACAAAATGGTGTTTGGGCAAATTCCTAAGCAAATTCAAAAGAAGAGGGAGATTCTCAGTACTCTTGTCTGTAGAGATAAAGATGGCAGCTTAGGAAGTGAGATTAATGTGATAAGAAAGGAGATTAATGAACTATTGGATAGTGAAGAAATTATGTGTCATCAGAGATCAAAGGTGCAATGGTTAGGCCTTGGAGATCGAAATACGAAATACTTCCACACCAAGGCTTCAGATAGGAGAAGGAGGAATACTATCAACAGTATTATGGATGAAAATGGGAATTGGCATGAGTCTATTGATGGGATTGTAGAAGTGGTTGTGTCATATTTCAAGAATCTATATTCTACTTCTTATCCAACTCACATCTTGGAAGTCCTTGATACTATCCCAACTAAAGTCACTGAAGATATGAATCAGCGCCTTATTCAAGAGTTCACAAGGGAGGAAGTAGAGGCAGCTCTAAAACAGATGCACCCAACAAAAGCCCAGGTCCGGATGGTATGTCTACTATTTTCTTTCAAAAATATTGGGGTATTGTTGGTAATGATGTCATATGCATGGTTTTAAATGTGCTTAATTCAAATATGTCTATGATAGAGATAAATAGAACAAACATCACTCTGGTGCCAAAAATAAAAAAACCCCACAAAAATAACAGACTTTAGACCTATTAGACTTTGTAATGTTGTTTATAAACTCATATCAAAAGTGTTAGCCAATCGCCTTAAAATTATCCTTCCTCAAATTATTTTAGAAAATCAGAGTGTGTTTCTCTCTGGGAGACTCATTACTGATAATGTGCTTGTAGCTTTTGAACTTATGAATTATTTAGAACATAAGAAGGATGGTAGGGAGGGTGTTTTGGCAATAAAGTTGGATATGAGTAAAGCATATGATAGGGTAGAGTGGGGTTTTATTAAACAAGTAATGGAGAAAATGGGCTTCCATGAAAAATGGACTGAGTTGATCATGCATTGCATTACCTCTATTTCTTATTCTATCCTTGTTAATGATGTTGATTATGGTAGTATTACTCCTTCGTGGGTCTCCGTCAAGGAGATCCAATTTCACCTTATATTTTTCTGTTGTGCACAGATGGTTTTTCCTCTCTTATTAATAATGCTGCCATGAATCAAAGAATTAGTGGAGTATCAATATGTAGAGGCTGTCCCAAGATCACTCATCTGTTTTTTGCAGATGACAGCCTATTATTTTGTAAGGCAAATAGTCAAGAATGCCAAACTCTCATTGATGTGCTCCAGCTATATGAGGCTGCATCGGGTCAGAAAATTAATGCAGATAAATCTTCAGTCTTTTTCAACAGCAATACCCCGAATGATAGAAGATGTGAAGTGCTGAATATGTTGGGTCCAATGCAGGATACCCAACACAAAAAATACCTTGGCCTACCCTCAATCATTGGTAAGTCAAAAAGTCGAAATATTTGCTGAAATCAAAGAGAGGGTGGAGAAAAAATTATCGGGGTGGAAGGAAAAAATGCTTTCAATGGGTGGCCGAAAGATCCTTATTAAAGCTGTTACTCAAGCAATACCAACTTACACTATGAGCTGCTTCCAGATCCCAAAAAGTATTTGTGATGAGATTGAAAGAATGATGAGAAAGTTTTGGTAGGGCCAAAGGGGTCAAGAATCTAAGATTGCTTGGGTTAGTTGGAAGAAGATGTGTAAGTCCAAGCTGAATGGAGGAATGGGGTTCAGAAATTTACAGGCTTTTAACCTTGCTATGCTAGCTAAGCAAGGTTGGAGATTGATTTCGAATCCTAACTCTCTGGTGGCCCAAATCTGTAAAGCAAAATATTATCTGCATGGTGATGTGTTTAACGCCAAACTTGGTTCCAGCCCTCCTTATACTTGGAGGAGCATCTTCAATGGGTTGGAAGTAGTTAAAAGAGGTACTCAGTGGCGAGTTGGCAATGGCGAAAGGATTTATATTTGGGAGGATAAGTGGCTCCCTACTCCAGCAACATACAAAGTAATCCCCCCCCCCCCCAAAAAGCATTTTAATGATTATCCTAGGGTCTCGGCATTGATTGATAGAGACACAAGGAGGTGGAAAAGTGATGTAGTAAGATCTTTGTTTTTGCCCTTTGAAGCAAGGACTATCCTAAATATTCCCCTCAGCCATAGCCTTCCCAAAGACCAAATCGTTTGGGTGGGTAATAAAAAGGGCGAATTCAGTGTAAAGAGTGCTTATTATATTGCGGTTAGGGTGCTAGACACAATGGAGGAAGGTGAAAGCTCCTCGGGTGATGCTAGGAGCCCTCTTTGGAAGAAACTTTGGCACTTGAACATTCCTCCCAAGGTACGTATTTTTGCTTGGAAAATGTGTATGAATGCTCTTCCTACTTTTGTGAACTTGCAAAGAAGGGGTATTAATATTTGTGATATTTGTCTGGCCTGTGGGAAAGAGCCGGAATCAAATTTCCATGTTTTTGTTAAATGTGAAGTGGCTAGGAGAGTATGAAGCTGTTGGGTAAATAATCACATTGATTTGCTGGATGTAAATATGGATATTATAGATATAGCTATGAAACTTGTTGAATTGGGTACTTCCTGTGACTTGGAGGTTTTCTTTAGGGCTGCTTGGGCAATATGGTATAATAGGAATAAAATTGTGCATGAGACCTCAAGTCAACATCCGGACCAGATTTGGTGTTTTGCTGAAAAATATATTCGTGAGTTCAAAAGCGCCTCAATAATTTGCTCTCAAGGCTCTGCTAAGACAGATGGGAAGTGGATTGCACCTCCACCAGGTTATGTTAAGATTAATGTAGATGGTGCCACATCTAAAAATGAAAAGAACTCAAGTGTGGGGGTAGTTATAAGGGATGTAGATGGTAATGTTCTTGCTGCTTGTTGTAAATATCTTTAGGGTCAATATTCGATGGAGGAAGTTGAAGCTCTGGCTATGGAGTGTGGTCTTCTTCTTGCCAAAGAGCAAAAGCTATCTCATGTTATTTTGGAATCTGATGCATTAATAGTGGTTTCTAATGTCACAGCAGCTGATTCAAGTGGCTGGCTTGGCCATGTGTATCAAGGGATTAGTGGTCTGTTGTCTTCGTTCAGTAGCTGGAATATCAAGCATGTGAAAAGGGATTACAACAAGGCAACCCATATGCTGGCACAATATGCTAGGCAGAAGGAAGATTCTTATGTTTGGAAGGGAGTTTGTCCTCCCATAGTAGCTCAGGTTATTCAGGAAGAGGGTTTGTAGTGTGATTCTGTATTGAGCTTGCCTTTTGGCTTTGTTGTACTCACTTTTCTATTTGGTATGAAATTCCAGTTATATTTCAAAAAAAAAACTAAAATTTCTCCTTGAAAAGTAACTTCATATTTTATTCGATAAATAAGCTTGTACTGTACGAGAGACCGCCTTTATATTGGTAGGATGCAGTACAAGATATATGTGTGATGGATGACGAGCAGGTAAACTATGGTGGGCCTCGAGCCCAATAGGCTTGTACACTAAGTAACGGCACATACGAGAGTAAGCTTATTCTCAGCCCAATCTTTCTTGATGCACGTGTGAGGAGGTTAGTGAGTGTGTTAGCATTGATAAATGGAAGTAGCCTGATTTTAATAGTTGGGCCGCATATATATGTGTGGCCTAGTTTTAGTTGAAGGGACCATTTGTTCTTGTTTCATAGTTTTTGGGCTAGGGTGAGGTTAGTTTGTTTAAAGCCCATATGTATAATTAGTGTTTGGGTTGGGGAGCCTGAGTTTGCTGAACTTTGGGCTGTAAACAATGATTTGACTGTTAAGGAATTTGCCATTATTACTTGCCATTGATGACCTACGACTGTGTTGTGAGAGCATGTGTGCAGGCTGCGAGAAAGTATATTATGTTTTGATAATACTAACTCAACACCTATTTCAAAAAATTATATCAAACTACTCCAATAAATAATTAATTTATCTTTCCGATAGTATAAAAGATTGTGATTAATTTATTGAAGTAGTCTGATATGGTTTTTTGAAACAGGTGTCAATCATTTATTAGATAGAAAATACCAAACAGATGCTAAGTTGGTATTACCAAAACATAATATACTTTCTCGCAGGCTTGATCGAGCGTCAATGTATAGTTGTATTATGTCTTGCCCTTGTATTTTTCAGTTTTGGATACTCTCAAATTATTTAGGATTCTCTGCGTAAGGTTTTGTTCCCTCTAATGTTTTCTATGATATGGCTAGGCCGTTTTAGATTTCAAACAAAAAATTAACTCTTCAATAAAAATCACAGAATTTTTAATATTGACAAAAAGAAAAAAATGAGAGAAAATTTGAGTAAATACAGCTTAGGTTACAATGAGTTTTTCCCCTAAATGAATTTTTGAAAATGGTTATTTTTCGAATTTATAGAGTTCCAATAGCCTTATTTATAGACCAACAAATTTTCTAGTGTTTATTTTAGGTGCTATCATTTGCATCACTGACAATTCTATAACTTTGACAAAGTGGATCTATATCAACATCATGTTTGACTACGTCAAATCTCACAAAGCCCATCATGACCACACATATGGTCCCAATTACTCTTAATATCTTAATAATTGAATAAATAATGAATAGCATTATCCATGTTTTAAGCAAAATATTTTTCTTTAACCATTGCACATTGACTGTTATTTATCCACTCAATTCAATATTTTTCAATTGGCCAATTAGACTTAGTCATTAGATGCATATTTTGATTTGTTAGTGCTCTCGTATTAGTACTTGTATAATAGAAAAAATACCAAATTTTAGTTAACAAAGTCCAAAATTCACCAATATCAGATCATGCAAAATTGTGTAAAAATACAAGATTGCAACATTAATCGAGTAAATTAACGCTAACACTATTCATTTTGCATTATGTTTTTTATTTTTTATTTACGTATTTTAAGGATAAAGGAAGAGAGTGAATGGTAATTGTTAAGTGTGAAAAGAGAGAGAAACAATTAAGAAAATCAAGAAAAAATAATATTTGAATGAAATATAATATAAAATAGATAATCTAATATGAGGTATTTTAAAAAGTAAATATGTAAAATAGAAAAAATAAGTTTTTATGCTAAAATAGATAATAATAAAAAATTGCATAAGTTGATGTGAATGCTTTTAAATTTTAAATTTATAATAATTCTAGGCGACAAACATGAAGGAAAAAAGGTTTGAAATTGATGTATTTGAGATAGGTGAGAAGTCCATGTCATGTTTTCATTGAAAATTCAAAAAAACAACAGCTTCGGTCAGGTAAAACTCAGACATGCTATAAATTTTGAAATAATACTAGACGCTCAAGCAAAGCGAAATTGCCTAAAATCAAAATCCAAGCTTTGCTAGAAGAGTGATTTCCACTATATCTAAAGTTACCTATAGAAGATTTTCTTAAGTAATATTTTCTAAAGAGAATGTCATCATACTCCAATTCAAACCAAGCCAATCTAGAAAACTTCTCCTTATGCCTAAATAGAGAAAATTCACCAAGGAATCTTGCCTCAAATTTCTAATTTGAATTGATTTGGCTTTATTTGGTTTGGAAGAAAAATATTGTACCTTATTAAACAAATAATAGGACTCGTTGTCTATAAAGGATTGTATTCATTGTTCATCAAGAAAAGTATTTCTTTATCTACCAAGAAAGGTGTTCCTTATCCACTAAAGAATAAGTATTAAAGTTTTATAAATAGACAATACCGCAATTGATTTAATGGCTTTAGCCCTTGGATCCTCCCAAATGGAGAGATACATTGAATTAGTTTGAAAGAGCTAATTTGTTAGTGTTGTGGCTTTATTGTTTGTTTTGTTTTGCATTGTGGCTTAGTCTTGGCAAGAGTGCCACAAGTTGTTTGGTAGGACTTGGTCTGTGCTCTGCTGTAATTTGCATATGCATTGGTTTGTTGCGTTTAATAAAGAGATATCTCTTTAAGGATGTTGTGCGGTATAAAGAAAATTTTCACTAATCTTTGTATTTGTGTAAGGTAGCTATTTGGTTTTGCGGATTTTGATATTTGTGAGATTGCCTCTAAACCATATTTGTATCTCCATAGTTGTTGGTGAATTAAGTTTTCTTTTTGTTGTTGCCCATAAATGTGGGCTATTATCGAACTATGTAATTCTTTGGTGTTCTTTTTTGTGTGTGTTTATTTTTCAGGTTTTGTTCATTCCTATCACTTGCTTAATTTTTCTCTCAAATTCATAATATTTTTAAAATCAATCTTGGTATTTGGTCTTCTACTTTTACGAAAAATCTTACCCTAAACATGCATGCATAGGATAAATCATGATTAATTTTAATTGATCCGTAAAAATATTAATTTTAATTAAAAGAAAAAATCTTATTGGTTGGTGTTGTTTAACTATGGTAGTCATGTGATCGATCATGCAATAATTCCATGTGGATAATATTATATTTTTAATGAATTTAATTAATTAAATATAGATAAATATATTTAATTTGATTGATTATACTTAGTTTATTTAGTTAGTTAGAGTTCCAATTAAGAAAAATGTTATGAGAAAGAGAGTCCATTCTATACTTCTTTAATTGTAATGCTTTAATTGTTTTATATCTAATTAATAATGTCTACCACATCATGTGTAAAATGAGAATACCCAGTATGAAGGTGTGAATATTGTGTGAAATATTTTGAGATGATATTATAATTCAGCAAAAAGTCTAATAAATTCAACCTTGAAGAATGAAAGTCGCCTATAGATGATGTGCCATAATTTAAAATATTATAAGTACATTTGTAAATTAATGATCCAGCTTCATAATATATAGACATAGATTTTTTTTGAGAAAGAATATATAGACATAGATCGTGTTTAATAATAGCAATCATGGACGTACATGACCGAGGTTATTCCACAAGAGGCAATTAAAAAAAAAAACATAAACACCCATTAATTCGACGTAGCAGTATCACCCATTCTACCGAAAGAAAACCCGCCTGCCAGTATAGGAGCAAAAACATATAATGATGGCTTCAGCAATCCCCAAAGAGTGTGGCACCACTGCGTACGTTCCTGATATAAACGCTATCAGCAATGCTCTAATAGAGAGGCCTGCCAATTGAAGGGCGCGTCTTGTTTATGCTCTTCTGTCTGAGTATGATAGCACCCTGCTAATACTAGCCGAAAACAGGTAAACTAATATTGAGGCAGTGGAAAAACCAAAAGCTAAAGCATTGGCTATTACAAATGCTTTGAAAGCAGCTTGTTTGCTTAATACTGCCAATCCCTGACTGATATCTCCGCTTTCATATCCACCCGGCACGGTGAAAGCCGCCGTGAAGGTGACCGATGCGATGATCGTGGCTACCAACAAATTGGTCTCACCCGCAGACCTTAAAGTTTCCGATTTGGACACGCTGATTCCTGCCATTTCTTCTTTGCTTTCAGAGACAGCATTATGTACCTCATTTTCCTTTGCAGTCTGCCCTTGTTGAGCTTTCTTTTCTATGGCTGTAGCATTTCCTGCACCTCCATCTGCAGATTCTGTCCCCGTTTTTTTGTGGATTTGTTCTTTGTCTTGCCCCTCGGGATTCAATAGCCAAGTGCCCATCTTTAAGAGTTCTCTTAGACTTCGTCGACCGCCTTTCGCCTTTAACCGGTTCTTCTTATATCCCTATAAATTTACAAATATATGATTTTGTTTTTCTAACACATTTTACGATTTAAAGTAGTATTATATACAAGCAATTTTGGATAACAAATAAACACAAACCCAAACTCTGAAGCCCACAAACTTAGCAAGCATAGCCCACATGTTTGGGTTGTTGGGCTTTGTGGAGTCTAGTTTTGTTTGATCCAGTTCGACGATCCGACTTAACCCAAATAATATGTGTGGTTTTTAATGGGAGATTTACTGAAGTTTAGTCCATGGAGCGAAGGTTTGGACTGATAGGCTCAAGCCAAAGTACTCATGGACAAGCCTCCGGGGGGTCCGGGGACAACGCCCTCAGGAAAAAAATTTTGCCCATTTTATATATAGAAACCAACTTTGGTGATTAGGGTTTTATTGTGGGTATTGTTGCCGTGTTTTAGAGAGAGAAAAAACTGTAGCCGCACTTTGTACTTTTCTTTGATAATATTGAAATCCCTACAACTCCGTGGACGTAGGCAAATTGCCGAACCACGAAAATACTGTCTTATACGTGTGATTGTTTTTTTCTTTGGCATATGTTTTCTCTATTATTTTTGTTTCTCACAAGTTGGGATTTCGGTTAAATTCCCTACATGGGCTGAACCAACAAATAGGGGATGACCAAAACTCCACGAAAATAGTCTCAACCCCAATCAACATGGACAGCAAAACCTTAAACTCACTAGTTCACTCCTAAAAAGCATGATTGAAAATTTAAACTTGATCAAACCCTAAAAGAATCATCTCTGAGATAATATTCTTCATGCAAAGTTGAGTCTCGTGGGAGCAATGTTTTGGGGGTGATGAGGCAATGAAGGACTGAAAGAGAGATAGAAAGAGCAGTGTGGCGCACATACAAGTGACCAAAAAAGTAATATTCTTAGCAAATATATATATATATATATATTTTTTTTTTAGGAGAGAGAAAGAGTTTCAAATTATAGTGTTTGCTCTTGATGATAGCTCTTTATCATTAGATCAAGACACGAATTATTTTTGGTGTAGACTGTGATTGAACTCCAAATCTCTTATTCAAAAATCAGAAACTTTACCAATTAAGTTAACTGAAACCCACAAATATAAATTATACTAGTCGCTAACCCATGCAATGCACAAAAAATTTTATTTCCGTTTTAAATTTATTAAATTTTATTAGAATGAAAAAAATATTTACTAAACTATCTACTTAATTATCAATCATTCTAATTATAAATTATTAAGCAACAAAATTTGAGAAGAGGATCAACATCAATGCCTAGGAATTCACTTTGTTTTTTTGATAGGTTATACCAAAACATTCACAACCCTCATCGATCTCAAGAGCTAATAACAACATGAAACATAAAACCAAATTATAGAAATTCACATATATATTCCCAAATGTATAGATTGTAATCCATGAGTATTAAAATAGGGAGGAAAATCTCATGCTCACTACATGCATAGATCTTAACATATAAAAGAAAATAATTAAATCAATTTCAAAATTCTCTCGGGAATTTTGTCAAACACTTTTAATGGTAATGAGGCTAGACTCTCTTCATGGGTGTAAAGGTCCTAAAATTTCCAGCTATTATAGGTTTTGTGAGAGCAAATATAAAATTCAACTACAAATTTTAGACTGAAGTTGTAAAGTAAATAACTGAATTCATTTGATAGGAGTATATAGACTTTGAATATATTTAAATATTTATTAATTAAAGTTTATATAAATACTTAAAATTATGTGTGCATATATTTTAACTAATATACCTATCTATAAACGTGGTGATATAATCAATTGAATTTGGATGATAACAATATAATAATAATAATAATAATAAACACATTCTTTTTGTTACCAAATGAAAGGCTTGTTGTGTATAAATATAATTGAAATTTCTAAAAGTTGTTTCAAGTTTCAAAACACTACAGTAAATTCACATGAGAGGTCCAAGTGGCTCATAAACCAAGAGCCACAATTGCCACATAAAACAAAAGAAAAATAAAGATGGTCCAACCAAAGCATAAGAAGAAGAGTAATGTTCAGGACATAGAAAAGTACATAACTTTGTACCACAACTCGTCACGTGGCGAGTTGTGATTGGTGTAAGTGTGATGGTGGGACCTGTAAGGACACACCTATACCAATCATAACTCGCCACGTGGCGAGTTGTGACACAAAGTCGTGCATTTTTCTGTGTCCTAAGCATTACTCTAAGAAGACGGAGAAGAAGTAGAAGAAAGGGAGGGGTGGACTGAGAAAACTTGAGGAATCAGAGATGGAGATGGCCGGCGACATGGGGATGACAATTGGAAACATGATAATCACATCAACATGAGTTCTGCCACTAATTTCTCTTCTTCTTTTTTTCACGTTTTGTACTACCCGATTTAGATTTTCTTATACAATCCGGTATCAAGTGGTATGTTTTAGAGGTAATTTGATGTCGATTCACTGGCCGGAACAAAAAATATCAACCAGTATTGTATGGTAACAACTTCCTTGGCTATGGCTGGTAAGTAAGGTCCAAATTGCAAGGGTGGCTAGATATTCAGGTTTTATGTGTGTGGCAGTGTGCATCTCAACTCTGAAGTTTTTTGAGTTTGGGGGTTTTCAAAAACAGAGTTGCTACACGAAATCATGTAGTTGTGACAAATTATTATTAAAATTTTAAAAATTAAAATGCAAAGCTGAGATGGCACACAGTCAAGAGTTCAACAAAAAGTCAAAAGTTTCTCTAAAAACTTCCACTTTTTAAATTAAATTCCTCCCCCATCCACCCCCCCCCCCCCCCCCCCAAAACCCAAAAAATCCCCGTCTTTTTAATACTGCATGAAAAGAAAAATTTTATAGTGTTTCTTCGTTCAAAATTCCTATGGTGCATTAGTACTGCATTCCGCAGGACAGAAGAGGCATACCTGTAGCTTGATTCTTAAATTTATACTTGAACAATTTTTGTCCATTGGTGTCAAGCCCTCCTTGTTTACCGCATTTGTGTCAACATCTCTACAACGTACCAATTTTAAGAGAATTTTATAATGTCCTTTGACAGCTGCTAGATGCATAGGTGTATTTCCTTCTTCGTCTTGCTCGTTTATAAGACCCTTAAGATCTGATCTCTTCAGAAAAAAATTGACAGCTTCCAGCCATCCATTTTCTGCAGCAACATGGAGAGCAGTCCGACCCCTGTTGTCCAACAACTCATAGATATCTGGACAAGCTGTGATGAGTTCTTCCATTACAAGAACATTTCCTTCCTTGGCCGCAATGTGGAAAGCACACAAACCTTTTTTGTCCTCTACATATGCAGGCGAAGTGCGATTTTCTAAAAACAGCTTGACCAATTTCACGTTACCCATACCTGCGGCAATGTGTTGAGGAGTGCATCCTAAGTTCTCGCCTCGTTCAATCGCAGAAGGATATTTTCCCATCACTTCTTTCACAAAATCTAAGATGAGAGGATATTGATTAGGTTAGCGCATCAACACATGTATATAAGTACGATAAATTTCTCCTAAAATAGTAATATTCAATTTGATTTGAAATAGATTAAGATGATGCTGAATGCTTGGAATATAAATGGGAAGTAAATCTTCTTACTTTATCTTACCAAAGGACAAGGTATAACCCTGGAGTTTCTAAATATTATACATCCACTTTAAAATAAGAGAATTGAATTTTGAAAAATCTTCAAGAATTTAAAATAAATACTAAAATGATAATATTCAGACATTTATTTGAAATTTTATTTTGTATCAAATGATACCACGTCATCCATATTAAAATCCAATAAATGAGAAACGTATTTATAAAAATAATTACACATTAACACATGTCTTTCATTTGTTAGTGGGATAATTATTTTAGACTGACATGTCTCACGCTTATTGAATTTTGATACTGCTAATATCGTATCATTTGATACAAAATACCTTCTTCATTTATTTCAACTTTTTTATCATAATGGCTTACTAGCAATATTACATTAATTATGGGATATTTTTGAGTGAGCAACCAATACTCAACATATTAATTAGGATCACCCTCAAAAAAAATAAAAATAAAAACATATTAATTAGGATTGACCACATAATATTCTTTTCCTCCATTTGATTGTATCTAAAATCACAATGTTGTTTCTTAAAAAAAAAATCACAATGTTTGTTAATTCCTTAATTGTCATGTCCGTTTTTATTACTTTTGTTAATGTTAGTTTTGGTCTTCCTCCAACATTTTTTGGCTCCCTCAACTTGAATTAACTCACTCTTTTTTACCAATGCAATCTTAATTGCTCTCCTATGTACATAACCAAACCAAAATTGGATGCACTGAAAGGTTGGAGCGTTTGCCAGGTTCTTGTTGGAGTTAATGCAAGGCAACCATAAGATTATGCTCTCTTGCACCATTAGATCCAGAATATTGGGAACCAATCATATCTGCAACTTATTTGGCTGTGTTGTATCCCCCAAATTCCATGTGAACAACAAGAGTAGAGCTATTACGAAGTCAAGTGATTATTTGATGGCTCGAGCCACCCCAATTTTCAAGAGGAAAAGCATAGTCATCATCAATTTTACCATCTTTGTGTTCAAGAGTCTTGCATTACCCAATCTTATAAAACCATAACTTGCTACCTTTAAGAAAGCTACACATGGCATTAGGCCTAGGGAGAGTAGTTGTCACCATCAAGAACGACTTGAATTGGACAAGAAATCTCTTGTTGTTCCGTAAAGAAAGGTCAAATGCAAAAAAAAATGAAAAAATGAAACCATGTCATAAAAATTAGCTAGGAAGCATCTTACACAACAAAAGTCAATCCTGGCAGAAAGTCAACACTGGTCAAAGGTCTAGTCAACGCATATAGGTCAAGTTAATGTTGCATGTCTGGGTTGACAATTCGGTTTGCTAACATGGTGAATCTACTGATGTGACAAATGAGCTGGCAATTACGTGGACAATATGCTGACATGGCACACTAGGAACTTAGAAAGTGGTGCTGATGTGGATATAAGTGACACACTAGGATGACACAAAATACCTTCCAAAACCTAAAATGACCAAAATACCCTCGAAATCTTAAAATTACCAAAATACCCTCAACCTAAAAGACGACCGAAATACCTTCAAAACCTATAAAATAACCAAAATACCCTTGAAACTTAAAATTATCAAAATACCCTAAGCATAAGAAATAATCGAAATACCCCCGAAACCTATAAAATGACCAAAGTACCTTTGAAACCTGAAAACTACCAAAATACCTCCCTAAACCTAAAAAATGACCGAAATACCCCCAAAACCTAAAATGACCAAAATGCCCCCTAAACCTATAAGATGACTGAAACACCTCCAAAAGCTATACAATTACCAAAATTCCCCCAAAACCTTAAAATTACCAAAATACCCCCTAAACCTAAAAAATGTCCAAAATACCCCCCAAAACCTATAAAATTAACAAAATACCCGAGAAAGAAAAAAGAAATGACCAAAATACACCGTAAACCTAGAAAATGACCAAAATACCCTCGGAACTAATAAAATTATCAAAATACCCCCTAAACATATAAAATGGCCGAAATATCTTCAAAACCTCAAAAATACCAAAATACCCCCCCAAAACCTAAAAAATGACCGAAATACCACCGAAACCAATAAAAGTACCAAAATACCCCCTAAACCTTAAAAATAACTAAAATAGGCCCAAAATCTTAAAATTACCTAAATAAACCAAAAACCTAAAGGAGATTACAGAAATGCCCTCGTAACCTTAAAAATGACCAAAACACCCTTAGAATCTAAAAAATGACAAAAATAACCCTAAAACCCAAAAAATTATAGCAATTCCCATGAAACCTATAACATGACCGAAATACTCTTAGAACCTTTAATTTGTCGAAAATACCCTCAAAACGTCCAAAATACTCCAAACCTCTATTTTAGTAATCTTAGATATTTCAGGTGTATTTTAGTCATCTTACAGGTTTAGGGGTATTTTTGTTATTTTTTAGGTTTCAGGGGAATTTTGGTCATTTTTAAGGTTTTGCGGGTATTTTGGCCATTTTTTGGATTTGGAGGTTTCTAGGTCTTTTTTTTTTTTTTTTTGGTTTAGGGGGTTTTTTAGTCACTTTTTAAGTTTCGGGGGTAGTTTGGTCATTTTTTATGTTTTGGGGGGTATTTTGGTCGTTTTTTAAGGTTTATGGGGTATTTTGGTATTTTTGAGATTTCGGAGGTTTTTTGGTCATTTTTAAGGTTTAGGGGCTATTTTGGTAATTTTATAGGTTTCAGGGATATTTTGTTCATTTTGTAGGTTTTCAAGATATTTTAGTAATTTTATAGGTTTCAGGGGTATTTTGGTTATTTTGTATGTGTAAGGACGCGATTTGTGGCGGACCGTAACAGTGTCGGGTTCGCACGTAAAAAGACCCAAACAATATCATTTGTAGAGCGTGGGTTTGGGAGGCTAGGCCTTGGTCGCCAGGCGGTGGGTTTTTCGTGGTGTTCACACAAGGTTAAGTTTTCCTTCACCCCTAGAGCCTTTCTCCTGGAGGTGGGCTGGGAGCCTCTGGTTTTTGGCCATTTTTCCCAGCCCCTTTCCTAGGTTACTTATTTTTCCTTTTATATCTGCCTGCGTTCATTGTCCTTCGTCCACGTATTGGGTCAACTTTTCCAAGACTGATACTTGTCCCATCAGCCCATACTCAAAGTCGTTGGGGGTGGTTGTAAAAGCCAAAGAATGCGGCTCTGTCAGGTTCAAAGTATTGAATGGCGGTAAGGGCAGCTTTCCCGGGATATTTTAGATTTTTCTTCCTAGTTTTAGCCCTATCCCATTCTTAACCCTCTTTCTAGTGGGACTTTGGGTCTGCCGAGGACAGTTCTGTCCTCGGCTGAACCTCAAGGCTATTCTGCCAAGCTTGGGCCATAGCTTTTCCTCGGCTTGGGCCTCTGGCCCCCTTCACGGGTAAATGGGCCCAGCCCATTAATTATTTGGGCCCCACAATAGCCCCTCAAAACCCTGCTATCCAACCTCTCGGTTGGAAAGGGGGGTTTTGGTAACACCGAGCCTTTATCATGGCCCAGTCAATTCGGCCTATCAATAATGCTGGCGGCTCTTCATCTGCCCAGGAAATGCACCGGTCTACGAGACAGTCTTTTGACTTTACTCTTGATGCGTTCTTATCGTTTGGGTATCCAAAACGCGCTTTTAATGACCTCTATTTACGAGACTACTTTAACTCGACGGTTTGTTTGGATGAGGTGGAGAAGTGGAACCGGCATATTCGTGTTTGCAGATTCCTTTGGAGATCTGAACCTATTAAATGCCTCCCGCTCCACCCTCTGTATAAGAAGGAAGGTAGGAGTTTATTGTTTTTGCAAAGAATCCATTTTCATCCTTCTGAGATTCGAAATACTTGGCCTCCTCTAGAGTTTATTTTACCTACCAGTTTATACACTAAATCGTGATACACTTTACCATAACAACGAGTAATGAAAGAGCCATACCCCTCTCGCACACGCCACGTTCCAATAAAGCTTGTAATGGCTCGGTCAGGACAAGGATGGCGAAGACTCAAAATCAACCTCACCTTTCTTTCAGCCAAAATCCGAAGCAGGGACTCGTCACGTCAAACTTTCGGCGTGACTGAGTCGAGGACACCCATTATCAGTACCAACCGCTCTCTTATGAGCATACCTAATATGGCCCCAGTATGTTGGAAGTCAGGACCGAGGCAGGGACTAAGTGCCCCTATTTCTTCCTCTCTTCGTTCACTGGCGCCTCCTTTCGCCTCTCTTTCCTAGTCTTCCCAACACCAGATCCATCCTGGTGCTTTTCCTTCTCCCTCTTTTGCTCCTTTTTCTTTCTTTTCATCTCTTCCCTCTTCTTCTCCTCCTTCTTTTCATTCATCTCCTCCATCTTCTTCATTCATCTCCTCCATCTTCTTCTGAGGAAGGTCCTTCTCTCGATATGGGCGATACTGAGGCAGAGTTAGGAAAGACTTCGGAGACGAATTTAAAAAGAGATCTGACTATTTACCCAATGTATTGCGTTTTTTATGATTTTGGCAATCTATATTTTGTATAGGCTTGTTTAAGCCCCCCTTTGTATGTTGTAATACATCTTTATATTAATAAAAATTTTTGTTATTTTACTTCGCATGTTCTGTCTCTATGTTTTTACAAATTTGCAAGCGCTGCTCGGCACAATAATATAGTATTTGAATCAATGACAACTAAGGCCAAAATAGTTGCTAATAAAAAGATGTCACCATAACTTTAATAGAATTGTTTGACATAGCAATGCGTACCTGTGAATAACGACACTTGCCCGAAACAATGCCGAGATTAGAATTGGATGCTCTATGCAGTGTAGGAAGTAATCATTCGAAAACATATCACCCGTAAAAATGAACAGCCCCCTTAGGCTACCGAATAGTGGAGCGTCCCGCCATCATCCTAACACTCTTATTGGCCTTAGCATTTTACAGTGTTTGAGCTGAGGACTTTCCCCATCTGAGTAGTTGGTTTCCCCATAGGCTTGAGTCCGAGGACCATAGTTCAGTTTCTCTCTTTCCTCAGGTATTTCACAAGGTGCCGAGCAGGAGGTTGCCCTCGGCAACGGCTATTCCTCGGCTTGGGCCGTAGTCCCTGGGCCCCCATGCAGAACGGGCCTGGGCCGCGAATTTACTAGGCCCACAAATTAAGAGGTATTTCCGTAATCTTTGGTCACGCGGTACTTTTTGGCGTCCCAGTGTTCGAGGTGCACCTTCACGAGACTCCTTTAATCTCATGGTTGCAGATGGCGTTGGAAATCGAGCCGGAGACATTTTGTCTGAAGCGTTCCTTGGGACGCTGCGTGAATTAAATGCCACAACCTTATCTTTTTAAATAAATAGGAGAGACAGTTGTTTTACTTACGCACAAATCCTTCAGTTTCCTCCCTTAGTATATCATGTTTGAGGCGAGGGTTGGGGAAAAGGAACTCTCTCCGCCACAGAGGCGCCGTGTCCTCCTGAGACTCAAAATAGTAAGGTACGGGCAAAGAAGGCATAATTTCAAGGGAATATTCCGTTTCGACAGAGGGGAAAGGGTGTTTCTCCCTCTTTTAGTCAAAATCCGAAGCAGGTTCTGTTCATGCCAGAATTTTGGTGTGTCAGAAGAAAGATTCTCCGCCATCATCGTCTCTGCCTTGTTGCAGGCAAATTTTTGGTGAAGGCTCCTCAACTTCCGGCTCCCTGCACCTTTCCTTCAGTGGTGTGAGGCTCAAATTGGGTTTCACGCACCCTTTTCTTCAGCTATGCTAGCCTGAAGCTGGGCTCTCTCTGCACCTTTTCTTCGACGGTGCAGGCCCCAAGCTGGGTTCTTTTGCTGCCTGAGTTATGGGCATGCAAAAGCATTGAGGAAGAACAAGGTCTTGAAGTAGTAGCCAACCTCTCCTCTGTGGTACCTCCTCGGCTTTATCTCATTCTCTTGTATCTTTCCTTTTCAATTATGTAGTGAGCTTTGACATAAGCTGATTTCAGCTCTTCATTGCACGCTGTACTATTTCTTTGTTTTAGTAAAAAGGGAAATTTATTTACTTGTTTTGAATACTATTCTTTTTGCAACACTACTTTGTGAAAGGGTGTGCTCCATGTATGTGTTTCTTCAATGATACTTAGAGCGGGAAACCTTGAAACATAACCCAACTAATTCTGATTTACCAACACTACCAGGCATTACGACGATAATTCATAGTAAGTTAAACTTAGGAAACTAACCGAGGTAACAATTGAATATTCTGTGATAAGTGCGAGAATACCGTCCGAGGAGTTGACTAAGCAGTAGAGAACTCAGATTGTTTTTCAGGTGACATATTGCTCTATATTGCATCGACCCCTTTGGTGCTGCAGATCCGAAAGCAGACTTGAGAATCCTCGCAATTTAGGAACTAACCCAATTGTTAATGGAGAGTTTTCCTCGGATAAATCCTAAAGTCCATGTAATGTAGTTTTTCCTTACAAGTAGTTGGTTTCCCCATAGGCTTGAGTCCGAGGACCATGCAATGCCTTGGTTCTGTCCAAAACCTAGTTTTCCTCATCCAAGTAGTTGGTTTCCCCATAGGCTTGAGTCCGAGGACTATACAATGCCTTGGTTCTGTCCAAAACCTAATTTTCCTCATCCAAGTAGTTGGTTTCCCCATAGGCTTGAGTCCGAGGACTATGCAATGTCTTGGTTCTGTCCAAAACCTAGTTTTCCTCATCCAAGTAGTTGGTTTCCCCACAGGCTTGAGTCCGAGGACCATGTAATGCCTTGGTTCTGTCCAAAACCTAGTTTTCCTCATCCAAGTTGTTGGTTTCCCCACAGGCTTGAGTCCGAGGACCATGCAATGCCTTGGTTCTGTCCAAAACCTAGTTTTCCTCATCCAAGTAGTTGGTTTCCCCACAGACTTGAGTCTGAGGACCATGCAATGCCTTGGTTCTGTCCAAAACCTAGTTTTCCTCATCCAGGTTGTTGGTTTCCCCACAGGCTTGAGTCCGAGGACCATGCAATGCCTTGGTTCTGTCCAAAACCTAGTTTTCCACACAGGCTTGCCAATGCAATGCCTTGGTTCCAGTTTTCCTCATCCAAGTAGTTGGTTTCCCCACAGGCTTGAGTCGAGGACCATGCAATGCCTTGATTCTGTCCAAAACCTAGTTTTCCATCCAAGTTGACCCCACAGCTTGAGTCCGAGGACCATGCAATGCCTTGGTTCTGTCCAAAACCTAGTTTTCCTCATCCAAGTTGTTGGTTTCCCCACAAGCTTGAGTCCGAGGACTATGCAATGCCTTGGTTCTGTCCAAAACTTAGTTTTCCTCATCCAAGTAGTTGGTTTCCCCACAGGCTTGAGTCCAAGGACTATGCAATGCCTTGGTTCTGTCCAAAACTTAGTTTTCCTCATCCAAGTAGTTAGTTTCCCCACAGGCTTAAGTCCGAGGACTATGCAATGCCTTGGTTCTGTCCAAAACCTAGTTTTCCTCTAGCGCTGGAACTTGGCTTTAAGGGAGTTAGTTCCTCAGCCAAGCCCCTAGAATTATCCGCGCGATTAACGCTGACAAACGTAGCCCCTAATCAAGAAGCATAGCCCCTAGCGGAACTTTACGCTAAAACTCTATAACCAATTGTTAGAAATGACAAAGGAACTATTTCGACCTACCACCTATGCCAACACACAAGCCTTTCCCACAGACGGCGCCAATTGTAAGGACGCGATTTGTGGCGGACCGTAACAGTGTCGGGTTCGCACGTAAAAAGGCCCAAACAATATCATTTGTAGAGCGTGGGTTTGGAAGGCTAGGCCTTGGTCGCCAGGCGGTGGGTTTTTCATGGTGTTCACACAAGGTTAAGTTTTCCTTCACCCCTGGAGCCTTTCTCCTGGAGGTGGGCTGGGAGGCTCTGGTTTTTGGCCATTTTTCCCAGCCCCTTTCCTAGGTTACTTATTTTTCCTTTTATATCTGCCTGCGTTCATTGTCCTTCGTCCACATATTGGGTCAACTTTTCCAAGACTGATACTTGTCCCATCAGCCTATACTCAAAGTCATTGGGGGTGGTTGTAAAAGCCAAAGAATGCGGCTCTGTCAGGTTCAGAGTATTGAATGGCGGTAAGGGCAGCTTTCCCGGGATATTTTAGATTTTTCTTCCTAGTTTTAGCCTTATCCCATTCTTACCCCTCTTTCTAGTGGGACTTTGGGTCTGCCGAGGACAGAACTGTCCTTGGCTGAACCTCAAGGCTATTCTGCCGAGCTTGGGCCATAGCTTTTCCTCGGCTTGGGCCTCTGGCCCCCTTCACGGGTAAATGGGTCCAGCCCATAAATTATTTGGGCCCCACAGTATGTTTTCGGGGTATTTTGGAAATTTTTAGGTTTCGAAGGTATTTTGTTAATTTTTGGGTTTTAGAGGTATTTCGGTAATTTTTTAGGTTTTTGGGATATTTTGATCATTTTTTAAGTTTTGAAGGCATTTTGGTCATTTTTTAAGTTTCAGATGTATTTCGATCATTTTTTAGTTTTATAAGGTATTTTAGTAACTTAATTGGTTTCAGTTTTTTAGGTTTTTTGGGTATTTTGATCATTTTTTAGGTTTTGAAGGTATTTTGGTCATTTTTTAAGTTTCGAGGGTATTTTAGTCATTTTTTAGGTTTCAGATGTATTTCAGTTATTTTTTAGGTTTATGAGATATTTTGGTAATTTAATTGGTTTCGGGGGTATTTCGGTCATTTTTTAGGTTTACAAGGTATTTTGGTAATTTTTAAGTTCCAGGGGTATTTTGGTAATTTTATAAGTTTCGGGGTTATTTCGGTCCTTTTTAGGTTTAGGGGATATTTTAATAATTTTAAGGTTTCAAAGATTTTTCAGTCATTTTATAGGTTTCATAGGGCCGTCATTTTTTAGGCTTAGGGGGGCATTTTGGTCATTTTTAGGTTTTGGAGGTATTTTGGTCATTTTTAGGTTTCACAAATATTTTGGTCATTTTAGAGGTTTTGGAGGTTATTTTAGTGATTTTAGAGATATTGGGGGTGTTTGGGTCATTTTAGAGGTTTCATAGGTATTTTGCTTATTTTAGATATTTTGGCGATATTTTGCTCATTTTAGAGATTTTAGGGATAGTTTTAGATGTCCAAGGGTATATTAGTAATTTTAGAAGTGTTGGGGGTATTTGGGTCTTTTTAGGTATTTAAGGGTATTTTGGTAATTTTGGAAATCAAGAGAGTATTCAAGTAGTTTTAGAGGTATTTGGATTATATTGGATTAAATGGGTAGGTTACTAATTAAATGGGTTTAGTGGGTAATGAATAATTAATTTATATATAAACAGGTTATAAATGGATAAATGGGTAGTTATACACCGAACCCATTTATGATTCAATCCATTTATTACCCAACTCGCCCATTTGCCACCCCTAGTGTGCGTGTGCTAAGGTGTGCTAGAATGTATGAGCGCTTGTGGGTGTTGTACAGTGTACGACAAGAAGCCGTTACTTCGAGCCCATGGTCCATAAAATATATTACACTTGGGCTTACTTTATTAAGTCCAACCCATGGGGGGGGGGGGGTGAACCCAGGAGCTCCGACCCATTAACCCTTGTTTTGGTCTCCAGGCATACCTCGGTGACTAAATGATCAACACTAACACTAGTGTTGTTCGGTAATCGTCAGCAAGCCAATAATGCCTTGAGAAACTATGCTATCGATCATATTTTGGTGGCTGGCACCAGTTCCAAAGAGATGACTTCCATTCCCAACGGCATTTTTTCCTTGTCAAGAATAATCAATTTGGACCCCACCCACACAAGTGGGGGTCAGAATCTAATCATGGATCCCCCACTAATCTCAAGCTATAAATAGTGAAAAGAACGATGGAAAAAGGGTTGGAAAATTGAGGGTAAGGTAGTGAAAGTAAACAAGCACGTTCCCAGAGTGTTTAGGCTTATATCTAGTTTTAAAGCCCAAGCAAGGATTGCCCATAGTAGGATACCCATTACCCACTAAACAAGTAAATTGTTAGCCCAACATCCAATACTAGAGAAGTTAAGGATTTAGGCCACACACAGGTGTGTATGGGCGCATGTGACAGAACTCTTAAACCATGTCTAGCGCATGTTAGTTCATGCAACAGTTTTTAGGGCTGATTTCGATGGGAATGTTTTGCAACTCTTCGATCTATGGATCCACGTATTTGTTTGTTTAGGTTGATGCACACTCAAAGTGGAATTATGAATTATGATGGGCAGAACCTTAGGTGATATAATCTTGGTTAACGATGGCGGTGGTTCGCTTCTGACAAAGTGGAAGGCAATAGAAGAAAGAATACGTGGACTAAACTAAAGGAAAAGAGAAGTGCCTCTAATGTAATGATAAGTTATCGATGTTTTAAAAGCTTATATTATTAAGAAATTGTGAATTTAATCATTTAATTTAACACTTCTTGCCCACATTAGTCAATGCTAAAACTTGGCTAAAATAATGGTTTTCTAGTTTTTAAAGTTTAAAAAATAATAATAAAAATCAAATGCCAAACGATGATTCTATTGTTTTCCATTTCAAAAACCTTTTAAATACAAAATCTTCATTTTATGGTTTTCCACATCAAACCCTTTTCAAATATGAAACTCTGATTTCTTGGTTTTCCATGTTAAAAAAATTTTGGTTTTAGTGTTCGCCATATAAAAATCATTTCAAAGATCAGACCCTGGTTTTCTAGCTTTTCACATCAAAAACCTTTCCAAATATCAAATTCTAGTTTTCCACAACAAAAAAATTCAAGCCCTGGTTCCAGGTTTTCCACATCAAAAATTATTTTTAAATATAAAATCCTAGTTTTCTAGTTTTTCATATAAAATACTTTTAGAATGCTAAAAATACAGAAATAGGGTAATACCTCTAGGTAATTGTTTCAGGGTTCCTAACACCTTTGGCGCACATAAATGAATCACCTAACATAGTTTCATAGGAGACATTACATACTTTTAGTTTAAGGCCGGTAAATAATAATAATAATAATATAAACCCTGTGGGTAGAAGGTCTATCCAAAATCTGGTATCAATACCCACCCACAAAGGGAATGTAAAAGGAATACCCAATGAGGTAATACTAAAGAGATCTCCTAGACCGAAGGTGGAAACTGTGGTAATGTTTGGGAATAGTTAATTTAGTTTTTTATTGAAATCTTCTTACTGAAAGTGTGTCAAAGTATAGTTGTACTTTGAAAAAAGTTGGAAAAAGTGAGGTTCTAGAAAGCTATGCATAAAAATTAAAAGCAGAAAGTTGATGCCAAACTCACTCTCAAGTCTAGCAAAAGAGAAGAATAGTTTAAAGATTTCCTAATTGATTTTGAAATCATATATTAGTAAGAAGAATAATAAGCGACATGTGGTAGTCCCTATAAAATATAAATAGAGTGGTGGAGTAACATTTGTAATATGTGTGAGAATTAAAAGATAACTTTTTCCAATAAAAGAGTTGGAAGATAAGCTTTGTATGGACCAAGAATAACGGGTCGGTCTACAAGCCCACTCACTGAACCATCTCGGCCCATCTTAGCCCACTTAACCGAGCTGAGATGGGCTGGCCGAACATAAGAACTAAGTACCCCTAGATATGCTAAGAACAAGCGATAATACCTTGGAGTAATCCACCCACCAAGCAATAACCGACGTCAGATACAAGTTACTAGGTTGTCATATCAATAGTGGGAGGTGGATCCCCTCTGGTCAGTGATATGATACGAAGGGACCCACTGACATGGGGAATATCCTCTTATCATGATAATCTCACTAAGAGGAAGAGATAAATAGATGATAAGTGGGAGTAATGGGGGGTTGGAAAATTTGGGAAAATGAAACATGAGAGTAGTAAGGAAAAACACATTCCAGAAATTAAGAAATCATGTTCAAATTTCAAGGAAATGGCTCAACTACCTAATAGTCATATTGGCTGAGCCAAGATCAAGAGAGTTTAGGGCCAAAGTAACACTTTAACTCCATTAGTGACCTGAAAAGTCACTTCTTGGACCTCCCTTTATGGAATAAGCCCAACTTAGAGTACAAGTAAATTAGGGGGTCAAGGCCCAAAAGCCCAAAGTTGTTGGGAAAGGACCACCACAATTGGCACCATCTATGAGAAATCCTACTACGCTAAAAGTCTAGAGGTGGTGGAGGTGGAGGTAGCCACTAGATAGAAAGGCAACATACAAACAAGGGGTTGGTGGGGTCCAATGGGAATCACTCTAGGGGCTCATCCTAGGCCCTTAGTAGGAGAGAGCACCACAGCTGAGACGGGTACAAGACTCAAATGAACACATATGCTGCATCATCCAAAGGAGAAAGAACTGTTTCGTACGTGCCCAAGGGTTCATACCATAGTGACCAAGACCAGGAGATGGAAAGCCTATGAAGGCAGATTAGGGAGTTAAAGTTAGAGATGAGGGGCAAGCGCCAAAGGAGGACCCCCAAGGGGTTGTCCCACAACCATAGCTCAGCAAGTGAGCATACAGGGAGATCATCTCACCAAAGTCATTCTCAGCTATCAAAGGACAAGTCAAATGAATCCAGAAATGGAAGTTCAATGTCACTAAAGAGAGAAAGGGACGGGCGTCCAAATGCCGCTATGGACGCCATAAGCCAAGCGCTTAGGAGGATAGCTCAATCACCTTTTTTCGAGATAATAGAGCATACCAAGATACTAAGACACTTCACTTGCCCACTATTCACCTGTTACAACGACTAGACAAACCTGGTAGAGCACGTAAGTCATTTGACCCAATTTATGGTTCTTTATTCTCAGTATGATGGGCTTCTATACAAGATGTTCCCTTCCTGTCTCGGCCCCATAGCGATGAGATGGTTCAACGGCCTAAAGAACAGTTCCAACCACAACTTCGGGGAGTTAATCCAGACGTTTGGGGCTCGCTTTGTAATGTGCAACCAAGTCCCCCAACCCATTGACGCCCTACAATCCATGAATATAGGAAGTGGGGAGACTCTCCGGTCCTACACGAACAATCAAACAAATACTAGAAATTGTATAATAAGATTGGAGGAGGTGATGAATAGGTGGCTATAAGCACTTTTAAACTGTGGCTTCCTTACGAGTCAGAGCTAAGGGACTCCTTGACTATAAAGCCCTTAGAGAACATGCACTAGCTGATGAGGCGAACAAAGGAACACAAAGACTGGAAGACGACTGGTTATAAAGTAAAGGGAAGGCCTTTGTTGTGTTTCAGTACCAGAAGGAACACCAAACTAGGGGCTTTCAACAAAGGCCCAGAAGAGAGGTCGGAGGACAAAACCCCGTTAGCTAAGCAGAAAGGGTGAACGTCGCTTTTAAGGAGCGTGTGCACAAAATCTTGGAGAAGATCAAGCATAAAGCTTATTTCCACTAGCCCGGTAAAATGAGTGGAGATACAGGAACCAAAACCTATATTGCACCTGTCATTGAGACGAAGGACATACCACCGAGCAATGCAGGACATTCAAGGATTACTTGGAACAGTTAGTCAAAGCAAGGCATCTGAGAGATCATGTGGTCAGCCAAGGGTGGAGTACTACAAGACAAGTGCAGAAAATTGAGGAGGGATAATGCCACCTCCCCTAGGCATCATCGAAGTCATACATGCCGCATCAATCAAGATTAGTAATAGCTGATGAAAGGGGATACTCAGCATTACTCCCCAATAGGAACAAAAGATAGTGGACTACCCCAGGAAGAAGCTCAAGTCAGGCAAGGAGAAAATAGCTTTTGATGACAACGACCTTGAAGGAATGACCCAATCGCATGATGATGCACTGGTCGTGGCCCTCAAGATTAGGGGGTTCCTTGTAAAAAGAGATGATCGACCAGGGGAGTAGAGTGGAGATTATGTACCCTGATCTGTATAAGAGATTAGGTTTGAAAGATGAGGACCTCACTAAGTATGATATCCCATTAGTGGGGTTTGAATGGGAGATGGTGATGCTCGAAGGGCAGATCAAGCTCCCTGTGGTCACAGAAGGGAAAGAGGTAATGGAAAATTTCGTAGTGATTCATGCTTTCTCTCTATACACAGCAATCTTGGCACAACCATGGATCCATGCCATGGGGGCTATGCCATCCACACTACAATTGAAGGTGAAGTTCCCTACTAAGTATGGAATAGTAATGGTGAGGGGAGATCAAAGTGTAGCTTGGCAATGTTTTAGGGCTGCGATTAACTACGAGATCAAGTAGAAAAAGCAAATAGAGTCAAACCCATTATAGCAATCACAGAGCCCTGAGGATTCCATTGGGTTGACAATGTAGAGGAGTTAGTTGAGGTCCACATTTTACCTTATGAAGACAAGTATTTTTGGGTGAGTAAGAGCCTTCCAACCAAGGATCGTGTGAAAGTACTATTGTCACTGGTCTAGAACTTGGATGTCTTCGCATGGAATCCATACAAGGTGTTTAGGGTAGAACCGAAGTTTATAGTGCATAGATTAAATGTGGACCCCTGTATCCCCTTAAGAAGCAAAAGCCGAGACATTCAGCCAAAACTCACGTGGAAGCCATGAAGGAGGAAGTGGAGAAGCTGAAGCTATTAAAAAGTGTTCTTCCCGAATTGGTTGTCCAATATTGTGGGGATGAAAAAGAATAATGGAAAATGGAGGGCCTGCATTAACTTTACCAACCTGAACAAAGCATAACCTAAAGACCCTTTCGCTGTCTCGAAGATTGACCAGTTCGTGGACACCATGTATGGCCATTAGAGGATGAGCTTTCTAGATGCCTTCCAGGGATATCACCAAATTGCCCTGGCTCCTGAAGACCAGGAGAAGACATCTTTTATCTCTCCTAAAGGTAATTACCGCTACACAGTCATGCCCTTTGGTCTGAAGAATGCCGAGACAACTTACCAATGAATGGTTTCATGGATCTTTAGGCAGCAAATCAGCAAAACAATGGAGGTGTATATTGACAATATAGTAGTCAAGAGTAAGAAATCGAAGGAGCACATGCCGGATCTAATTGAGGTGTTTGAGATATTGAGGCACCACAGATTGCGCGTCAATGCTACTAAATGTGTGTTCGGGGTAGGATCTAGGAAGTTCCTTGGTTACATGATAACGTGCCAAGAAATTGATATCAATCCCGACCAAATCAGCGCAATTCAACAACTTAGTACACCGAGGAACCCGAAGGAAGTACAAAAGCTCACAGGAATGATTGCAGCCTTAAATCAGTTCATGTCCAAATCTGCCTTTGGAATCTTGATTGTAGCTTGAAAAATATGATGGCGCCTCCATGAACATTGTGTTGCAACCTCAAAAAAAAAAAAAAATTCTTGAATCGTTCTTTTCCCAAATCAATTCCATTTCCTTTTCTTAATTCCAATCTCACCACCACGCTCCTTGCCTCATCAACATGAACACCCCATATCTTGACTCATGATCATGAAGGTTGTTTCTTCAACTAGGACCCACTACAAACAAGTATTTGTTGCTTAAGTTTTGCTGCTAACACTTAACAATACTGTGGCCATAGCTCAAACCCTTTGCTGTAGATCTCTTCGTTTTAGTACAAAAAATCTAGTTACTCTATTGTAATCTCTTACTCTTATTCTTATTTGTCTTCTGACCCTTCTTGCCCACCTACATAAAATAACCCAGCCATTTCTTTGACTCAATACTCCATTTTGAGAAATGATCCGTAGAACCCCTTCTTTTTGCAGCTTTTTTGTGGACAAAATTTTTGGAATTTATTTGGGTAATATACTTAGGAAGAAAGGTTGGGTTTCAATTCTGTTGTTAATTGAAGTAATAAGCCAATATGGGGGAAAATAACAAATCAAGAAAAAAACAGACCCACATTCACAGCGGCTTCAACAACGACTTCAACAGCCTGTGTGGAGACGTGGAGGTCCAGTGCTTGAGAAATAGGGATTTAAGAGGGTTGTGATGGTGTGTGGTAAGGTCTATTTAGTTTTTAGTAAAATGATGATATATCATTCTCTTATTAATTGTGTAAACTAGGAATTTTACGCAACATCTTTAGCAAATTTAGACTATCATTTTAGGTGTTTTCACAATAGACTACTATTCAAGATTATGTTATCATGATACCCATCAATAACAACTAATCATCTAAACAATTTAAGAAGGATGACGAGTCCTCTGCTTGATTATTTACTAATTTAAGATGAATTTATGGTTTAATGGGGAATAAAAGTAAGGGAAAAAATGAATTCTGGAATCGGATATATTTACCTTCTGGAATGGTTTTAGATCTGAGCTGTGCACGATTCGGGTATACTTCATTCCAAAGGACCAACCAAGCAGGGGTTAGATATATGTTAACTAAGCCCAAAAGAATACGCAAGAAGCGAACTCGTCTTCCTTTCGCAAGAAACAAATGACTGTCATCAATTTCGACACCTACATCGGGTAAATCAAAATGCCAGTTAGCAATCATCATACTAGAGAACCACTTCAAAAGGAGGACAATATGTTTATATGCGAAACATTAATTTCAAGGATTGCCAGATCCACGTTTTATTGTCAAATTACCAAATAAGAAAATCTAAGAAATAATTTCAATCAATCTCCAGAAATACTTTAATCATAGTTATCAAGTCAAAATTTCAAACTAATTCAAAAATAAATCAATTACACGCAAGAGCTCTAAAAATTATTTTAAAAACCTTTGACCCAAAATATAAACCTGTGGGACTAACTCTAATAAATTCAGTGAAAAATTTTACCGCATACTTGTTTGCAGCAATTATTCATACAAAGTTATGTGGCAACAAAAAGAAAATGACAAGTGTTTAAGGTCCACCTAGTCATGTGCAATCCCTTAAACACACGTCTCTTTTTTCTTTTTTCTTTTTTTGGCTGCCACATACCTCTATATATATACTGATAAAACCAAGAGCCATATCTTCTAGAATTTATGCCCCAAATTTAAGTTCACGGCAAATACAAAAATATTAGAATTCTAAGGCTACCTAAGGATTCCAAGAAGTGGAGGCTTGAAGATTCTTGAGGTAAATATACTAGAAATCCCTTTTTGATATGTTATACTTAGAACCTTATCTAAATTATTTTAGTTATTTTTTTTAACATTTTTAGTAATTGAATTGATTATGATGGATTTAGGTTATGTTGGACTGTTCTTGGGAAGTTGCAAGATTTTTTCTTTTAGTAAGCATTGATTGAGGTAATTAATCTGATTCTTGGCTAGTCATATTTTTCTTTTAATATAATTTTTGATTTATTAAATATTCCTTTGTTTCCCTAAAAAAAATTATTTAATTATTTTAACTAAGTTGATTTAAAGAAAAGAACTAGAATATTTAACTTAATGAAATATTATATATTTATTTGATTCAGAGATTATTTAGAACATTTATATCTCCTTCAAATTTGGATCAAACATGTGTAAATTAATATATGGAACCAAAGATTTAAATAAAAAATATTTTTTTTTGAATTGTGATACTATGATATTCGATTTTTAGATATAAACTAAAATGAAATTGGAAATATTTTGATAATTAACTGTGCAAATTAACTATGTTTTTTTACCTTGTCTGACGGGTATATATTGGTACATATATAAACTACTTTCTTCTAGAATTTATCATTGACCTATATATGTTCTGGGCTTAATTACAGCTTTACGGAATGCATATAGCGCGACTATATATAGTCATAAAGATTATTGAGTATATGAAATTTAATTGGTTGTGTACTTCATTTCAAGTCCAATGAAATTTTTGGTGTTTTGAAATTTATTGAACTAAGATCCTATGAATTTTACCTATGAATAGTTTATTTATTTTACTTGTATATATGCTTCATCTAGCTAATTGAGATTTCGATTTACTTAGAGCATTCACATCAAGAATATGCTAAAAATGCTAAAAAGCCAATTTAAAAACTAACACACAAAAATACATACTATATCAAAGCTCTCAAATGCTAAAAATTTTGACATTCAACTACAGTGAGCTGCCATCTCTAGCAGCTCACTATAGCTAGCTGAACACTAAAACCAAAAAATATTTGTTTAATCTCCTCAAGTGTGCCTCTCATCCCTTTTTCTCTCTTTCTCACGCTGCATCCTCTCTTTTTCTTTTCTGTTAGTTCTCCCTCAACTCAAGCTGCCAAGCTCCCTTCCCTTCTCCCACGCCTGAGACTGAACCCAGCGTGAAACTCTCTAACCAGTGTGGTCATCAGCGTGGTGGTCTGTGGGTCATTGTTGTGGGCATCGTGGTGGTGGTTGTTTAGGTTTCGTGGGTTTGGGTTGTGTGAAATTTGATTTGTGGCTTGTTGGGTTTGGGTATGGTGGGTGGGTTTTTGTTGGTTGTGGCAGGGGTGGTAGGTTTGTGGTGGTTGTGGCATGCATGGTGGGTTTTTGGTGGGTGGTTGGGTTTGTGTGGTGGATTTGTGGCGGTTGTTGGTGGTGTTTGAGTTTTGAGCATGGTGACTATTGGTATTGTGGTGGCTCAGTGGTTGGCGATGCCTAGGATTGTTGGGTTGAGAAAGAGAGACAATAAATAATAGAAGAATAATAAAATATATATATATATATAATAATAATAAAAAAGAATAAATAAAAAATATTTAAATAAAGAGGTAAAAAAAAAATAGAAACTTTGATGTTGCATGTATGGTAAAGTAAGGTGTTAAAATAGATAAAGTAAATTTTTGAATTGTTAAATACTAAAAATTTTAGCATTTTTTATATGAATGCTCTTACTAACCTATTTACTTCACCCTTCTTTCTCTGTTTTAGATTTTGAGGAATAGCACATTTGAGTTATTGTTGAGGAGGTGTACGAGAAGAATATTAGGATTTGACATTATTGTTTAGTGACTAATGGAAGAATCAAAATTTGTGTACTTTTCTGTCAATGGCAATATTTTAGGAATTTTTCTTTTATCTATTGATATAACCAGGATGGAGCTAGAACTTTGAATTATGGGGGGCGGTTTTATTGTTGGTTGTGTGCGGAAGTTTCAACCTCTAATTCTACTACTTAACTGCTAAGTTTAATTTTTTTTTTTTTTTTTTTGGGTAAGAACAAAATTTTTGTTTAAATTTTTTAAAGGGTAGGGTTATTTATTTTGGATAAAATTAGTTAATTAAGCTTAATTTTGTTTTTTTTTTTTAATTTTTTTTGTTGAGCTTTTTTTTTTTTTTTGCCTGTATATTTTGTTTTAGATTTTAGATCTATAAATTTTTTTATGGTTACTTAAATGAGGAAAATGTTAGAGTTACAAGTTTTTTATAAATTACTGATGTGATAAGTGGTTACAGGTAAGTAAAAATATGATGTGAGCGGTATGCTCATATGCAAACCAATAAGAATTTGATATCAAAACAATTTGTAAAAATGCTATAAAAAAGTTTGTGAGTATAGCATTATTCTTAAAAGAATCAATAATATTGTTAAAGGGAAGAAAAATATAATTTTATAGAACAAAATTGCTAAATTAGTACACATATATAATAATATTTTTAAAAAAAATTTGTGGGTACAGAGTAGTCAATTCCGTCCCTGGAATATCGAAGATTGGTCAATGTTGAATTGTCACCTGTTATTGAATTTCTTTTACAGAATAGTCATTGAACTTTCTTTCTTTTTTTGGTGAAAATCGTCCTTGAACTTTATTGGAGTCCTGTACACTCGAAAAGTCAAATTATGGGTACGTGGACATTGTCATATGGCTAACTCATGTTTTGGAGTGGAGAAGTCCCATATTGCTTAAGAAAGCACGTTATGTGTGGTATAATTTGTCCCACTTTTCCTTAAAATCAAATTATCATAATTTTTTAGTGTAATTTATGGTGTATCTTTGTATTAGAATATTTTTTTCCCTTCTTTGTATATGTGTTTGTTTTTCCAAAAAAAAATGATTCATCCTAAATAAAAGAGAAATTAAATACAAAGAAAACAAATAGATGTTTTCATGAAAGAAAATAATCTTTTTATAGTTAAATTGAAATTTGTTGTGAAATTTTTATGTGTTTTTATAGGGAACTCTAGTTTTATTCATTAATGATGTCTACAATATGATATATGTCAATCAAACTTCATTTAAGATATACAAAAACAACGCTCCGAAAAGAGGAAAGTGCAAAAATTATTAACTATTTTCATGAAAATTTTCAGAAAATTTTTCCCCACCATTATAACATGTAACATCACATATCACCATAAAATTCACAAATATAAGTAGTCGATACTCCTATAATAACAAAGACTTGCTACTTGAGTTTTCTAACTTTTTATCAAAAAAGAAAAGAGACTTACGACTTGAACGAAGGGCAATTGCATGCAAGACATTCATGCCGCCCCTTCCAGCAAGGGAGCATTCTGGAGCAGCACTCAGGATTTGAGAAGCAATATTGTAGAATTTTCTATCCACAGCAAGGAACAATGCGGATTCCCCAGCGTTATTTATAAACATAGCCAGTTCTGGGTCCTCCTTAATTAGTTCTTCCACAACCTCAGATTTACCATATCGCACTGCAACGTGCAACGGTGCAAGGCGGTATCCTTCACCAGATTCACCATGCTCAGAATCATCTGGCCACCAATTTCAACATCCAAACTTTTGATAAGTTCTACTTCTACTAGGAGCTTTACCATTGAATGACTTCCTACCCTCGCAGCAACATGTAGCGGAGTATTGCCTTTGGAGTTTGTTTGATACAGAAGGCTTGGACGTAATTCAACAATCTTTTGTGCAACTTGGAGATGATTGCATTGCACCGCAACATGAAGAACAGTGCTCTTCTCAATTGTCACATCGACAAGAGTTTCGGAATTTGCCAATCTCTCAAAGAGCCTTAAATCACCAGAGCTAGCAGCACGATACAGTTCAGGATTCATTGTGTGTTGCTTTCCCTTTCTTCTATATATAGTAGGTTAACGTTCCGTCTGATAATGGGAAAAAAAATAAATCACTAATAGTAAAAACACGAAATAGCTAAATGAGAGAAAGAGGGAGGAAGTGGGGCTTAATAAGTTAACATTACTTCATCTCAAATCAAAATCTCAAATTTGAATTAGATTTTTTTTTTTGGTAAGAATTTTTTAATTAGATTAGTAATCATAGTATAGCTTAGAAATTATTTCAGTCTACACCTATGTTGAGACACGTTTAATTAAAGATATAATGAAAACTCAGCTATGCTGCTTCTTCTTTTTGGGACAAAATCCTATATATTTGCTGCACTTAGACTAATCAGAACATAAAATAATTAAATTCTTCTAAAAAAGAACATAAAATAAATTATTATTTTATTATTAACATCTCTTTAATTTATACTAGTCTTTTCACACGAGTCAAGTGCATGTTCAGATGCCTTATATTTAGCAGAAAAATATAAGAAGTTGTAAATACTTCTTCATAATATCCTTTTCTTTTCAAATAGTATGAACTATGAAGTACATGTAGCTTTTATAATTAAAAAGTGCATGTTCAGATGCTTTATTTTTAGCAGAAAAGTATAAGAAGTCATAAAAACTTCTTCATAATATCCCATTTTTTAATAAATAGTACGAATAATGAAGTACATGTAACTTTTATAATTACAAAAGTCCATGTTCAGAGGCCTTATTTTTAGAAGAAAAGTATAAGAAGTTATAAATACTTCTTCATAATATCCTTTTTTTCAAAAAAGTATGAAGTACATGTAGCTTTTATAATTAGAAAAATACATGTAGTTATAAGCCATTATCTAGTGTAAAAAGTGAGTAATACTAGGAATTTGTCTTATATTTTAAACGTAACCTAAATTTTAGGTTATTTAAATTTATTATTTTTCTTATTTTACTATATTATTTGAAAATTTTAAATTTATTTATTATGATTAATGTGTAAGGGTTTTTTTTTTTTTTTTTTGGGCTAATGTGTAAGGGTATTTTGGATGATATAAAAAATAGTCACCAAAATATAGATATAGATAGATTACAATCATAATATCATAAATGGATGAATTTTTCTTTACAAAATATTTAAAATATTTTATTTTGATATCAATTTTAGGGAAAAAAAAAATTATCTTATTGAACAATCTCTACCCACCTTCTCCCATTGACCTCATGACTCCCACCCACTTCCCTCTTCTTCTTTATCATAACCCCAGCCCCTACTCTCTTTTTTTCAGTAATCCAACCTCCCCATTCTTTCTTTCATCACCACTGCCCTTCACCCCTGTTAGAAATACGCCCCAGGTCCAGAAGATCTAATGATTTCTTTACATAAACACTCTCTTCTCGTCCTGCTCTCTTCTTTTTATTTTTTAAACTCAGTTTCAGATCCGCCCCATCATTATTAAATTTGAGTTTTTTTTATGATCGGTTCTTGCTAAAATGTGTTAATTAAAACTGGAAACTACAGGGCTCTTTGCTCGCTGATTATGTGAAATATGGGCAGTTTTGGCATACTAAAGTATAAAGATAAAATGGTGTACCAAATAGGGCCTAAGTCTCTTTCTTTGGAAAAACATTATACAAATAAATTATTGCAAGTTACAGGCTTCCCATATGGACTCTCAATCTTCTACTTTTCTCATAAAATTTACTTGGGTCTTCATTTTGTTTTTAGAGAAAAAGTAAAAAAGGATTCATAATTTAAGATGTGTGTGCTTTAATTTATAGGAAAGTGGATACCTTTTTTTTTTTCCTTTAATAGTTTATAAGATTTAAAGAAAATATAACTTTTTAAATTTATCCGTAAATAAAAATAAATAAATTTTATATTTAGTATACAATACATTACTAAAAGTAATCTATCTACTAAATCCTCAAGTCTAAAACCACTCTAAAACCACTTAAATTTTCAACAAACCTATCATTTTTAGAGGTCAGTGGGTTGACTGTGGTTTGGAATTTTTCCAAGCTACCAATGTCAAATTAAAGTAAAAGTATTTCCCTCTATTAGGTTCTAAAGACTTAGGATTTTATGTATTTAGAACTCTAATTTGTATTGTTGGCAAACCATGATCAAAACAATGTGTTTAGAAGTGTTTTAGTCTTGCTCAAAGTTGTGCGTTTATGTAAAGTTGGAATCGAGCTTAATGCAGAAAAGATTAATGCATTTCGGCCTGACTCGATCGATCAAAGCTTAGGCTCGATCGATCGAAGCTCAGGCAGAATGTTTTTCTACAGAATTTTCCAACTCAGCCCTAGTTGTTTTAAAATGTTTTTAGGGTTTCTTATTTGTCCTAAGTATAAAAGGCAAACCCTAGCCACGTTTTAATGTTGCTCATATTGCAGTTTGTGTAAATCTCTTGTGAGATCTAGAAGAGCTTTCCTTTACACAAAATTAGGGTTTTCAAGGAGAAGATTTATCTACACCTTGATGATCAACTCAGTTGTTGCCATTAAAGTTTAAAGAAAACACAAGCGGGTGTGCTTGTATCTGGTGGTGAATCCAAGAAAGAAGGAGTCCATGAATTCGAAGCTTACACGTGATCGTGTCAGTAAGTTCTATTGGTGGGTAGCAATAAGAAGTCGAGCGTGGGGGCTTGTAAGTCTTATTGTATGAACTTCGATTCTTTCAAGATAGTGGATTCAAGTTTACCTTGAGAATAGCTAGGTCAAATGCTCCCCAGGTTTTTACTGGTTTGGTTTCCTGGGTGATCATATCTTGTGTTATTTATTTTCCGCTGTTTTGCATGATTTGATCTTTGTTATTGTGATAGCCTAAACTTGTTAAATTGGACTAAGTAACAACTTGGCTAATTATCTAGGTTAAATCAATTGCTTTTAAGGAGTCTAAAAACTATCACCCCCAACACACTCACCCAGGCAGCCGGCACAGTCCTACCTCCTTAAGCAATTATTTATTAAAAAAGAAAAAAAAAATGAAAAAAAGCAAGTCCGCTTAGAAACCTCGCTGTAGTATCCAACGGGACCTCAATAGTTTGCTTCCAACCTCCACTCATTCACCAGCTCCGTCCAGGTCAATATCAATGTGCAGTGGTCTCTCTCTTGCTCTCTCTGTTTATCTATCTATATTTGTTTTAATCCTTCATATAAGGATTAAAACAAATATAGAGAGATCTGATATATATGCGAAACCAAAACAAAAAGAATTGGACAAAAGCACTGCCTTGCGTCTGGGTTTTCTTTTTTTTTCTTTTTTTTTTTTGAAAAGCACGTTTTCAGCAGCTTTATGTCACACCAGTGGGTCCGTGCACTGTTTACAGGATCTACAAACTTCTATTTTTTAACAAATTTTTCATTAAAAATGGGTCCAACGATATTATTCACACATTTAAAAATTATTTTGTTACAATATTTTCAATTTTCAGTTTTCAGCAAAATAAGCGGTATCCAAACGGACCCTTAGGATTTGTTTGGATCCGCTGAAACTACCCTTAGGATAGGACGAAATGGGAAATTATGGCTAATTTCCCAACTATCTAGTTAGTAGTTCCAGTTCACAAACTATATTATTTATTAACATCTCGAATCTAAAGAACTCGATTTTGGCCTATAAATCGAGCATCAAAAACTCGATTTCTATGCTCTAATTACGTCCGATGTGGCATATTTTTCCACTTGGCGATTACATGGAAATCAAGTATCTAAGACTCGATTTATAACCCTTATAAATAAGAACAAATCAGACCAAAACATCAGAGGAGAACCAGAGAAAAAAAAAAAAAAAAAAAAAAGAAAAGAGAGAGAAGATCGAGATCGGAGAAAAAAAAACCACCAGAACATCGGAGAAGATGGAGATCGGAGTGAGATCGTAGAAAAAAATCACCAGAACCCAGGCCTCGCGAGCCCAGGCCGACGCGCAAGCCCAAGCCACGCGCGACCAAGGCCAGCGCGCGAGCCTAGGCCGCGCGCAACCCAAGCCGTCGCGCAAGCCCAGGCCACGCGAGACCCAGGCCGTCACGCGAGCCCAGGCCGCGCGCAACCCAGGCCTTCGCGCGAGCCCAGGCCGCGCGCCAGTGAGGTGAGCTCTCTCTCCCTCTAATCTTGCTGTGTTCTGGGATTTCTGAAATTTGTTTTTGGGTATTTTGGCTGGTACATGATACTTCAAATATTTTTTAAAATTTTTTCGGTTTATAAATCGAGCCTTAGAGGCTCGATTTTCAAGTGGTTACCACGTGGCAAAAAAATGCCACATCAACCATGAAAATCGAGTCTCAAAGACTCGAGATGCTAGTAAATAATATAGTTTGGAAACTAGAACTACTAACTAAATAGTTGAAAAATTATGCTTAGTTACCTATTTTGGCCTTTAGGATATGTTTGGATTCGTTGAAACTGAAAATTTTTTGCTAAAAGTACTGTAGCTGTTTATGGGATCTACAAACTTGTATTTTTTAGCACCTTTTTCATTAAAAATGGGTCCAACGATATTATTCACACATTGAAAAATTATTTTGCTACAATGTTTTCAGTTTTCAGTTTTCAGCAAAATAAGCGCTATCCAAACAGACCCTTATGATTTGTTTGGATCCACTGAAACTACCCTTAGGATATGTTTGGATCCGTTGAAACTAAAAAATTTTTGCTGAAAGTACTGTAGATAAATGTAAAAATTAGCTAAAATTAAGTGGACCTCATAAATAGTACTAAAAAATGCAGTAGAACTCATAAATAATACCAAAAATAAGCTGAATAGTAAAATAAGCTGATTTTTTAATTTTCATCAAACACAATTAATGTGCGTTTGGATACCACTTATTTTTCTGAAAACTAAAAACTTATTACTGAAAACACTATAACAAAATATTTTTTATTGCTCAAATTTATTGTTCACCCACAATTTGCACTTGGCTAGTCCATGAACAATGTCATGGACTAGCCAAAAAACACAACTTAGAAAAACACTAACGCAATAAACCTTACACAAACGCACCTTTAGATACATACTTTAGGAGCTATTCCTTAAATTCTCCTCTTAAAATTCAGTCATGTGGCTACTTAACTAAAAAATACACTTCCTTCCCTCTCATAAGAAAAAATTCACATAATAGAATCTTAAAATGAAAACCTAAGGAACAGTACCTAAATACTGTACCTAAGTCTTGCTCAAAAGAATTAGGGCAAAAATAGCCAAATACCACGTTTTGGCAAAATTTGTGGCAAACTAGCACTATTTCGAAAATATGTAGAATTATACCACTTATTAGTACTCGAGTTCCTAGGTGAGTCGTCAACGTGACACTACTAACCTGAAATTTGATCAATTAAAAAAGTAATGTGGTACTCGATATTGTGAAAATCGTGTACTTTTTTTAAGGTACTCGAGCTTTACATAGTCGAGTACCTTGTTTTTCTTTTTTCTTTTTTCTTTTTTTTTTTTCTACATTTTGCCTGGAAATCCCTTTTATCCAAAGCATTCATGAAGAACCACAGCATCTCTCGAGGGTTTTCAAACAAACATGGTATATACAAACAGTTCACTAGATGATCACAACCATCCATCTGGAAAGGGTGGATCCCATCACCTGTCCTTTCATGGTCTTTTAGGTCCAGGTGCCAAGTTCCACCCCCTTCCTTTGCTTGCTTACACCACAGTAGCACAATTACCTAAGCTCCATACTAACTAGAAGTTACAGCACTTGATTGAAATAGAAGAAAATGAACCAAACCAAAGAGTTCAACTTTTAAAAGTAAAAAACTAGCTGACTAACTGACCTATAATGAGAAATGACAAGCATAGATAGAACTTTGTCAAATCAGAGCCACCAACTCCAACAGAGCTAGATTTGGATAGTCCCAAGCGCCTCTTAGTACACCTCCATGCCGGTACATTTTCCCACTATGCTTGCTTCACCAACTTTCTTGAGCCATCCCGAGGTGGTTCAAACAATACAGGTAAAACTTGATCGAATTCACATGGAAAACCCACACTCTCAAAGTGCCTCACCAGTTCCTCCTTGCCCTGTAAACAATTTTTTTAGATCTAACTCGTCAAAGTTCATTTTGAGAAGATAAGATGATGATGGTAGTGTGGGGTACACTAAAAAAGTTTTGAGTTTTTACACAAATAATAATTAGGTCTATACCCAGATTCTAGCTAGGGCTATCTGACGCTTCTTGTGTGAATTAAAATGATCTCAACTCTGCTCATCAGTGGCAATGTAAAACTCCCACACTACTTATGGGTTAGGGTGTATTTGGTTAGGGTGAAAACAAGGAGAATGAAAAATAGGGAGAGAAAAATAGTGTGGAAAATATTGTTTTTCACTATTTAGTTGAGAAAAGAAAATAGAAGAGACAGAAAATAGGGGAGAAAGTTTTCTCTCCCGAGCCCACTTTTTTTATCCTCCCAAATTGGGAGAAAAATAGAGAGGGAAAAGTGCTGTGAAATGTATTTTACACAAATACCCTCTCACCTACCCCTCACTTTATTCATGACCTGATGACTTTTGCCACTTCTTATCCTTATCACTTTTTACCTTCTCACAGCATAGCAATGTCCAGGTTCTCTTCTCTCCCCTTTTTTTTTTTTTTTTTTTTTTTGCCTTGTTTAATCAACACAGCAATGTGACCTAATCAAGCTGACCACATTTTTGCTGGTTACAAAATCTTTTGCCCAATTAAATTTATATGTACACTATTGTAATTTTTACATTATAATAATAAAAATAATAATATTAATTTATATGTATGATATGGTAAATTTTATATTATTAATGACTACAAATAAACATATTTCTTACATATTATGTAACAGGGGTATAATAGTCAATTTATATAAATTACATCCTCCATCCTTCCCTTTTTCTCTCCAACCAAACAAAATATTTTTCCACCCTCCCACTATTCCACCCTTCCAACCAAACACACAAAAGGGAAAACCAAATATTTTCTATCCTCCCACTTTTTCATCCTCCCACAATTTTCCATCCTTCCACTTTTCCACTCCTCCAACCAAACAGACCCTTAGTGAAGTTAACAAACGAATACCCTTTGTTAAACCCTGTGCTGCAAAAAAAGAAAAGAAAAGGAAAATCAGGATCCTTAGAATAGTTAATGCATTTGAATTAACTGTAAGTTAGGGTGGGGAAGCTAATTACAATACTTGAGTACCTTAAAAAATAAAAACAGGGTACTCGATTTCCACAATATCGAGTACCATTTCCGCAATATCGAGTACCACATTACTTTTTTAATTAATCAAATTCTAGGTCAGCAGTGTCATGTTGGCGACTCACCTAGGAACTCGAGTTCACTAAACTCGAGTACTATTTAGAACTCGATTTTGTGAAACTCAAGTACTAAAAAAGTGGTGGTTTGCTACATATTTTCGAAACAGTGCTAGTTTGACACAAATTTTGCCAAAATGTGGTTTTTGGCTATTTTCACCAAAGAATTAGACGAAACTATATTTAACTCTTTTATCATTTCTTTTTTTTTAGAGTACAGCCGGTACTCTAACATTTAGAAATTATTTTATATGTTTAAACAATGTCATTGGTTATTATAATCATGGTTTTAAAAACCGGTACAGTGAAAGAATCGGAAAAGGGGCTGGTTATCAATTTTCTAGTTGGACCTGTGGAACCGATAACGTCATAAATAATTTAATTAATAATTATAAAAATAAATAAATAAATAATTTTATAACTGGTCATTTTAACTAAAAAATTAAATAATAACCCACAAGCCCGCTATAAAATATTTTAATTATTTTTTAACCTTTCAAATAACAAAAAGTAAGTGCACCAATGGGTAGCAATATCATTGCCCACTTGATATTTTTTTTCCTTCACACATTCCACACATTAATATCCCAACTACCACACATTTTGAAATCCATACATCCACAAAATTGGTTCAACAATAGTTCTCTACATATTTGATATTTCCCATCTCACTTTTTGCTTTTCATATCTCTTTCTTCAATACTGCCTTATTCAGCCAAAAAAAAAAAAATCTCTTTCTTCAACTCTCTCTCTCTCTCTCTCTCTCTCTCTCTCTCTCTCATGAATATATGCATGTTCAAGAGGCAAGAGTAGGAACAAGAAAGCCTCAACTGAAGCAGACAAATCATTACAAATTTG
This sequence comes from Quercus lobata, assembly GCF_001633185.2. Lineage (NCBI taxonomy): Eukaryota > Viridiplantae > Streptophyta > Magnoliopsida > Fagales > Fagaceae > Quercus > Quercus lobata. The sequence continues at coordinate 27,795,696 of NC_044906.1, read as the reverse complement.
CTTATTTTTCGGCCTCTTTGGTTCTTCCTTAACACAAATATAGTAAATTTGATTTTTTTTTCTTTTTTCTTTTTTTCTTTTGAGCAAAAGGTAAGTAAAGTAAATCTGATGTTTTTGGTTCACTATGGGTATCTTAGGATTCACCACTTCATACTTGAGAGAGCATTTTCAAAATCAAAATCTCTCTTCTTAAATCTGAAACAAGATCTCTCTATTTAATTTTTTGGGGTTAAAAAACACAACAGCTAAAGTATTTATGAAGAAATGCTAAAACCAATTTAACCGCACTGGTTTCCAGTTATGCCGGTTGAACCGGTGGTTTGTATTATTTGTCCGGTTTTCTTTCATTTCCGGTTTTAACTAATAACAGAACCAGATTAAGGTCTAGTTTCTGGTTGAACCAGTTGAACTGGCCGGTCCAGTCCGGTTTTTAAAACATGATTGTAATAACCAAATCCCAAAAAAAAAAAAAAAAAGTAAAGACTAAGGGCCCTTTTGGTAATGTTGTTCTAGTAATATTGTTTGTATTTTTTGCAAGTACGTGTGAGTGAAAAAATATATGAAAATACATGTAATATTGTTTAAACACTGAAAACTGTTGTTTAAATAATGGTAACAAACGAGCCCTAAACTATTTCTATGTTTTGGAGGTTTCTTTCGACGCTGAGTTCTTCTAGGGAAGTGATTGATATTTCAATTCTGTCAAGTTGGTGTTGTTTTTTCGACATTGATTTTTTAAAGTATAGGCCCGTTGGACGTGGTGATTACTAAGTTCAATAATGTACAATTCTAGGCTTTAAAGCCTATAACTTAGGGAAAATTATTGAATACTGCAGGAGTATCATACATTGCATACTCCCCCTCCTTACATGAATTGTGAGTCTCACCATAAATTTAATTAGTGAGACCCACAATTATGTGAAAGGGGGGAGTACGCATTTATGGTACTCCAAGAATACTCAATAATTACTCATAACTTAGGGGTTGGGGTGGTGGCTGGTTTAATTTAAAAAAAAAAAAAATTAAATGATTAAGATTAGTTTTGGTAAATAACCAATTGAAAAAAATCATCTAAGTTTTGTAAAGCAGATTCCATCCAAACAAATAACGGCAAGAATATTCTATTTAAGCTAAGGCGTGAATGACTGCATTATCTTGCTTAACAAATGAGAAAAGGAAAAACTCCACAATGAGCTGACAAAAAAAATAGTGTCTCTAGTTAAGTGACCAAAAGAAGATAGAAGCATATGAATATCCCCTTTTTGTAAAACCTTGATGACGGTCTCGGAATCTCCTTTAAAGCTGGATTGAACAAAACCGAGTTCCTGGACAAATTGCAATGCACGCCTTGCAGCTAGCATCTCTAGGATTTCTACAAGAGTGCGGTGACTTGACTTTTATAGGAGATGTGAATGGTTACATACTTACATGGGTGGTATATTAAGACTGTGATTATAAAATAAAATAAAATAAAAGTAAAGTAAAAAGAGATGAAAATTGAATTGGCGAGGCTTAGGCGTGTTTGGTGAGTGGACAAGAGCATGGAGACTTTGGGGAGACATGAAATAGTACTAAAAGGTTTTGGTATATATAGGGTTGGGTTCGAATTATATCTAATGTAACTGTAAGCAATATTATACTTATACCACTTAATAATTCTTTATTAGATTAATATTTCAAAAATATCATTATTGGATACATATTTACTATTTTCTTAACATGCATACCAATTTTTATGTTAGTCGGATACTATTTAATATTCGATCTAAAAACTCATAATTTATGCACAATTTTAAATATTAAAAAAGAACTTGCAATTTAAACGTTTGGTAAATGACATGGTTATCGATCTTAGATCATCTTGAAATTTTGCATGCATGTAGAGTATAAGAAGAAATTCTAATCCAATGTGGATTTTTTAAGATGCTCATCCAATAAAAAAGTATTAAGTGATGTAACATAACATTAGATATAACTTGAACCCGTACTTAATGTGTTTGTTGTGTTCCACATATTAGACTGCAAAAATGTGGTGTTAAACTTGCGGGTTTCTTCATCTTTAGAACATCCTGGTTTGACTAAAGTTCAGCTCCTCTCATGCTTAAAAGTATTGTTAGAGCACTTACATTAGTTGGTGTATAATAGAAAAAAAATGTAAAATTTATACATTTTAGAAGAAAAAACAAATCATGCATTAGTGGTTGTAAAAGTGTGCAAATTTACAAAATTGCTACGATGATTGTGTATATTTACACAGTTATTGTAGTTTTGCATTTTATTATTTTATTATTTTCTTCTTCCACTGTCCCACGTCAAAATTGCTCTCTCTCTCTCTCTCTCTCTCTCTCTCTCTCTCTCTCTCTCTCTCTCTCTCTCTCTCTCTCTCTCTTCTCCACTAATACACTTGTTGACAAGCACAAGTGAGATGGTGATGATATGGGCTCATTAGTGTGTTGGGAGGATCTGGAATCATCGCCTAAGGTCACAAATCAGTCCTATTGGTGGATTGGGTTCTTGGGTTTTTGTGGATCTAGTTGTTGATGGGTTTTGAGTTGATCTATGATGGTTGGGTAGGATGTCAATCGGACCACCATGAGTGAGAACAATAATTATACGGGCTCATCGGTGAGTGAGAGAACCCAAGGTCATCGACTGGTTATGGAGGATTTGTGCAATGAGTGAATTGGTTATAAGGAGGAGAGAAAGAGTCTTTGGTATGGAAAGGAAGAAGAGACTAGTTGGGGTCCTTGTGAAGGAGAAAAGAGAGAAGCCTTGGGTTTGGAAAGGAAAAAGAGACTAGTTATGGAGAAGGAGATAGAGAGAACCTTGGGTTTGGAAAGGAAGAAGAGACTAGTTGTGGAAGAGAGAGAGAGAGAGAGAGAGAGAGATGATTTTGGAATATAATAAAAAATATTATTTCAATAAAATATAGTGTGAAATAGATAACGATGTGAAGTGTTTTAAAAAGTGATCGTGTAAAATAGAAAGTGTAAGTTTTTATGCTAAAATAAATAGAAACTTTTACAGGGACTAATCGAATGCTCTTATGGAAGAAGCATCTTTTGTATATCATCCTCCTTTTCATCTTAATAAAAGGTTCCTTCTCATATAGACAATCTTCATTTAGAAGTAGGTCCATTTGCATAGTCTTTTTCCTTGTGTTTTTTTTTTTTTTTTTTTCTTTTATTTGTTTTTGCAAACCATTCATTATGATGGCTGATTTTTTTTTATGAACCAAAAATGGGTAGGGGGGCAACCAATGTGGCAGTCCTACCTACGCATGATCATAATAGCACCCTATCTGCTAGGTCTGGAGCCTTGCTAGGGTGCAGGGGGACCACAATGAGCCATAGTTTCCCAGCACCATGAGGAGCACTAGCGAACTTAAGCTACTAAAGGAGGTTACCCAAGCATGTTGCTATTTGGACTCAAACTTGGAATCTCGCACTCAGTGCACACTCTTGTACATAACCCAAGACCGCTAGACCACACCACCTCGGTGGTATTATGATGGTTGATTATATTCATAGTCCAACAAATATTTAATATTGATATGTTGACTCATTACATGCTTGGTCCAATTAATTAGATAAGCTTGAGGACATTGTTTTATGGATTTTGTTAACAATTGCTATACAGCACCCATTAAGTTTGCATTGGTACTTGTTTAATCTGCATGCTAGTACTGAAATAGCCCTACTTTAATGGGGGAAATGGAGAAAAATGTCAACACTTGTATAATATGTGTCCGATAGCATATGAAACATCAAATGTTGCATTATTTTACTTAAATACCCTCTCAATTTTTACCATCTCCATATTGTTTTGCATTTTCTCCTTGTGATTTCTTTCCCATTGTATGGCTTCATTGTTTATCCTTATCTTTTGATTTTTTTTTTTTTTTTTCTTTCCTTCTCCTTCACAACTACAAATTTGGGTTGCACCATTTTTTTTTTTTTCCTGTTTCTTTCCTTTTGGTGGGATCTAGGGACCTTTTGAACTTTGAACCCACCCAAATTTCCCCCCAACAAATCTTTAGTTTTTTTTCCTCTTATTTTTGTTTCCCTTTCCCTCATGTTCATAGAGAGCCAAACCAACTTCACACTCACATTTGCCTTTGTGGCGTTGCCATGGAACTCAATTTATGGTGGAATTTTGGTAGTCGAGCTCTAGACGAGGTTGATTTGCTTGCGGAGAGCTTCATTTCAACCTAGTCAGACTCGCCAAAGTTGATGGCTGCTTAGCAAGCATTTCGTTGGATCCAGTTTTATACAGTCTATCACCTCCCTCATTCACACCCAAAACCAATATGAAGTTTTTAATTTCAGATCAAATTGTTCTTATTTTTGTAAAAGAGTGTGATTTTGTTGTTTTTTGAGAGGTTTGAAACTGTTATTTGTTCTAGTTTGGAAATTTTTAACGAGGCTAAACTAGTTTTGAGGGTAAAAGGTGAGGAAAGTTAAAAGATAAAAATTGATATTTATGTCTTAAAAATAAGAAATTTGTTAATTTTTCTTCTTTCTTTTTTTTTTTTTTTTGGTAAAAAAAAAAAATGGGGGGATTTATGATTATATTACACCCCCGAGCAGGGTGCCGTCGGTAATTAGCCAACGTGTGGAAGGGTCAACTCCCACCTAGGATGCCCACCAACGGAAACCTGCAGGCAGGCGGACTTGAACCTAGGTGTGGTGCACGAAGCGCCTGAGCCTTACCCACTCAGCCAAGCCTCCGTTGGCTTTGTTAGTTTTTCTTTCCTCAATAAAAGTGGCTTCACATGTAAAAAATTTATTATTAAATTCCTACTTAATGGGTGTGGCACAGCACTCGTTAACAGGACCACCAAAATAGTAAATCTATACCTCACCAAAATATTAAATCTATACCTCCCCGCATGGCATGGGAAGATTCCTCATTTGGAGGGCAAATCAACACAATCAAAAGTCTTGTCCAACCACTAAGCATATATTAAGCTCAATTATGGCCTTCTTTGATGGTGAAAGGAGCCAATTTCTCTTTATGCAGTCTCATTGACTTTTTTTTTTTTTTTAAATCAATATGATGACATAATTCAGTATATATGAGTATCTGTTTGGCTGGCTTATGTTTTGCTAATTTATTTTACTATTCAACTTATTTTGGTACTATTCATGGGTCTCACTGCACTTTTTGGTACTATTCATAAATTTCATTGTATTATTTCAACTAACATTTACCTTTAACTACAGTACTTTTAGTAAAAAAATTTCAATTTTAACAAAATAAGCGGATCCCAAACAGACCCTTAGTATATGTCATTGATAAGGAAAAGGCCACGAGGGATTTTTGTTTTTTAATACAAGATATAAATTTTACTCAAACTTAATTTAAGTGTGTATGTGTGTGAAATTTCCTCTTAGAGACTTGAACCCTAGTCTTTTCCCCCTCTACACTTCACAAGCACTTAATACTTGTGTAGTAACCATCATCAAGGGTATGCGGTGGTTTTTTTTTTTTTTTCCTTTTTTAATTCTTGAGACCATTAATGAAAATTTAGATCCAAAGCTAATAATTTAATTCTAGAGTGTGGCTGACAATGAAGATAATGGTACTATCATATCAATGTGGGATGATATTTCCATCAAACGTAAGAAGAGTTGAAAATGAGAGGTGTTAGTATTATTATTCCTCTAAATGCATTCATCTTCAATGTTGGATGATTTTTTTCCAGCCAAAAGAAAAAAACACTATTGACCACTCATATATAACAGTCTTTGGCCCTTTTAGCTAATTGATTTTCTTCCTCAGTTGGTGATCGTGGAAAAGCCTGTGGGTGCAAATTACATAAATTTTCACAGATCTAGGCACAGAGAGATATAATGTGACCATAATCATAAAAGAATGAAATTTGTTAAGAATGTGATATATGATTATACATGGTCATTGCTTCAAATCCAGCAAAATTATTGAAATTTCTTATATTTTTATTGAACTTATTGTAAATTACAATTAGATGTCTATGGAAACTTTTACAAATCACATTTTGATGCCTATGGAACTCTTTGCAAATTATAATGTTATGTTTTCTTAAACTATTTGTATCTCATATGTCAAAAGTTACTTTGAACTGATATTTTGTTTCCAAGCTTAGTACATTTAATCTTATATTAATTTATACCCCTAAACTTTAAGATAGTGGTCATTACATCACTTGAACTTTTATTTTAATCAATTTATTCCTTAAACTTCATTTATATGCCAAATTAATACATCAATTGCTCTACCATTAATATACACACACGACACACTTGTGAAACCAATATCAATCCTCTAGACCTGTTTGGAAATAAGAGAGAGAAAGTTAAGGAGAGAGAGATGATGGAACCAGAAGAAAGAAGAAGGAGAAACTTAGAGAGAGAGAGAGAGAGAGACGATCGAACCAACACTACGTTTAGCCGCCGCATCCCAATCTTCCACGTCAGAGTTCTTTGGCTTGCCGACGATCTCACCATCAGTGGTCCCACCACATAATTCAACCATCCAAATCCGACTCCATCGTACAGCGTGAACTTGATGTCTATTAAATCCTCCTCCGTCATTTATTACCAAAAGAAACCAAGATGAATGGTTTTTGTACCTTTTTGTTTTGTGTAGTTGATGACATTCAGGTTTAAGCGATTTCATGGGCTCACTTTGCTTTGCTTTTTGGGTTTGGGTTTTTTTTTCATTTGTTGAAGGAATTTTTTGGATTTTGTGTGTCTGTGATGGTTTTGAAAGATCAAGGTTTGTGATTGAGCTAAAGAATACAAAAATAAAGTGTTTTATTTCTCAAATCTTCAATACAAAAGGAAAATGGAATTAGCTTTTGATTACAAATCCAGATATGCGTTGAACGGCACGACGATAACATGGAAAGTGACAACAAAGAACTTCGCCGTCTGAGGGGGATGCGGTGACCGTTAGTGCTTCTGGTTCAGTCATCTCTTTAAGTTTCTCCCTCTTCTTTCCATACGCGTTTGGAGGATATTGATGGTGTTTTAAGCTTCATGTGTTTTTTCAGCATGTATATATATTAACGGCAGACCTACTTTTTTAGAAAGTAATTAACAGTACACCAATTGAGACATTAATTTGGCATATATGTGAAAATAAAAGTTCAGAATATTATGATTAGTGACCACTACCTTCAAATTTTGGAGTGTGGAAGCATTTTTCTCTTTATTATATGCTCGCCCCAACTAATAGGACTTGGATATTTATTGAACTGTCAATTCACCCCATTTTTTCTTCTTTACAAATTTAGCTTAATTAGTAAAGTTTCTAACGGTTGAATTAGATGTCTAGAGTTCAATTCCTGCTTACATCAAAAATTAATTGTTGTCTTAGTTTGATAATAAAAAGCGCAATCATCAGAAACGAACTTCATAGATTGAAACTCTATCAAAAAATATTTTGAAAATTAGCAAAATGATTAGGGCTTCCCCTTTTTTTTTAACAATAACTTAATAATATCTCCTTAAAAATTTAATTTTTTTCTGAGGTTGACAACTACAATACTTCCCGTGAGCTTCTTTTTAGTTTTTATTGAAAAGAAACTCGATGATTGTGCCATGTGTAAAGAATAAGGTTGAGTTTGTTTTGGGTGAGAATAAAATTTGGAAAACATTTTACACTATCATGTGTGTTTAGGAGCACATGTAAAACTTGGTCAAAGGGAAAATCAATTCCTTTGACTGTAAAATGAGAGCCCTTCAAGTGTAAAATAAGTTACACATTGCAATTACCTTCAAACCTCATTTTATGGACTGAAAACAGAAAGAGAGCAAGAGAGCAGTGGAGGAAAGTCCAATCGGAGATCCACCCAAACCCATCGCCAGTCAAATCGCGCCACTCATTCCCCTCCACGCACCAATAAGTATTCTATTTCCTTTTCTTCCTTGGCTTTTCTTCTCTGTACACCCCACCTCAGCTCTTCCGTCATGCTCAAACCCATCTTCGATTAGCATGCCCAGATCGAGCACTGCATTTCCCCAATGAACCCAGCTAAACCCACCTTGATTTCACCATCCTAGCCCACGATATGTCCCTCTATCCACACCGTGACCTCAAACATCTTGCTCAAACCCACCAATAAACCCAAAGGTATTCTGACACCCTGACCTCAAACCCATCCCTCAAACCTAAATGGTTTTCGACACCGATCCCTCAAATTGATCCCAAACCCGAAGGTATTTTGAGATGCTCAATTATATTATAGGTATATTTTCTTGGCATTTTCTTGAAAAGGTTTTCATTGGGGTCCCAATGTAAGAAAATATTTTCTGAAAAAATGTTTTTACATGCACAACCACACACTAAAAATACTTTCCCGATGTATTTTCTAGAACTCAAAACAAACATCTGAAAACATTTTCCTTTTCATAAAATATTTTCAACTGAAAATATTTCACACTCGAAAAATATTTTACATCTTACCAAACACAACCTAAATATAGTGCAAAAGTGGGTGAGGTAATTTTCCTCCGTTTCTTGGTGCACGTGTGCGGATGGCTAGTGAGTGTGTCGCTTTGAGAGCATCTTCAGTAGATTAGGCAAATTTTTGTACTGTTTGGAGAATGAACAGTGACTTTTACCTTTTAGCTACTCACTTTTTCAAATACACTTTCCAACAGATTCTCTATCACATTCTCTATCTCATTTAAATATTATTTCTTCATTTATCATTTATTCTTTTTTTAACAACTACACATCTTCCAACATTTTTTTATTCAATACCTAATTATTATAATAGAAAGAAAAAAACATTTGAAGAATGAACAGTAACCCATCAGACTTGATGAGCTACTGTTCATGAGCCAAAAAAAATTCCAAGTATAGAGAATCCATTGGAGACTATTTTTATGGTGTCATTCTCTATTATAAAGATTTTTATACATTTAACTACACCATTGGAGATGCTCTGATAAAAGTTAAGTAACCTGATTTTAACAGTTGGGCAGCATATAAGTGCTATCAAGTTTAATTTTAGGGCCCATTTTCTCTCGCTTCTTAGTTTTTGCCTTTTTAGGCTAGGGTAGAGTAGTGTGTTTAAAGGCCTAAAGTCCACATGATTAGTGTGCACAAATTTTTCATCACAAAAACTCAATTATAACTCCAACATATGGAGCCCATAGGTCACATTGAGTCAACTTTTTCCAACTGTCTTTTTTCATTACCTGTGTGACTCTACATGAAGAAGATAATACCCACAACCAAACCCAACTCCATTACCACCTACCAACCATCAGTACCACCACCACCAACAGCCATACAAACCCACCTCCATCGCAACCAAGCCTCAAACCACAACCACAATAATAAGAAAAGACTCACTTAGGTCAAACTATTATTATAATTTTAATTTTTTATCCTTTATAGAGTGCCAAATGACCAAAGCATGACAATGACATGACCAGAAGAAAGATGAAAAGTGCCTAGGGAACTTTTGTTAGTTGAAATAAAAATTATTTTAAGTTCATAGCATCGAGAGAGAGAGAGTAAAGGAACAATGAGTTGCTACCCACTTAATAACAAGTGTGTAGGACCAAACTTTTATCATAAAAAATTTTATTTATAAATAGACTTCTTAATTCTAATTCAAAATTATTCTAAGTGAAAGAATATTAATTTCTTTGTTTAAAAAGATCTTGCCAAAAAATAATAGACCACTCATAAAAGTTATTGAAAATAATAGCTCGGAAGAGGATCCATATGATTGTTAAAGATTTAAAGATGTGATTGTAAAAAGATTTATAATTATATGATTCAAGTTACCAATGTTTGCTTTATGTTCAGATTAAAATTTAAAACCTATAACAACTTACCACTTAAGACTTTAGTTGTAAAGATATTATTGACATAACACTTCTCATTTGTTTATCACTTTATATTACAAAGCCTTTCTTTTAAATAACCTCAATTGTACTTCCTAACTAAAAGGTGAAATGTGAAGGAGAAAAGGAGAGAGAAAGAGGGTGGTGTTGGTTTGGAAGATGGTTTAGAAGCGAGAAGAAAGATCAACACCATTTCCACTGGGCCAACCTTCACCCTACGCGTTTGAGGCACACTACTAGCCCAATAAACTTTTCCCGTATCCAACATATTAATTCTCACAAATCTACAGAACCAAATTATTTGCAGTGAGGGCTATCATTATCATCCTAGGAGTCAAATAAGGTGGAAATCATTCTCATTTTCTCCAAAATGGAGTGGAGAAAAGAGATAGACATCATGCTGGTTCGACTGTCATAAAGACTCAAGTGCGCACCCAGACACCAAATTATTTTTGTATTCAGCTGCTTGTGAACCCTTGATGACTGCCTTGAACAATATACTCCAATTACTCGCATTTAGTGACTTAAGCAATCAATAACATTCAGATAAATCATCTAAAAGCATAACAGTCCAAAGGCTTTTTTAACAACATTTCTTTTATACAAATATATATATATATATATATGGAAAAGTAGTACTTTCAGACACCCCCAGCCAGGTTTTTTTGGTGGATGGAGCCATTTGGGCTAAAAAACCATAGGCCTTTTTTTGAAATACATAAGAAGTACAGAACAACACGGGGCCATTACACTTCCTCTTAAGTGGGTAATCATTGTCAGGAGTCCCCCATTATTTCACAATCATAAATGGAATTGAAGTACTAAACGGAAATTGGAATACATTCAAAGCAAGCAGCAGCTGTAATTTAGTCTCAAAAAAATTGTTAATGTTGAATTGACTCAACCATACAATCATTCTAATGCACATGATGAAATCTAATATATGTAAGTTCTCTAAGTAAAAATTTGGCATGACGCAAAGTACAATATTAGGACTTACCTAAGACAATGGTCCAGTGAGTACGCTAAACTTGCAATAATGACTTTATAATCTCTAAAATGATTACCCAATCAGCCACCTTAGTACCCATAATTCGTGCCATACACTGAGCCATAACCCCCAGCGTGGCCTGCATGTCCAGGGTTGGAGGGAGGAGACGCATAAACAGAGCCATGAGCTGGATATGAATTGTAACCTTGGTCAGTAGTCCCACCTGCTGGTGCCTGTTGCGGCGGTGGTGCCCCAGCATCAACCATAAAATTCTGCAACAAAATTAACAGAATGTCAGCCATCAATGTTTTATTAAATGGGCCAAGCTTTAGCCTATATAAATTTTAAAGATCTGAGCTCGAACTTGGTTGACAAATCTCAGCTTGAGCATATGATTTTGCTCGGCTCAGCTCTAAAATTTCTACTTAAGTATTTATGACAAACAGTGATTTAATGAAACATGGGAAACGTCAAGGAATAATGCCTGTATCAGCTGCTGAGCAGCTTGAACTTGGGAAGCAGTTCCACTGATTTCAACTGTCATTTCACCAGGAACACCCCTAGTTTCTTGTATAGTAACAGTTGCCCCACTAGCTCGTCGAATGTAGCTGATACTCGTACCAGCTGTCCCAATAACAGCATCAGCATACATTAGTGGAATTTGCATTTGCTGTGTGACCTGCAAAGACCATCAACAACAAATTTAAAAATGTGTAGAACAATTATGTATCTATGCATCTGAAGAATATCCCAATACTTGTCCACATAGAAAAAGCATACTAAGCTAAGGTTTATTGCCACAGAACCCAGTTTACACAGATTTTTATACTGGGTTCAGAATAGAAACATCTCATCTAAAGCACATCTCTATGACACCATTGCATGCAGGGTTTTGCAAATCTCCCATTCCAACCCTCTCAGAACTGGGCTGAACTACAATTCTAAATGCTTAGGAAGAATATTAAAGTATTAGCCAGCTCAAATGAGCCACAAATTACCCAGGAGGAGACCAAGATATTGTATTGTAAATGACTGAGAAGTCATTAACTACACATTCTTCAACCCGAAGATCCCCTCAAAAAAATCCAATCAACTCAAACAGAATGAAACATGATTACAAGACATATTTGACAAGCATTTACTAGAAATTACCAAAAAATTTACAAGACATCCCTTGGCCTTTTTTTCTAATTTGCATCTAATTTGCAATTCTTGCAACCACCAGAACAGAATACCACGATCATAATTTTGAATTATCCAGTCATTCCTCTGACTATAAGAGATCAAAAAACTCTCAAGTCACTTCTTTTCAGTAGTCTATTATCAATAACGAAAGGAAAAATATGGGAAACAAGATAGTAACCTGGGTAACCATTGACGGTGCTGTTTGGGCATTTGATGACGCATGTACACCCATTGGAGCTTCTCTTCCATAGGCAGATATCCCATGATGAGGCTGTTTATCCATGGGAGGCGGCAAGTCAGCAGGTTGGTAGTAATTGTCAAGTTGCCGTGGAGGTGGCATGTATTGAGGAGTAGGTCCATAACCAGGACCTCCACCACCACTTGGAGGAACACCTTGAGGTGGACCCCACGATTGATGCTGTGGTGGTGGCATGTGCTCCATCTGAGGATTCCCCATTTGCATCTGCCAGAAAAGCAAAATGTGTCATTTTTAGAGGGGTTAAGTAACACAGTACGTCAACAATTCCATTTCCCATAAAACTAAAAGAAAGATTATCACTTTATTGCTCTGGTGGTGAAAACCATTTTCTTACATGCATTTCAAATATAGGAATTATACTTCGATCAACTAAAAACTTCCTGAGATGGGAAGCAATTAGTTCCACAGCCTTGTGCACACCTGCTGGATCCCCTACAACTTCAACAACTCTATCATCTTGAAGAGCAAAAACAGGTAGGTCCTCTGCAGAAATCATCAACCAAATTGTAAGGCGCACAAAAAAACTCTCTAAAGAAGAAACTGAGACACAAACTAATAAATGAACTTATCCATCTGAAGTGATAAATTGAGGCAAAACAAAACAAAAATGCAAGATCTAAAGGAGCTAAGAATTATCTTAAGTGATTACACGTTTATCAGAATATCAATAGTGACATTTTTCACATCAAGGGAAATTTTTAAAAAGTAGCAAAAAACGAAAATTAATGTCATTCAGATTCAGACATAGGTTTCAACTGGTAGTACGTAGCTCTCAGAAGGGGATGTTTAAAGTGAAGAATATTAGCAGTGGTGGCAGTTAGAGGCCAATGGAAATGCTAGAATATTAATTACAGCAGTCGACCAGTGATAACAACGGTGATAATAATAGCAGAGGCAGGAGAAGCAGCAGTGTCATTTACAGTGAGGTTAAGTGGTGGCAGCATAACCATGGTTTAGCAACAACAATGGTGGTGGAAATCTGTTCTGACGTTCATCCCCCCCCCCCCCCTTTTTGCTTAGATTCTTGTTTGGCAACACCAAAACATGTGTTGCCTGAAGAACCACAACTCTTTGTTACCAAACATTCAATACCTAGCATTTGGAAATATTTCAACTCCATCCTGAGGGCAGAACTCAAATACAAAAATGAATGTCATGGACAACAACTCTTTACATCTAATGTCTAGAACTAAACACTGTCCTAGTAAGTTCACCCACAATAAAATAGGTACCCTTTACATGCAAACCAAATTCCTTCACTGACCCTTTTCTTTGGTAAGCAAGTGAGTGAAGGTTATTTTTTCCTCAGATCCACTTCCATCATTTACTTTGCCTTCAGAAATATCAGGGAAAAAAAAAAAAAAAAGGTAAATTGGTGCTCCAAAACTTAGATGCATCCACTGAAAATTGACTATAATCTAATAGTCCAAAATAGGCCTCAGTTATTTAGAAAAGTTGAACAGAAAAGTAAATTTTATATTGTAAGATTATGACATGATACTACAGTGCACCACAAAGAATAGCAAAAAAATCTAGCAAACCATGTATGCACATATATAGAGAAGCAAGGCAGCTCAAGCAGAAAGCTAATCTAATATATTCATATATAAATTTAACTCAAAAGGAAGAAAGGAAAAATTTTATAATAAATAAAACCTGCACCAAGAACTCTAACGATACAGTTTGATGCCTCTTGAATGGATTTAACAGTTCCTCCCTGTTTTCCAATCAAACTTCCAGCTTGAGAGGCAGCCACAAGCAACCTTGTAGAGACCTTGCCTCCCATTCCTGGTGGAGCATGAGATGAATCACCCTCCAAACCATCCACAATGCGTTTGTGAACTCTCAGAAGGCCATCCATAGCAGGAGGGAGAGAAGAATCAGGCTCCTCCTTGGCAGATACCATTACCTATTTAAAAGAAGCAACAAACAGCAACATCAGCAATAAGCAAACGCACTAAGATCCACAAATACCTATACAATATAGAGAGAATAGGAAGATAAAACAAAATTACCAAAACAACTATCCTTTCACAATTTTCAGAGAAAAAAAAAGGCTTACATCAACCTCATTATTACATTATGAAATTATTGAAAGAATGAACATCAAGTATTAGAAATTAACACTTAAGATAAATAGATATTTAGCTTTATGAGACATTCAGAATTGCTAATAAAACTTTCATACATTTGGATATCTACCTGTCAAGGATAAATCTTCCAAAATTGATATGTTGTCAATAAAGAAAGGTTTTAGATGACACGCACGCAATTCAAAAGGTTGAATGGAAAGGCATTGCAAGCAAGCCCCAATACCTACCCCTTACGAGAAATAATTTAACAACAAAACAAGACCACCCCCCCCCCCCCCAAAAAAAAAAAAAAAAAAATCCCCCAGGAGAACACAGTTAATGATCTTTCATTGTTTCCTCGAAAATTATGAGTTTTAACATATGTTTCAGGACAATGTCATACTAAAGATTGCAACTATACCTAGAAGTCATATTTGTATTCGATTTTTCCAGTTTGGCTTTTTTTCTGCATCCAGGGAGAAGGGGGTTGGGGGTAGAGAGAGAGCTTAGAAGAAGAAAACTTCTTCGGTAACATTTCAATATAGATGAAATATGAGACACTTGTTTGTCTAAATCTCTGGACAATTTATAAAGGCATTGATTCGACATCATATAACATCATTGGAGCACGATTAGTAACCTCCAACATTCTCAAAAATAGATTAAACATACAAGGGAAAAAGACTTTATACATAAACCTACAAAAGCCTAGAATATCTTCTATACGGAAAATTGTAATTACTTTAAGATGCATGTTCAGCATTATGCAGTTTTTTTTTTTTTTTTTATCTTTTTAAGAAAATGGTAGTGGATTGTTAAGCTATGGACTTTAGATTTTGGTTTGTAAGATTTTTCTTTTACCTAACCAAAGCAGTATAAACAAATAAAATTTAGGATTTTATTTTGAAAAATTATACAAAATTTATTTTTGATATAGTTTCTTTTAGGGCTAATTCGTCGTAGGCATATTTAAGGAGAGCTCAGAGAAGTTTAGTATTTATGGCAATCTCTGGATCATATGACTGCAGATTATAAGTTTCTTTTATGGTGTTATAATCTGCGGCAAGACATCAATCATCCAGGTTCTGAAGTTACCAGATAGAATGCAGAGCTTCTTGGTACAATTGTGCGTACAAGATGCATATGGTTTTTCCAGATCAACTGTTCAGCACTTTCTAATACTCAATGCTGATCCCTGCAATCTGGACCTTTGGTTCTTCAACTATGAGATCTTATTGATGATTGAGTCGTTGCCTTAAAATTTGCAAACAGAACCTGCACAGATTCATTTTTGTTATTACAATAGATGTAACTATATTTATATTTTATGGATTGGTTACGTTGATGCTTCCTCATGTCTTCTATTAGTTACATCATTTTAAGAGTTATATTACAGTGCATAGCCAATTACCATATTTTGTTAGTTCTCTTAGGTTGCTTTCCAAGTTTAGATAATTTTCTCACGTTTGGTAATAGAAGTGATTAAGGAGTGACTAAATTTTATATAATGAAAAATTACAGTATTCATAAAGAATTTTACCCTAGTAGGCAACTAGTATATGTGGAGAAGGAATGAATTCCAAGAATCTTGGACCACTATAAGGATCCTAATTCTCATTAGAACAGTTAGGAATTCCAATATTGGATGGAAAATGCCATCATGTTTGTTTGTAATATCATCCCACTTATAGACCTAAATTCATAAACGAATACACAGTACCACCATCTTTTTCCAAATTTTCAACGAATAATTAATAACTTAGTATGGATTAGAAATGGGCTAAAAATGAATTGTAACCTCTTTATTATAGATTTTAACTGAAAAAGTGACTGGTATTTTTTTCTTTTTTTTTTATAAGTAATGATTAGTAATTTTTACAATTAAGAAACTCTAAACAATAATTCAGAAAGTTTTGTTTCTTGTCTAAGTTGACTCTACAAAATCCTAAAATATCATGTTTTCATATGGCTGACATCATTGGTGTCATACACACAGAGGCCAAACCATAACATTGACCATTAAAAGTTTCAGCAATTATCGAACACTTAAATACAGGGTTATGCTTCCGGCAGCAACATACGTTCTAAGAAGAAATATTTGAAAGACTGATTCTCTAAATGCCTCTCTGGATATTCCTTGATGTCCCGGCTACTCTCAGAACATAGCCATCCAAACTCAACATTTGAAGAAAAATAGAGGAACTCTGCTTGCAGCACTAACTTTCAAAGCTAATGTAACCAATAACTATTTTTTAATACCCAGAAATTTCTTAATCAGCTCCCAAGTAGAAATTAAAATTAGTGAAAACAATAAGAACACATTAATATCAGTTATAGTAGCAACATGTTGAACTACCAAAAATAATAAATACATTGATGGTGAATCCACCAAACAATAAGCATTAACGGCTTCTGCCCTACCAGCCCATTCACAAAGCTTAATGAGGAAATAAATTGAACCAAGATAAAAAAAAATTAGAAACAAACTCACAGCTCTTTCTGCTGTCCCTGGAGGACCATCAAGAATTTTTATGCGAGCTCTTGTCTCCTCAACTATTTTTTTGATGAACTCCCCTCTGCGTCCAATTATACTACCAACCTTCTGTGCAGGAACCAGCATCCGGAAAACACTCTCTCCAGGCCATCCAGGCCACTTCTTTTCACCACCTCCAATGACAGAATCCTCATCACGCCCTTGTTTTTGTTCCGGCTCTGTGTTTTCAGGTACGTGATCAGGTATTTGATCAGGTAATTGATCAGATACTTCTTCAGCTACTTGTTCAGGTACTTGATCTACGTCAGGCTCAACAAAGACATGATCAACTTCAACTTCAGCCATAAGTGTAGTGCTGGGGAAAAGAAGAAACAAAAAAGATCAATCAATTATACCATCAAGAGTAAGACGCACCAAAATCATGATCATGAAGCCTATTAAATATAAGTAAATAAATAAATATATATAATATTAAGAATTAAAAACTCAGAAAGTTCAAAACTAAAATCCAGAATTTAACTTTTTGATGTTATCTTATTACAATGGTTAGATGCATTAAACCAGCAAAGCTAAAAGGAAATCATCAGTCCCACAATTGTACCTCAATTCAAGTAAAGACTCTTTGCTAAACCGCTACTTGGGCCAAATTCTATATTTTCAACGAAAACCTATAACGATAGGCTATAAATTTTAGTTCTACTACAAGCAAAAGTGACTATTTTCCTTAGCCTCAAATAAAGCCTCATTCAAGGCTGATCTTTCTGATTCTATGTTCTCTATTTTAGCTCACTTCAACATTAAGTCAAGCACAACATAATCAAAACAACTTAAAAACACAAAACCCTGATTTTGTTTCCAACATCTACACCTAACTCCCCTTCGGCATCAACTATCTCCATGAATATTGCTATTTTCACTACTATTTTCATTTCTCTCTTCTATTTTCAATGCAATCAAAACCCTAAGCTATACACATGATGTTCATACATACATGTAAGAATAACAGAAAAACAACAACAAAACATGGACATTACACGAAAAATTAAAGCATACTCCTAGTGGATAGGGAAATTGAAAACACAATAAAGAGTAAAATAAACAAAATAATTACGGGAAAACAAACAAACAACATTATTGTCACACAAAACAATAACCCAAAGAAATAACCCCAAATTCACAATCTCTTAATCCCAGGGAATTACACTACAAAACCCACTTTTTTTTTTGGATTAGAAACAACCATAAAACGAATAAACAAAGAGAATGCATTAACGGGTCAAAATTTAAGAACCCAATTACGCAAAAAAAATTCGAGAAAGAACAAGTGCACAAGAAATCAGAGGACCAACAAAACCCTAGAAATATAGAGATTATACACGATGCTTTCTTTGATATACTTACATGAGTAACTAAGAGTGCTAGAGCAAACTGAGCCGAGAGAGAAGGGAATTCGAGAATGAAGGAATTAGGGTTTGGAAAGTTAGAGAAGAAGAATTGGGGTTTTAGGGTTTCGAAGGGAGAGAGAGAGAGCGCGAGGGAGAGAGATAAGGAAAATGAGGAGATCTTTTTTTTATGTGATTGAGGGTGGGGGGCGTTGGTACTGTGTATTTATTTTGTACTGTTATGGTAGAGTATACCCACACTCTATGTGATTTTTTTTTTGGTGGTCCTTCAAAGTAATTGAATTTGCATGTTAGTCCTTAGGGAAATGTGAAATTACGAAGATATGGCTGGAAAAAAGTTCCCAACTTTCACCTAAAGGGTATGCTTGGGTAAGTTTATTTTATTTATTTTAATTATTGTACAAAAAATACTGTCATAATTTGTACCTAACAATCAGTCAAAGGACCATTCTTCACGACCGTTTTACGTGTACTTAGATAGTTAGTATGTTAACAACTTCTCATGTAATTAGTTTTTCAAAAAATATTTTTTTAGAAAACCATCTCATTTCCCTAAATTTGATAGTATCCTTAAATTGAATTGAAAAATTATCTTTCAACTTCTTTTATTTAGTTTTGCATAAAATAGAGTTATTTTTTTCATTTAGTTTCGCATGAGACAAAATTGTTTTCCATAAAATTCTAGCAAAAAACAACTCTATCTCATAGACTCATACCAAGCTAAATAAAAATTAATATAAAAAAATAAGTTAATCAATAGTTTTTCTTTGACTTTTTTTTTCAAATACTACCTAACATAGAAAAATACAAATAACTATTTTGACATAAGGTTTTCTATTGAAATAAACAAGACATAACATGAAAAAAAAATATATGAAGATTTACGTATCTCTAGCCCTATATATTCTCATTTGCTAGAGGAAAAGAAAAGGAGTTAAAACCTTATTTGCTAATGCATTCTTATTGCCACGACGGATTCAAATCCTCTGAATTTTCTAGATACTCTACCAAATAGATTTCCTTAAATCTTAACCATTCTTTTATGATTTAATGGTCTAGATTCTGTCATGTCAGCATTCCACTAACAATAATCTTAATTGTTTTGTTTGCAACATTATTTTGTTATTTTAATAATATTATTAGTGGAATGTTGAGATGGCAGAATCTAGACCCTTAAATCATAAAAGAGTGGTTAGGATTTTTAAAAAAATCTATTGGTAGAGTATCTTAGGACATAGTTGTCAAAATGTGAATCGTATCGTGAATCGATTTTTAATTTTTTTTTTGTATCGTGTATCGTATCATATTGTATTGTGCATCGTGAGATACACACACACTTAATAAAATCTATAAAAAAAATTATAGATACACATGTATAAAAGTTATATTCATTATAAATTTTGAACATATTCAGCTAATGAGTAATTTATTCATCACTTATGTAATAATATTTAACAAGCTAATTAAATAAATCAAACTAGCATGTGTTTATAACATACACATTCAAATTGCTTAAATTCAAAAGTTATAATATATTACAAATGACCATTCATATGCATCATATTGGCTAATCAACCTCGTCTAAGTCAATGCTATCATCACGTTTATTATTTTGCAGATTTATTTCTTCATCATCATTAACATTTGCTATCTTTTCTTGTTCTTTTTTTTTTAATAAGTAAAAAAAAAAATTCTTCTTGGCATTCTAGTTTCTTGAACATATAACAATAATGAAAAAAATAAAAAATAATTATATTTTCAATTAATATCTTATTCATAGTATAGAAAATAAATTTGTAAATATTAAAGTGAAGTGTAAGTGTATACTGTGTAGTCCAAATTTTGTAAAAGAAAGAGGGGGAAAGAAACTTATGAATATGTTACTTTATTAGGTTAAATTAAGTACCCTAATGATTTTATGTTTAAAACAAGTCTAACAACTTGTTAGATTCAAATAAAAGTACAAATTTTAATAATAAAAAAATATCATTTTAAAGCATTTGTCTATGTATCGTATGATACGTACAATTTTACGATACGATACGATTCATACAATACACATATTGTATCGTACGATTCATGAGCACTTACGATACGTCGGTACAATACGGAACTTTTTACACACGATACAATACGTATCGCGTATCGTACAATACTGACAACTATGCCCTAGGAAATTTAGAGGATCTGAATCCTTGCCACCACATACCATTCAATAATTATGAAAAAAGTTGTATGAAATTTGACTTTGTTGGTAGATTGGGTTGGGATGTATACGGTTGGTCCAGATCAGATGGTACCCAACATGGTTAAAGAAACTATAAAACTCTACAATGAAAGGAAAAAAGCAAACACAAAAGTCTAATGTGGTATAGCCGTATAGGAAAGGTAATGGATCCAAAGGCTAAGGAGGTTGTAAAGAGTATATCACGAAGTAAAAGTCTATAATGGTGTGGACAAATATTACAAATTGTAATAAAATGATAAGAATTAACCTCTTGGACATTATTATAGCCTTGCACTAGTATTATTTCATAGTAGCTTGCAAACTAAAATGAAATAATTATAGTCAGTAACTTAAGACAACTCCCTTTTTTTGTTAGTAATTAAAAGTTTGCCCTTCCTCTAGTTACCAATGAGGGAACAATTTTCAAATCCCTAAGACATCTATCTTACTGCATTTATTTATTTATATTTTTTTAAATTCTATGGCCTGGATCCCATTCCATTGCTAGGGTAAAAATAACATGATTTTGCCATAGGACACTTCAGTCAAGTGCATAGTCTTGGCCTGTGTGGAAAAATCATGATGGAAAACAAGGCACTTCAGATGAAATATATTAGTTTAGAAAATAAACGCCTTACTGATTTTCTATACAAAATTTGGTTTATGAGAATTTGGACCATCAGCTATGCACTAGGATAGTGACAAGATGATTCAAGACCACAGAAAACAAAATTGTTAGGCCTTGTGTTGGTCTATTCCTGGTGCAACTCATGAGCACTATAGGCCCCATAAAATGGCTGGCACAAATAAGAAATCAAGGTCAAAGAAAAAACTTGCCTATTTTCCTAGTTATCGCTGAAACCAGCTTACTTTTTTTTTTTTTTTTTTTTTTTTGGTTGATAAGGAAAAAACCAGCTTATATGATCCAACAAATAGTATATACACAATTTCATTTACGAGTGGACATTGGCAAAAACTTTAGAATTAGAACCATCCAAAGTGGTTCATTCAATGTGATTTGGTATGTCTTCTCGCATCACACTTCAAATTTGGACGAATACAGTTAGAACTTAGAACCAAAGCCTGTGCTTATTTGTAAAATTGACAAAGAAATAAGGTTCAAAACACTAGCTTGGATCCATGACAGAAGTCATTCTAATTTGGTAAAAGGACAGCAGCAGAACCAGGCCGTACGTTCTTGAGTCTTAATAATAATATAAACGCAGGGAATTTATAGGTTATAAAATTTGATGAAATCAAGAATGAAAACATTAAAATTTGTCAACAATAGATGTAATTAATTTTCAGAGAAGTGCCTATTGTCATTATCGACCTAGATTGTTCATAAAAAATAAACCTGTCAAGGGCAGCCTTACTATGATCAATGAAATTAGGTTCAGAAACTAACTTTTGTAGTGATAGTAGTGATAGCAATACCATCCCTCCATTTCAATGGCTTTATAGATCCAGAAAAAAGGAGGCATAACATTCAGATATTAAATCATAGCAATAACAACAGGACTGGTATTATATTAAGCAGTGGAAAGAGAAAACAGGCATACATACTTTCACAGTGCATAGAGATATCAAAATGAAAATATGCATAAATATTTGATAAATGATTGCTAACGGGTAGCGGCTGTTAAAGTAACGAGTTCGCCATACCTTGCAAAATCCTCAAAAAACATCATTGAAACTGAGGTGAGGATGAGTAGATAGATTTGTTGAGAACTCAGCAAAATTTTCAATGGTGGTCAGGGGTTTTGCACAGAGAAAATCCAGGGAAATCCTATTCTTCAAGAGAATTGGAAGTTGAAGGACATGAAAGGCTATAAATTCAACGCTTGGTTGTCTAGACTGTAGAGTTTTGACAATTTTATGTCCTTACCCATAAAACGATAAATAGAATTTATGAGTGAGTTACTAGCAAATCTGTCACATATCTTTGTAGATATTCTTACCATATTTTCCTTTGAACACTTTAATTGTGGACGAGGACCACTCCAGGAATTTATAGAAGCCGTGTCAAGTTTGCTTTGCTATAATCCTTTTGGTTTGTAAATACTCTATTTTTTCCTTTAATCGTGAAAATAATATCATAGGATAGAGAAGTTTTCCTATTAGACCTTATATTTAGAAAGAGAGAGTACAATATTTTCACTAGTTTTACTTTATTTGTATCCATTTACCACCCACTTCCCTCATAATTTTCAAATTAATGGGTAGGTAAAATACATATGCATAGCACATGCTATGTATAAAATCCTCTCTCAGTTTAGTTTGACTTCAGCAAGCAAATTATGAATTAGACACTCTATTAAGTAAGAACTGTCTCCACAACTATAGGTCAGCCCCACTAGAGATTAATTACCATTTTTACATATAGTTCATATGACAAAAGTCAACACCATCAGACGTTTTTATTAAACGACTCCAAATGTCTCTTAGTGTATGTGTTTGTGCATGTGAAACATTCTCAGCCATGGCCAAAATTTAATCCTGAAACAAGGCATGAATCTTTATCACTGTAAAAAACCAAGTCCAGAATCTTCCAATCTGCTTCCCCCAAAAGTAGGCAAACATTGAATTTATGTAACAATACACACACATAAATGTATATATAAAATAAAGTTAGGATTTTAAACACTTAAGAAACAAGCACGAGCAATATTAATTCATAGAAAATATCAAACAGATTCAGCAAGTACCTGCTTCTTTTTTTCTTTTTCTTTTTATAATAAGATAGGAATCAAACCCTGAAAACAAAACCCCATGGAGGGAGCAGAAACAGCACTGCATTGGCCCCTGTTTTACTTTCAATCCAACTTCTTTTAATACTTAGTGTGGCTCATATAGTTTTTGGACTTGCTCGGCATCAATTGATCCCAAGCGCATGGTATGCCATAGGCTTATTAATCATATACGATGATATGTGGTTCGCCCCTACCTCATGTCATTAGCCTCATAGGCTTAGCAATCACATATGACAATATATAGTTCACTGTAATCCCATGCACAGTACCTCCTAATTTGTTGGTCTGCTCTTTTGTAAACTTTTTACCTTTAAAGCACAATTTTACTACTGATAGTCAATTCCTTATGAATAAGTTCTATAAGTTGCAAGATACAAAAGACACACATGCACACACGCACGCATACACAAATAATATGATCCACCCATCCATCCTATAAGTTAATCTGTGATGACTCTTCTCAGCAAAAAAAAAAAAAAAATCTGTGATGGTGATGACTCCCACTACAACAGATTAAACTGTGGTTATCCTTGTCGTAAAACCATAGTGAAAGCTAGAAAGATAATCAGTACTTTTTTGGATTTTGGAGCATACATTAAAGAAAAATATCATTTCTGGATTTCACCAAAACACAAAATGCTATCCCACAATTTTATAGTAAAAATAATTCCCAAGTCAATTATGTCTGGAAAGAATGGTTAGTGATCCATTCAAACATCAGAACTTATGTGCAGCAAGCAATATAAGTCTGAAAAGAAAAATATATGTTGACAGAGATCAAACTCTACAACTCTCTGAGGAAGAATGAGAGTAAACAGAAGCATACAACTGCAACTGCCCTGTAAAGTCACTCAATTGAAGTAGCAGTCTCTCAACTCTCGTGACTATTCAATACTAGAGGCACCATTTGTAGAAAGTACCTACCTACTCTACTATTTAACTCTACTGAAGCAGATGATATAAACGATAATGATACAAGAAAGGAAGATTGACATGGCCTCATGTAGTCATTTCTTGCCCTCAGTAGCTGCCTCAGGTTCAGTTGTGGTAGCGTTAGTAGCAGCAGTTGTAGCAGTAGTCAGAGCAGGAGTCACAGCAGGAGTCGAAGCAGGAGTCATAGCAGGAGTCGAATCAGGAGTAGTAGTAGCAGTACTAGCAGTAGTTGTAGCAGAAGTAGTATTAGCAGTTGTAGCAGGAGTAGTAGTAGCAGTCGTAGCAGGAGTCGTAGCAGCAGTCATAGCAGTAGTCATCAGAGAGTCAAATTTCTCAGATTTCCCCAGCACAATTTCAATCTAAATTCAGGGGAATAGAAAGTCAAAAACCAAAAAGAAAGAGATCAGAAATAATCATAATTTTTTAAAGCAAATTTAACAAACTGAACCAAGATACCCAAATGCACATCACCCCTTCCCCCAAAGAAAAAGAAAAAACCACCTTGGCCTTTTGAACAACACGACCCTTGTTCTCGTCTTTCATGCCAACAGTAGATGTCAAAACTTCTGTTCGATTCCATAAACAAAAATCATCAAAACAGCTATCACTATTATCATGTACATGGAATGGTTATTAGCATTGGGACAATGGGATTCTTACTCTTCTCAGTAGCCAGTCCATTGTTCTTCAAAATCTCAGAGATTGTGACAACTGTAGTGATTGCTGTAATGAAATAAAATATTTGAAGAATTTTAGCAAGTATGATAACTCCTAACCCAAAAAAGAACATACAAAATTGAAATAGATGGCGAGAAAAAGCACTGGATTAGAAAGTATACAAAGTTGCGCAATGTGAATTATAAAAGTTCCACGTATTATTACCCTATCCTTGGTTTTGCTGGGAAGCAAAGGCAAAGAAAAGAGAACCTATAGTGTTATTATTCTGGAAAACTAAACTCCCATGAGAATTCCAAATTCCCATCAATCATTGGAAGCCTATTCTTGTGAAGTCCATTCTTCCTCATAACTCAATAATTAACAAATCTGTCAAAACTATTCCTAGGAGCACATAGTCAAACATATATCACAATAATATAAGGCACATGGTCAAACATATCAGATTCACTGATCTTGGATAAAGAAGAAAACTCAAGAAGTAAAGAAAATGAGTACTTATAAAAAGTTGCAATTGCTAATCATTCATGAAATCTTCAACCCATAGTTGATTATATATAGCACAAGAAAATCAGATTCAATTAAATTTTGTGTTTTCTTTCTTTTCCCTCAATGGAAAAGAAAAAAAAAACAAACACATCTTTTTCTTGTTTGGGCATAAAACAGAGGAAAATTTAATTCAAAAAAAGAAAGTTTGCAGAAAATGTACCCATTCCCAAAGCAGAAAGCTCGACCTCATCGTGCTGCTGAATGTATCTCTGCAACAAAGAAAAAACTAAACTTTCTTGTTGTAAAATAAATAAAACGCATTGGTCTTTTTCTTTCACCACATTTTCTTTCCATGTGACCAAACAAAGTGTTAAAGATTGACCAAATCCGGTCTTTTTCATTTCCTCCATTATCTCATCTCATAATGCTTAAACCAGTTGCATTCTAATCTGTAATCCTGGGATCCAATTCAAAAATCTTACAATTATTCAATCTTACAATAATTTTGTCACCAAGATTGGTTAAAAAAAAATCATCTTCGATAAATGAAAACTCATCATTAGCTTAATTACTTGGAAAACAGAGAAAGAAAACTAAACTAATGTTCCTTCATTAATTTTCGTTTCCTTCGTTTTCTAAGCAACCAAACAAATCAAGAAAGAATCACATAACAGATCGACATTCTACAACCACATATCCATTCCAATCATTTTATGAATTCAATTCCTCTAAAAGAATCAAACAAATAAAAATAACACATTCTTTATCCTCAAAGAGAAAATCAAACAAAAGCATAAGAACATCGAATCACAAATCGAAACAAAGAAAAGAGAGAGAGAGAGAGAGATTCAGATTATACCTTAGCGAGATTGACGTAGAAGAAGAGTGGTTTCTTGGTGTTGGAAACCTGAATTCGGTTCTTCTTCTGAGTCTCAGTGGGTGCAGCAGCAGCAGCAGGAGCAGGAGCAGGTACAGGAGAAGGTACAGCAACAGCGGCCATTGCTATTTTCTTTCTCAGTTTGTTGTGTTTT
Organism: Quercus lobata; assembly: GCF_001633185.2. NCBI lineage: Eukaryota > Viridiplantae > Streptophyta > Magnoliopsida > Fagales > Fagaceae > Quercus > Quercus lobata. Next base: position 27,769,336 of record NC_044906.1, on the reverse strand, counting down.
TTTCTCTCTCTGTTATCTGAAAAATTTTCTCTCTCACTTTCTCGCACTTTCTCTCTCACTTTTCTCTTCTTCTATATTCAGAGCGGGAAAGTTTTGGTTTTTGGATCGCAAAAGTAGGTGAGGCCGTTAATACCTTGGAGGGGATGTTTATATAGGGCGCGAGTGTGGGTGGTGGGGCGTATGGGGTCGAGACACGTGGCGAATTATTAGTGGCTGAACCCGTTTGGGCAGTTAGAATTCCAAAAACGGAAGAGAGAGAGAGAGGGAGAGAGAGGCCGTTATGCTCTGTGAGGTTGTTATTTTGTTTTGCCGGAAATGACGGGTTTGACCCTTGTTTGATTTTTTGTATTCTAATTTTCAGTCCTAGCTTGGAAATTCCTAGTTTTACTTTACTATTGAAGTTGAAAAGAAAAGAAGATTGAGCCAATATGAGGTGGCATATTTTGTTCATTGAGAAATGACAGTTTTGACCCTCGTTTTTTTTCGTATTTTCATTCTAGTCCTAGCATGAATATGGGCCTTGGGCCTATGCTTCTTCATTATGTATAATGATCCAGAGTGTGCCTTGATGGATTATGAATGGTAAGCTATAGCAGTTGATTTTCTCTTTTTGTTTCAGAACAAAACTAAATTAGAGGCTATGGTTTTGTTACTTGTGCATTACCATACCAATTTACCAACACAGTTTGCAAAAGCTGTGATTATACTTTTACTACTAATGGTGATGAAAATTGAGTCATGCTATTTATATATGCTTTGCAATAGGATAAAAGTATGTTATTAGGGAAAAGATTTTTGCCCTATTCCTATAGCCCACTTGTTTTTTTTTCAAAAGTTGCTACTTGCTACTATTAATTTTTAACTTTGTTACAAAATTAACAAAGGATTATACAGTGTGGGAAGTCTTCTCCTTAATCGTGAATCGCCCTTTAACAAATTTTGAAAATAGTAATTTAGCATGTAAATTGACTTGTACTTTTCCCTATTGTTTTGAGTCCATTATAAGTCTATTGGACTTATAAGGATACAGTTTCTATCCAGTATATTTGTGCATTAGACACAATACGATGCAGAGTTTTGAACACGTGTCCGCATCATATCGTGTCCAGTACACAGATGAAACGTAGCCATCCCCGTTCCTCTAAGTCTTTGCTTTCGTGAATGTTTACAAGTTAAGTTATTTAATATTTTGTGATGAACAGTTAAGTTATTTAATATTGAAAACCAACATTCGTTGTAACTACATATTAAGACTTGACCTATCATAGCGAGTCATTCAAGCTATTTAGTTCTTGTTTTTTTAGTAAAGTAGTTAATAGAGTGGTGACTAAGACATCACAAATATAGTGAGAAGTGAACCTATCAACCTAAAAGAAAGATATTTTCCAGTAAAATACTTGTAGAGTGACAAGCGATGGCAACAAATTAGGTTTGGATAAAGACACCTCAATCCAACCTTAACTTGATAATCATAGCACAATTTGAAATTGGTTCGCTTCTGTTTTTTTACCCCTTCTTGAAACTGCTCTTGATTTGATTTGGGCTTAAAACTTCCCAAACCTATAATGTACCTTTAAACTATTTTGTGGAGTGCAAAACGTATAATTAATTAAGATTAAATGTATATTATTATAATCAAGTAACAAGTATGATAAGGACATCAGGACATGTGACATTATGAAATATGAATAAGCCAATACAAAGCTAATTAAATTCACCAAAAAAAAATTCAAGTTTGAATCTTCAACATGAAGACCTGAGCCTATCCCCTTCGGTGACATCTCAAGCAACAAGAAATATTGAGGCCTGTCCCTTATTTTGGTAGCCCAAATGTTAAACAGACCAGTTTGGGCTGAAAATAATGATTGCTCTATAGTCTATATTGCCTATCTCATTGTTATCTGAGATGATAAACCCCACAAGCAACTATTTAATTCTTTATAATATTAAACAATAAGAGATTATGAGAAAAATTTAAGCAAGGTTGGGTGAAGGTGGCATATGCAGCATATAATGCATTATCTAGCAACGGGCCTAGGAATTAGGATCCACCAAATGCAATAAATGACACTGAATGAGCCTAAATAAAAATTTTGAGCATTTATAAGTGGTTCCTCAAGTTATTTGGTGTGATTTTCTACCATCTGATGAAAGCTTTTATTTCTAAAAATTTAAGACCATAATAAAGGAATCAAAGTATGGAGACAGAAACCTACTACTTACTTCAATGAATATATTTGGTTTCATTATAGTTTTAGTAGAAGTAGTGACAATCAAATGATAGGAACCCAGAATTTTAATTTTGCAAACAAGTGGGGGGAAAAGCACAAAGAAATTAGTCAACAACATTGAATGTAAAGTCTCAATCATATATAACTTCTTAAATACATTGAGGCTTTGCAGATCTAATGCTGTGGTCCAAATGCAAATCACTTTGTAGGATCCAACAAAAAGAAATCGTTCTGAACTTTGCTTCCATTATGTGTAACAATAAATATATATTTGTGATTATTTTCTTCGCAGAATCACACGTGCGAAAGATGAAAGATATCGAATTTTTGAGTGAGGTTGACATTGCTTAAGAAAATAATTTAACATTTAATTAATGGGACAGGAACCTTTTTCTTCTGAATCGTCATTTTCTATGTGGAGCCATAACAACAAGGGGATATGGCTTTATATAACACACAAGAAGGAAGGAGAAAAAATATAGAGAACAAAATCAATTTGAGAATCTATAAAAAAAAATGATACGATATGATTCTATAAATATGCTATCTATACCAGTGAATTATATATCTCTCATTCAATTATTAGAAATTTTATCAATTGGTTTAACTAGAATCTACTAGTCAAATTACTTGATTACTTTATAATATAATTTTTTCTTCGTATAAACCACATACAATTTGGAAGTCTATATCTCAGATTCCCAGCACAAAAGGAAGAAAAAAAATGGGGTACAGTTTTTTTAAGCTTTTACCAATAGAAGGTCTAGCAAATGAAGTGATTAATCTTTTGGACCATGAGAAACTTTAGTTTTCTTAACATATTCTAAAAATGACTAATTATATTGTGAGATCTTTTTTTTCTTTTTTTTTAATAAGGTGAGGTCTTTATCAATTCATTGAATCTTACAAGATTTATTCGAAAACCTTTTGAATTTTCTTTTTGGAACCTAATGGCGTATACGTTTCAAATTAATGATAAAATCATTTTTTTTAATTTTTTTTTTTTTAAAAAAGTGCTTACCCCAAATCTGTCCATTCAAGATATACTGGATCTCGACAGTAAATGGATCTAGGATTCATTAGGTACATTCCAAATTGTAAATAGTATCCATCAATAAAGCTTTGATAGAATAATTCTTGTTGTTAATAAATTATTAACATCATAATTTTGAATGATTTTATTCATCCAAAACAGTGTTGTAATGATTTCAATGTCCTTTGTTATGGGTTTTTACCTTAGTAAATGTCACGTGCTTCCCTACCAAACTTGATAAGTGGTAAACATATACATGATATATGCTTAGGGTTTAAGATTAATCACCTAATGCAAAAGTCAAACATTCTTATGATTCTTACATGCAACCATCACATGGAAAAAAAGTGCTGTAAATAACTAAAAATGATTAGTATAAATAAAGCAGAAGCTTCAAAACTCAAAAGTTCTTCAGGCACTAGCATCTATGGTGCCTATTACGAGGCACACACTTTTTTAGGGCAATACTTAAAAGAAAAATATGTTTCAAGTCAAAGAAACATCTTTATTTGCTCTTAGGAAAGTACAAATGACACATTTTTTGGATTGTGATTGATTTATTTTAACCAAACCGTAGAAGAAATTAAATTCCAATAATCCTTTTCATAAACTTCATCTTCTTGCAATCAAGAGCAATGCAACACTTTCCGATATGTTTCTAGTTCATCATTTACTTAATGTCGATGAAAGAAAGAAATTCATGTGAAGAAAAAGTTGCATGTTGTTTATGCAAGGCATTCATGTCTATAAAGTATCAAGTAGGGTTACAACAATTATGCATGCAACTAATTACAATACGGCTCACACATAATCAAAAGAATGAATTTGCAATTTTGTAGACTCTATTTACGAGTGTTTTTAGGACAATTGTTAATAAAATTATTTTAGAAAATTTTTTACACTACTTTAATTGTTTTTTTTCTTTTTCTATAAATTTTTTTTTTTTTTTAAATCAGTACACTTAAAATATCCTTAACTTTTCCTTTTAACAAATTTTTGAGATTTACCCCTTTCTTATTGTTTTTTCTTTGCACAAAGTATATTATGTGGTAATTTATAGTTGGGACAAGATTTGAGGAAACTTCTAAAAGGGAGTGAAATTGTTGTCCCCTTCTGAATTGGATTAACCTAATTTTTCTCATTACTTTTCATAAATTTATCGTCTAGCAACCACCAATCTTGACTAATCTTTAGTTAACCTTTCACCGCTCTTCTTGACCTTTCACCAGAGTTAAAAATTGAAGATAATTGCTATTGGAGTTTAAACTTTAAAGGTCAAATTTCGGTGATTAAGATTAGACAAATTAAGCAAACATGGCCCATGTTTAACTTTATGTCACCAGGTAACTTGACAAAGCTAATTTCACTGATGGCCAATGGTGCACGAGTGAGACTGTCACTTCGTATAATTTTTTAAAGTATAAACCTGTCCACATATTTTAAGTTGGAAAATTAAGGAGATAACCTTTGATTAAATTTCATCTTCACGAGGTTAAGTGCGTTTGTTCAAAGTGCTATCATTTTGTTCCCACGAGGTTGGAGTGCTTCAAAGTTCAAACAAATACTTGGAAGTAGCTAGGAACTCTAATCAAATTAAGCAAGATAGCCTGGATCAATCAGCATATAAAATTTAGGCAAAGATATAGTATATATGTTTGGTCTGAGCTCTATTTTTAGTTCTCGAAATTTGAAATTTTTTTTTTTTTAGCCCCTTTTAATTCTCAAAAATCTATAAACATACCAAATGAGTCCTTTTGTAATATTTTCGTTATAATTCTTGCTTATACGGTAAATAACCATTTTTTTTTTTATAGATACAATCGAATTTCATTTTACGATATTTGCTCTATAATAATTACTTTTTATTATTAAATAAAGACACCAATTAGGTTTTTTTTTTTGTAAGTCCGTTCTAACTTCATATTTCTTATTTGACAATAAGAATTTTACCTGTTAAATTAATTAAAACTCGAAAATTTATAGAAAGAACTTTATAGAAAAACAAGCCTTATTAAAGGGGTCAATGAAATCTTTTATTAGAGCATTTGTTTGCACTGCCCTAAAAAGTGGTTTGACTAAGATAGCCACTAAACATTTTTGCCGAAAGTCAATAATATATTTTTGTAAGATTGTGCTAATTGAAGTCAGCTTGCGCCGTATTTAGATTTTAGATCACAATCTTGCTTTATACAGCAAAAAGGTCAATTCCTGACTCAAGATATTGTTTGATATTGCTCAAAGAGAAAATGTAATAAGGTTGCTCATAGTTTTGCCAGGTAAGATGTGTATATCTCAAACTTTCATGTGTAGATGAACGATGATTCACCACATTTTCTTTCTGTAGTCTAAGTTGACTTAGCTGGTTTTTCTTGATAAAAGTTCTTTGTTTTCTTTCTCAAAAAAAACAAAAAAAAAAAATTATATTGTTTGACAATGTTGTCCCTTAGGAAAAATAAAAAATATTTTACTAACAAAAACTGATTATATTAATCTCTGAATTTTATCCATCCACGTCAGGTCGTTTCAAAGTTCATCTTGACAACCTAATTTACTCTGATTAGAGCATTAGTATTGGTGTAGTCATTTTGCTAAAATGCTAAATTTACCATCAAAATATAGCAACAGTGGGCTGCATCAGTTGAGCAAAACCCATTTCTCTTTACTGCTTAGCTATAGTGTACAGTCAAAGATGTTGGGAAATGTTGTGCAAGCCTGGTTTTAGAAAACTCTGAAATTAGTGTTTGTAGTTTTAGATGTCTGCCTCTAAATAGATAGTGGCAAATTTGTGACAAATGTCTAATAGTCTTCAAATCTTGAGGGCTTTTTTTTTTTTCATTTTTTTTAATCCCTTCATTTTCGGTCTCACTCTCACTATTACTGTCAAATGTCAATGTTAGATTTGAAAAGAATCATGGCAATTTGATGGGTCAACGGTTAGGAACGACGCCTAACTAACATAATATGTGAGTTCGGGAGTGTTTTACGGTGGGTGGATCTTAGGCTTTGGAAGTCAATAGGTAATTAGGACTAGGGTAGGTTTAGTTTCATGATTTCGATGTCCAATTAGTGGTCACTCTGGTAAGGATAAATTCATTAACAATAGATGCAAAAATTGAACTAGGTGTCTTCAAATCTAACATGAAAATACTTTTTGATGTTTTTATCATTGCGAACGTTTCGATTAGGGTTATAAAAAATGAATCTAGTGTGAAAAGAAATTTTGTTTTGTTCGAAGGTGGTAATTATTAATTAAGATTTGTTTTGCTAAAAATGGAAAAATTAGTCTTTTTTTATTATTTTTTTTTATATAAGATAGAAATTCTACTCTCTTTTAATCTAAGTATATATGTGTGTGAAAGCTCTTTCTTAGAGACTTGAACCCCGACCCTTACCCCCTACACTCCATAAGCACGTATACTTGTGGAGTGATTATCGCACCAAGGAAAAATTAGTCTTGAGAGGTCAGACTTCTTGACACACCTTTACAATTGACAATTTTTTGGTGACTAATCACCACCATAGCTTGGTTTGGATGTTATCGATTATGATAGATAAAAGATAAACCCAAGAATAGAACATAAATTGCCAAACAAATTTTAAAAACACATTTTAGGGGTGAAAAGCCACACCAAAAAAAAAAAAAAAAAAATTGAAAAATAGTTTTTCCCTTTTAATCTCAAGATACATTTGGTTTTTATTTATTAAAAAAAAAATCAATTTTCAAAAACAAAAATCAAACAAACCCTAGCTTTTCCTTGCTTTTTTTTTTTTTTTTTTTGGCATGTGTGTTCAACTGTTCATATTGAAAAACTCAATTTCCTCCATTAGTTAGGGTGGCAATTAGGCGGATTGGGTAGATTTTGGATTGGGTCATAAATGAGTTAGCTACTAAGTTATTCATTTAACCATTTGTTACCTATCTAAATATAAATTAAATACACATTACCCACCCAACCCATTAAATTCACAGCCTACCCATTTAACCCATAATAAAATTAAAAAAAATTTTAAACAAAAAATAAATTAAATCTCATGAATTAAATCATACCCGACTAAAATTCAACTCACCAAATCAAATTAAGATATTGATAAAATTTTAATTGGTTGAACATAAAATCAATTTAGGAGCAACGATCTGGTTCAATATTCATTAATAAAAGAAACCTGATAACCAGGAAAAGAAAATCAACTGAGTTTTCACCAAAATTTCATATTCAATACCAACTAAAAAATTATCTATCTTTCCTCTATTTTCTTTCAAATTTTCCCAGCAACCAAACAAAACACACACACACATTCAAATTATATAAAATTGGATTAGGAAAAAATAAACAATTTGCCATCATGGCATCATAAGATCTTGTTAGTCAAAACTAAAAAAGCAAACCACTGTTAAGATTTATAAGCTTTCTCACATGAAAAACCTAATAACATAAAAAAGTATCTCTCTTTCTTCTCTTTCCTTCAATTTTTCTCAGCAATCAAACAACACGCCCAAATCAGAAATTCAAACTATACAAAAAGCCATGTTGTAGATCTATGAATTTGACCCTCTCTTCTCTCTCTTAGGATGAGTTTGATCTGTTACTTGCAAAACAACATTGCAATAATGATCCGTTTGCATAGTCTCCGGCGAAGAAACTAGTACTAACACCAGAGACGAAAGTAGTTGGAAAAACTGATCAGTGGAGAGCAGTGACATTCTTTGGCCATACATGAATAAAAATGGGTTTACTCATTGCTTATCCAGTGCATTTAACCATTTAGACTTATTTAATTAGATTACCTAATAGGTTTTTACACATTTAACCCAAATTTTTAATTAGGTTGAGTTAAGATTTACTCAAATTAAGTGGGTAATGGGTGAGTTAATGGGTTTAGTTAAAAGTTATAACTCCTATTCATAACGAATGATGAAATTTTTTGACTTGAGTCAATCTCAATATATGCTGAAGTGGATCCAAATGGGCATTGTTAAGGGAGTGACGTGCTGACACATATGGCCAATAAAAAAAATAGTCCTCGACAAGATTCAAACAAAAACTCTAATATAGTAATATCATTTTTTATGATAAACCAAAAAAAAAAAAATTTATGATAATGATGACAATAAGGGTTATTATAATTGAATAATTATAATATTATATAAATATTTATATAAAATAATGATAACTATAATATATAATAACTGAGGGGCTAAAAGCTCATGGCAAACACATGATATGTATTTATTCTCAAAAAAAAACACATGATATGTATTTAATTTCTAAAAAAAGGGGTTATGAGCTCGTCAAATTGTCGGTTGAATTTTAAAAATTCCCTTTTTAAAAATATAGTCCAATAAGAGTCATATTCATTATTCAGATATTCCTCAGTTTGGTTTGGTTTGAATGTGGTCCAAATAAGTGTGTTTACATGAGATCCACTTTTCTTTCACGTAAGGCATGAGAGAGAGAAAGAAACGTGGCCCCCTACGCTGTGTCTGTGAATGCAAAATAAATATAAACCAAACCAAATGCTCTCTCCATTCACGTCCAATCCATGCGACTTTGTTTCGCCATTGGTTTTTTGCATAGAAAACATTGCCATGGCCCTTAAATACAGTGGCACGGGGGCTCATTTAGAGGTCCCCTGTCTGTCAATAAAGACACTAAATATGGGACATTGGGACCATCTGCCCCTACAAAAGATGCCTACATTTTTCTTTTCTTTTCACCTTCTCAATATCTTGACGGTTTGAAATCTTAATTGGGATTTTTTGTCATTGAAGAGGGAGAAAAAAAAAAAAAAACATATTATAGGTACTTTTTTTTAAAGTAAAAGTAAATTTTATTAACTTATTCGGAGTATAGGCCGACTAGATTCAAAGCATTTTAAAACTAGTCAATTTGATCCTTAAGATAGAAAAGAGAAAAATGACTAACTGGCCTAATAGTGTCTTGCATCTAAGTTGGTTTTACGGACCAAATTAATCAATTTTGAAATTCAAGTATTTAATTTATTGATCAATATATCCATATAGTTGATTTTTTTAAAAAAAAAAAAAAAAAACTTGTTTGGAAACCCAAAATAGATAGAAAACAAAAACTATTCTCTTTTTTTTTTTTTTTGAGGAAGAACAAAAACTATTCTCAAAACTCAATTTGTGAAGGAAACTAAAAACATGCAAAATGTTGTTTTCAGTTTCTAATTTTTAAGAGTCAATGAAAATACGAATTTAATTTAATGAATCTGTCTCATTTAATAAGTTAGTATTAAAATTTAAATCCTAGTAACAACATATTTTAGTATTTTCTTTTTTTTTCTTCAAAAAACTATTTTTTTTTTTTTTAAATAACCAAACATGTTTTTGATTTCAAAAATAGAAGAAAATGATTTTTTTTCTTTATATTCCCAAAACAAGTTTTTGAAAATAGAAAATAAAAACTGTTACCAAACATAACCTAAGATTTCTATGTGTTTGAATTTTTTATTTTATTTTATTTTAAACTTTGATATTTTGCAAGAGGGAAAAAAAAAACATATAACATGATTTGATTAGTAAAATATTAAATGAAATGCTCATAATATAGTTTCAAAGGGGAATAGAAATCCTTTGTTTGATCGTGGACTTTTTTGTCACGTTTATAGAAAATTCAATAAGGTGACAAACTTCAAGAGACTGATGTAAATTTATCATATAAACACGCTAATAGAGTCAAACTTTGACAAAACCGTACCTCCTTAAAATTGAAAGGGTAACTTTTTTTGCTATGTATAATAATCATGTTATTTATTATTAGAAACTTAAAACCTTCAAATATAAGGAAATGTTATGTTTATATTATTTTCACAACAAATTTTAAGTGGTAAGTTATTATTGATTGTCACGAGTGGGTAAAAAAGTAATTTAAGTTATAAATTCAAATTAGAACCAATAACAACTCACTATATATAATTTGTTGTAATAGTATTGTGAAAATATTAAGGACGCAACATTTCTCTAAAATATATCTATGAAGTATAAAAGAGACATTAAGCACCCAAAAAAAAAGTATAAAAAAGATGATTTTTAATTTTTGATTGAATCAGTAATGTAAAATTATCTCTTTTTTTATTATTTATATTTGTACAGTTAATTATGTTGCATATATAATTGGAAAAAATAAATTTATTTACCAATATGCAGGACTAAGCATTGAATTTATCAATTCACTTAGCTATTTATTACATAAGAGATGCTGTTGTTGTATTTTAATAAATAAATAAATTTGTACATAATTTTGTTGTTACAAAATTTATTATGAAATATTATACCTCATGAACTCAAATTGTTATTACAAAATATTTATATACATCCACCAACCCCATTATATTTGTAATTTATGTCATTATGTTGTGAATAAATTATGATTATAATTCATGTGTATTATAGCTCAATTAAAAAATAAAAAGAAAATATAATCTTGTCACTGTTGAGAGGGGTACCTAGAAAGCCTTTACAGTATTCCCATTAAGGATTGTATATGCTAAAAGATGTTTTTTTTTTTTTTAGCATTTATAACCCAAAAACCTGCTCCATCAAACCGTGTATATGCTATTAAATTTGCAATCTTGTTACAGTGCACTCTTAGAGCATTCCCTTCAACAATTCTAAAAATTTTAGCATTACCATCTCAAAACCCAATTTTATAACATATAACATACCACTTTACAATCTTCCTTACATCAAAACTTCTAATTTTTTTAACACTTCATTTAAATATTCTTTCTTTATCATTTTTTATTCTTCTTTTCTCTTTCTTTGTCTCTCTCTCCTCTATGTCTCTCTTTCACAACCCAGCGTTGCCAGCCACCATATCCATCCACCCATATCACAACCACCACATCCACCCACCATCGCCGCAACCACAAACAATAGCCAAAAAAAAAAACCTCCACATCCAAAGCCATAAAATTAAAGAATCGTCCAAATCAAAGAATCACAACATCACAACAAAGACCCAAAACCACCCCAATCAACCCCACAAACCCAACCACCGAAATCAATAACCCACCAAAATCAATCAAACCCACTAAAATTAAAACTCACCGATATCAAATTGCAAAACCCACTCACTGAACCACCATAGAGACCCACCACGAACCACCGTAGAGACCCACGATCCACGAAAAACCACCGCAGCCCAACCACACCCAGCATCGCATCCCGGCCACACCCAAGACCCACGAACTCGAGATGCAGAGAGAAATGGAAACATAGAGGCGGAGAGAAAATGAAAGAAAAAGTAAGAAGGAGTGGACGGAGAGCACGAGAGAGACAGTGAAAAGGAAAGGAGTGGATGGAAAGCACGAGATCGGCGGTGGCATGTGGATGGTGGAGGAACCATATTCAGATCGGATAGTGGGGGGATGGAGATAATGACGATAATGATGACGAGGAGAGAGCATGTGGGTTTGGAGAATAACGGCGGTGGCATGTTTTGGCGAACTATGGAGGGCTTGCCTAAGAGAGAGACACCAGAAGGAGAGAGGGACGGAGAGCATGAGAGAGAGTGATAGTGGAGAAGTGAGAGAGGAGAGAGAAAAGACTTGGAATGAGACAAACACGGAAGAGAGAGAGAAAGAAATTAATAAAAAATTATAGCATAGTGCTACAATGCGCTCTTATTTTTTAGAGCTCACTGTAACAGTATTGCAAAATTTTTAGCATATGCAATCTCTGATGGAACACGTTTTTGGGTTATAAATGCTAAAAAAAAAAAGCATCTTTTAGCATATAGAATGCTTAATGGGAATGCTCTTATTTTTGAAAGCGCACTATAATAAGATTGTATAATATTTTATTAATTTCTTTATTCTCTTTCCAGCTCTCTATCTCTCTGTCTCCCACATCTCTCTCCTTTCTGATTTCTCTGGTTCTCTCTCCATCTCCCACATCTCTCTCATTTCCTCACTCCCTCTCTGTCTTTCTCATTTCCTCACTCCCTTTCTCTCTCATTTCCTCATTGCCTCACAACAAGATCGTACGTTTGAGATCGGCTTGGTGGCGAGGAGAACAACGTGATGGCATGAGATCGGCGTGGAGGAGATCAACGTGGAGACCGATGTGGAGATCGGCGTGTTGTGTGTTTTCTTGTGGCAGTTTTTTATGGTTCTTGTGGTAGTGGTTTTTTGGTGGTTCTTGGTGGTTCGTGTAATGTTTGGCGGGTGTTTGGTCCATTTGGGTTGAAGTTGGTTGTGGTGGTTGGGTTGCTGGGTGGTGGTCATCAGAGAGGTTGGGTTGGGTTTGGCTGCGACGTGTTGTGGTGGGTTCAAATCGGGGTTGAGGTTGCTAGGGTGGTGGGTTTTATGGCGGTTTTATGGTGGTTTTGTGGTGGGTTTTGGCTGCAGTTTGTGCCGTGGGTTTTTCTTTTTTAATATTTATTTTAGTGGTTAGGGGTTGAGGTTGTGGTTGGTGGTGGTGGCTGTAGCTATGGCCATGGTTAGAGGTGATGAGTTTGAAAAGCTCAGGCCATGGAGGTTTTGAGAGCAAATATCAGAGAGAGGGAGAAGCTTCTAGACCGAGTTGAGAAAGATGGAGAGACAGTGGGAGAGAGAGATAGAGGGAGAGTGAGAAATAAAAAAAATGAATAAAAAATAGTAAAGAAAGAATATTTAAATGAAATGTTAAAAAAATAGAAGTTTTGATGTTAGGTGTATTGTAAAGTGATGTGTTAAATGCTATAAATTTAGGTTTTTAGATGTTAAATGCTAAAATTTTTAGAAGTCTTGATGAGAATGCTTACGAGCATACACACATATTTTTTATTTTATAAAAGAGGATAGGTAATAAATACATGAATAGAGTGGGTATTTCTGTAATATTATTTTTGTGTGTAAAGAAGTTTGTTTCTTTTGAGTGTAGTGCTGACTCATAAAGCTTACAACATTTATGGTTTGGCTATGGTATCCTAGCCTCCTAGGGGCGATGTGTTAATAAGGCTATGGATGAATTCAGCTAGAACATTTTCATCAAAGGTGTCAAATGCTATAAATGCTATTTTTTAACATTTAATTTTAAAAAAGCACACTACATCAAAGGTGTTGGATGCTATAAATTTTGACATCTTGCAACAGTGGGCTGAATTATTTGTTTAATGAAACAGTGGGCTGTTATCTCTTCACTTTTTATTTGTTTAAAAAAATTATTTGTTTTATATGATGGTGAAGGAAGGAATTGAGTCTAGTCAATATTCTTCAGAAATGCAAGTTTTTTGGGCAGCCATTTCACTGCAACTCAGTCCCCTGTGTAATAATCCGGCGGGGATATGAATCAAATGAATTGGTGCTAAATTCTCTAATGCTTATGGAAAATGCAATCTTGAAGGTCTACTTAATTAACAGCAGCTCCACAATGTTCCCAGGATTAACTAACAGGTACATTCATGGTAGTTGAAGGAAAAAAACTTTATAACTGAGAATACTCATGAACCACTCAAGAAGTTTCTTCTTATTCATTTGTTTAGTAAATGAGCCAACTTTAAACCTAAGTTTAGGCTTGAGCTAAAAAATAAAAATGTGTTTATGAACCATCTTGTCAATATAAGGTTCACTTTAACTACATATAACAATATATGTTTACATACATTTATGTATAAAAATATACTGATATATATATATATATATATGTCGGGGGGGGGGGGGCTGGGGAGGATTTTGCTCCTGGCAACCCACAAGCTTGTTTGTCCACTTTAAGGAGTCAAGCCCGCACAGTTTTGCTCTCAAGTGACATGGGAAGACTTTGAGTGCAGTCCCACATCGGCAAGAGAAGCGCCCCACTCATGCTTTATAAGTGTTTGGCACAAGTATGAGTGTACCACTACAATTCTTTATAACTCATGCTTTATAAGTGTTAGGCACAAGCATGTGTAGTAGTGGTACGCTCATGCTATAAATTAAATAAAATTAAATAACCAATCTTGAACTTTTAATACTCAACTCATTTACAATTCTATAAATAACTCTTTTTCACTAATTCAAGCGAAATTTGATTTTTAATGCTTAAACTCTATATATTTTTCTCTATAAATAATATGATTGTTATAGAGATGACAAGATAGTGAAGTCTATCCAATTAGAGATACAAAAATCACCATGAATTTAAAAAAAAAAAAAAAAAAATCAAACGATGGTAGGTGAGGTTGGAGTCTTTTGGTTGAATATTGTAGAAAATAGAGTTTATTTGTGACATAGGTACTGTTCAAAGTTATTTGTCAAGTTGAAGAAAGAGAGTGAATTTCAGCAACAGTGTTGCCGAAATTCTAACAAAAAGTATGAGAGAGGAAACACAAGTGATGTGATGGGAGGATTTGAATTTAAGTAATCTTATTACTGAAATTCTTGCTGTCTGAATTTGCTGCCCAGCTGCCAGGTGGAAGTGCCTGCAAAGGACTGGTTGAAAGGAAACCAATTGTGGCAAACAAGTTGCCGAAATTGAGGAGAGAGAAAATAAGAATTGTGGCAACCAAGTTGCCAAAAATGGGAGGGAAAAAAGAAGAAGAGAATTATGGCAACCAAGTTGCCGAAAATGTGGGAAAAAAAGATGAATTGTGACGAGATCTCAGTATATATATATATATATATATGTGTGTGTATATAATAATTTTACTTACTCATGCAATGGCACTAGATCTCAGCATATACGTAATCATGAACGTGCAAGAATGAATCTTCAAAACCAATAGAGAAAAAGCCATAGCCAAAGAAAAAAGTCAAATAAGTTTCACTTTGTAATCATAGCCTTTCTTATAAATTAAGATAATAATTAATACCACTCTCTATAAACACACTTTGTATGACATAACTATATACATATAAAAGTCACAATTCATATTTTCTCCCCAAGATTTCGGCAACTTGGTTGCCACAAATTTTTTTTTCTCCCATTTTTGGCAACTTGGTTGCCATAATTCATATTTTCTCTTTCCTCCTTCCCTACAATTTCAGCAACTTGGTTGCCACAATTCATATTCTCTTTCAAGCACTCCACCTAGCATAGCACTTGGGGCACTTCAAGAGCAGAACTTGGGACAGCAAGAATTTCGGTAATCTCATTACCGAAATTCAATTTTTTCTCCCTCCTTTGACACATCACTTATCTTCCCTCTCTCTCTCATACTTTTTTTTGCAATTTCAGCAATAGTGTTGCTGAAATTCACTCTCTTTCCTCATTTTCCCAAATAATTTTAAACAATACTTATATTACCAATAAACTCAGTTTTTTACAATATTCAACCAAAAAAGTCGGGATTTGAACTTAAATTCTTTCCATAGGAGAGATCCAACGATACCCTTTATTTATATTAAAAAACTCTTGACGCGTCTTGAGAAAAATTACAACATACATCATTATGCCTAGTTGAAATGGTTTCAACTTTCAACTCACAATTTTTTAAAATATATGTGACAAGCTATAACTGTCTGATTGAGACAATTAGATGCAAGTGCATGCCACCACAAATGAGAATTGAGTAAGCTATGAAACTAGTACCATATAGGAAGGATAAAAATAAAAAGCTTCAGATTTAGTTCTTTACTCTTAGAAGAGGGGCCAAATTAGAAAGAGAGTAGGAGGGAATTTTTTTTCTAAAAAGACGGTTGAATCTTTTTGACTTATAAAGTTTTTTTGGGTTTTGAAAGGTGGACAACAGGGTATCTTCCAAAGTCTGAACAAAAAAGCTTTTAGCATATTTGAATTTAAGGGTTCATCTAGTTTGAAAAATTTTCCAACCAACCACAACTAGAGCTCAGAAACTTCTTTAAAATGCCTCAAAAGGCTGGCTGTTTTGGTTCTTTTTACACGTGTAAAAAGCATATGCAAGATGGGTTTTGAGACTTATTTTATTAACAGTTTGGTCCTTCTCAAGGTGCCATCTAAATCAACTGGAGAAATCTAATAATATTGTATCAAAAGCATGGAATGAACTCCAGTCCACCTACTTATACAGTCATTCTCACGCCTAATTTCACAATTTATTAATTTGTACAATTGCGAAGAATCGATAAAAAATGATAAGTCTATATAGATAAAAGGTATCCATCACTCACAGTCACACAAACCAACAAATTGTAAAGCAATTACTTTCATCATGGTTGTGGATGGTTCACAATTGAAAGGCCTACCAGTATTTTGTATCTCAGCTATTAGACAAAAACAACAAAATTAAGAACACTATTTTTTTGGGACTCGCGAATATGAGATTACAAAATGCAAAAAAAGAAACAAAACTATCAATGAATATTATGATTTAAAAATGTTGGCAGCTACCGGTATCATATCTACGAATATTCAATATTATGATTTAAAAATAAAATAAAAAGGATTTTTTTTTTTTTTTTTTTCAATTCCAAAGAAAAGGAAATATTTTGATTGTTGGCTGAGGAGACAATTCTCATCTCACTTTCTTTGTCATAGCAGGTAGTAGCAAAATGAAAGATTAGAAAAGAATGTCTCCTGCAAAATTTGGAGACAATTCACTGCAATTATGTTGAAAGCTGATTAGGCTTGACCAATTACTTTGATGGTTTGACCGCTGATATATCAGCCAGGAAATTTGGTGCTCCGAATATGTTGCCACAAGCTCTTCATCTATGTCATCGTGTAAGATTTCCAACCCTTCAATTTTCCTATAATGAGTAGTTTAATTTTATCTAATTGTGGGGTCGAGATAATTCAATTGATAATTTTTTTTTTTTTTTTAATCCTGCTTACACAAAATAAATGGTTACTCTCTCTTAACTTTATAATAAAAAGTTATTATCACAAGATGGACGTCGTATAATAAAATTTTAACTTTTATATATATATATATAAACCCTTTTTATTTTAGTAGCAAACCTTTTTCTATTATGAAAACAACAAAGTACAACTTGTTTAACATAAACCTTGTTATAAAAAATAAATAAAAAACCTTTATACTTTATCCCTTATATGCTCGTCCCTTATATATAAACCCTTTTTATTTTAGTAGCAAACCTTTTTCTATTATGAAAACAACAAAGTACAACTTGTTTAACATAAACCTTGTTATAAAAAATAAATAAAAAAACCTTTATACTTTATCCCTTATATGCTCATTCCGGTAGTTCTCATGCGCTCATCATTAATCCATGGTTGTGTTTTCAGAAAACAAAACCAAAAAATTTAGAAACCTATTTCTCCTAAATTGAAAAAAAAGAATTAAAAAAAAAAAAAACAACGCAATTATCAGAAATTGACACCATATATTGAAACACCATCCCAAAAGAAAAATTAAATTTAATATCTACGTCCTCCTCCTCCTCTTCTTCTTATTATTATTTGTTAAGGAGAGTGAGGTTACCCTTCTTTATGTTTTTCCACGTCTAAAATTTATTACAAGGGGTTTGATAAGAAATGCTACTGAAAGCAAAGGCATGTGTTAATGTCTATATATGCCCTCTTCAACTGCTATGCCTATGAGGCAGCTGAGCCCAAGTTGAGAGTTGAGAGTATACCTTACGTTCGACAGAAACTTGAAATATAATCCTTAGAAAAAAAAGGAGTCCACTTCCACTCATAATGTGGGGAATATGGGGACAATAAAGGAGTGGAGTACTAAGTTTGAATCCAAACATAAACACAAAAAGTAAATCATATTCCTTATAATTTAAACCAAAAAAAACAAAGGAATATTAGTAGCATACACAGAAGAACAAATATGATTTCCTGAAATCCATTTGGAAAGATCACCTTCATTATATGTGGCTCTTTGACAGTACTCAAATATCTTGAATTCGGTGTTCTCAAAAATAAAGAAAAAGAATTCAGGATGAATTGGTTTACAGAGCACAGAGGACTTTCTTGCTTCAGAAGTATCATGTGAGTTGTGCAGGGTTGCAATTATAAATTACACATATATATATTCTGTGACTTACGCGCTATTTCGTTATATAGTCTAATAAAAATTTCATAGATATAGGAACAATTCACATCTATTATAAATCTCTCTTAATATATTACATTGCTAAATAACTTATAATTAGATTGGTATTTTAAAATTTTCACAATTGGATTAAACATTTTTCTTCTTCCTAATACGCACATAAAATTTTGTATTAATTAATTAATATTTACAATTTGATGCATAAACTCACGTTTTAAAATACAAAAAAAAAAAAAATTTAAATATTTTATATATGAAATAGTTACTAATCTCTAATTATCTAGAAAATTTTCAAGAATGAAAGGTATAATAGAAAATAAAATCTAATGATAAATTTGTCAAAATATATGTTTAATAGAAAATGATTGAGTGTAGTAATGTTGTTAAAAGTTACACTTACTTAAACCCAACCCTCTCCCTCTCTCTTTCACTATAACAATCATACATTTTTTTGAAACTTTCTCTCTTTATCTACCAAGTCCATAGCTTCCTTTAAAAAAATTTCCTTCTATTTCTTTATTTGATTTGATAGTTGAGATGGGGAGATTTGAACCCTAAATGCCTTTGTTAAAATATACAAAAGTGTCAGTTGAGTTATAAAACTTTAACATTTATTGCTTGGTAATTGAATATTATAGTTCTTTTTATATAGGGTATCCCTAAAGTTTATTGCTTAATTTTGGATGACAACAGAGCTTATTGAAATGTATTTGGACTCTACCGTTGGATTGAATTATACACACCATCCTATCTTGGAATGGATATTCTTTTTCTAAGAATATAATGGGTTTTATGTATTTATTTATATTGCCCTATTATCTCTAATTATGAAGTTAGGAAAGAGAACCTGGTTTTAATTTCTACGTTCTTCTTTTTAGATTTTCTGTTTGCTAAGAGCCTTATAAGTTTTAACTTAATTAATTGACACTTTTTTGTAGTATAACTATCGAATTAAAAAAAAAGGGTAAAAGAATTGGGATGTCACATGGATAGGGAAAAATAGTCTCGCCAAAAGGTTAGGATACCACTTTCTTATATACACATATAAGTAATAATCTAGTTATAATAATATATTTTGTCTTAGTGGCAACTCCAAATTTTTTTTCAAGATGGTCATTAAAAAACTTAGATTATACAAAATTTAATAAAAATAAATCTTGAATATATTGACATCACAAAAAAAAAAAAAAAAAACAATAACAACAACAACATACACACACACACATAAATATATAAAGTTTTAAAATTTCCTTCTCCAAGTTTTCATAGTTTGAAAACGTTGTATGATAATTTCATTATCAATGCTATCAGTTATATTTTTTTCAATATGCACAACAAAGCAATCGTTAAACTATTGATCTCTCATTCAATTACTAACAACTTACCTAAATAAGTAACAATATAAACAAATTGCAACATCCTTTTTTATGATCTGTTCCAACTAATTTTTATATTCTTTAAACTAATTAGGATTAAATTGACACAATGCTTCACTAATTTATTTTTTTAAGGAAATTATGGCCAAGAGGTTGACAAGGACCTCTTTGTGAATATGCTCTTCTTATTTCATCTTGATAATTAAGATGAAAAGATAAAACATTTTTCCATAACCTAGGATCTGAAAGAAGATTATTCAAATCAATATGAATTTTCTTAAAACATAAATCTTGCAATACAAGCGATTTCCTTATAAGAAATTTGTTCATAGTGCTAGCAAAAGAATAAAGGGTAAACTATAAATTGTATCAATATATTCAACTTAGGCATTCAACCATTACATTAATTATGTTCAATAAAGTATTCATGTATTACTTTAGTGCATATGCGTGTGTACAAAATGTACTAAATAAATTCAACAAAACTAGCTAAAGACTAAAGCAAGTACTAACAGACCAACTATTTGAAAATGTGCATTTTTTAGAAGAATAAAAAAATGACTTTAAAATATGTTTTTTGAAACTACAATTAAAAAAATCACAACTAAACATTTGATTTGGGCTAATTTGTACTTATTTGGGCAAGTTTTGAGAAGTTAGAAGTGTTATGTTCACAACTTTTCACAATACTTTCATAACAAATCATAAATGATAAGTTGTTAATGGTTATAGTTTAAACCTACCACTAAAATTATCCTTTTGTCCACTAGTAATAGTGTAACAATCCGCCACTAAGGATTTATTTGTGAAAGTGTTATGAAAATATTGTGAACATAGCATTCTTCACAATTTTTTGGTTTAACCTTTAGTGGACCAAAATTTTGGAGAGATCAAATTGGGCTCAAATTTTATTGAGAGGATTCAAGTTTTTTTTTTTTAGGTTGATCAAGAATTTTTTCTAGGGCAGTCAACAACTCATATAAATTAAAATTAAAATTTTTTTAAGGTATAAGTAAATAAATATAATTCCAAGTCAAGGTAGTAACTGATAACCACCCTGATTAACAAGTAGAGCCACTCCCTATTTTTTGTAATACTTCGTGTCTATGATTTGAATCTCATCTGTCTATCTCTCCAATTGTCTATTATATATAAAATAATAATAATAATAATAACAACGTGATTATTCATCTACCCACATTGAATTTAGTGCAGCAACACACAACCAATGAGTACCACATGTTTTTAATACTTGGTTCCATAGAATAGAAGCAATAATGCTAATTTTTAATGGTGGCATAATTAATAAGGATCTGTTTGGATATTACTTATTACTAAAAATTGAAAATCGAAAACACTGTAGCAAAATAATTTTTAAACGTATGAATAGTGCCGTGAAACCCAATTTTAACTTAACATTTACTGAAATTCATACTTACGGGCCACGTGAATAATGCACAGGACCCAAATAAAAATCGTTAAACGCGGGGAGTTTCAGTGCAATTCAAACTCAACCTAAATCATTTTTTCTAAAAAAATAAGAAAAAGAAAAAAGAAAGAAAGAAAGAAAGAAAGCAATCCTCTTTAATACCATATAACTCAAAAACTTTTGTGACACATTTCACCTTTCTGACTTTATCTATATTTTTTCAAATTTTTAATAAACTACCACAAAATCTTTAGTTATTTAATTTGTTCAGGTACATTTGGCTTATTTTATAAACTGATTCATTTTTTAAAGTTCAGACCACCTTCTACTAATATATTTTTTCTAATCCAAAATAAAATAAATCAATGAATTTTTTTAATTTTTTTTGAGAGAATAAATGAATGAATTTAAACCTTTACTTTAGGAAAAGAAAAAAAAAATACACGTTGGAAGGGTAATATTGTAAATAAGTTCAATTATGCTTTTGAGGAATCTCCGACAAATAGGGCTTGAAAGGAGATGAGGTCACTGTGCCAATGCCAAGTCTGAACAGAAAGAAAATGGAAGGAAAAGTCTTCCAAATTGCGCCGTCAATTGACGGCGTTTACATACCTGACGTATGACTGATGGCATTGGGAAATAGACATTGCCGTTATTGATCAACTTCCAAGCGCCTAAAGTAATTAAGAGGCAACAACCCCTGCCCTGCCCTGCCAATACGGCAATCATGTTATCATTATGTCATTAGTTTTTAAGTCTTCTTTTATTTTCTTCTATAAAAAATAAAATAAAAAATCTTTTTATTATTATTATTTTTTGAAATCATTAGTTGTGCCCAATGCAAAAAAGTGCTATATTTATTATATTTTCACGATAAATCGTAACATTATTTCTAATTTGAACTTTAATTCCTAAAATAAAAAGTACTACATTAAATTTTTTTTGTTATTTGTTTTAATTTGAAATTTACAACTTAAACTATTTGAACAATGATACAGACACAATTTATTTTACAATATTTTTACAAATTGTTGATATAATAAATTTTTACTAGTTTTTATCTAGGCCACCATTGACGTTATTTTTTTACTTACCAATTAGGCAATAACTATCTATTATATTAGCAGTTTGTAAAAAAAAAAAAAATGTAAAATAGTTTGTATCTCTAGTATTTTTCTAAATTTTTTGTTGTGAAAATCTTAAGTAACATGTTGTTACTAACTATTATTAGTGGACAAAAAAAGTAATTTCAGTGGTGAATTTAAATTATAAACAATAATAACTTACCATCTATGATTTGTTGTGAAAATGATGTGAATATGTTGTAAACATAACACTTCTTAAAAAAATGAGGAATGAGGCCAATAAATTATACCAAAATATAAAATAAAATAAAACCTGAAAAAGATAAATTCTTTATGACCTAGAATTAGAAGCTGAAAATCTCTCTTTCTCTATTTTTCTATCTCAATAAAACAAAAACAAATCAACAAAACCTCATTTTTGACCTTAGGTCCCAAAATACACATAGCCAGCCGCCCTGAGTTGTGAAAGGAGGATTAAATCTGGATTTGTCTTCAACTCAAATGGTGTCATTAAATTAAGCTACAAAGCTCTTGACAGTAATTTTTATCTTTAATTTTGCTAGAAGATTAAATAAAAGTAGAAATTTAAACACAAAAAGAAAATAGTGGAGAGTATAATAAATTCAAATATAGTTTTTATTTTTAGTAGTTTCTGATGTCATAGAATTTGTCTAATCTATATATATATATATGGGAAATGCTAACGAGTGCCCTTAGGGCACTAGTTAATAATCCATTTAAAGAGAGTTTTATGGGAAATAAAAAAAACATAATTAATATTTTGACAATTTTTTTCATTTCCCATAAAAGTGGTATCAAAATTTTTCTAAAATGGATTATTAACGAGTGCCCTAAGAGTACTTGTTAGCATGATCCTATACATATATAGACAAAATTTAGAGAAAATTCAATTAAATTTTACAATTGAAGTCCAATTTTGCGCCATGTGTCATAAATTATTTATTTTTAGAGAGTATTATTTCTTAATTTTGGAGTCAAATGTGAGACCGCATCATAAATATTCATTCAAGTGAGTTATTGAGTACAAAACCAATGGATCTAGAATTGATGGACTGTAAAAAAAGAAGAAGAAAAAAGTACTTCACAATATCAACAATTAAGAATAAATAAAAATATAGACAATTTACATTTTGTACCTAATAATATTCTTATAAGAATTTTTAAAGAGTTAACAAAATATAAGAATGACTATCAATAGTATTTAAATTATATAGATAGGAATTATACTATACCTTTTAATGTATATCTTTTAAATATATCATGCATATGCATGGGTTACAACTTACAAGCCAGTCTATATAAATATATACATACATACATACATATATATATATATATATATATATATATTAATAAGCAAAGCTCAGAAAAAGTCCAATTAGAATTTCAAATTAAAGTATAATTTGCGTCATGTGTCTAAATTTATGTGGATACCACACCATAATTATTCTTTGAGAAAATATAATTAGATTCTACAATTGAAGTCCAATTTTTTGCCATGTGTCTAAAAACTTTTCTTAATTTTGATTTTAATTGTTAATTAGAATATAATTTTGTGTCATGTATCTTATCTAAAGTTTTTAATTTTTGTTCTGATTGACTTATTCAATCCCAAAAACAAAGAGGTTATTCATCCCATAAAACGAAGAGTTTAATACTATTAACCATAAAAATTAAATATAAAAAAACTATCGTATATCTAGTGCTATTACCTAAACCGATAAAGTAGAAGCTCTAATGGTGGTGATAACTGATAAATAGAGAGAAAAATAGATAATTTTGAGAGTGGCCAATACTATCCATTAGGCCTCCGCCAACTTTCTCATATGGTAGAATTCAAATCATGGGATTGCGTGAGTAAATTTTTCCAAGGAAGTAACCGAGAAGTAGAACACTAATGAGGCCTTTTAAATCAATCTTATTGATTCTTTCTTTATTGGAGAATTTCTTCTATCTTATCTCCCCTTAAAATATATATATATATATATATATATATATTTTTTTTTTTTTTTTGAGAATCCTCCCCCTAAAATATTGATTATTCACAAAGTCAGGTAGTGATTTCTTTGATAATGTATTGTCATTTTTCATACTCAATTTCACTTTTCTTTATGAATAAATAATTTTCACCTTTAATCTTGATGCAGGGACATTTAATACCTACCAATTCAATAACTCTTGGGGTGGGGAGGAAACAAATGAGTGTGTTGATATGTTGCATACGGATCTGTACACAGAGAATGAATCTAAGATTCATGTGAATCAACAATATTTGATGTTGTAAAAGATTGTAATTAGTCTATTGGTATACATTTAATTGTTCCTATTGTAGATACAAATATACTCATTTTCTTACCTTCAAAATAAGGTTTTTTTTAGAATACTAAGGGTATGTTTGATAACTGTTTTTTCTCCTTATTTTCTATTTTTGAGACTAAAAAACTTGTTTGGCAACTCAAAATGAACAGAAAACAAAAACTGTTCTCAAAATTCAATTTGTGAAGGAAACTGAAAACATGCAAAGTGCTCTTTTTAGTTTCTAGTTTTCAAAAGTCAATGAAAACACGCATTTGATTTAATGAATATGTCTCATTTAATGAATTAGCATTACAGTTCAAATCCTAGTAACAACATATTTTAAAATTTTCTATTTTCTTCTTCAAAAAACTTTTTTTTATTTATTTTTTATTTCAACTAACAAAACATGTTTTTGATTTAAAAATACAAGAAAATTGTTTTTTTCTTTATATTCCCAAAAATAAGTTTTTGAAAATAGAAAACAAAAACTGTTACTAAACATAACCTAAGTATTTTAACACACAAATACACATGGGAGAGGAGAGAACGTTTTAAAAAAACTGACAGTAGTGTATATTCAAAATGACCTAATTTTTGAATATACAACACAGGCTTTAAATCTTTTTAATTCACACTTATTTTTTTAATGTGGGATTTATCCACTGTTTTTCAAAATAAGTTAACAATGATTGTTATTAGAAAACAATTGGAATACGTAATGGCATTGAACCATCAAATAATTTTGCATAAAAATATGTACCGAGTCTATAATATAGTGTGACATTATTCAATTCAGTTGGGTGTAATTCTCTACATGTATTTTGATGGTCTAAACAATTTTAGCTTATTGGTATGTTTTAAGAAAATGATCTAATTAAACAAATGCATGCACCTCAAATTGGGATGGATGAAATTTTTTTTTAACAAAAATGAAGAGTTTCTAAGCACAGGTGTGAATATGCATAAAATCCAAATTGGGATGAAAGAGTTTTTTTAACAAAAATAAAGAGCCACTAAGTACGCACATAATTTTTCAATGAGACTTATCATATCATACATATCTATTTATATATTAAAAGCTAAAACTCAGAGAAAATTCGATTAGATTTTAATTGGATTCTCAATTTTGTGCCATATATCCCATCTAATTTTTAATTATTGTTCCAAGTGAATTGTTAAGTGTAAAAATTGAAGAGTTTAAATCTAATTAGATTCTAAATTTGATTTCAAATGGAGTCCATTTTTACGCCATATGTCTATCTAATTTTTTAATTTTTGTGGTAAGTATTATTGAGTGTAAAAACCAAATAGTCTAAATCCAATTAGATTCTAAATTATATATATAATGAGAAACTATTACATATTTTAGAAATGTATGGTTTAAAAAATGTGTAATCTAATACCATGTATAATTTGAACACCTTCTAAAAAAATGTATAATTTAAACTACGTAAT
The DNA here is from genome assembly GCF_001633185.2 of Quercus lobata. Lineage (NCBI taxonomy): Eukaryota > Viridiplantae > Streptophyta > Magnoliopsida > Fagales > Fagaceae > Quercus > Quercus lobata. The sequence goes on along the minus strand of NC_044906.1, from coordinate 27,743,484 downwards.
TATGATTGTTTTTAATTGTATCCGTGCATATACATAGGATTACACACTAGTCTATATATATATATATATATATATATATATATATATATTAATAGGTAAAGTTTAGAAAAAATCCAATTAAATTCTATAATTGAAGTCTAATTTTGTACCTTGTGTCCTAAATTATTTATTTTTAAAGAGAGTTTTATTTCTTAATTTTGAAGTCAAATATGGGATCACATCATAAATATCTATTTAAGTGAGTTATTGCGTATAAAAACCAAAGAGTTTATAATTAATGAACATAAAAAGAATTTAAAAATTGACAATTTACATTTTCTACCTAATAATATTCTTACAGGACTTTTTTAAAGAGTTAAAAAAAAAGACTATTAATAATATTTAAACTATATATGTAAGAATTATACTATGTACATATTTTAAGTATATCAATGCATATGCATGAGGTTATAAGCTAGTATATATTAATAGGTAAAACTTAGAGAAAATTTAATTAGATTCTACAATTAAAGTCTAATTTTGCGCCATGTGTCATAAATTATTTATTTTTAGAGAGATTTTTATTTCTTAATTTTTGAGTCAAATACGAGACCACATTATAAATATTCATCCAAATGAGTTATTACGTACAAAAATCAAAGAGTTTAAAATTAATGAACATAAAAATTTTAAAAAAAAATTAAAAAAATGGGCAATTTACATTTTCTACCTAATAATATTCTTATAAGACTTTTTAAAGAGTAAAAATAAAATATATAAGAATGACTATCAATAATATTTAAATTATATATATAAGAATTATACTATGCAGCTTAATGTATATTTTTAAATATATCTATGTATATGTATGGGGTTATAAGCTAGTTAAGTATAATACAACTGATTTCAATTGTTTTCAATTTGTTAATTAATTTTTTTAGAATACTCTTTCAAAATCGGGCCACATATTTTCATAAAAAAGACATATATTTTTTAATTAAATTTTTTAAATGCACATTCCTTCCATTTTTTTTTTAAATTTAAAGGTTATATATACACACACATATATATATATTGGCATTTTTGAATATATGATGTCACCAAAAAAGTTTAATATAATCTAGACAAACTATGTATAAAATAAACTTTTTTTCTAAAATAAAAAAAAAAACTTTTTTCATACCTCAATTAGTTTTCTATTTTGTTAAGAGAAATGATATGTCTACAACATTTTTACAACAAATTCTAAGTGGCAGGTTATTACTGGTTGTTATTATTGGGGTAAAAAAGTAATCTTAGTGTTAGGTTTAAATTTGAACTACTAACAACTAACTAACTATGATTCGTTGTGAAAATGTTGTAAAAATATTGTGGACGTAGCACCTCTCTTTTGTCAATTATCTCTTTAAACTTTTGTATCTCCTCTGTGTAATTTATTGTCGGATCATTGGATGACTGTTAAAATCTAACATGTGCTATTTATTGAAATGTAATATGTTTTATTTAAGTGACAAAAGATTTTAAAATTGGTTAGATTGTATGCATCATATATTCAATATATTTAAATTGAAGTTGAATTAAGAATTCAAATTAGATCTTAATTATATTTCAATTTTTTGCTAAAAATCTTATAGCCCAATTGGTTAGCACTTCTTGGTATTTTTAATGAAGATATCTAAGATTCAAATATCTTCTTTCTCTTTGTAACTATCAAATTATACACACACAAAAAGTATGAATGTGTATAATATATATACACACACTAGCCTCATCACATGCGCTCTGCACATGTGATGGGGCTCTTTTATTTTTAGTTTAATGTAATTTTTCAATTTGAATTTATCTATTGTTAGTGAGATTACACATGAATTAATTTTTAAGAAACTAAAATTTAGGGTTTGAAAATGAGTAAACGGCTGGGTTTAGTGTGTGCTAGTTTATAGGAAAAAAAATGTATCAAACATGCTTGAAATATATTCAAATAGAGAGTGTGCTAATTTTTAGAAAAAAAAAAATTTATTTGGTATTTTTTTTTTAAATTTTGTTGAATTACAATTTTTATTTTTTAGAATAAGAATTATCTAATTAGATTAGGGGTATTTTCCACATTTTTTTAAGTCATAACTAATTTCTGAATCCTCTGAATATACAGAAAAGATATATATATATATATATATATATTTGTACGTATTAGTGTATGCATGTATATATTTAATCATGTTCTTTTTAAAAATCTTATCAATGGGTATGCAGTGGCTATAAGCTAGTTATTTTATAAAAAGCTGCATATCAAAGTAAAAATCATCAAAAAAATATAATTAGATGCAATAATTATCGTGTTGTATAAGTTGATTAAAAAAAAAAAAAAACTATCATAACGGAATCTAAATAATTGAAGATGGATCTTAATTATGTATAAAAACTAATTCAAAATGATAGGTATTACCATATTACCATATTAGTGTATTAGTGATTAAGCATAATGGGGAGCCAAACATAAGAACTCGGTTCAATTAATTTTCTTTTATATAAATAACTAAGAGGTTTTTTTTTGGTTGGAAACAAAATAACTAAAGAGTCTTTTTTTTTTTTTGGGAGAGTTAAGGTTGAGTACTTGAGTTCTTTTCATTCCTTTTGCTTTATTATTCATGGTTTTGGCTTGTACTTGAAGAGGTTCGGTCACAAGTCACAACGGTACCTGAATTTGAATTGATCATAAGAAAGTTAAAATAAAGTTCAATATAATGCTATTTGACCCCTTAATTATAATCAATTTACTTGAATTCTTTCATTAAATTTTAAAATATTAGTTTTTTTTTTTAATTTGTTGACTTTCCTTTCTATTTTCTAATGTCTAACAATTATTAGATGAATTAAATCATACGCAAGCAAATCCAATTGACTTTGACTATGTTACTCCTATTTTTCACAATTTATAATTAGAATCAAGCGAATTATCCTGCCAAGTTTTTATTTTTATTTTTTATTTTTTATTTTTTTTTATTGAGAAAGAATTATCCTGCAAGTTGATCTCATGTTTAAAAATGACATAAATATAACTATAATAATTTATCAATTTTTCTACTCCAAAATGTACCTTACAAATAAAATGATGGATAAACTTAGATAAAGCTGCTTAAGTACCATATATTATATTCCTCATTTAAATTTAGACACATAGTTGCATAGCCTGCATTGAATTTAATTATCTCTATAAACTATAATTAAACAAAACCTAAAGTACAATACCAAAAAAGTTATCTAGGTTTTATCCTAAAATAATTTTAATTTTCTTTATGAGTTTGACTTTTATCCAACACAATAAAGCACTAGACGTGATATGAACACGACACATATATATAAAATTGATCACATATCAATCTTAATATGTCTAATGCTTAAGTGCACTCGAAAAAATATTTGTTTTGTTTTTTTTTTTTTAAAGTCCAAAAATGATTTAGTTAATTAACTACAACTAAACCCAAAGTTTCCACATAGTCCAAGATAGTTACAACCTACAGCAACCTACGTGTGTGGTGGACCCCTTATTTGCCATGACCAATAGCCTTATCTATAAAAGTATCTTCTTCTTTTTTTAAATTTTTTTATTATTTAATGCCTAACGTCGTCAAGCCTCTCTCTCCGTCCAAAAACAAAAAGACCTACATTTTTTTTTTTTTTTAAACCAATAAAAATTAACACAACCGTTAAAAGTAAAATCTAAAATAACCGCTAAATATATAGTAAGTTAGTAACCAACAACAACCTCAAAAACATAAGTTAAAAACCCAAAAATAAAAAAAATGGTAAGATAAAAAAAAGGTTTTTGAGCTATACAAAAGGAAAATCATACAAAAACATTTTCTCTGTCTTTGTTCTTTTTTCTCTCACACAGAGGAAGAGACAGAGAGAGAGAGAGAGAGAGAGAGAGAGAGAGAGGGTGTTGAAGAAGAACTAGGAGGAAGAAGATCTTGTCAGATCGGACCACAAAGTGTAAGCAAATCTCTCTCACGTATATTTCAAATTCTGGGTATTGTTTGTGTTTCTTTGATCCCCATGTGTCTCTTTGTATTCTTTCACTCTCTTTTGCAATGTGGCTGTTTTTCTCGATCTCTTTTGTTTGGGTGCTCTCAGTTCAGCTATGAAGCTCTCTTTCTCTCTCACTCTCTCTCTTAAGCATATAATCTCTAATGGGTTTTCTTTTTTTCGTTTTTATTTTTTTCTCTTTGGCAACTTTTTTCCCCCCCTTATATAAGAAAATTATGATGGTTTGCTCAAGTTCCAATCTTTAGGTGAGAAATGAAGCCTTTTGCTTTATTTTATTTTATTTTTTGAGTCTTGGCGGCTATTTAAAGTTATGGTTTTGTTTTTGTTTTTTCTCTTGTTGGCTCAGAAATGGCAGATTTTTGTAATGCTTTGCATAGAAGATAGGTGGTGTTTTGCTTGAATTTGTCGGTTCATTAGGCTTCTTTAACATTTGGGTGCTCTATAAAATTTTTCATTCTTATTTTGAATTTTCTCTACAAATTGAACACCCTCTATCTTTTATGTTAATATGACATAAGTTTGTTCTCTATGTTATTTTGCTTTTTTTTTTTTTCGTTTTTTTTTTTTTTTGGGGGGGGGGTGGGTGGGGGTTGAGGATTTGGGCTGAGTAAATTAGGATATATGCTTCTTTGTGAAATTACTTTTTTTTTTCTTTCACTCCCTATCAATAAACATGATTATGATTGTAGAAAATATTTTTTATGTTCTTTTCTGATTTGTTTCTGTCTTCCTCTTTTGTTTTTAATATGGAAATTTCCTTGGGAGCTTCCACATGATTCTGTGTTTATTCTACTTACCAAAAAACAGAAGAGATTCTATGGTTCTTCTTGTGAATTATACTTCCTAGTACCCATGTTACCTTTTCCTTTTTCCATGTTGAAACAAAGTGAAAAGAATAGGATAAAGTTTTAAATTAAAAAAAAAAAGAAAAAAAATGAAGAAGAGAAACTAAGAATTCCATTAAAATTTAAGATTTACTCAACCTCATGTACGTTATGCATGCACAAAAGTTTCTATATTGAAGCTGTAATAAGGTTTTTCCCCTACCAGATCTGTGTGAGAATTTTGCTTTGCCTTAAGATGTAGATTCACATATTCTTTCTATCTCAAACTTGTCTCTTGAGGTGATCTTTCACTTGCTTCTAAATTTTGGGGTTGCCTGGTGTGATATGGAATGAACTGACAATATAGGAAGCATGTCACGTCCTTGTTAGAGTACTAAATTCCTTTGTTTTTTGACTCAGGAGTTTTCTATGTCAATAAAACTACGTTTGAAATATGAGCTTCATCTTCTTGTAATCATTTATGGTTGTTGATTTTACAATTTTAGTGCATATATATATATATATATATATTTTTTGATTAAAGAAAATGGGGGCCTTTATGGTTGTAAATCGAGTTGCTTATTTTGAGGTGGTCTTTTTTTAATGTCATAGGTTTCTTGATAATTTTCAATTTTTTTTTTCTACTTTTATTTTTAGTGTCATATGTTTGTATGAGTTCTTAGATGCTAATCATATGCTATTGTGCATGAGTTAGAGAGTCCTTCAATAACCTATCTAAAAAGCATGGGAGTTTTACGTGCTCTGCTGTGGAAAAGGAAAGATTCTTTGATGTTGTTATGGTGTTTTGTCAAATTTGGCATGTTGGGAAGTTGTTAATTTGTTAATTTGGAGATAAGGTTCTGTACAGCGTACAAGTATTGAAATTTGAAACTATAGATGGGCAGAACTGCTCTATTATTTTGTGTGGTTTTCTTTTCTCCCCTTCACATTGTGATGCCCAGCTATAACTTTTTTATGCAGTCTTATGGGGAGAGAGCTTACAGATCAGCACATGGAAAAGAAGCCAAATGGTGTTGTAGTGACTACAAATGGATTTTCTCATGATAAAGCTCATGTGTCTCCGAAAATATCTGAAGACAGCATTGAAGCAAGGGACTATGAGGTGAAGGAATGCACTGAAGAAAACTCAGTTTTTGACCAACATCATGAGAATCAAGAAGTGCTAGGTATTAAAACCACAAATCTTGATGCTAGTGTGCCTGAGGGAAAAAAAGAGAAAACTGGGGCTCAGAAGTCAAGTGTAGAAAAGAAGTCAAGGTCACCTGCATCAAGATCTGCTGCTAATGGGAATGTACGCACCCACACTGTTCCACAACCATTTTCTCTGGCAACTGAAAAGCGTGGTTCATGCACGCGTTCTGTTGTGGCTGAAAGTGCTGGTAATGGTGTGACCTCTTCACTGAAAGCCAACAATACAAACTCCCCCCAAGCTACAAAGAATTCACAGGTAATTGAAATCCTCAATAAGGTCATGTGATCTTATTACCCTGCTATTCCTTCTTTAACTTGTGATGGCAAATTCTGAGTCAACAAATGCAATGAGAATCAAATCCATTGATTTGGCCTAAACTCAAACCAATTTTATTCTTATTCAAAGCCAAACATAGATCCCAGCATGGAATATGCTATAACTAAAGTAGCCAGTGTCTATTTCCTATGTGAGTTAGATTTTTGTAGGAAAAAGGTTAAAGTGGTTTAGAAGGAACACTGGTACAATTTGTTACTTTTGGTTATAACTTTTGATCCCGTCTGTAGTATAGATACTCTTTAAGCATTTTATGTTTACAATGAAGACTGAAATTTGCATACCTTTTCATTTCAATTTGAATGGGTCAGGTTTTGAGGTTAGAAAAAAAGGCAGCAATCTTAGCTGCTTGTGTCATATGAAGTGCAGTTAGAGACTGGACAAGATCATGTATTTTGTTTGCTAACATGTGTATATTTTTGGAGTTATATATGGTTCTAATTTTTGAAAATTGCTATTTGTTTTCAGCCAAACTCACCTCTGTCACTAAGGAAGCCCTTTCTATCTGATATAAAGAAGTATCACGATGAAGAAGATAGTTGTTCTGTTGCTTCCTCGTATCCTTTGTTTGACTTTAAAAAGCTCATATTTGAGTGAATTATTTTCAATATTACATGGTGGATTGGTATATGCCCTTTTGGAATTGGATTATCCTTAGCTGTGCTTAGTACTGCTGCATCTGTGCGAACAGTTAAATCTAGGGTGACTGTTGGATCAGCTCCATCATTTAAAAGTGCTCAGCGTGCAGAGAAACGGAAGGAGGTACTTTCTTGATTGAACCAGTAATTGCGATGTATACTCAGCTGATCCGTTTTGTAGTCAATGCATTTGTATCAAATCCAGTATGTCATTTATCTTTGTTATCATTCCTTTATCTAGTTTTACATGAAGTTAGAGGAGAAACACCAAGCTCTGGAGGCAGAGAAAAGTGCATGCGAGGCAAGGACCAAGGTATGTCTCATTTTTTAGTAGCTTTGATGTACCATTTTGCGTGTGTACAGCTGCATGTTGGTCTCTTCTTGCGTTTATGTGCTTCTTGTTGCACATATGAAGATGTTTTCACACTTTCTTTAAACAATCTACTGTAATGTTTCTAGGAAGAGCAAGAAGCAGCTATCAAGCAACTCAGAAAGAACCTGGTAATCAAGGCAAAACCAGTACCTAGTTTTTACTATGAGGGCCCACCACCTAAGGCTGAACTCAAGAAGGTACTGTTTTTTAATTCTTCTTTCCCCAATTCTTTACTTGTCCCTTAAGTTCCAGATGTATATGGACTTGGGAAAAGGTTTCTGAATTTGTACAGAAATCATGGGGCCTGATAATTGAATCACAGTGAATTTAATTTGTATTCAAGGACTAGGATTTACCTATGCCATTAGAGGTGGCCCTAGTCCAAATTTTGAAGATCAACATTGATTCCTTAATCCTTTGAACTGATTTGCAACAATTTTGGTGTTTTAGGCACTTTCAGACCAACCCTGTCTATAAATTGTTAACCTTCTGCTGAACTTGCTTACCCGCAACAACAAAAATCTGCTGAAACTCCTTTAAATCTTGTGCCTTTTCACATTTGTGATACTTGTTATTTTACTGCTTCTGTGCTGTATTATTGTACATATTTTCTTGAAGCAAGCGAGAAATCTTATACTCTTTTCTTTATATGATACCAGTTGCCATTGACTCGGCCCAAATCACCAAAACTAATCAGTGTATTACGGAGAAAGAGCTGCAGTGAAGTAATCAACTCGTCTCAGGAGGAAAAGGAGGGTATATGCAGACGGGCTCAGCGTCATAGCCTTGGTGGTCAAAGAGAGGAGCCTGCTACTTTGAGCATTCCCAAAACTAAGGGTCAGATCAGTGATCGGAACACTAATGGCAATCACAAAGTCAAGGAGAGTCCAAAGCAGGAAGAGGAGACAACAGAAACAAATTTGCCTAAGATCAATGAGCAGATGAATGCAGACATTACTGTTCATTAATGAATTTGTGTCTTAACTTTTTTTTGTCTAACTTTCAAGTGGGATAAATTCTTCATTTTCCTTGGTTACCTTATGGTTGTTCTAAAAAGAAATTTCCTGTTTTCTTTCATCAGGAATGACTTGTTTTAAGTGACTTGTGTTAATGTGAATTGTATATGTTTTGTAAGCTATATTGGTACATATGTTATATATAAAAAGAGTCATCCATTATTATGTGGACCAAGTGGGGATTTAGTTTCAATTGCTTGCTTCTATACATTCTTCTACTTGTATTATATTACTCTTTTATCATCATTAAATGAGTTGTTGCCTAGTTGGTTTTTGTGATGACTACGGTATGGTCTATCTCAATTATTAAGCCGGAATATTTTCTTGTTCTAGCTGAATCTGCGTGGACCGTGCTTTTAAGGAGTAATCATCCAAAGGTCCTAAATATAAAACTAACAAAGAAACAGCCTTTTATTTCATGTTTAATTATGCATATAACTTCTGGGGTCCCCGCAATGAATATGCGATCTCATTTTGTTTCCTACTTCCATTATATTCATTTTTGTCTTAACCGAGTTCCTTATGGATCCTACTCCTACCTGATCTTCAGGAGGTAGGACTAACCCAGACATAGTCCCACAAGTCCACAAATATGAATCTGCCATGTTTAATGAGTCCCCTCCTCTTAACTCTCAAAAATGACTTCTCATTTAGCCTTTCAATTCAGAAAAAAGACTTTACATTTATATCAAAATATTAATTCATAACATGTATATTTTTTAAAATAGGTTAATAGTAAAGGGGGAATATTAGAACCACTGGATTCAGGCATCACAAAAGGATGTCATTACCATTAGGTTATCACTTAAATGGTTTATTCCATTTGATTTCATTTATTAATGTTCATGTACATTTGTGAAAAAATTTCTACATTTTGTAAAAAAGTATGTATATTCTATGGGAAAGCCTGTACATTTAGTAGGTATGTTTGTATATTCTGTGGGAAAGTATTTTTTCAGTAAGTCTATAGATTTTGTGGGAAAGTCTATACATTCTCAGCAACAAAAACCATTACCCTGGTGCACCCCAGTCTCAAAAATAGTGGTGGATCATCATGAGGACCGAGGGGGGCCTTCACCCCCCCCCCCCCCCCCCCCCCCCCACAACCCAAATTTTGAAAAAATTAAGGATTTTTTTTTTTTGGAATTATCCTATATAATTTGAAAATTTAAAAAAAACCTTATCATTTTGGCCCTCATACCCGATAATATATATATATATATATATATATATATATATAGATAGATATTAAAGAAAGTATAAAAATAAACATAACTTTTATTTAAATAGAATACAATCCATAAACATATATATATATATATATAATTACTATAATTAAACATTTAACATCTTTAAAATGAACACATAGGTATTTTAATAATTACCTTAGAAAATAAAAGGGAAAAAATTCTAATTTTCATCCCAACACATAACAGTAGAAAAATCGAAAGGTCAGAAGCTTTGTTGCTTCGCTGCATCACCAAGTCCCCCACACAGTTGTAGAACATTTTGCTCATAATGCTCTCACAGGTTACTCTCTCTCTCTCTACATTGGCGTATGCCTTCTTTTTTTTTTTTTTTTGTTCTTTCCTTTTCACATTGTTGTAGTTTTGTATTTACAATATAACAAGTAAAAGTTTTACGTGACTAGACTAGACAAGAAAGAGTGAAAGACAAGCTTGAAACTTCCGTAGGCTCCTCGCTCCTGTAAAGTACTCCTGTTTTACTTTATTTTTCATTTTCTTCGTGTTTGACTTCTTTGCTTTACTTTTCATTTAATTTTTTTTAAAAAAATAATTATAATATATTATTTGTTATTATAATAATCAATATATTATATATCGTATGACATTATAATTTATAAATGTACTTGATTAGTTTGATTTATATTAACATGTATTTAGTTGTTGTTTATAGTACATATTGAGTAATAAAGTATTATACATTACTATTTTAGATTTCATACACATAAAAATAAAATTTTTATATAGCCCTCCAAAAATAAATTCCCACTGCTCGAAAATTGCGAATCCCCTAAGCTGGGTATATCCTCGTGTCATTAGGCTCAGCAAGTAAGTCCAACAATTTGCTAGGCTCATTATTTCCAAAATACATACTGTTGGAATAAAACTATCCCAAGTATCTACCAGCCCATCAAGCCCAGCCCCAGTACGTTCAAAACCCACATGATCATTAAGCCAGGCTTCAGGCCCATGTGTTGTCGTACGTAGCTGTCTTCTTTTTAGGGGAATTAGCCAGGACAGGAGCCTAGGCTATTGACTATTGAGTCACTCACCGCTTTCTTGGTTTATACTATACAAGAGAAGATTGGAAGGAATGGTTGCTCATTGTTAGCATGCACCATGATTTCCCTATATTTTTTAATCATTGAAACAATATATTAATTCTCAGCAAAAAAAAGAAACAATAAATTATTTGTAATTTTTTTTATTGAGTCAGACATTGCGTTTGTAGTTGTTTCAACTAAAATTAGGGGTACTTGTGTGCCGATTGAGCTTGGATTTGAGTTCAACTCATCGCTTGACTAACCATGTTAAGTAACATTTTTTTGACACAGTTGATTGTCAGAATGGTCAAAGTCAACAACATCATATTTTCTAAGTGTGTGTTAGGCATGAATTATTTTTGTCAACTTATTTTACTATTCAGCTTATTTTTGCTATTATTTATGAGTTTTATTGTACTTTTTGGTATTATTTATAGGTCTCACTATACTATTTTAACTAACTTATACCTTTATTTATAGTACTTTCAGCAAAATAAACAGATCCTAAATGAACACTAAAATGTGTGACATTTTCATAACAAATTTCTCAAATAATGGAAATATACATACATATAAATATATATATATATATATTCTGAAAAAAACCAATACAATATTACCACACTAATCTTGATTTGATTCATGAATGAGTTGAAATAAGATTCTTTAAAATAATTGAGGTAACATTTTTCAAAAAATTTCTAAAATTTTATCTATTCACTTTGAAATAATTGAATTAAATTACTAATAATTTAAATAAAAATTTAAAAAGTGACAATTAACATTTTAAAATAATAATAATAATAATTTCCTTAGTTGAAAGATGATAGTTTTTGAACCTGAACTTAAAACTGAAAAATACTCATTGTGTTGCAACTAAATGATAAAATTAGGGTAAAATATTATTTTGGGTTTTTAAACTTTACTAAAAAATTATTTTTCTACCCTAAACTTTAAAAAATTCTTTTTTCGTCTTTGTAGAAATTTTTTTCAATAGTTTGGACACAAAAAATTGAGGATGAAAAAGAACTTCTTTCAATAGTTTAGGAATGAAATTTTTATTTTTTTAAAAAAAAGTTTTAGGACAAAAGGTGAAGCATTTTCAATTGTTTGGAGGATAGAAGACAAATTTTTTAAAAAAATTGGAGATCAAAATAGTATTTTACTCATAAAATGAAGTCTTAAATTCTTTAAATCTAGTGAAATATCTCAAGGAAAAAAAAAAAAAGAAAAAAAAGTGAAATAGTCAAATAGAGCCGTTCATCATGTGTGTATAGTCAGAGAGTAGAGAGTAGATAAACCCAGAGCTTTTTATCCTCACACTCCATTTCCTTCTCCCTCCAAAAAAAAAAAAACCATGCCCACCTCATCCTCCATTCACTCCTTTCCTTCTTCTCTCATTTCCAAACCCCTAAAACCCTTAAAACCCTCATTCCTCACCACCTTCTTCCCCAGAACCCTGACCCTAACCTGCACCACATCCCAGCCCAGTAAAAGACCCACCTCCAAAAACAGCAGGAAATCATCATATGGTACCTCCAGAAGGTCTAGTCTCAAGAAAACCTTCAACCAGGAGCAAGTTGTGTTCACTGCTCCCGTCTCCGACGACCCCGTCGTCGCGATTATCGGCGGAGGGATGGCCGGTCTGGTTTGTGCCTTGAATTTGGAGAAGAGAGGGGTCCGGTCCACGGTTTTCGACACGGTTGGTCAGTTGCTTCCTTTTTTAGCTGTTTTCGCCATCTGGGTCTTTTTTTTGTTTTTATGAATTTTGATGTGGGTTTTGAATGTTTAGAGAGGATGGTTGGTTGGATTGGTGAGTGTAGTTCAAAAAGTTTCAGTATTACTTACTGTTTCATTGTTGAGAATGTGTGCGGCGAAAATAGAAGAAAATGGAAAATGGAAATTTTCAGTTTATTGAAATGTTCAATTTGGTAAAACAAGAACAAATAGTGAATATAGTTGACCCTGCTAAGACTGGGTAGTTATGTTGAGGAAAGTTTGTATCTTATGGTAAGCAATCTATGTTTAGTCTACATTCATGAATTTATATGGGAATGAGGATGAGTGGTTCTGAATTTATTGATATGTGTAATGTGTTGTTGTTCTCATTTTCCTTTTAGTACATTGGAAGGCCATTGGGCCTAAGGGCTACACATTGAGAGGTAGCCCTCTCTCTGCCCGCTGAACACCATTCCTAATCCTTGGTATAGGCGTGACTCCATCCCTGGTCTCTTGTATAATGACAAGACACTTCATTGGCTGAACTACCAGTTCACTAAAGGTCAATACTTAATGTTGTGTTCTTGTCAACTTTTTCATAATTGGTAATTTTTTTTTGGGTAAATAATAAATTTTATTGATGAGAAAAAAAGAAAAAAAGTTGATTCATCAAGCATACAGAGGTTATACTAGATAAATGCACAATTAAGTTCTGAGGTTACAATGACCCATAAATTCTAGTACATCATAAGAAGGATATGCTCCTATTGCCACCATCCATTCCATCAATGTTCAGAAAACTACTTTTATCAAAAAAAGAAAACTGTAACTTCACTTCTAGGATCGTTTGCTCACAACCCTCAAAAACTCGAGCATTTCTCTCACGCCAGATACACCACATCAAAAAATGAGGGATAACCTTCCATATTGTGCTGTTTCTATGTCTTCCAAAGCGGCCTTGCCAGCAAAGCTAGTAAACCTACACATCCTTGGGCATCACCCACTGAACTCCAAGTAGCCCAAAAACCATTCTCATATTTCTCTAGCAAAAGAGCAATGCAAGAGCAAATGAGGCACCATTTCCCCGTCCGACTTACACATACAACACCAACCAACCAAAATAGTGTTTCTCTTACTCTAATTTTGTGCTTTTAAAATTTTTTAATTGGAAAACTCATGGTTTTTAATCCACTTCTTCACCTTCCACCCCATTCTTATTGGGGAGGAGGAGGTGCCATTTTCTGTGTTCTTACCAACTTTGCCAGCAAATCAAATCAAGAGTATATTCTTGGATATGTTTTGATACTCAATTTTCTTTCTTTAAAATTTTATTATTGCAATAATTTTTTTCATAATATTATTATCACATTTTGTGCTTCATAGATTCCTAGGAAGAGATAAAACAAGATGGATACCGGAGGTTATATTGTTTGGTGGGTATTAGGATGTCATTTGTGAAAAATGGAAGAATTATCTTTTTCTTCTATAAATTCTTCCTCCATTGTGTTTTCACTGAAAGGTTAAAAGAAACAAAGGGAAAGAAGGCTTTAAAATGTTTTAGTTTCTTATGCAACTCAACTATTTTCATTTGTTTACTCCTGTTCATGTTAGGAATTCTACTTATTGATTCAAACTTTCAAAATATGTTGATTGAATAGACTTCAACCTACAATAAGTCAGGAAAATATCATATCAGCCATTTTTTTCCAGGATACATATAAGTTTCTCTCAGTAGACTAACTTTCAAGTGCTTCATTTCAGTGATAACGACCATATTTTCAGAGTTTCTTACAATATTTTATTATTTTAGGGGATTCATGGTTTGGGAGGACGAATGGGAACCAGAATAATTGACCCTCAGCCATTGATATTTGACCATGCGGCTCAGTTCTTTACAGTGAGTGATTCTCAGTTTGCTGAGTTGGTGGATAGCTGGTTGGAGAAAGGTCTGGTTCAAGAGTGGCAGGGTATAATTGGGAAGCTTAACGTAGGTGGTCAGTTTGTTTCACTTCCTTCTTCGCCTCCAAGATATGTAGGAGTTAATGGCATGCGCCCCCTTGCTGACTCATTACTGTCTGAGGTGATTTTCCTCTATTCTTCCTTCTCGGTTATTTTATTTTATTTTTTATTTTATAATTTTGGTCTCATATTAGGTTTCTTTTATAAGAAAAGATTAGGTTGACATCGTTATGTTGATATTTGGAAAGTGGCCCCATTGTCTAATTTGGTGTATATGGAGAGAGTGTAATTCTAGAAGTTTTGAAAATGTTGAAAGGAACCTGCCAGATCTTAAGCTTTTCTTTTTTCAAACTTTTTTAGATTGATTGTCAGCTATGGGATTTTTTTTTTTCTTTTTTCTTTTTGTTCAATTTGTGATTTGATGGATCATTGTAATTTGCATGCTTGAATGCTTTGTCCCCGTTTATATACTTTTTATATACTTTGGGTGACTCCTTTTTTATATCAATAAAGTTTTTATCAAGAAGGTTTCTTTATAAAAAAGGGAAAAAAAGAAAAGAAAAAAGATTTCTAGTGAACAATTGAATAATCCTAAAGGGCTGCAATCCATTTTCAGAGAACATTCTAACTTGCAGGGGTGGGGGAAGGGGGCTAGGAGCTATTTTTATTTGGTTTGGCAAAACTCATCTATCAATTTACATTGTAATTAAAAAAATGTTTAGAGGTCCTTAGTTGTTCTAATATTGATTAGTATATGGGCATCAATATTATAATGGACGAAATTGGAAAAGCTACTTGCTCATAGATATTCAAATAATGCTTTGGATGCGTGTTAGGACTTGAACATGCAATTATGATTATGATAAGTATGTATCATTTTATAAGAAAACTTGTTTATATATATATATATATATATATATTTTTTTTTTAATTTAAAAGAAAACTTAGCATGACTTCATAAGAAATTGAATATGTCAAAATTTGTTGTGATTTTATATCCGTGTTTTCATTTTTAAAATATGCTATGGTTCTTTTTCCAGTACCAAAATTAAAAAAAAAAAAAAAAAAAAAAAAAAACGAAGAACTTCTCTCATATGCTTCTAGTTTTAGCCCTTTGCTTCTTCTGTTGTGCCCATGAGCTAATAAATTATTTTACACTTTGTGGCAGACTTCTTTGGTTAATGTGGTGAGACCTTGCTGGATAAGTAAACTTGATCCATTTAATGGGATGTGGTACTTGAGTGAAAACGGAAAACCTCAGGGACAGTTTGATGCGATTGTCATTGCACATAATGGTAACTTAGTGCCTCCCTTGTTAAATTTATTTTTACCTTTGCTGCAGTATCTTCACATTATATGAAGATTCTAATATTTTGTTATACTTGTTATTGCATCATAAGGCTTATCTAAAAAATACTGTATCTATGTGCACTGTTTCTGTTCCTAGAATTGAAACATATTAGAATTCTCAATTGTCTAATATATATGTAATAGAGTTGGCTTCTGCCATGGCAAAAAGAATATCTGATTATGCTTGTCTTTACCAGAAATGCTCCATGGTTTGAATGTCTGAACGCATTAAATGTTGGATACCATTTTCCATACTCTTTGTTACTATTGTCTAGCTCAAATGTTTCTTTCCAGAGAGCAGTCCAGGTAGAGAATGCTACACTAATGTAGGAGAATTTAAGTCCAAAGGAAAGAAGGCCCATTAGTCTATTTTTGTTTAGTCAGTTGCTACTAAAAGACTAGTACTTTCTATCTCTATGTTATGTTTTAGTTATTATTATGCTTTTAAGCATATTAAGAGGTCATGTGATGAACACATGACTTTTAATGAAATTGGATGATTATGATTTAATTGTTAGATAAAATATAAAGACTTGGGAATTAGGATTCTAGGGTTACTAACAGTTTTTTCAAATAGTCTCTCTTTGAGTCATTGTAGGCAGCCTTAGCTCATCTACTTTACGAAATTTGATATCTGAATTTTTTTGAGCTCTTTGAGCTTAGAAATTGATATTTGCTTATTACAAATTTAATCCTATTATCTTTTCTTTGTTATAATCTTGTTTTGTTGCTGAAATTTCTTCTTAAACCCTTAATCTACACTAGTCTGAGTTCTTCCTACTGCATCACATACCATTGAACTTAGATGTTCTCTGAAAAGTTATTATGATTTTTATATTATCCTAGCTAGGGCCTTATGGTTAGAGGAGAGAGACAAACACCAGGGTATGTTTGAGAGAAGCCTAATTGCTACTTTATTGCACTAATTCTCCAAAAGGCTGTGCTCTAGATGTGAAGGAATACAGGCATATTAGTTGTTGCATTTCCACAATTAGGTTTTTTATTCTAGTTAATGGCAGCTTGAGTGGAATTTTTTATAGTCCTCGAGGTTTGTGTTAAGGTGATCCATTGTCACAATTGTTATTGATGATAGAGATAGAGGCACTGAGTAAGTTATTGGTAAGAGCAGTGGCAAGACAGTATCTTGTGAAATTCAGGACAGCATCTTGCTGGTTTCACAGTGGGAAGTAGAACATTTGATCTTTTGATGGTTTCTCACCTCTTATTTTGGTACGATGCTTTGATTTTTTTTTTTTTTGTTTTTGTGGGAATGCCTGGAACAGCTTAGGTACTTGAAATGTGTGCTGTGCTTTGAAGTAGTTTCTGGATGAAAGATTAACCTGGTGAAATCTGAATTGATACCTGTTGGTATTGTACCCGACGTTGAAAAAATGAAAAATTTACTTAGATTCGACTATAAGGTTTCAAATTTCCCGTGAGATACGTGGGTTTGTCTGGGGTTCTAAGTTTAAATCAAGAGCAATATCAGATTGCGTTCTTGAGAAGGTGGAGGGGAGCTTAGTGGGAAGGAAGAAGGTTCACCTTTCAAAGGGAGGTAAACTGCATACCTGAAAAAAAAAAAGGGAAGTAAACTTATATTGATAAAGAGAATGTTGTTGAATTTACAATCATATATATATTTTTTCTCTTTATATCTTATTCCCATTAGCATTGCTAATAGTATTGAGGATTACAATGGGATGTTCTTAGGTGTGGTATAGGAGACAAGTTTATGTTCCATATTGTTAATTTGAAAAATTTGTGAACCAATTAAATATGGAATATTAGGCATAAGGAGTATGTTATTTTTTCTTTTTCTTTTTTGATTGGTAAATAAATTCAATAAAATGCAAAAGGAAAAAAATACAAAGGTGCCCTCGTATATGGGCAGAAGACCAGGCAGTTCAAGAAAATAAAAAGGACAAAAAGGAATAAGAAGGAAAAGACAAAAGACAAAATCAGCAAACTCATGAGAAGGCTTTGGCATAACAGTGTTTTATGGAGGAAAATAATGGATCAAAAATATGGAAGTGAGTGGAGTGGTTGCTGCTTGGGGGTAGAAGTGGAACATATGGTATAAACCTTTCAAAGCATATTAGAAGTGGTTGGGAAAATTTCTCCGGATCCGTTAGATTTGAGGTTGGTAATGACATTAATATTTTCTTTTGGCATGACTTGTGGTGCAGAGATGTGGTTCTAAAGGGGGCATTTCCAGATTTGTATAGAATTTCACAATCTAAAGTGGCTTATGTGGTGGACTGATGGCATTATTCATTGGTATATTCCTTTATTAGAGCTTAAAATGATTTGGAGTTAGAAGTTCTAACAAGTTTCCTTAATTTCATCTACTCTATAAAGATAAGAAGAGAAGAAGAAGACCAGATCTGCTGGATTCCAACAAGAAGCCGTATGTTTGTGGTATAGTCCTTTTATAGAGTGTTGCATGCTGGAAATGCTCAAACTTTTCCTTGGAAAAGCATTTGGAGGGTTAAGGTCCCCACCAAAGTGGCATTCTTCACATGGTCAGCTGCACTGCGAAAGATTCTCACAATGGATAAGTTACAAAGGAGAAATTTAATTGTAGACGAGTGGTGCTGCATGTGCAAAATAGTGGGGAGTCCATAGATCATTTGCTTCTCCATTGTGATATCGCTCAAGTATTTTGGTCATTGGTCTTGTGTTTATTTGGGATAGGGTTATGCCTAAGAGGGTAGTTGATTTGTTGGATAACTTGAAGGGGCGATTTGGAAGATATCGAAGTCCAGATATTTGGAATACAATTCATTTATGTATAATGTGGACTACTTGAAGGAATTGAACAATCTGCATTGGAGCTGAAATTGATATTTTTACTTGCTATGTAGATTTGGATGGCTGCTTTGAGTAGTCATTTTTCTAATTTTCCTGGGTTTCGTGATTTTTGTATTTTTTTGATGATTTTTTGGGTGTTGTATACTTCCTGCATACTTGGGCTTTGTCCCTTTTTTTAGTGCATAGTTAATAAAATTTCTTACTTACCTATAAAAAAAATGGAACATTCTAAAATAATGTCAGTGGAGTTTGATGTTATGTTTGATCAGTGACTTGAGTTTGTTTTAATATTACTTTGTGTCAACAACAGGAAAGTGTGCAAATCGCTTGCTTGCATCGTCAGGCTTGCCACTAATTGCAAGACAGATGAAGGTATACCCAGAACTTCTCAATTCAGTTTATTTGATGCAATCTGCTATATTCTCCACTTTATTTGCTTTTAGTGATGATTGGCTTATCTCAGATTGTTGCTCATTTAATGCTGTCTGTGTTGCTAGAGGCTGGAATTAAGTTCTATATGGGCCCTCCTTGCAGCATTTGAGGACCCTCTTCCTATCCCAGGTGGTGCAGCTTCATCTCCTTTTGAAGGAGCTTTTGTCAAAGGGGTTGATTCTGTCTCATGGATGGCAAACAATACCAAGAAACTTCTGCATTCCCAAAACAGTGGCCCTCACTGTTGGACCTTTCTTAGTACTGCAGCTTATGGAAAGCGGAACAAGGTTCCACAGGTCAGTACTAAGTTGAATATGTGTGGGCAAACACACACCCAATTGATGGTTTTGGATCATTAACAGAACTTATAGGGATAAAAGTCTTGAAGATTCTGGTTTTTGACTAAGCCTTTAGCAAACGTGACAATAGATAGGGAGTACTGGTAGAAAAGAGTTCATTTGGCCAACACCAACTTGTTTAAACACGGCAATCATGAGTTATGTGCATTTGAACATGTAGACTTTGTTAATTGGACAAGCTTTTATCCTGATGCAGGACAAAGGGTGGAAAATAGAAGTAAGAGAAAAGGAATAAAGAACAGGACAACCCCTATGCTTCACCACTTAAAAATTGCTTTTAGAATTTTCTTGAAATCTTAAGCTTCACCACCTAAGGGTGCTTGGAATCACCACCAAGCTTAAAGAAACATATCTATACAAAGATTTTTTATTCAAATTGCATTGCTTCAAACCATTCTTGGAGCCTTTTTTAATAGGTTATAAGGAGGACATCAAGCCACAATTACCATAAAATTATCAACAATATTAAATTCTAGAATTCCAAAGTGAAATCTAGAAAATCAGAAATTCAAACTTCGAAAATAAAATCTGAGACTCCACAGGGTACCTATGTGAGTGGTGATTGTAATTATCCCCTTTTAAAGTAAATTTTAGAGATTGATGCTTATGGAGACCCAATTTTTACGTATAACCCCAAAGTTCTATTGTCATTCAAATTCCCATAATATGTATAAAATGGCTTCATACTATTCATTTTATAATATATTGCTTCAAATC
Source organism: Quercus lobata (assembly GCF_001633185.2). Classification (NCBI taxonomy): domain Eukaryota; kingdom Viridiplantae; phylum Streptophyta; class Magnoliopsida; order Fagales; family Fagaceae; genus Quercus; species Quercus lobata. Next base: position 27,723,427 of record NC_044906.1, on the reverse strand, counting down.
ACTTGCAAGTCTTATAAATTCTGCCATGCATAATCAAACAGTAAATGCCTAAATGGTGTTTACCACATTTCTAAAATTTTAGAAGCAAGAAATTGTGTAAAATGATGGTAGTAAAAAATTTTCTATGCTTGTGTATCTAGTTGTATCATGTATGCAACTGTCCATATTTTTAGGTATATGCAGATTTTTTTTGGGTCACTTTATTGAACAATTTTTATTACCAGGAAAACATCCCAAATGCAACGGCAGAGAAGGTGAAGGTGGGCATGCTTGGGGGTGTTGAAGCTGCGCTTGGGTTACCAAAAGAATCACTTCAGAAACCATTCTATACCCGTGTTCAGTTATGGTAAGGAACCACTCTGCATTATCACTAGTGAGTACATTATATTTTTTCATTGGAATCATCACAATCAACTTGTTTTTCAGGAATAATTTGCCTTTGGGATTTATTCATTGGAAATGTTCATTTTGGTTCTTTATAATGATTGCTTGAAGAAAATTTTGTTTTCTTTTATTTAAAAACTAAAAATGGGATAAAGTTTTCTGTAATGACTGGGAGTTTGTCCTATCTTCTGGAGTATCACAGGGGTGCAGCTCTTCCAACTAATACACCTGGCATCCCCTGCATCTTTGATCCTCAGGGAAGAGCTGGTATATGTGGTGATTGGTTACTTGGTTCAAGTTTAGAATCGGCAGCCTTGAGTGGAATGGCTCTTGCCAATCATGTAAGCGACACTTTAGTTCTCTATTTGCTTTTATTTTATTTTACTAATTTTTTATGGGATTTGTTTTATATTGGTTATTGGTTTGTAGTTGCTTATAACTACAAACTCGAAAAAGTTGATCATGGTTTCAACCCATGTTCTTCTAATCCAGTAAACACTTTCTTTCTGTAGTTGAACTAAAAAGTCTATGGACTTAAAAGACTGTAAAAGTTGTGGTTTTGTTTTCGTTCAAGGTTTAAATAGTTTAAACTTTAAAGTAAAACACAATATCAACAAAATATTTAATATTCACACCAGAGTTGGTCTTTTCCACGCAGATGGCAGATTATTTCCAAAGTGGTGGAGCTCGTCCTGAAGAGTTTGCTGTTGGTTTAATGAATGAGTTTCAACCACTTGGAGGACATGATATTGGACAATTTCCAGGATTGGAGTCCCAAAAACAAACAAATGAGGCTCAGGCATATGAACTTGCCTCTTGAAGTTGTACTAGACCATGAAAATTATTATAGTTTTGGTAAGTTTGATTTCTCAAATGCAATTTCAGATTTAAGCTATTTTTTTCTTGTGCATAAAATCAGAGAAAACAAATAAAAAAATCATGTATTCTAAGGTTCTTAGATACATGGTAACACATTTCATGGACAGTTAAATTACTTACTTTGTTAGAATTATATACTTGATTAACTAGCAGTTTTGAGGCTCTTTGCTGTCACAACAGTTGTGAAGGATGATGCTGATCTTTTTGCTCTATAATTTTTATAGTGCTAGAGGAATATCTGTTGCTCAGCAGCTCATCACCCCAGGTGTATTGGTTTCTCAGCTCCTTGAAGGAAATTTTAGACATCTGGAGTTCAGGTGAAGAGATATTACGATATTAGTATCTCAGTTCTTCCAAATTCCAGCACAAGTATGTGAAGCTTAGACTGGCACAAGGGCACCGACTACTCTACCAATAATAGATTTTCAAGACTTAAGCATGGAATTGGAAGCTATTCAAGATCTTCAATAATGCATGAAATGGAATTATTGCGTGTACTTTGTTGGATAGTTTTGGTAGATGTGATGATAATGTATTTATTTTATTTTTGAGATTTCGATAGTTGCAACTTGCAATAGGGGAGAGGGAATTTGAACCTTGCACCTCTCTGTTACACCGTTTTAGATTTTGTATGATCAAATTTTAGAATTTTTATTCTCATCAATTTCGGCCTTTCAGTTCAATGAATGAGTTGTTTTAGTTGAATGCTGCCAATGTGATTATGACATACTGTTGTGGAAAAGTTTTAAAGGAAAAGTTTTAAATGGAGGTATGCAAATTCAAATTATCTTTTCAAAGGATGACTTAGGGTCTGTTTAGATACTATTTATTATTGAAAATTATAAATATTGTAGCAAAATAATTTTTAAATATGTGAATAGTGTCGTGGGATCCAGTTTTAAAGTTGTTTTTTTTTTTTAAAAGTAGTTTGAGGATCCTGTAAACAGTACACGGAACCCATTAACGACCATTCACATTCTCCGGGACTGCCCTTGGACAAAAGAGGTATGGCACAAATCTCCAGGTATCCTGCCCTTGTCTTTCTTCCAGTTGCCGCTTCAAGACTGGCTGAGACATAATACTACGATGGTTAGGCCCGCCTTACCCCACCACCCCCCTTGGCAGGTCTATTTTCCCTTCACCTGTTGGAAACTTTGGTTAGCAAGGAATGAAAGAATATTTACAAACAAATCCCGATCCCAACATAGCCTAATCTATTCCTCTGTTCAAGCGGCGATTGAATTTCATTTCCTTGCCGGTACCACTAAGCGACCCTTGGATTTGATTCCTCAGATTGTCAGTTGGCAAGCCCCCCCTACCCCTTTCTTAAACTTAACACTGATGGGAGTGCCCTAGATAACCCAGGATTGGCCGGAGCAGGGGGTGTTCTTCGAGATTGCCAAGGACAATGGATTGTAGGATTCTCAATGCATGTGGGCCTCGCAACAAACAATATGGCCGAGCTAGAGGCAGTTAGACAAGGGCTGGCAATGGCTGGGAGTATGGGAGTAAAGAGCCTACATCTGGAACTAGATTCCAAAGTGATCCTAAATTGGCTAACAAATTCAAATTTAAATTACGCCACTAATATTCTGCCCTTGATCTGTGATTGCAATAACCTTTTGGAGCAGGAATGGGAAGTGCACATGCAACACGTGTTTCGTAAGGCAAATAGCTGTGCAGATGCTTTAGCAAAGCGGAGGACCCATCTACAAACTAGGATGACTATGTATAGTAAATGTCCCACTTTTGTTTATGTATCATATATGAGGGACTTAACTGGCTTGGGGGAAACTCGGCTTTGTAACCCCAGCACAGTTATAAGTGCTGTATGAACCTAGTTTTTTAAATAAATCATCCCGCTTTTCACCCAAAAAAAAAAAAAAAAAAAAAGCACCGTTGGGAAACGCAAAATGCGCTTCCCAAATGGAGGCTTACTTGTTTTTAAATAGTTTTTTTAATTGGAAATAGCACAAATGTCGGGTTGGTTTTGAATCTATGATCTCTCCCTTCACATTGCCCTTAAGAGGTGTGCCATTTGAGCAGTAACTTATTGGCTTATTTAACAAGTTAGATGTCTTGCAAATGTAGACTGAAACCCATCATATGATTTAGTTCATATCTTACAGTTGCAGGAAACTGGAGACATATATATATCTTTTGTCACCTTCTTTTTTCACTCAGAACACGTTACTAAGGAACAGAAAACAAATTACATAGTACCATAAAATTAAACATTTTGCACATAGTAATGGCGAAATGTTTAATTAAACGATTGGTAAAACAGTAAAAGGGGTGGAGATTGGCTCAAACGTCAGTGACTGGTTCACTCCATTTTTTCGCGTACACTCAGCCAAGTGAGAAAACAGATCGTCTGAAACACACAGACCAAAGCACCCGCAGCAGCCGTAATGAGCAGAGCACAATGTGACAAATACAACCGCTCGTGCAGTTGGGACGGGGTCACCAAGTACAGAGAGGAAGAGTATCCAGGAATCATGGATAAAAGAGTAACAAGGTAAACTATACTCAACAGACCCGTACAAAACCTACTCTTGACCAGGAATCCAGTAAGAAGCAAGAGGGTCATAAGGAGAGATGCAATGAAAGTGAAAGAAGTGGATATCTTGAAGTAGAAGTATGCCAGTTCTTCCGAAGAATCCAACGTTCTATCTTCAACCTTCCTCTTGAAATCTTCAGCCATTCGTGGGAAAATGATTAATGTATAAACGGCGAGCACCATTATTGCACCGCGAGCCTTTTCCATGCAATCGTTTTGATTTTTCCAGTAAGACATCACTTTCTCCTGGTACCACATCTTTCTTGATGATGTTTCCATTTCAGAAATCGGGTTGAGGCGCCGAGTGTACGTGATGAACAAGCTACCTTTGCTTTTTTTGGGCTTTGATGAAGTGAAGTAAGAAACGAAGTCTGGGTCTGGATCTGGGTATGGGACCCCGACAGATTGCTCTGCATAAAACTACTCCTCCTTTTATACAAGATAAGTCCTAAATATTAGGAACTGCATATCCATTTATTCATCAAAAAAAAAAAAACTGCACATCCATTTTAGGAACGGCATATGCAAAAGACTAGCTACCTGTTAGACAATAAATCCTTGACTCAACAAATTAATTCCATAAATAAGTTTCCGGTGATTTTATTCTAGAGAGATGCTATGTCCATAATATTTTTACAATATTTTCATAACAAATCATAGGTGGTTAGCTGTTATAGGTTCAAATTTGAACTTAACACTAAGATTACTTTTTTGTCCCAATAATAACAACTAGTAACAACCTGCCACTTAGAATTTATTGTAAAAATGTTGTGAAAATATTGTGAACACATCATTTCTCTTTTATTCAAACTAGTCTCATCACCTTAACAAATTACTTCCATAAATAAGTTTGTGATGATTTTATTCAAACTAAACTCATCACATGCGCTTCACGTGTGCAATGAGATTTTTTTTTTTTTAGTGGTAGTAGAAAAAAAAATCTATGTTTTTTTATTTTATACATATAATTTTTATTTTGAGAATCTAATTTATAAATAAATAAATAAATAAATAAATTTGAAAATCAACAGGAGAGTGACCCATATTTTTAGGCAATGTTTTATATTCAAAATATACACTTGATGAAAATATACATGAGTTACAACTAAAAGATAATTACAACCTTTACAGCTAAGTACAAACTCAAATAAAAACCGTAATTTGAGTTTAGGAGAAGTTGTGGTTTAGAATCCTCTAGTAAACAAATTGTAAAAAGAAAAGATTTTAAAAGTTGTGAGTATTTTAAATTTTAAATTTTGAAGAGGTATGCTAAATTTTAGAAAAATGGATGAAAGAGGGATTTGATTTAAATTTTATTTTTATTTTTTATACTTAGATAAGTGAGATATGTTGGTGGATGATTGAATATTCTTTCAACTAAATTGAATAATCTCATTAAAATAAAAAATAAAAATTACATGAGATGATGGGATAAAGATAATAATTATAAAAAAGGGGATAAGGATAAGGGTTTTTTCCGATTAAAAAAAAAAAAAAAACCAACTTAACGTGAAGGATAGGGAGAAAAAAGAAGAAGGAAATGTTGCAAAAGATATTAACAATTTAAAATGTTGTGAAAATGTTATGAACATATTTTTTGTTTTTTTTTTAAAGGTCAACACCTTCCATTAATCATAATTCAAGGCTATTACATTTTTCAAATCACAAAAATACGTAGATATGTGATAAGATTTATGTGAGTTAAATAATTTTTTTGTATATAAATCTTATCATATCCCATTTCACTTATTTGAAATTGGGTATTGTACATTTTAAAGTATAAACATTTCTGTCAAAGTAACAACCTAAAATTTTTCATAAAATAATCCATGAAAAGACCCATCAACCCCAATTGAAAGCATAAGTTTCTCATGTAAAGCTTACCCATCTAAAAAGGGCCAAACACTACAAAAGAGAAAAAACTACAACTACAATATACGGATTGCATGAATGGATACAATCTTTTGTACAATATCTTGTGTTCCACTTTATAATCTACCAATCATAATGTTCTCTGTGTTTGATTTTTTTTTTTCCCATTTTAAACTTGACATATCTATCTTCTAGAGCAACACACTCTCTACCTAAATTAAAACATTAGCATTCCATGCCTCAAAATCTTTATAGCCGAACCTGCATCAAATTTTATATTTGTTGGCACTACCACCTCTATCTACATCGAATCTCCCTCACCACCATAATATTGGGGAAAAAGAACCACAATAGTGTTATTAAATAAAAGAATATATAATAAAACATTACTTACGTGGAAAAATAAATCAGATATAGGATTAGGCTAGTGAATTTATTGAAATAAATACATTCATTAAAACATACACACATGGTAAATTCCTTTGTGGACGCCCATCATAGGTAAGTCGATTCCTACAAATCATATATAGCCTTAGGTGAAGGATCTTTACACCACAAATTAATATGACTACAGTGAAGTAGTAATAACATAAAAAATTTTAAAATGTTTTCTCAAGACACAAACTTTGTGCCAAGTATCAATTCAACACAGTTTGGGTATATGCCTTCAGCCATTGAAGTCCCAAAATAATTGGTAATATAAATAATATAAATGAAAATTACATCAAATCACAATCAAAATTTAATATATACGAAAATATTTAATGTCTTAGACTTTAGTTTCAAAATAGATTATTGTCAGGTCTATAGATGAAGATGGTTTCAACACCATTTATTTCATTTTATTTTTGAAAAAGAAAAAGAAAAAGAAAAAACATTTTATAATTCCAAATCTAAAATTACGTTCAATTGGCAGTGGTACACTAATACTAACTACTAATAACAAAGTTCAACTTTCTATGTCTGATTTAATGCTCACCAATTAAAATAAAATATATGTAAATAAACAAAGAAGAAGAAAGAAAGATGGATGCTCACCTATTGAAGAAGAACTAATAGATGCCTACCGGTGATTAATCTAGTCAAATGTTTTAAGCATGAACAGTTTGATTTTTATAGCAATATCTATCCACTCAATCAAACAAAAAAAAAAAAAAAAGAGTAAATGTGGATTGAAAGACCCAAAAAAAAGAAAAAAGAAAAAAAAAAAAGGTCATCAATCCTTCAAGAGAAATTGGCATTAAATACAGGTATTTCAGCCTTTGATGTATCCATTCTTGAATAACTTTTTATTGCTACACTTAGTACTGGGCTTTCATTCCAATCAACAATATTTGCTCCATTTCTCGGGTTTTGTTTTGATTTGGTTCGATCAAAACAATCACAAAATATGTGGTAATAATAGAGGCCAGGTAATAACTTAAAATTTAAGCATATCTTCAAATTTCCTCAGTCAATAGCGCACGTAGTTAAGACTCTCAGTGGCCATCGAATGAGGAAAAGAAGGAATAAAGATTGTAGAATAGGGGAGTGATGAATAAAGAAGGAAAAGTTTTTGTGAAAGAACCCAAACTGAAGATGTTTCTGATAGGGGGGAAAAAACTGAAAGGCAAATGGCAAGTAATTTGAGAACGTGTATTAGGCAGTTGTGAATATAGGAGTAGATAGGTTAAAAAAAAAGGGAAAAAAAACTGTACGTAATTTTTTATTTTTTATTTTAAAGAAAAATTTGTTGGGAAATTTAGACCCCGGTTGATAGAATTAACAAGTTTTAGACCTAAGTTGTTAATTAGATTTATTATGAATAAACCTTGTTAAAACAAACTAACATCAATATCATGCACAGTGAAAAAGTAAATAAGACAAAATATGATGACCTAGGAAAACCAATGAAACAAACTAGTTTCACAGTAAAAAACCTGGGAGGAAACCTTCCTAAAATAGCAATTCACTACAGTAAAGAGAAGTTTTAGATCTAATAAAAAACCTTTGTCCCTAGACTCTACAATCCCCGTAAGTGAATTTATAGTAGAAACCTTCTACTGCTTCAGAACCTCTGAACTCTTCAATATATGAATGTCATCCTTTTGCACGAATCCCAGTACATGACTAATCAATGATGCACAACTCCTAGTATGTGACTAACTCCAGCAACTTGAAGATGTTGTTGGTTGCAAAGTTCTTCACTTCATCAACAATGAATATCAAGAAGCACTTGGTTACAAACCCTAAGGCGCAAAAGATACAGTAACTTCTTTCAGAGAGAATAAGGCACTTGGTCACTTTTTGCATGTGTTCTTCTTGTATTCTCTTATGTGACGGCCTCTAAAATAAGTCTTATATATGTCTAGGGTTGTGAGAAAAGAAACCCTACACATACATGTCAGCATGAGTTGAAAATCAGATCTGGAAATTTTGATTTCGTAGATCTCGATAGATTTTTTATCGAGCTTTTGTCGCGATTCTATCCAGCTTCTGTCCAGTTTTTGTCGAGCTTCTGTCGAGAATTCCATCCAACTTCTATCCAACTTTTGTCCAGTTTTAATGAACAACTTTTCTTCACTTGTTTCTTGGTCCAATCTTCATGGTTTTAATACTTGGCTTGAACAACATGTTTCTTGAAGTACTAAACCCATTCTAGATCTACCCAATTATAAGTAAAGTGCGTTTTGTCAAAAGATTTGCCAATTTACATAACATATGTCTCTAACAATCTCACATATGTCCTAACAATCTCCTCCTTTGACAATCCGTGACAAAACCACAACAAACAAATGAATTATGAGAGAAGTCTTAAATCACTAAACTCATAACACTTGTTGAATTACAAACAAATCTAACCCTAACACAAACTTTTGAAAAACTTTGTAAGAAAAGAGTTCATGGCATAATAGATTTTCACAACCTGTCTTTTTGAAACACTTTAAACAAAACTCATCAAGGCATCTTAATGTGAAACAGAAATAAAGATTGCATACATAAAAAAACATGTGTATAAAGATAGAAAAGAAACAACACATGGAGAGATAGGTGAAGAACAACATACATCATCATATATATATATATGTGTGTGTGTGTGTGTGTGTGTGAAAATAAATACAATGTATGCAAAAATGTTCACAAGATCGGTATATAAGAAGCTAAAAGGAGCTCCAAAAACAACAAGGAGGTAAACATTCCCCCTAACAAGATGAAACACAAATCCCCCTTACAAAGGCATGTATTTCTCCCCATAATATGTAGAATCTTAAAAAGAAACTACATTTTCTCCCCTTTTTTGTCGTAATTGACAAAGGGTACAAGAAGCTATAAAACTTCACCTGAGAAACATAAAGATGATCAAGGGGCACAAGGAATCCAAATAAATGCATGAATGTAATGAAACAACATGCTATGGATGACAAGATAATAGAAAGATGCAAAACATGTGAAAAAAAAAAAAACAATGCATGCAAGAGGGTCCTGACAGATCGAGAAGCTGTCGAGCTGCTATCGAGTAGAAGCCAACCTCGATAGATCGAGAATCTGTCGAAGATCTATCGGCTAGACAGAAAGTTTCTCGATGGATCAAAGAAGCTGTCGAGATTCTGTTGAGAAGAACTCTAGAAATCTCAATGGATCGAAATTGCGTTAACTTTTGTTGAGAAAAGAAGTTTAAAAGGCTCGATAAATAGAAAGCTGTCGAGGATCTGTCGAGAAGCTGTCTAGCTTGATAAAAAGCAATTTTTCAAAGAGAGGAAAAACATATAGAGATGAATGCAACAAATAAGCTACTCAACCATAGATCCAATCAACATTTTAAGCTTTCAAAAACATCTCTCAACAAGAAAAAGCAAAGCATTCATAGATCCAAAACACACACACGCATTAAAAAAAATCTAACCAATCTTATATTTCAAAAATAAGTTAAGACAGTTTAGTGAGCATACATTAACACATATATCCCTTGTGATGGCCAAATCACATTGTACCTGCACATGTATCAAAGTAGCAAAGAATTTGCGTGTTATGTGAAAGTATCGCAAGAGTGCATAAGTGTCTCATATTATGATAATTTGAGATATGAGAAAATCAATTTAACTCATATACAATCATAACTGCTTGATGGGGACTATCACTTTCGAGGTATATCCTATAACTCCCACATCTCCTAGAAACACGTTTGCAACCATATTTAAAAACATTTTGATTTTTTTTTTCTTTTAATTTTCTTTGCATATTTTTTTCTTTTGAGCATTTCATGCATGGCATATAAGAGAAACCCTTATCCAGTGCCATGAGTGTAAAGGTTTTTGTGTTGACTCTACGTCAATTGAAAATAGGTTTAAATGAGTGTTGAGGGCCATTTGTGGAAGCCCAGCAGACAGAAAAGCCCAATAATGAGGGCCACAAAGAATTGACAAGATAAATAGCAAAGAACCCATTAGGCCCAAGCGGTAGGAATAATGGATCACAGGCTCAACAAATGAATAAATGGGTCTTGAAAAGGCAAGCGGGCTCAAAGAAGCCAGGAAAGAAAGAAGTAGCATCCCATGGGCAGAGTATGAGGTAGAAAAGTGAGAAAGGGCCGCCGCAGGCCCAAGGCAATTGTAAACTAAGAGAGTAAGGAGTTTATGGCAGGTCCATGAACTCCAAAGATAAGGATAAGGTTATTGGGCCGGGGAAGTCCAATGAAGTTAGTAAAAAGCCCATGAGAGTGTGGAATTAGCAAACGGGCCGAGGAAGCCCAAGAAAAGCAATCAGACCACGGATGTCCAAAGGAAAAGCCCAAAGGGACATAGGAACCCATGAGTAAAAGCAAAACAGTGCCCACAATAGGCCACTAATAAAAGAGATAAACGGCTAGCCCAAAAGGAGGTCCAGCAGGATTAAGTTATTACGGCAGGAATAACAGTTCAACATGACAGACAGTAAAGAAAATCAAAAGTGGGCCAAGGAAATGTGAAGCCCATTATCATACAAGGCCCAGCTCCTGAATGGAGCGAAAAACCAAAGGAAAGCCCACATGAAAGGCCAGGAAAATGCAGATGGAGAGTCTCCAGGTCACGGCAGATGCATGAGCAGCAGGCAGACTCTTGGACAAATTTGAAAGGGAAGCACGCGCGAGGCCAAGGCACCACTAGCCTGTACCTAGCCAATATAGGACATGGTAGGGCCATGGGCCAAAGGTAAAAGGTAAAGGGGGTGTGGTTTGGTGGTGGGGAGGGGGGAAAATACCTATTTACAGCTCCTGCCCAAGCCTCTTTTGGGAGGTACGTCCTACTAGGATGATAGACCACCCAAAAGAGGCAAGTTTGAGAGGGAACCGTTGGTGCATGCTTTGAAAGTAGAGAGAGAAAGCATTTATACCGTGGCAGGAAAGAAGTGCTACGGCAGGGGGAGAACTGAAACCTGCCTCTGTCTGGTAAGAGTGAGTGGCACACACCTCTGGTGGTCGGCAAGTACGCCCAGACCAGACAGAGGTGGTTAAAGGGCAAAATGGTAAAACCATGGTCGCGGCAGGCACTATAAAAAAGCTCTTGCCATGCCCTGTAAAGAAGATCAAAAAACAGAGTATATTTTCTTGAGTAAAAAGGAGAAAACAGAGCAAGAAGAAAGGAAAAAGATAAGAAAAAAACTAAGAAAAACGAGAGTTATTTCAAAGAGGGCATGCACCCATAGATCGTTTTCTCCCTCTCCCCTTTCAGATCTTACCTTCTTCCAAAACGCAAACAAGGACTTTTTCTTTTGGGCAACAACCATTTAGGTCCAACTCCCTCAAAGCCATTAATCCCCACGGCAGGATCCTTTTCCTAATGGGGTTATTTGCATTGAGAAGAGACGTTCTCCCCTCTTTGGCTTTGCTGCGGCAGACTAAACTTAAAACTTAATTTATGCCCATTTAAATTAACCAGTATTATTTTCTTCGTTCTTCTCTATGATCGATATCATTATGACTGTAATCATGCTTTATTAAGTAGGAAATACATAGCTGTTTATTTAAATAAGTCAAAATACTCTGTTTTAGTTATTATTATATCTGCCTGCCGTAACTCGTCTGCAGCAGTTCCGCCTGCCGTAATTCGTCTGCAACAGTTCTGCTTGCCGTAAACTTGCTCTTGGCAGACAAGGCATAAGTTTGTGCACAAATCGGCCCAAGTTGAGTTACAATTGGACCGGCCCCAGCTCCCTTACTCAGAAACACTAGGGCCCATCACCACAGGAGGCAACCCAGCCCATTACCGCAGGAAGTAGCCCAACATACCATATCACACAGAAAAGGCCCCTACAATGAGATATAAAAGAGAGAGAGAGAGAGAGAGAGAAAGATCACCACCGACACCACATATTACTCTAGGAAAAAAAAAAAAAAAATGAAAAAAAGACCGTTTGGATTTGGGTAATCCATTGGTGAAGCAAAATAAAAAAGTTCCTTTAGGACTTTCACTACGCATCAGTTAGTGTATAAAATATTAACTGAAATGGAAAAAAATTGTTTTTAGAATGAAAACTAGTTGTTCTTGTTTACTATTTGTATGTTGTCAGAGCTTATCCAAGTAGATTTTAGCTAATTGTTTCTAATCCTCTGTTGTACTTAATAATTTCAATATTGAATGAAGTAATTTTCATTTCCCATTAAGATAATAATAATAATAATAATAATAATAATAATAATAATAAATATTTTTTTAAAAAAAACCTAACCTCACAGGCTCAAAATGCCGAATCTCATATCTTTTTATGTGGTTCTTTTTCATATCTTTTTGGATTTCAGTTGAAAAAAAAGTTAGCATGACAAATCTATTTCACAATTTATTTATCGCAACTATGATGAGACAAGGTGTGATTGGAAGGGAAAAAAAAAAAAAAAAATCTATGTGTAAGTAATAAACAATCATTCACAGTTTGTCGTATCAAAATTGAGACAAAAATTATGAAAAAGTTCGTGGTATAGCCTAAAAAGAGTAAGGTGTGTTGGATTGCAATATAATTATCGTCTTGTTTTGTGGTGTCAGTGGAGTGCAATAATTTAATAGAGCTACACTAGGAGAATGTATCTCATGTGCAGTGTGTTGTCGTATGCTTGTGAAGGACTTGTTGAGAACTCTTCTAAATAACTAACAAACTCTTGTCCATTTTCTTTTGGGTCTAATTTTGTGATCTTAAATTGGGTGCTTTGTTTCTTTTTGATGTAATACCAGCCTTTCACTGTTTTGATAAATATTGTGAAGAGAAGGAAATAATGTTTAATTGAAAGAGTTATATAATATTGAGCCGGATGCATTTGATTGGAAAAAAAGAAGATAGCTAAATTAGAAATGGGAAAAAAGAAAAAAAGAAAAAAAGAAGAAGAAGAAAGATAGCTAAATTAGAAAAGTAGGATTCTTTGGATAAATTTGACTAAAAATTTGAGGAGATTGATGTGAATACTCTTAAAGCGAAAGTTGAGAGACAATTTAATTAGATCCCAAATTAGATTTTAATTGTGGGCTAATGTTGTGCCATTTGTCCCCTAAAGTTTTTTAATATTTGTGTCAAGTGAGTTAATGAGTGCAAAATACTAAGAGTCCAATATTAATTGAATATAAAAATAAAAAATGAAAAACTAATCATATATATCTATTCAGCAAAAATCACCACAGTTTTTATTCTTATTAAAAATTATTTTTATTCTTATTAAAAATTAGAATAAAAATTATCATAAGTAGTATTAAACATAAGCAGAAATTTTAATATGCATCTAATTATGTTTATTTTTTATAATAATTCAGTCAATCATGTAAATTTTTATGATTACAAAAATATATTTATTTTTAAATATATTCATGTGTACGTATGAGTAACATGCTAGTAACAAATAAGTTGAAGTTACAAACTTGTCGCTTAGTATTTAAATAATGTGTACTCCTTTTCTAGGAGTTTCAATATGGTCCCAAATATCTTTTGGAACTGCGTGAGGTGTGTTTTTCAAATTGCTTTTCTAGTCAAGGGCTTGTAACTGAATTTGCAGCTCTCCATGAACAGTATTTGGGGGTTTAGGTGGAAAAATGGTTTGAACTATGGGGTTAGAATCATATAATAACCATCTCAAAAAAAAAAAAAAAAAATTGCTTTTCTTGATTTTTTATTTATTTAAAATTTTTAGACCAGATGCTTAACAAATTGTTTCGTACAAGAATCACCACGTTGAAAATCAATGAATTTATGCTAAAGGTCAATTGTGGTACTCTCCGGTCCAGACACCTCCCTTAAGCCTAGGGACCCGGACACCACCAATCAGCAATCACCAGGCTCAAGCCCTTTAGAAGTTAGGTCCATCAGTCCAATCTAAAATAGCCTAAACTTGCAGTCCACTCCCATTCCCAGCCTAACCCAAATGTCCATTAAACCCATATCTCTCGTTATAACCAGCAAGCCCATTCAAATATTCAAATCCAAAACTACTCAAGCATAATATATAATTATATATATATATATATATATATCTATTAACTATATAAAAAGCTCCAATGCCCCTACAGTACACATTTGGTTTATTGAGTCTATCTTTCTTTTTCTTTTTTTCTTTTTTCTTTTTTATTTTGTTTTGTGTTTTGTGTTTTGTGTTTTGTTTTTTCTTTTTTTCAAGTTGTGAACCGTTGCTATAGTGCCACTTTGGTTTGTTCAAGTGGCATTGTAGCTACAGTAGTTACAATAGCTACAATGTTTTTTTTTTCTTCAGTCTTCTGTTTGTATTTTTTTTCTTTTAAATATCTATAAGAATTTGCATATATATTATTACACTGACACAATAAATTTCACAATATTTTCACCATTATTGAGATGCCAATTTCTTATAAGTCAAAATAAAATAATAAAATATGAAACTGTGACCAACCACAACTGAAAAATAAATGTTTTGTGAAAATGTTGTGATACTTGTTAGGTGAATATGTAAAAGCTATAATACTTTTGGTTTGTTCAATCTATACTGTTCATCTCTTCTTCTTCTTCTTTTTTTTTTTTTTTTAAGTTATCGATTTGTGCTCTTTTCTATATATAAAAAGAACAAATAGACTCATGAATAGTGTTATGAACAGTATTTTTGGTTTAGTGACTTACCTTCCCCCCCCCCCCCCCCCTTTTTTCTTCAAGTTCATCAACTTAGTTTGAGCTTTTTTTTTATTTTTTTTTATTTTAAAGGATTTTTATATGTTTACTTTGTACTTGTAATGTAAGTTTACATTGTATACACACAAAAAGTAGCAAATATTATATACATTTAATAAGCTCATGAACAGTATTATGAACAGTATTTTTGGTTTAGTGAGTTGTCTCTTTCCCTTTTTTTTTTATTTCTTCAAGTTCACCAACTTGGTTTGAGTTTGTTTTTTTTCTTTTAAAGGATCTTTATATGTTTACTTTCTACTTGTAATATAAGCTTACATTATATACACACAAAAAGTAGTAAATATTATATACATTTGCAAAAAAAAAAAAAAAAATGTACAAATTTTGCAAATGTGTACAACATTTGCCAATTTTTATGTGTTTACAACATAAATTTATATTGTAAGTGCAATGTATATTTCTATATATAAAAAGAGTGAATGGGAAAAGTTACAATAATTTCGCTACAGTAATTTTGGTTTGTTCAACTTTCACTGTTTTGCTGGCCCTTTTTTTTTTTTTTTTGAATGCATAAAGTTGTAGTATATTTGCTATATTATCTTTGGTTTGTCCAATTCACGTTGTTTCACATTATAATAAAATATTAACATAAAAAATTGGCACAATATTTTCACAATTGTTGAGGTGTTAATTCATTATAGGTCAAAATAAAATAATAAAATATCATTTTAGAACTAATTACCATAGTTCTCAAAACCGGACCGGACCTGGAGATCGGACCGTGAAAACCGGGATGAAAACCGATTTTTTAAACATAAAGAACCAGGCATATGTGGCAATTCCATGAACCCTTAAAACCGAGGTTGGACCGCATGAACCAGTGGCAAGAACTGTGCGGTCCAACCCCTTAGCAATTTTTTTTTTTAATTTTTTTTTTTATAAAAACAACTTAACACAATTTTATTCTACTTAATTAAATTATCCATCTCTTACAAGAAATAAAAAAAAAATTATAATTAAAATCCTTCAAAGATATTCAACTTTACTTCAAAAATTAATCATAAATTTTAATGTTTTCATGGTTATTATTTTATTTTATTAAATTTCTTATTTAATTATTAAATATTTGCTTGAAAATCATTAAATTTCCCTCACATATATAGATATATTAGTCAATTTTGCTAGTTTTATAAATTTAATATCTATATTTAGGCTTTAATTAATTATGACATAATCACGGTTCGACCTCGGTTCAACCTCAAAAATCTTGAACCTTTCCCTTTTACGGTTCAATGAATGGTCCGGATCTGAAGATTTTGCCAATTACAACTAAAAATAAAAGTATTGTGAAAAAGAAGTGCTATATCCACAATAATTTTCACAACACTTTCATAACAAATCAAATATGGTAAATTGTTATTGATTCTAATTTAAACTTACCAATAAAACTACTTTTTTGCCCACCAATAACAACTTGTAGTAACCTACTACTTGTAATTTATTTTGAAAATGTCATGGACATAACATTTTTTTGTGTAATGTTAAGACATCTTAATGTCGTCACAATATTTTCAAAACTGCTAAGCTGTCAATTCTTTACAAGTTAAAATAAATTATAACAAAATTATAAAGGTATTATGAAAATGTTGCGTCATTCTGCTGTGTTTTTAGAAATTTTTTTATTGGTTTAGTCAACTTTATTGAGTCAAAATTCACTATTTTACATTCAATTTTCTTGGATTGACTTTTTGTATATTTTTTTCTTTACACACTATTTTAAATAAAAACACATAGTTTTACACACAAAAACAAAAACAAAAACTTAGGAAAAAAGCATTTTTCATTTTTTATGTTTGTGGTAGTTTACAATTCTTCCTTAAAGTTTAAAATTAAGCAATTTTTCCCTTAATATTTTGGAAAAGAACTAATATATCATATTGTTATTCTCTCAGTTAAACCCTAATGAAAACTTATGACTCTTAAAATATTTTATTGTGTAATGTCTAAATTACTCCCGCTAAATTTTAACATTCTATTTTATTTTATTTTATTTTATTTTATTTTATTTTATTTTATTTTATTTATTTTTATTTTTTTTATTTTTTTTTTTTTACGTATTTTGAGTTTTAAATGATAGAAATTCTTAGTAAGTTAGAATGGTGATATTAGGTGTTTTATTTGTTATCTAAAGAACGTCGATTTTCTAGGTTTAAATTTTCAAAACTTATAATTTATCTAATGAAAAATTCGATGACACATGTCTTTTGTTATCTTTTTTTAATTTTTAATTTTTTTTAAATTTTTTAGCAAAACTCAGTTGTTTGTTGTTAGAAGATGATGATATTTGTTATCATTCTTAAAAGTTTTTAGAAAGTAGATGTATTGTCTTTAGCAAGTAGGTACTAAAAAACTATTATAGTTAAATAAATATTTATATGTTAAATAGCTACCCTAACTTTGTGGTTGATCAAAATTCTTATGCAAATGAGATTAACTTTTTATGATATAATTATCAAAATTCTTAAAATTAATGTCTCTTTTGATTAATATAAATCTCTATATACTTTAAAAATCAAATGATTCATATCTTTGTTTTGTGATACAAATAAAATCTAAAATTGACCTTAATTACTATTTTTTTCCATGACAAGCATGTGCCTTGCATGTGTCTTGCATGTGCTGCCCTAACTAGTATATATATAAAGCACCAATGCGCAAACAGTGTTTTTGTACAGTGCATTTGGTTTGTTCAACCTGCACTGTGCATTGGCCTTTTTTTTTTTTTTTTTTGCTAGTTTTGTTTGTGCTTTTTGTTTTTTGTCTTTTCTTTTAAATATTTATTATTTATATGTACATATTCAATTACACCGACTTAACAAATTCTTACAATATTTTAACAATTATTTGACAATCTGCACTGTTCATAGGCCTTTTTTTTTTTTTTTTTTCTTTTTTCTTTTTTTCACTGTATGCCAGTTTTGCTTGTGCTCTTTTTGTCTTTTCTTTTAAATATTTATATGTGCATACACAGTTACACTGACACAACACATTTTTACAATATTTTCACAATTATTGAGGTGTCAATTTTTTAAAGGTCAAAATAAATAATAAAATAAGAGATTGAGAATTACTACTGTAAGGACTGAAATTGTGTTGATCCCAAAACCGGATTGGGCTCAAACTCTAATGGCCTAAACAATAAATTTGTAGAGCGTTGATAGAAGAACTAAATTTATCCCAGAAGAAAAATGATTAAACTTAACGATTCAAGATGGTTTGACACAAATAAGATTATCAAATGTTGTCCTCGGAACAAAATAAGTTCTTTGTTTTATATGGTTTTCTTCAAGACAGAAATTGTATCAGGGTTCCCATGCCGCTTTCAGTGCATTCTTCCAGGTTATATACTGCAATCTTCGTGTCATCTTTACCACACACTTGTATGCTAGATTAGGGGGATTCCTTCCTGTCCCATCCAACACTTCCTGAAACCATCAACCAGTAGCTGTAAGGTTGCTTGATCACTGTTCAGGCATCACTTCCTCATTAATACGGCCAGAGAGTTGGTTGAGAGGCAATTAATGCAGAGGTCGCAGCCTTTGAAGATATTTGTCTACCTTTTTATCCTTATCCTTGGTCCAATGTCCTACTCTCAGCTGTGACGTAGCCCCGAAGTAAGTTCGTGATGATAAGGTACTCAGATTCATCTCGGACACATGTTACTGAGGATACTTTTGTCCTCGGACACTTATTGGACCCATCTTACATTGCCTCTACTCCTCTCTTAACTTTATTCTACTCATAGCCTTATTTGGGCCTCCTCGGATGGTCCAACATCCTCGGATAGGGCCATAGGCCTAGTTAATACCACTTTTAACAATGCTTCCTGAGTAACTGGCCCCCACAACTACTATCTAGAACTCAAAATACTTGAAGAAAATTTTGGAGATATTAAAATTAAGTGGGAGTATTTTAGACATTACACAATAAATATTTTACGAATCATAAGCTTTTATTAAGATTTAACTGGGAGAATAACAATATGACATATTTGCTATTTTCCAAAATATCAATGGAAAAATTACTTGATTTTAAAATTTAAGGAGTAATGCTATGTTCACAACATTTTCACAATAATTTCACACCAAATTTTATGCGACAAGGTATTTTTGATGGATAAAAAAGTGATATCAGTAGTGGACTCAGTTTAAAACCAATAACAATTTGTCATTTAGAATTTGTTCTAAAAATGTTATGGATGTAGCATTTCTCTCAAATAAAATAAAAAAATATCTATTCGGATCATAAAAATGAAGGTATTGTGAAAATGTTGTGATATTTTGTTGTATTCTTAGACTTCTTTTTTAATATAGTTAAATTGGGTGAGCCAAAATTCACGGTTTCACACACAATTTTCTTGTGTTGTTGTTTTTTTTTTTTTTTTAATGCATAATTTTAAAACCAGTAATAATTTTTCATCTAAGATTTGTTGTAAAAATGTTGTGGATGTAATAAATAAAATAATAATATCAAACTGAGACCTACCACAGCTAGAAATAAAAAAAATTGCGAAAATATTGTAACATTTTGTTATGTTCCTTGGATTCTTTTTTGTGTGGCATTTTGTTGTCTTCCTAGACTTCTTTTTTTTGTTTAGTCAAATTTGGTAAGCCAAAATTCATTGTTTTAGGCACATTTTTCTTCAAATAGCTTTTTATTTGTTTTTTGTGTTTTTTTTTAATGCACGGTCAAAAGTGGTTAGCCCAATTTAAAACCAGTAACAATTTACCACCTAGAATTTATTATGAAAATGTTGTAGATGTAGTATTACCCTAAAATAAAATAATAAAATATCAGACCAGAACCCACCATAGCTAGAAATAAAGGTATTGTAAAAATATCGTGACATTTTGTTGTGTTCCTAGACTTTGTTTTTGGTTTAGTCAATTTTTTGAACCAAAATTCATTGTTTTATGCTTAATTTTTTTTAACACATTGTTTCAAGTTAAAAAAAAAAAAAAAAAAAAAAAAAAAAAAAAAAAAAAAAAAAAAAAAACACACACACACACACACACACAAATTGACCAAGTAACACTTTTCTCCTTTATGTTTGGGGTAGTTTCATTCCCCCCTAAATTAAAGTTGAATAATTTCTTCCTTTATATTTTGTAAATGAGCATATACTCCTAATGTTACTCTCTTAGTTAAACCCTAACGAAATCTTATAATTTCTAAAATATTCAATTATGCAATGTCTAAAATACTCCTACTATATTTTAATGTCCCAAAAAATTTATTCTTGTATTTTGAATATTATGTGGTAAATTGGTAGTCATGTTTGGAAAGTTAGAATGATGATATATGGTGTTCTATATTTGTTACCTAGAGAACAATAATTTATTAGGTTTTGTCGGACCGTGTGCCTTACCGATCCATCCAACGACCAATTGGTGAAGGATGAAGGGGCACAAATCTTTTATAGCATTCGATCGTAGACCAAGCCCATTGGTATTGGAGCAAATTGTGAAATCCCTCACAACCCCTCCCTCACAATGCGGCTCCAACAACTCGAACCTATGACCGGGCTCTAATACCACTTGTCAGACCGTGTACCTTACCGATCCATCCAACGACCAATTGGTGAAGGTTGAGGGGGCACAAATCTTTTATAGCATTCGATCGTAGACCAAGCCCATTGGTATTGGAGCAAATTGTGAAATCCCTCACAACCCCTCCCTCACAATGCGGCTCCAACAACTCGAACCTATGACCGGGCTCTGATACCACTTGTCGGATCGTGTGCCTTACCGATCCATCTAACGACCAATTTTTGAAGGATGACGGGGCATAAATCTTTTATAGCATTTGATCGCAGACCAAGTCCATTGGTATTTGAGCGAATTTTGAAATCTCTCACAGGTTTAAATCTTCTAGACTTATAATTTTATCTAATAGAAACTTTGATGACAGGTGTCTTTTGTTATTTTGTTCTTTTTTTAATTTCTTTTCCTACTTAAAAGGGTGTTCATTAAAAATAAGTAAACTAAATATCGTAGTTAGACTCATAAAATAAGATGACAAAGAATGAAGTATGAATAACAAAATCTTCATTGTAGATGGTTGCAAGTATTTAATTTGATGAAGATCTTCAAAAAAATTGTAGTATATATCATCATTCATTGCGAAAATTTAAATATTGTGGAAAGATGATGACATTCATTATCATTCTTCATAGCATTTTTCGGTGAGTAGATATTACATTTAGTAAAGATGTTGTTCTAAGAAATTGTCATAGTAAATACTAAATAGATATTCAAATAGCTATTTTAAATTTAAGTATATGATTTCATACTTCTTCAACAAAAAAAAAAAAAAATATATATATATATATATATTAATTTTCTCACCAAAGGGGCAGCACGTGCCTTGCATGTACAACCCACACTAGTAACTATATAAAAAGAGCCAATAGCTCATGAATAGTGTTTTTGGTTTATTCAATCGTTGAGGCTTTTTTTTTTCTCCATCTATTTCTATTCTATTAACTATATAAAAAGAGCCAATAGCTCATGAATAGTGTTTTTGGTTTATTCAATCGTTGAGCTTTTTTTTTTTTATTTATTTATTTTTTTTTATAATCTTTATATGTTTACTTTGTAAACTTATGTTGTAGACATACAAAAAGTGGCAAATATTATACATATTTACAAAAAAAAGTAAATCTATATATAGAAAGCATGAATGGAAAAAGCTATAATAGTTTCACTATAGTAGTTTTGGTTTGTCCAATTTTCACTATTTTGCTGACAGGATTTTTTTTTTTTTTTTTTGTGTGAATGTGTATGGTCGCAATATATTTGTTATAGTATTTTTGGTTTGTCCAATTCGCACTGTTTCACATTGTAATAAAATATTAACATAACAAATTGGCACAATATTTTCACAGTTGTTAGGGTGTTAATTCTTTATTGGTTAAAATAAAATTAAAAAATATCATACTGAAACCAACCGTAACTAAAAATAAAGGTATTGTAAAAAAAGAAGTGCTACATTCATATTATTTTACACAATACTTTCATAAAAAATCATAAACGGTAAATTGTTATTGGTTCTAATTTAGATTTACCAATGAAACTACTTTTTTTCCCACCAATAATAATCTACTAATGATTTGTTGTGAAAATGTCGTGAACATAACATTTTTTTATGAAAATGTTATGACATCTTATTGTCGTCACAATATTTTCAAAGCCGCTTAGCTGTCAATTCTTTACAAGTCAAAATAAAATATAACAAAATTATAAAGGTATTATGAAAATGTTGTGCCATTTTGTTGTGTTTTTAGAATTTTTTTGTTGGTCTAGTCAGCTTTGTTGAGCCAAAATTCACCATTTCACATACAATTTTCTTCAGTTGACTTTTGTTATTTTTTTATTTCTTTGTGCACCATTTTAAGTAAAAACACATAGTTTTATACACAAAAACTTAGGATAAAAACACTTTTCATCCTTATGTTTGGGGTAATTTACAATTCCTCCTTAAACTTTAAAATCAGGCAATCTTTCCCTTAATATTTTGGAAAAGAGCAAATATGTTATATTGTTGTTCTCTCAGTTAAATCATAATGAAAACTTATGATTCTTAAAATATTTTATTGTGTAATGTCTAAAATACTTTCACTAAATTTTGACATTCCAACAAATTTTTTCACGTATTTTGAGTTTTAGACGGTAGTAATTCTTGGAAAATTGAAATGATGATATAAAGTGTTTTATTTGTTATCTAAAGAACATTAATTTTCGAGGTTTAAATTTTTTAAACTTATAATTTATCTAATGGAAAATTTGATGATACATACAATTTTTTTTTTATCTTTTTTTATTTTTTTAATTTTCTTAGCAAAACTTAGTTGTTTATTATTGGAATAAGATGATATTTGTTATCATTCTTAGAAGTTTTTAGTGAGTGAATATATTACCTTTAGCAAATAGGAACTAAAAAACTATTATAGTAAAATAGATATTTATATGTTAAATAGCTACCCTAACTTTGCGGTTGATCAAAATTTTTATACGAATGAGATTAACTTTTTATGATCTAATTATCAAAATTCTTAAAATTAATGTCTCTTTTGATTAATGTAAATCTCTATGTATTTTAAAAGTCAAATAATTTATATATATATTTTTTGTGATACAAATAAAATTTAGAATTGACCTTAATCATTATTCTTTTTTCACTGTGCACGTGCTGCTCAACTAGTACATAACTACATATATAAAGGCCCAACCGAAAATTCAAAAAATAAAAATAAAAGTAAAAAACCAATACATATCAAGCCCTGAATGTCTCTCTCAAAAACACAAAACTTTCTCTCCCTTGGTAGGAGCGTTTTCTCTCTCCAGATAGAGTCAGTTTCTCCCTTGGTTTCTCCGTAAGGGTCTTTCTTGGTCCACTCATCTACACCGATTTGGGTTGTGACCTGGGTATCGCAAGTCTATGGAGCAAGAGGTTCTGTGTAATTTTCAAAAGCTACAGCTAACAAAAGAGGAGGCAGATGATATAATCATAACAAGTGTTACTAGAGCAGAGCTTCTTGAAGAATGTTCGTTGAGTCTCTTTGGGCGCCTCCTCACTGACCGGCAACAAAACCAGAGAGCTTTCAAGAATACTTTGAAGACTGCATGGAAAATGGGTTCGGATTTGAGGATTGTAGAGGTGGGGAACAATGTATTCCAGTTTAAATTTGGTTCAGTGTGTCAGTTGGAATGGGTTGAGAGAAGTGGCCCATGGAATTTTGATAATAACCTTCTTCTTCTGTGTCGATGGAGGAAGGGTTTAACGGCATCAAACATCTCATTTTCCCATGCTCCATTTTGGGTTCAAGTTTGGGGATTACCCTTTGAGTACATGTCTGAAGATGCTGGGAAAGACATAGGAGGCAGACTGGGTAGGGTCCTTGAAGTGGATAAAAGGTCATTACAAGCGGAGCAAGCGAAGTTTATGAGGATCCGGGTGGAGATACCCATTGACAAGCCTCTTAGAAGAGGAGGCAACATCACCAACTCGGAGGGGGAAAGATGCTCAATCATTTTCAGGTATGAACGTCTCCCTACCTTTTGTTATATGTGTGGTATTCTTGGACATGATGAGAAACATTGCCAAGTGAGTTCCATAGAGGGAGTGATAGAGAGGCAGTATGGAGATTGGTTAAGAGCTGGAGGAGTGATTAGAAACGGTAATGATAAAGGAAAAGGGGTGAATGAAGGAAGCTCGGAAGGGGTGGCGGTTGATCGGAATTACTCCCGCCCAGGAAGTTCGGTGGCAAATCCTGGTCCTTCAGCTTTGTCTAAGGATTGTGGGGCAGGTGGCCGGGATTGTAACAGTGGGCGTACAGAGGGGAAAGCTGTGAACTTAGCGGACCTGTCAAAAGATTTGAATCCGATCTTGAGTGTGGGTGCTGGTCTGACTGGATGGGACAAGGGTGATGGGGCAGTACGTGGGTTGCAGGTTGAGCAGAAGACTCAGTTAGAAGGTAATGGGACTTGTTGGAGTCTAGTTAGAGAGCAACTTAAACCGGGTGAAGAGGCCAGGTCAAATTATTTTAAAAAAGATGGGCCTTGTAATATTGAACCCGAAATGGCCAGCCCAGTAAAAGCCAATAAGGAGGCCTTTAAAGACCCTAGTGTAAATGGTTTGGGCCCTAATTTAGAAGCTGAAAAAGAACCCATTAGTAAAGGTAAATGGAAAAAAATTGCTAGAGAAAAGGGTAAGGCCCAAGAAGTAGAAATGAAGCTTAATGGTCCGGAAGTAGGAAATAAAAGAGTGGGATGTATTGAGGATTTACTAATAGCTGAATGTAGAAGTCAGAAAAAGGTCCGTGGAGGGGAAAGAAGCAACAATGACTCCAACTCTCTGAATGAAACGGCGGTGACTGCTAGGCAGCACCGCCGAGAAAAATGAGGGCCTTAGGATGGAACTGTCGAGGGCTTGGGAACCCTCAGTCAGTTCGTGTGTTGCGCAATATTGTGCAACAATGGGATCCCGATTTTGTGTTTCTTTCAGAAACAAAGCTGAGAGTGCGGAGTATGGAAAGGAAGAAAATGAGTATTGGTTTTACTAACGGTTTAGTGATTCCAAGCCATGGAAGAAGTGGAGGTCTGGCTTTGCTGTGGAGAAAGGAAATTAATGTTGATGTTCAAAGCTTCTCAGATAGACATATTGACGCCATTGTTACTGAGGACAGGGGGTTTAAATGGCGAATAACTGGTTTTTATGGAAACCCGGAGGTTCATAGAAGGAAGGAATCTTGGGAATTATTAAAAGTTCTTAGCAGAAAGTTTCAGCTCCCCTGGCTATGTTTCGGGGATTTTAATGAAATTGTGTCGACTTCGGAGAAAATGGGAGGAGCTCGAAGATCTCAGAGGCAGATGGATGATTTTAGGGAAGCTATTGACTGTTGTAGGTTTATGGATCTTGGATTTTGTGGTCCGGAGTTCACGTGGTGCAATATGCAAGAAGGCCGACACAGGATGTATCTTCGGCTGGATCGGGCTCTAGTTACACAGGATTGGGCTGACCACTATAAGGATGTGAGAGTTCATCATCTTGTGGAATCGGTGAGCGACCATTGTGCGCTTTTGATCACCGACTCCATTGTTTTGCAAAGCCCCCGGAAAAGAAGATTTCATTTTGAAGCAATGTGGACGAGAAGAGATGAGTGCAGGGATATCATCAGGACAGCGTGGAATGATAGTGTAAATCTTTATAGTCCGAATGGCATGGTGGCAGGGCTTAAGCAGTGTGCAGATGATTTATCAAGGTGGAACGGGAAGGTCTTTGGACGGGTTCCTAGACAGATTCAGAATAAGAGGAGAGTCCTTAATGAATTAGTGTTGAGAGATCATGATGGCAGCAATGGTTTTGAAATTAATAAGATTAGAAAAGAGATTAATGACTTACTGGACTGTGAGGAGATAATGTGGCAACAAAGGTCTAAGGTTCAATGGATGGGGCTGGGGGATCGTAATACTAGATACTTTCACACAAAGGCCTCGGAGAGGAAAAAGAAAAATACCATCTCTAAGATTTTGGATGAAAGGGGAATGTGGAGAGAATCTGCCTTGGAGATAGCAGAGGTGGCTGTGTCTTATTTTGAGAAGTTATATAGGACTTCCAATCCTGATAAGATTGCGGAAGTTGTTGAAGCTATTGATCCTAAAGTTTCAGCCGAAATGAACCAAAGTTTGATCAAGCAATTCACAAGAGAGGAGGTTGAGGCAGCCCTGAAGCAGATGCATCCGTCCAAATCTCCCGGCCCAGATGGTATGCCTGCTCTATTTTATCAAAATTATTGGGATATTGTGGGTAGTGATGTAGTGTGCATGGTTTTAAATGTTTTGAATTCCAATATGTCTATGACAGATTTAAATAAAACTTACATTACTCTTATCCCAAAAATTAACAATCCAGCTAAAATGACAGACTTTAGACCGATTAGTTTGTGTAATGTGATTTATAAACTTATTTCGTAAGTCCTAGCTAATCGTCTTAAATTAGTCCTCCCTCAAATAATATCTGAAAATCAGAGTGCCTTTCTTTCTGAAAGGCTTATAACGGATAATGTTCTTATAGCCTTTGAGCTCATGCATTATTTGGATCACAAAAAAGAGGGGAAGGATTGCTACATGGCAATCAAATTGGACATGAGCAAGGCTTTTGATAGGGTGGAATGGGGCTTCATTGAGCAGGTGATGGCTAAATTAGGCTTTCATGATAGCTGGACTTGTCTAATTATGCATTGTATAACTTCTGTGTCCTATTCTGTGCTTATTAACGGGGTAGCTTTTGGCAATATTATTCCCTCGAGGGGTCTTCGTCAAGGAGATCCCCTATCCCCTTACTTATTTTTACTATGTGCAGATGGCTTTTCCTCCCTTATTAGTAAAGCTGTTAGGAATCAGATGTTGAGTGGCTTGTCCATTTGTAGAGGTGGTCCTAAAATTTCACATCTCTTTTTTGCGGACGACAGCTTACTCTTTTGTAAGGCTAATAGCCATGAATGTCAGCAGTTAACTGAAATTCTCTGCTTGTATGAGGCTACCTCTGGGCAGAAAATTAATGCCGATAAGTCCTCTGTTTTCTTTAGTGCTAACACGGCGGGGGAAAAGAGAAATGAAATTTTGATGATTCTTGGGCCTATGCAAGATTCTCGGCATGGGAAGTATCTGGGCCTGCCATCTATTATTGGTAAATCTAAGAATGAAGTTTTTGCGGAAATTAAAGAAAGGGTGGGAAGGAAGTTAGCAGGGTGGATAGAGAATCTTTTGTCTATAGGGGGTAGAGAGACCTTAATTAAGGCGGTGGCCCAGGCAATCCCTACGTATGCTATGAGTTGTTTTCTATTACCAAAAGGTTTATGTGATGATATAGAGGGTATGATGAGGAGATTTTGGTGGGGGCAGCGTGGTCAAGAGTCAAAAATTGCTTGGGTGAGTTGGAAACGCTTGTGCAAATCAAAGCTTCAGGGTGGGATGGGCTTTAGAAACCTTCAAGCCTTCAACCTTGCCATGTTAGCAAAGCAAGGTTGGAGGCTTCTTACAAATCCGGACTCGTTGGTAGCTCGGGTTTTCAGAGCTAAATACTATGCCCATGGAGATGTTCTTAATGCTAGCCTAGGTTGCAAACCATCCTATGCTTGGAGGAGCATAATGCAAGGTCTTGAGGTTGTTAGAAAAGGTACACGTTGGAGGGTGGGTAATGGGAGATTGATTCACATATGGAATGATAAATGGCTGCCTACTCCCACAACATTCAAGGTGGTCTCTCCGCCCTGTGGTTTTGATGATTACCCCATGGTCTCGGCTCTTATTGATCATGACCTTAGAAGATGGAGGGCTGATATTGTGAAGTCCATTTTCCTGCCCTTTGAAGCTGATACGATTCTTAATATCCCAATCAGTTACAATCTTCCGGAGGACAATCTCATTTGGGTTGGAAATAGGAAGGGTGTTTTTTCAGTCAAGAGCGCCTACTATGTTGCTCTTAATTTGATGGATTGTTCAAATGAGGGAGAAAGCTCCTTTGGGGATCCTTTGGAGCGGCTGTGGAAGAAGATTTGGCATCTCAACATTCCATCAAAGATAAAAATTTTTGCATGGAGAGCTTGTCTAGACGCCCTTCCTACTATGGTGAATTTGAAGAAAAGAGGTATTGGAGAGAATGGGTTTTGCCCTTGTTGTGGAAGTGAGTTAGAAGCAATTTCTCACTCTATTATCCGCTGTGAAGTAGCAAAGAGGGTGTGGGACTGTTGGGATGTCTGTTTAGTTGAGGATGGACAGGAGTTATATGATGTGCCGGACATTGCTTTTCAAATCATTGATAAGAAATCAGTCCGTGATCTAGAAATGTTCTTTACTGTTGCTTGGTCTATTTGGTTTAATAGAAACTTAGTTGTTTTTGAGTCAACATGTAGACTGCCAAGCCATATTTGGAGATTTGCTAGTAACTATCTTCATGAATACAGGGCAGCAAGGATGGCAGTGAACAAAAGACAGGGTGCTGAAAATGGTGGGTGGTCTCCTCCACCGCCTGGAGTGTTCAAGGTGAATGTTGATGGGGCGACTTCAATGGATGGGAGAAACTCTAGTGCTGGCGCTGTCATCCGGGACTCTTGTGGTACGGTCATTGCTGCCTGCTGCAAATATTTCCAAGGCCATTTTTCAGTTGCTGAAACAGAAGCTCTTGCCGTGGAGTGTGGAGTCTTACTAGCCCGTGATATGAAAATACCTCAAGTTATCATTGAATCCGATGCAGCATCCATTGTTAGTGATATTAATAACAAGGTTGTGGATGGTCATCTTGGCCATTTGTTCCAAGGAATTTTTGCTTTGCTGAGTTCTTTCTCAAGCTGCAGAATCAAACATGTGAAAAGGGAGTACAACAGAGTGGCCCATGAGTTAGCCCATATAGCTAGAGATAGTGAATCTAATCACATGTGGGTGGGAGTTCCTCCTCCTACGCTGGTAGAGATGATTCAGGCTGACTGCACAGGGTAGTTTAATGCTTGTATTTCTTTTCTCTGTTGTAAGTCACTTTCTTTTTGTTTGGTGGAATACAGATTCAAAGGTTTGCATCAAAAAAAAAAAGAATGTCTCTCTCAAGTACACTAATCCAATCCGAAAACATGCTAGGCCCATCAAAATCTTAGCCCATTTAAATCTCAAAATCCAAAGCACCACACTCAAACCAAACTCACTCAGCCCAACCCAAATATAAGCATGTTAAATTTATTTCAAATGGGGCTTTGGTATGAGCTTAAAATGTGGGGCTGGTCTGATTGTGTTTGGGTTTAAATGTGGTGTTGGATCTCATGGTTGGGCCCAAGAGAAGGTGTTGTGACTTGTGGGGCTAAAGTTTTGATTTGGATTGTGGAGCCCAGGACCTTTGATCTATTACTAATCGAAACATATATCCAGATAATTTCATGTGTTCCCAGTTGCAACCGGATGTGGATCCAAAGTCATGGAGGTTAAACTGGTTCCTGTTGTTATAGTTATCAATTTATCATCACATAAACATGTTAGTTATATATGGGCCACACTTGAAAATTCAAAACGTAAGGTAATATTATAAATTTTAGATTTTACATCCTTCATTTTTTAACCATGAGAACCAGTTTAGTTCATTTTTAACTAACCTAGCAACCAAGAGATGACCCAACCAATAAGGCCGGGTCGTTGCCTCGTTGGCCGAGGGGAATACTTGTATTAGCAAAGATCATTGGTCTAATGAAAATTGTTAAAAGTTGCTCGGAATTAAGTGGAAGCTCCAAAGTAGTAATTTTTTTTTTACTCTAAGTTGATTATAGTAAAAAATATGTGCGAGTTTGGGAATTGTTCATTTTTGGTGACTTATATGTGTATATTGCTTATCAAAAGATAAGATTTTTGGTCACTTTTATGTTAAATGTATTACAAAAAGTAAAAATTCAGATTATTTGTAAAAAAAATACTAATTGAGACAAATGACAAAAAACAAAACTATGAAGTAGTTCACAAACGCACCCTAATAGATTGGCAATGGTAATATGCTACATAGAGGAGAAGGGATTCAAGAATATATTTTGTATTTTTTAGGACAAAACTTCACTTTAAATACTATAAAGGTAGTCCAAATTAAAACCTTATAATTGCAAAATTATTATAAAAAATACCAAATTTAATCGAACAA
The DNA here is from genome assembly GCF_001633185.2 of Quercus lobata. Taxonomy (NCBI): domain Eukaryota; kingdom Viridiplantae; phylum Streptophyta; class Magnoliopsida; order Fagales; family Fagaceae; genus Quercus; species Quercus lobata. The sequence continues at coordinate 27,693,411 of NC_044906.1, read as the reverse complement.
CAAATTTTTCCTGATGTCAAAATTGGTGTCGTGCGTGAACTTTCAAAATTTCAAAATTTAATTTAGTACTTTTAAAATTATAGAGTTTAATTTGTAAACTATAGAGGTTAAAGTAAAATCTGTCCTAATTTCTATGCTGCTTGTTTTTTTTTGGGGGGGGGGGGGGTGTGGGTGTGGGGGGGAGGGGGAATGCTACAATGATTAATTTGTATTGTTTTTGTGGTTTTGCCAGTATTTATTTATTCAATTAAGGAACCAAAAATGATTCTTCGTAAGGCAGGTATAGAATACAAGGATTGTAATCCAACCGAAATTTGAGTCAAATATTAGACACACTATTTGTTTTATAAACCAAAAATAAAATAATAAAATATTGTTGGTGAATTTGATTGACTGGTTATAGAAGGGGTGAGATTCAAAACGCAAAGGCATATCACATATCCCACTCAAAAATTATGGTAAATTTTAAAAGAGAATGAACTAAGTTATACTACACAAAATATACTCTTTTAAATGATGTTGGATAAACCATTTTCTTTTAAAATTATCAAGTGTTTGCTAAACATATTAAACAAATAGTTGTTAAGGGAAAATTTTTAACGCACATAAACTGCACTTTATCTATTTTACCATAGTATTTTACAACTCATCCAATATCCCAACTTTTATTTTAACATACAACACATTAAAATAATATAAATATCTCAATAAAAATAATATATCCCAATCTCTCTCCTCTCCCATCTCTCTCTCTTTTCTCTTTCTTCCTCTCCAAATGTGTCTCTCTCTTAACAACCCATAACATCTGCCCACCACCCAATCCCAAATCAACCAAACCACCAAAACTGATGCAAGGCATTTCAAGTAACTATATGCCTATATCATAATCCACCTGTAACTGATTAGTCAGTTAGTTAGTTAGTTAGATGATTTCTTAAGCATTAGCCTATAGGATTTATACACTTGTTAAACATCTAGAGGTTGCCAATGCCAAACAACTAGTATAAGTAGGAGAATGTAAGCTCTTTGTAAATGAGTTTTGGTAATTGAATGAATTGTTAGTCTTTGTGTGCTATTTGGATATAAGTGTTTCTTGCAGAGGTACTTATCCATCTATCAATGTGTTCTAAGTAACTCAGCCCTTTCATACACAAATAGCCCATCACATTCCCTGCATCAGTTTGGGTAGGGAATGTGTGTAAGCTAAACTATTTTGGGGTTTTTTTTAGCAATGAGAGTTGCTTAGAACATATAGTAGGTGGTTAGGCACCACTTAAAATCACTAATTCTAAAAAATTTGGTTACAACATGAGAGTACAAGAGTACGTATACAATCTGTTCTACAACTAACAACCATTAGTATCTTGCTAAGTGTCAAACTAACACTGGTTACATCTAATACAAGTAACTAACTCATTAACAAGACCAACTAATTTAGATAAGAATGACTGCCATATAAGCTAACTGTCTTAAGGCTCTTATTTGGGCACAAAAATAGTTGTAACTGACTATTTTCAACAGCTAAAGCTGCTAGCTAGAACTCAAACAAAAACATCTTAAAACAGCTTAGAAAATGCTCTGCATAAAAAATGTAGCCACCACTACCAACCAAAACTAAAACCACCGTCATAATTTACCACACCAATTGAAATCACCACCAACACTCCATCACCAGGCTACACTCAACAACAACCACCAAAATCCATTAACATTAAATGAACAACCACCTTAAATTACACAACTGCAACCACCACCCAATAACAACAAAACGCACCTAAGAACCACCGCTAACCATCCATAATCACACCAAGAACCACAATAATACACTGCACCCAAACCCAGAAAACACCACGTTTGAAGCAAGCCATAAACCCAACGACAAACATCATGACCAAACCCACCAACAAACCACAAACCAATAATCAAACCGCGAAGCAAGCCATGAACCAAACCCAAATTGGAACCACTAACAAACCACAACCAACCACCACCACCCAAACCCACCACACCCAAACCCAAATCAAAACCACAACCCTACAAATATTAACCCATGAAACCCACAATTTTTGAATAAACATATAATGGGATCCATTTGCTATAAGAGATATGATATATATACTCGATATAGGGTATAATTTTTTATTACTTGGAGTTGGATGCATAAATTGATGGCTCATACAGATAATAATTAACATCACTCATTACTAGTCTTTGTAGGTACTCTTTGTTTGATGAGAAATTGAGAATACTATTTACTCTTTGTATGATGAAAATTAATGAAGATAAAAACAAGATGATGTGGGATATCAATCAATGGGACTAGCACATGATGGTATTAAGATGATGTGACACATGTTATTTCTTCTTTAGATGAAATATAGATGAAAGTAGTTCATAACAAAATCACATAATCAATATCTAGGACTAGCACATTATAGGAATTGGTTGGTTAATATTGTTGTAATTATCTTGGTTTTTGAAAATCTAGTTTATGGATTTGTTGAAAATTTAAACTTCTTTACGGTATAAAACAAATTGACAGAAAATTAAATTCAAACCAATTTCTTTATACTACAATAATAATAATAATAATTATTATTATTAACATCATTATTATTCAATAGTGTTGTTTCTTATTTGCAAGCAATTTTACATTTCCAAGGATTAAAAATATAATTGAATTGCACATATAACTTTTTTCAATAGTATTTTTAGCCAACAAAAAAAAAAAAACAGATTATTTTATTTCTTATTTATCTTTTTTCTAAAACAATTTCAACAAAACACAAAACTCAAAAGGTTAAATAAATTACTCCCAAACAAATACTCTGTCTGTTATTGAAACAAAAAGCATTTTAATGTGAACGACTTTTAGTTGAAAAGATGGTATATATTAATTTTAAAGAAAAAAAAAATCCAAAACTTTAGATGACCCTTGAATTGTGTGCACCATTAGATTTTTTACACCTGAGCTTGGTATTTTTTGTGTTTAGGTAGGGGTTTTTCACAATTTGACTTTGTCAATTTTTACTCCCAAGCTTAATGTTTTCTATATTATATTTGTTGGGTTATAGATTGACCTTGGTTAATTAATTCAATTACTCAAATTGATTAATTAGATCAAATTACATGTAAATATTGTGAGGGCACCAACAAATAAAAATTTAATGTAGAGTGTTGCGGAAATTAAATTTGACACACCATACGAAGAAGTAAATAATGTGTATATGTATTAAAATTATATATAAAAATAAATAAGTTTATGTGTATATATATATAATTTAATTTTATAATATATAAATAGAAATAATATGGAAGCAGTACAATAGTATTAACTAGTACCGAAATTTTTCGCTCCTTTGATCAAATTGATAGGACTTCCAATATGGTATTGACTACCTTGGAGTAAGCACGAACAAGAAATTAGATACACTTTATATTATTTTGTTGCAATAAACTCCAAATATTTTGATGACAATCTTGATACAATAATATATATGTTGTTACAATAAAAAATTTACTGCTTTAAAAATCTTATTGCAATATATTGGAAATAATTGACAAAAATAATTTAGATAAAATTATTGCAATAATATATTCATTGTAATAGGTAATAATTTCATGTTTGTCTTTACAATAAATTATAAAATAATTAATATTAGGTTATTGCAATGATATCTTAATATTTTTCATTGAAATAGATTGTAAAATAATTTATACCAAGTTATAGTAATGATATCTTAATATTTGTCATTGTAATAGATGGTAAAATAATTTATATCAAGTTATTGCAATGATAACTTCATTGCAATAAACTATAATTTCGATTTTTTTGTTGCAATAACTTGCAAAAATAATTGGTATCAAGTTATTGCAACAATTTCTTCATTTTATGTTATTACAATAGATTGCAAAAAGCATTTTTGTAATGTAAAAGTTTTTTTATTTTTTATTTTACTGATGAGGTGGTATGTTGTGAATTAGGGCAAAATCAAAATAATATTAATAATGGAGGATTCATTAAAAAAGAAGAAGATGTTATTCCAAATCAGAAGTTACTACTTCAACAAATTTTAAAAATTAATAAATGTTTCTACTCTCTTGGCATATTGTAATTAACTACATGTTACTTTCATATGAACTTACAATTTTTATTTTATCACTCAATGTCAGCCATGTTAAATAGCTGTGAAATTAAGTATAAAATTGGTTGTAGTAGTATTGAGTCCATGTGAAATAATGAATGCACTTCAAGAGACCCTCACTTCACAAGCCCAAAGGCAGAATCTAAGTCTGATTTGGAATAATATCGTGTGGGAACTCAACTAGTTGAAACAATGATGAGGTTTCTCATTTAGGTCACCAACTTTGGAGAATTCCTGATATATACATTCAAGGAGATGACGAGCTATTGGCTCCTTATTCTTGTCTCTTGTAACTTCCTCTAGATTTATTGCCCAAATTATGAAATAAACGAATGGCTTGATCATTCTTAGTCTTACTTTTTCATCACTGTATCTAAGTCTCATCAAAAGTATCAAAATTGAGAAAGGAGTTTGGTTCTCTAGCAAAATCATGTCTCTGCATGTATAAAAACTTCCGAAAAGGCCTACATGATGAGCAAATATTTTACTGAGCTTGTTCCATCTAGTACTTACCAATTTTTCCATTACATATAGAATGAAACAACTATCTCAAAGCATCATCAGTGCAAACATATCATCACAATATTTGTTGGTTGAACCATCAACGTAACAGGATCGAGTGTAGTCATTCATTTCACATACTTGTTGTAAAATTCCACTAATGAAGTACTAGATTCTGCAATAAACTCCAACATGACATTAGTTTTAAGTGTCATTGCTTCCTAGAATTCTGGTTTGCCATGGTGGTAAGGACCGAAAGAGATAACCCTAGGATCAAAGTAGTCCTTACTTCTTTCATTTCTTCTCAATGTTGGTGGGACTTTCTGACAAGTGACTTTTTGGGCTCTCTTTTTTATTTCGAGGTGACCTTCATTGTCCAAAATGGATCTAACCTTCATTGGTATGTTACAGATATTGCTTTCAGAACTAGCTTCATTCCTCTCTTGCAATAGGTCTACTTCCATAGAAACCTCACTCTGCAGTGGACCATAACATATAATTAGCATACGTGTAAAACAAAAAACCACAATTTCAGACTAGTACCCAAAAAAATAGTAAACAAAACTTTACCATGCTGACTACAAAAAAGAATCCAACTGAAAACACTCTGGAGGTTTTGCAGATTGCAGCAGCCCAGGAAAGAATATGATGAAATAGAAGAAGAAAGAGAAATGGGTATGACATGTATTGCTACAAGGGATTATATATCATCTCTTGCATGTAAGAGAGCAGGGAAAAAAAGAAAATCACTATTCACAAGACCAACACTTACTAATGGTAATATATTAAAGAAATGTTATATTCACGGTATCTTTATAATAAGTCTTAAATAAGAACGAAATCTTTACAATAAATCTTAAATGATAAGTTATTATTGGTTGTTACTAACAAGAAAAATAATTTCATACATGATTTATCAAGAAAATTTTGTGAAATATTGTAATCCCAACACTTCTCAATATATTATTTGTTGAAAAAAAATGGTCACATACATGATACAACACTATTAGACTATTATTTGTTAAAAAAAATGGTCACATCCAACACTATTAGACTATAAAAGTGTGGGAAGCAAGCTTTTTTAAATCTATGTGAATTCCTATTGCATAAAATTTTATTCTCAGTTAGCATTCGGGAATGCTACAAAATTTCGTTTCTATGGGCCAACAAAAATCAAAATAATTTTTTTTATATAATATAAATGAAGCCAAAAGAGGATTAGTGTTTTTTTTTTTTGGAGAATAAAAAAAGGATCTAGTTGTGATTAATTGCATGTCATTTTCACATCAACCTTTTACTTTTATTCCACCAATTACAATCAGCCTTGTTAAAATAAATGTAAAGTTGGTAGGTGTTGTAATCACTACAAAAAAAAAGTTCTATAGCCACGCTTTTAAAACGCGGCTATAGCTCAGAAAAACGTGGCTATAGGATGATTTGGACTATAGCCGCGTTTTCTTAGGCCGCATTTTCAAACGGGGCCTAAACCTCGTGACTATAGGCCTGAGGGGTCTATGGTTGCACTTTTTCAAACACGGCCATAGACCAGGACCAATGGCCGTGTTTTAAACGTGGCTATAGGTGAAAGCTATAGCCGCATTTTAGAAATGTGACCTAAGATGAGAACTATAGCCGCGTTTTTAAATGTGGCTATAACCCTTTGTGTTTTTTTGAATTCTATAGCCGTGTTTTAAAAATGCGGCTATAGCCTATTTTTTTTTTTTTTTTTCCTAGGCCTGATGGCAAATGCTTGTCTACAAACGCTTCTTATTAGTTGCATTCAATTCCAGAATTGAATGCAAAAAAATTGATTGCAACAAAATAACATGCTAGAATTTTCTCCATCAATAAAATCATAAGTAAATTTCCAAAGACATCAAAACCTAGAGATCAATAGTTGAAAATATTTACAATTGATCATATTCAATTATAAGACATGGCAAAATGTTCGCCATATGATATATAACCTAAGTACCATCCAAACAAGTCTTTTTAGCAACTATACAATTCTTAAATAGATGAGCTTCAATTTCTAGTTCTAGACCGCAAAGGGAACACATGTCTTCTTCTTCAATCTTTAATCTTGAGGCCAAATCTATGTTTAGAGGAAGTGCTTCTATTGCAATTCTCCATAGTTGGACCTTTAGTCTTTTAAGGATTCTACTCTTCGAGTGCTTTTTCTAGAATGGACCTTATCAAGAATTCTACCGCTATGCTCCAAAATTAAATCTTTGAGAGTTCAAATCTAATAAGTAGATATAAAGAAAAGGTACCAGGTTAGCCACCATTAAAGGTTAATAATCAATGCCTTCAAACTTGGGCTTAGGTTTAAAACCATCCACAGATGAAATCTATCTATGGGTCCTTTCAAACCACAATGTCTACATGATTAGATTCATCTTATATTTTTCTTTTAATTTTCTTTAAAAAATTTAAGAAAATATCATTTAATACATTGTCTTTTACATAAAATGGTATAGATTTTTTAAACTATTCTCCTTAATTTAAATAGAGATTTTTAGTAAAAACTTAGTATTAATAATTTAAATTTCAAACATTCCAATAAAAGACCAAAAAGTCTAGGGACACAAACTATGCCACATACTTTGTCACAACTTACATATGTGTCAAGTGGTAATCGAATTTACCTTTCACCAAGTACCAATGGCGGTACTATGTATAAAAGTGATGTAATCCAATCACAGATTGACAAATATACAAGTTGTAGTAAAGTGTGTGGTGAAGTTTGTGTCCACAGAAGAACTCATAAAAGATTAACAATATGAGACTGAAAGTACAGAATCATTACCTTAAGCCACAAGTTTGTTGACCTCTTGAATCCTGTACAAAAAACAATTGTATCAAATGAGCTACTACCCTTCTTGAAATCCATGCACCATTGCCTCCTACGTATAGTATTATTGTCGGCAAGGCCTACATAACATGTGGATCAATCAAAGACTGGCATTTTCAAAGAAAAACAAATAGGAGCTTAAAAGATACATCAAATTACAGTATATTACACTACATGATTTACACATGAATGTGACTCACTTACTTGGTTTCTGAGGCTCTAATCTTTGGTCTTCTAAACTTTTACCATTTAAGACAATAAAGCTAACTCATTACTCTTCATGGACCAAGTTAACAAAGTAGTTAAACGACTGGTATGTTTTACCAATAGACCAACACCTAACTTATAAAGATTGCACTTCTAATAACTTTTTATTTTACTTAAAATGAGGGTTAAGAGGATTTGACCTCTGGATTTTAATTTAATAGATAATGATAGAATGCCATTAGACTGGATCTATTGAAAACCTTCTAATAACTTGAGCTTTGTTAAAAGCTTATACTCATTGCAGGTCCATGTACTTGCAAAACAAGTAAAATAAACGAAATCCTATTTATAAACTTAGTGTAGATCAAATTTGACTCGGATACCAACCACAATTTTAAGTTCTAACAGTTAATTAATATGAATTTATAATTATATCAACCGTTCTCTTACTCAAAACACTCTACCTGAATTTCTCCTGACTTCATCTTTTTATAGGCACCTACATCAATAAATCGGATGCTTGCCATACTGAACCTTCATATAGAAAGGAACCTCTGTAGGTCTTCTTATCCCATACTTGGTCAAGTCCTATAGCCGCGTTTTTTAAACGCGGCAATAGCTCCACCCCCAAAAATGCAGCTATAAACACTAAAAACGCGGCTATAGACATATTCTATAGCCGCATGTTTAAAATACGGCTTCTTTTGTCCACTTTAAGCCGCGATTTTTAAAAATGAGGCTTTATCCAGTTTGTAGCCACGTTTTTACAAACGCTGCCTAAGACCCGCGTGTTTTGTAGTGAATACTGATCCGCTTGAAATAATTAGAGTAATGTTACAGATACAAACTATTTTACAATATTTTTACAAAATGTTGATGTGGCTAACTCTTATTAGTTTTCATTTAGGCACACTATTAATATCACTTTTTCATTTACCAATAATCACTCACCACATCAGCAGTTTGTAAAATTTTTTATAAAATAGTTTGTACCTCTAGTATTATTCAAATAATTATTGGCCTTGAAAAAACTCTCTCCTTACAAGCCAAAAGGTCGAATATATCACACTCAACAATACATATGGAATTGCCAAAGGCCTTGTACCTGAATTGACACCTCCCCATGCACAAAGTGCTTGGGGGTCTAGGGGGAAAATAGTTCGAGCTGCAGGGTTAACAGTATGTTGTAATTATTTTTCAATATATATACATACATATATATATATATATATATATGGATTCCGCGTGAAAATTATTGCCCTTCCAAAAAGTGACATGATGAGTTTTGGCAATTACTGTACACAGAAAAATAATGAAAGTTGGAAACTTCAATGCCTGTGGCTAGTATAAAATATAGGGTCATGCTAATGAGTGCTCTTAGGGCATCAGTTAACAATCTATTTTAAGAAAGATTTGACACTATTTTTATGGGAAATGAAAAAAGCGGTCAAAATATTAATTTTTTTTTTCTATAAAAACTTTCTTTAAATGAATTATTAACCAATACCTTAAGGGTATTCGTTAGTATTTTCCTTAAATAGAAAAGAATTAAAGGAGCTCATTTCTTTCATTATATAACTCAAAAGTCTTAAGCAGCAAAGAGGCAAACAGTGAGAGTGAAGCAAAGAAAGAACTTGTGTCAGTACCTAGGCTGGGTTTTCTTAAAGAGAGTAATTAGGAAGTGTTTTTTTTGGTAAAGAGAGTAAGGTGCGTTGTGTTGGAGTAAATGGCTAAGTTGTTGGAGTGTAATAAAATTCTAGTCTTAGCTTGTGGTGTCTACTCTACTCTACTGTACTGGAGCATTAATGGAGTTTACTAGAGGTAAGTTTCATGGTTGTAAGGTGAAATATCATGCACAATATTTTTACAATAAATTTTAAGTGATATCTTCAATATTGGTTTTCTTGTTGCCAGCTACTTTGAGCATTTGTTTCAACCTTCAAGCGGTGGTTAATATAATAGGAAAATGTTAACATATACCTAAGAGCACCCATTAATATAATCCAGTATAAGGTTTGTTTGGATACAACTTATTTTCCTGAAAACTAAAAATATTGTAGCAAAATAATTTTTAAATGTGTGAATAGTGCCGTAGGACCCATTTTTAATATATTTTTTTCCTGAATAAAGTAGTTGTGGGTCCCATGAACAGTAATTTTGTCTCCCGTACAGTGTAATCACATGCATGAACAGTGCCCGTTACTGTTCATAAGCGCTAAAAAAAAAAAAGAAAAAAAGAAGAAGAGAAAACGCAAAACGTGCAAACGCAAACGCGGATCCAAACCGCACCATAATAATCTTTTAATTAAAATTGAAAAAAATGTTTTAGGCTCATCTCTCGCCCACATACATATTAAAATTATATTAAAAGAGTTGATCTCTTATAAGCACCATGCAATAAAATTAACATGTACTTCCTAGGAGCTTTAAATAAATAACAAACCCGGTGAAACTAAAAAAATTAGAGAGTTGATTATCACATTGATATATAATAAATCCAAATGATTTTTGTGGTGATCTCAATAAAATCAATATTGCATAAATCACAATTTATCACCTTGACAAATAATAAAAATAAATTGTATATATATATATATATATTTTTTTTTTTTGGCATTGTTGTAAGGAAATGGTTATTGGCTAGGTTCGTAGTTTATCCAAGCTTATTTTATTCATAATTGATTCCAAGCTAGGACAAAAAATTATTAATTTCAATTAAATTAAATAATAAATGTCACTTTTATATACTTTAACATATCTATATATGATATTATATATTAATAAAAGTTGGGCTTAGACGCCGTGGTTGCGCCAAATAACTTCACCAAATTGCAGAAATTTTAATAAATTTTTAGATTTTAAGAATAGATATATATTTTTTGGATAAATATGATAAATCAAGTAATGAAAGAAAATAGTATTTGATTTACAACTATAACAGTTGTGTTTATCGAAAATGTTATCAACAAAGCTTAAAATCAATAGAATAGAATTACCTAAGGATTGAATTTAAATAAAAAAGAGAGATAAAAAAACGTAAAAGGAAAAAAAGATAGAACTTGCATTTTTTTTCCTATGTTTTTTTATTTTTTTTATGGATAAATGTGCATCTTATGTCATCTTTTTTCTAATAATAAAGTAAAAAAAAAAAGTATTTGAATTTTACCTTAACTACTTCTTTTTGTTCATATCATCTTCTTCACAAACTAAAATTTTTACTATATATACACACAGTTTTTTAGTGTTTCATTATTTCTACTACGTACTTTACAATTATTTGCTATATTCTTCATTTCTCCTCTTTGCCCTACCTACAACCTTGTAAGTAATTTTTTTTTTTTTTGTTCATCAAATTGAATAGATTTTGTGTATTTGTTACTTTTTTATTATATATAATATGATTTTTATCAACAAGTTTTATAGATAGGCTGAAATTCTATGTTTTTCTTTTTGTTCATATTATCTTCTTCACAACCTAAAATTCCCACTATATATACACACAGTTTTTTGGTGTTTCATTATTTCTACTACGTACTTTACAATTATTTGCTATATTATTCCTTTCTCCTCTCAGCCTTTCCTTCATCAAATTGAACAGATTTTGTGTATTTGTTGCTATTTTGTTATATATAATATGATTTTTATTAACAAGTTTTATACAAAGGCTGAAATTCTATATTTGATTACACCTTTTAGTGTTTTTTTTAGAAGTCAATATAGCAAGTAATATATTTGTATTTTTTAATTTCTTATTACATGATTATTTGTTGTTGACATCAATATTTTATAATGGATTTAATTTTTAATGGCTTTTGTTTGGTGCTTTGTTGCATGTAATCTATATTCTTTAATTAAAAGCAAAATTTGCTATCAAACATGAAATTGGATACGAGGGAATCATCCATCCAAATTTCTATGTAAGTCTATCTTTACTTGACTCTTTTTTTTTTTTTTTTGAAATTCAAAAATTTGGATATTTTTTTCATTAAGGAATTGAGGTTTTGACTTAATTTTGTTTTCAACCGTTTCAATTATGAATTCATTATTTTTTTATGTGTAATATTAATATTTGTATTTTTTTTATGATAAAAAAATAATATATGTGTTTTTAAAGGCTAAAACACAATACAATTACAAACATTACTTTAAGTTAGGGTGTTATATTTATTTATTAGTAAGTTAGAATGTTACATTAAGTTAGAGTATTATATTTTTATTTATTAATTTAGAATGTTACATATGGATACATATTTTGGTTTAGGGTTGATATAACTTATAACAATTTGAATAAAATCAACACTAAAACAAGTGATTTAAATATCAAAATAAGAAATAAAAATTAAATTTCTTTTAAGTGTACAAGTACAATTTATTTTTTAATCTTAAATTTTGAATTAATTCTTTTTTCATTTTATTTGTTATTAAATTTAATTATATTATCAAGATATTTTTTATTAAGCCGTGCATCGCATGAGCATAATATTAGTTTATATATATAATAATAGGTGAAGCTGAAAGAAACTCAAATTAAATTTTCAAATTAGAGTTCCAATTTTGCGTCATGTGTCCTAAATTATTTATTCTTAAAGAGTTTTATTTCTTAATTTTAGAATTAAATGTGGGATCACATCATAAATATTCATCTAAGTTATTAAGTACAAAAATCAAAGAGTCTAGAATAAATGAATCGTAAAAAAAAAAAAAAAAAAAGTGCTTCACAAATTTTTTTTTTTTAAAACATGGACAATTTACTTTTTATACCTAATAATATCCTTACAAATTTTTTTAAAGAGTTAACAAAATATAAAAATGACTATCAATAGTATTTAAATTATATATATAAATTATATTATACATCTTATTGTATATCTTTAAGTATATCCATACATATTCATGAGGTTACAAGCTAGTGTAAAGTAATATAGGAAAAATATAATCAATACATAAAAAGTTTCTTTTGCATATGGATGATATATTAAAATATGTCCCAATTTTTCAGCATAAAAATTATTCAATCTTTTTTTTAATGAAATTGTTTTTACACATTTCTATATATCCTACTCTAACTCTCCTAATAAATATGAATAATGCTTAATCTATAACATTTTCAAAACAAAACTTAGGTAACAATTTATTAATGTTTCTTATTTGTACTCACAACTACCATTATTTTTTTACATACTATTAACAATTTGCCATCTAAAATTTATTGTGAAAATATTGTGTACCTAGTTTTATTCATTAAATATTGATACAAAGTAATGTGGAAGTTTACTTTTTTTTTTCTTTTAATATTGAATTTTTTTTTTTTGAGAAAATAATTGGATAATTCTTAAACCATAGATATATATATATATATATATTTTTTTATAAACAAACACACACACAAAAGGAGAGAGGGAAATGAGTTTTAACATAAAGGCACATCACAACTCCATTCAAAAGACATGGTAGCTTTTAAGGAAGGGTGAGGAGAAACTTATAAGGTTCTCATGGTGGACCACGTCATTTGTCCACCATTCTAGGAAAAGACTCCCACTTGTTTAAAATTGTGAAGTTTTAAATAAAAATTAAATATTGACTCAGTAATTTTAAATAGGTGGGAGTTTTTTACTGGAATGGTGGGCAAATGACGTGGTCCACCAAGAGGACCATATAATTTCTCGTGGGTGAGGTAAGTTATACTATACACAACACACTTTCTTAAACAATGTGAGACAATTACCTCCCCTTTTTTTTGTTGTTGTTGTTGTTGAGAAACAAACACACACACACACAATAATTGGATAATTCTTAAACTATAAAACAATAGTTTTATATCATTGACCAACGGAAGCTGAAGCTTCTAGTCCAGTGACTATGAAGCAGGACATGCAATTCAATGAATCTCTTGAATTGCCCATTATTAAAAACAAATAATAATAATAATAATAATCTCTTGAACTAACTTGTCAAGTCATGGCAGCCGAGGATCATATATTAGCTGCTATTTTGTGGACTCCACATGGGAACTGCAAAAGATCAAAAAGGCAGATTACGAGAATATTGTTTACTCTTTGTACGGTGAGAATTAATGAAAATAAAGACTGATTTTATGGACAGAAGGAAACCTATGAGCTCCAAGTTATTTTTTGCCTTAGAAAAATTCCCATGTAGGGCCCTAATAAAGCATAAATTATTTTTTATTTTAAAATAAAAAAATTTGAGTTGTATATTTTTTACCTCTACTGTTAAGAAGTGAAAAAAATGAGTAATGTTATAAATATTACAAAATTTATTATATAAGTCTTATTAAAGAAAAAAAAAATAATATTACAAATTTTATTATATAAGTCTTACAAATTGTTGTGTCATTTATCATTATAACTAATTCAAATTGTACGGCACCTAACGTCCAAGTTCATTTGGGCCTTGGGCCATGAATTAATGATATAGGCCAGGGGTCCAACCTCCTCACCGTCAAAAGCTCCGTCCCAATCCCACAATAATTACTAGTCTAAATTGGATATTGTCCGGATACTTGAAAAGCGGACTGTGGATGCCCTGTTCACATACTGCCGGGAAACCATTCCCGGGCGGTATACACATGCTCGGTCATATCGCCATTTGAGTGCTCGGCAGAACCCTAGGAAACTCCGCTGCCGAACACATTTGCTGCAGTGGAAACCGTTTCCAAAGCCACTCGTACCTAAAATTCCACTTAAATTGATTGACATTGGACTTCTCTTTGCACTAGTTAAAAAGATAATGATGATCACCCCATTAACAAGGGGCTATAAATAGGAGAAACGAATGAATGGATGGGGGATGCAATTTTGGGGGGAGAAAGGAGAGAGAAAGAGAGGGTCTGAGAAGAAGAAAACGTAGAAAAAGAGAGGAAAGTGATCTCCTTGGGTCCCTAAGCCTAGAACAACCCAAGGTAGGATACCCAAACCCACCATACAAATAAATTGTGAGCCCAAATAGCGGTTTGGCCCCAGCAAGCCCGTCTTTGGAGCGCACACAAATATTTAACCATTATCTTATAGTTTTTGAAGTGCCACCAAGTTATATTTTTTTAGTTTCTATACACACACACACACACACACACACACACACACATATATATATATATATTTCTTTTTTTACATTAGTTTGTAAGCTTTTTGTAGTAAAATTTGTAGTAATTTTATTCGAAAAAAATTATAAATCAATAGTAATCCAACCAAATAACCATTCATTAAGTGAGTGAATGAAAATGCTGAAGATAGTACAAAATTTACTATAAAAATAAACTTACTAACTGATGTAGCAAGAATATTAAATGTACCAATTAAACAATATATATTAAATGAATGTTTGAATCAATTTTTATTTATTGGTGAAACATCAAATTGTAAGGTCTATACAATAAAATTTATAGTATTCTTAGCATCACTTAAATGAATTAATCATACTAGCCTCTTTGCACATGCTTTGCGCGTGCATGAGGTTTGATCTTTTTTTTTTGGTGTAATCTTTAAATTTTCTATTCATTACTGTTTGAGATTTAAGTGTATGTTTAATTATATTATGCATTTGAGGTGAAAAAAAAAAAAGCCAAATTAAATGTAGTGAGAATAGGGAGCAAGGGAAATCGAAAATTAAAAAGAAAAAAGTAAGCCTTGATAACCGGAAATTGTCCTATTTTATAGGTTATGTTTTAGGTGAGAGCTAAAATTTAGAAGTTTTTAAATTAGCAATTTTACATATATATATAACCCTAATAGGTAAGCTTTATGAACTGATAAATTTGAGGGTATTTTGAACAATCAAATTTGAGAATCTCAAATAGGGGAAGTCCCTTAAATAGTAGTATAGAATACACCTTAAGAATAATAATTTTTAAATAAAAATAATATCAAACATTAATGAAATTGATAATTAATAACTAAATATTATTCAAGTAATATTTAATTATAAAAAGACCCATTTGAATTTAGTATCTTAAATTTCAAATTGTATTGAGGCCGACCCTTGTGACACTAGTTGGAAATATGTATAACTGTATAAGTTGATATCTCATACAGATGACAATTAACATCCCTATCACTCCGTGCAAACTGTTCTTTGGATCTCTCACTGACCATTAGTCTTAAGCTTTAATATTTTCAATTTTTTGTGTTGACTCTACGTCAATTGAAAATAGGTTTAAATGAGATATAAAAGAGAGAGAGAGAGAGATCACCACCGACACCACATATTACTCTAGGAAAAAAAAAAAAAAAACAAAAAAAGAAAAAGAAAAAAGACCGTTTGGATTTGGGTACTCCATTGGAGAAGCAAAATAAAAAAGTTCCCATGTTCTTGTTTGCTATTTGTATGTTGTCAGAGCTTATCCAAGCAGATTGTAGCTAATCCTCTGTTGTACTTCAATAATTTCAATACTTAATGAAGTAATTTTCATTTCCCATAATAATAATAAAAATATTATAAAAAAAAAAAACCTAACCTCACAGGCTCAAAATGCCGAATCTCATATCTTTTTATGTGGTTCTTTTTCATATCCTTTTGGATTTCAGCTGAAAAAAAGTTAGCATGAGCTGCATGACAATCTATTTTACAACTTATTTATCACAATTATGATGAGACAAGGTGTGATTGGTAGGGAAAAAAAATAATTAATCTATGTGTAAGTAATAAGCAACTATTTACAGTTTGTCGAATCAAAATTGTGACAAAAATTATGAAAAAAAAAAAAAATAGTGGAATAGCCTAAAGAGAGTAAGGTGTGTTGGATTGCAATAAAATTATCGTCCTGTTTTGTGGTGTCAGTGGAGTGCAATAATTTACTGGAGCTACACTAGGAGAATGTATCTAATGTGCAGTGTGTTGTCGTATGCTTGTGAAGGACTTGTAGAGCAGTCTTCTAAATAAATAACAAACTCTTGTCCATTTTCTTTTGGGTCTAATATTGTGATCTTATATTGGGTGCTTTGTTTCTTTTTGATGTAATACCAGCCTTTCATTAGCAGTATTACATAAAGTCACTGTTTTCATAAAAATTTTAAAGAGAAGGAAATAATGTTTAATTGAAAGAGTGATATAATATTGAGCCTGATGCATTCATATATTAAAAAAGAAAAAAAAAAAGAAAAAAGCTAAACTAGAAAAAGTAGGGTTCTTTGGATTAATTTGGCTAAAAATTTGAGGAGATTGATGTGAATACTCTTAAAGCCAAAGCTGAGAGACAATTTAATTAGATCCCAAATTAGATTTCAATTGTGGGCTAATGTTGTGCCATGTATTCATTAAAGTTTTTTAATCTTTGTGCCAAGTAAGTTAATGAATGTAAAATACTAAGAGTCCAATATTAATTAAATATAAAAATAAAAAACCAATCATATATATATATATATCTACTCAACAAAAATCACCACGTTCCTTCAAAAAAAAAAAAAAAAAAACAAAAAACAAAAATCACCATGCTTTTTATCTTATTAAAAATTAGAATAAAAATCATCATAAGGAGTATTAAACTTAAGCTGAGATTTAAATATGCATCTAATTACGTTTATTTTTTTTTAATAATAATTCAATCAATTATGAATATTTTTATGATTACAAAAATATATTTATTTTTAAATGTCTTTATGCGCATGCGTGGGTTACATGCTTGTAACAAATAAGTTGGAGTTACAAACTTGTCGCTTAATATTTAAATAATGTGCACTCCTTTATTTAAAAGTTTCAATAAGGTCCTAAATATTTTTTGGAATTGTGTGAGGTGTGTTTCTCAAATTGCTTTTCTAGTCTGGGTCTTGTAACTAAATTTGGAACTTTCCATGAACAAAGTACTTTGGATTCTAGTTGAGAAAATAGTTTGAGCTACGGGATTAGCATCATATTATAATAATCTCAAAAAAAAAAAATTGCTTTTCTTGATTTTTCCATATATATATTTTTAAATTTTAAATCAAGTGCCTAACAAATTGTTTCGTACAACTGTACAAGAATCACCACGTTAAAAATCAATGAATTTATGCTAAAGGTTAATTGGGGTATTTTCCGATCCAGACACCTCCCTTCAACCTAGGGACCCGGACGGGCCGGACACCACCAATCAGCAATCTCAAGCCCTTAGAAGTTAGGTCCATCAGTCCAATCTGAAATAGCCTAAACTTGCAGTCCACTCTCATTCCCAGCCTAACCCAAATGTCCATTAAACCCATCTCTCTCATTATAAGCTGCAAGCCCATTCAAATAATCAAATCCAAAACCACTCAAGAATAAAAAAATAAATATATAAAAAGGCCCAACTGAAAATTCAAAAAAAAAAAAAAATATATATATATATATATCAAGCCCTGAATGTCTCTCTCAAGTACACTAATCCAATCCAAAAACATGCTAGGCCCATCAAAAGCTTAGCCCATTTGAATCTCAAAATCCAAAGCACCACAGTCAAACCAAACTCACTCAGCCCAACCCAAATATAAGCATGTTAAATTTAGGCAAAAATGCAAAATTCACTTTCTAACTTTTACTTGTTGTCATTTTAGTCTAGGGATGGAACGAAGATTTCAAGCTAAGGGGGTCGGAGATAAACAAAAAAAAAAAAAATTCAAATACACATCCATATAGTATTAAGAAACTTTCAATCAAGACAAATACACAAAAATCATTATTTCTTAATATATTAAGATGCAATCATCTACCAACAAAAACAAAAAACACAAAACACTATTATTTCTTAATACACATAACACTATTGTTTTTTTTACATTTTTTTTTTTAATATTTACTTGGGCTGTGTTGACAAGAAAGCAAAACAAACACACAAAATTGGTCAAATTTAATCAAAACCCATTTCACAATTTTCCTAGAAGATCCATAAAAATGTTATCTTTAATAATACCTTGATTGTGATCTTTTATTTCATGGGCTTACTAGCACCCAACAGAATCAAAGAAAAGATAGTGAACAGAATGACAAACCCAAGCACAAAAGCAAGAACAAGCAACGACGACGCTCTTCATCTTCAAGAAGTCCTTCTTTAATCACATCACACTTGTCCTTCCATGGCTTCTGACCTCTTCTCCTTCTCCCTATCTCGATCTCTCACTCTTTCTCTTTCTCCTTCTTTCTTTCTTGGTTTCTCCCTCAGCCCCTTAAATTTTTTCTCAGAGAAATTGGTTTCATGATTTGAGGCTAGGAATCGTATCGGTGGGTGGGGGTGGGGTTTTTCGCATTGTTTTTCAATTGGCAGTCCTCTAAGGCTCCGCTTGGGAGTTCATAAGGGAATGTAATGGAATGGAATGATCATAAGAGAATGGAAATGAATGGAATGTATTTAAGTAAGAGAAATGAATGTAATGGAATGAAATTAAGTAACCTTGATTGGATGTTTTAAAATAAACGAATGGAAATGAATGAAAATGAATGAAATGTAAGTAATCTTGTTTGGGAGTAACACGGAGGGAATGTAATGGAATCATTTTATGAAAATATTACTATTAGACCCCTATTTTAAAATAAAGAATTGAATATACAGGGGTATTTTGGGAGTTTTAGTAAAAAATCATTAAATCAAATTCCATTCCCTCTCATTCTTCCCAATTTCGAGGGGAATGAAAATTTGAGGTTTTAAGGGAATAGAGAGGAATGATTGTTCCCTCCTATCCATTCCATTCCCTCCTACTTAAACTCCCGAACAAGTGAATGAACTTTTCATTCCCTCCATTAAAACTCCCATACAAGGGAAGGAAAGAATATTCTAAAATGATTCTTTTCATTTCTTTCCATTCCATTCCCTCCTCGCAAGCGGAGCTTAAGGGTTTTTATATTTTATAATTAATGTTTTCAGTTTTTTTTCAATTAAGAAATTAAAAAAAAAAAAATTAGAGTCCAAAATTGTGTCATTTTGGTTAGTAGATGGCAGCAGTTAACAGAGGAAGACTGAATTGACAAAATTTGAAACTTAGAGAACTAAAATGACAAAACTAAAACTTGGAAGATTGAAATGACATAAGGTAAAAGTTAGAGGGTCTGTTTTATATTTTAGTCTTAAATTTATTTTAAATGGGGCTTTGGTATGAGCTTAAAATGTGGGGCTGGTCTGATTGTGTTTGGGTTTAAATGTGGTGTTGGATTTCATGGGTGGGCCCAAGAGAAGGTGTTGTGACTTGTGATGCTAAGTTTTGATTTGGATTGCGGAGCCGAGGACCTTTGATCTATTACTAATCGAACTTATAACCCAGTTGCAACTGGATGTGAATGCAAAGTCATGGAGGTTAAACTGGTTCATGTTCTTATGGTTATCAACTTATCATCACATAACGATGGTTGTTATGGGCCACACTTGAAAATTGAAAAAGGTAAGGTAATATTATAAATATTAGATTTTACATCTTTCATTTTTGACCCTTGATAACCAGTTTAGTTCATTTTTAACTAACCTAGCAACTGAGAGACGACCCAACCAATAGGGCCTGGTCGTTAGCCGAGGGGCATACTTGTATTAGCAAAGATCATTGGTCTAACGAAAATTGTTAAAAGTAGCTCGGAATCAAGAGTATTCCCTTATCTCATCCCCCTTCCTCTATATATGTGTGTGTGTTTCTCAAATAAATAAAAAAAAAAAAAAAAAAAAAGTGGATGCTCTAAAAATTTTTTTTTTTACTACTTTCCAAACTGACACATATTATTTACTATAATGTGCATATTGCTTATCAAAAGATAAGGCTTTTTGGTAACTTTAATGTTAAATGTATTACAAAAAGTAAAAATTCAGATTATTTGTAAAAAAAAAATAATTGAGACAAATGACAAAAAGCAAAACTTTATGAAGTAATTCACAATGTTTAATTTGTATTGTTTTTACGGTTTTGCCAGTATTTATTTATTCAATTAAGGAATCAAAAATGACTTTTCATAAGGCATCTATAGAATACAAGGATTGTAATCTGACTAAAATTTTTTTTTTTGAGAGATAATTACAACATGCTGCTAACCTTGCAGCTCGAACCCTTTCTCCTCTAGACCCCCAAGCACTTTGAGTCAAATATTAGACACACTATTTGTTTTATGAACCAAAAATAAAATAATAAAATATTGTTGGTGAATTTGATTGACAGGTTATATAAGGATTGAGATTCAAAACACAGGCATATCACATATTTCACTAAAACATCATGGTAAATTATAATAAAGAATGGACCAAGTTATACTACACAAAATATACTCTCTTAAATGATGTTGGATAAACCACTTTCATTTAAAATTATCAAGTGTTTGCTAAACATATTAAACAAGTAGTTGTTAAGGGAAAATTTTTAACACACATAAATTGCTACTTTATCTATTTTACTATAGCATTTTACAACTCACCCAACATCCCAACTTTTGTTTTAACATACAACACATTAAAATAATATAAATATCTCAATAAAAATAATATATCCCAACTCTCTCTCTCTCTCTTCTCTTTCTTCCTCTCCAAATGTGTCTCTCTCTTCCTCTCTGTATCTTTCTCTCAACAACCCATAACATCTGCCCACCACCCAATCCCAAATCAACTAACCAAAAATTAGCCACCATTGCCAACTAAAACTGAAACCACAACCATAATTAGCCATACCTACCACAATCACCACCAGCACTCCACCACTAGGCTACACTCATCAACAACCACCAAAATCCATTAACATTAAATGAACAACCACCTTATATCACACAACTACAACCACTACCCAATAAAAACAAAACACACCCAAGAACCACCACTAACCATCCATAATCGCACCAAGAACCATAGTAATACACTGCACCCAAACCTAGAAAACACCATGTTTGAAGCGAGCCACAAACCCAACAACAAACATCATGACCAAACCCACCAACAAACCATAAACCAATAACCAAACCACGAAGCAAGCCACAAACCAAACCCAAATTGGAACCACCAACAAATCACAACCAACCACCGCCACCCAATCCCACCACACGCTAACCCAAATCGAAACCACCACCCTACGAAAATTAACCCATGAAACCCACAATTTTGGAATAAACATAGATTGGGATCCACTTGCTATAAGAGAGATGATATATATAGTTGATACAGGGTATAATTTTTCACTACTTGGAGTTGGATGCATAAATTGATGGCTCATACAGATAATAATCAACATCTTTCATCCCTAGTCTTTGTAGGTACTCTTTGTCTGATGAGAAGTTGAGAATACTATTTACTCTTTGTACGGTGAGAATTAATGAAGATAAAGACAAGATGATGTGGGATATCAACGAGACTAGCACAAGAAGGTATTAAGATGATGTGATACATGTTATTTCTTCTTTAGAAGAAATATAGATGAAAGTAGTTCATAACAAAATCACATCATCAATATGTAGGACTAGCACATTATAGGAATTGGTTGGTTAAGATTGTTGTAATTATCATGGTTTTTGTAAATCTAGTTTATGTGTTGAAAATTTAAACTTCTTTATGGTATACAACAAATTGATAGCAAATTAAATTCAATACAATTTCTTTCTACTACGATTAGTATTATTATTATTATTATTATTATTATTATTATTATTATACAATATTGTTGTTTCTTATTTGCAAGCCATTTTACATTTCCAAGGATTAAAAATATAATTGAATTGCACATTTTTTTCAATAGCATTTTTAGCCAAAAACAAAATCAGATTATTTTATTTCTTATTTTTCTTTTTTCTAAAATAATTTCAACAAAGCACAAAATTCAAAAGGTTAAATAAATTGTTTCCAAACAAATACTTTATGTCTGTTACTGAAACAAAGAGCATTTTAATGTGAATGACTCTCAGTCGAAAAGATAGTGTATAGTAATTTTTTTTTAAAAAAAATTCCAAGACTTTAGATGACCCTTGAATTGTGTGCACCATTAGATTTTTTATGCCTGAGCTTGGTATTTTTTGTGGTTAGGTAAGGGATTTTCACAGTTTGATTTTGTCAATTTTTACTCCCAAGCTTAATTTTTTCTATATTATATTTGTTGGGTTATAGATTGACTCCAATTAATTAATTCAATTACTTAAGTTGATTAATTAGATCAAATTACTTGCAAATATCGTGGAGGTACCAACAAATCACAATTCTAATTTGGAGTACTGCGGAAATTAAATTTGACACAGTGTACGAAGAAGTAAATAATATATATATGTAGGGGTAAGGGCCCAAGATCGTATATTGGGATTTGGGCTTTATCTAAGGATACAAATGGGTCCGAGGAGAAGCAAATAATTATGAGATATTCTCAGACCATGTCCTATTAGCACAGAGCAAATGAAAGGTCGTCCAAGGAGTACATCCTCCTCGGACTTAATGAATAGGGTTCAAAATATATAATCCAGAAATTAAAGTGACCTCAAGAAGCTTTAATGACATAGATGTACTTCGCGGACACATGAGAAGGAAGAAAACTTAAAAATATTTAAGAGAAGGCTGTCACCACCACATTAAATGCATTGCAGCTATTTTTCTGGCCGCATTTATGTGGAGAAGACCTCTGAACAGTGTTACCTTGGCTACTGCAACTCACAAAGAGCTAGAGAGGGTGTTTGATGGGACAAGTACTCAAGTAGAGCTTCAGATGATCAACAAGTGGAGGGTAAAGATTATTCAAAGGGGGTATATAAGGTGAAGGACTCTTTCATGGAGAGGGATGTAAAAGGAGAAAGAAAAAGAGGATAACAATTTGGACCATTCTAATATTCTACAGTGATCAATATACACAGATTTAACCTCCTCGGACTGAAAGTTTATTGATGTCAGCACCTTTTATTTTTGTTTGATCGTCATAGAATTCAACACTAGCCATTGTCCAACTCATTAGGAACTAGTTCTTTGACCCATTCTCTATAAATTCATTGTATTAGGCTCATTGGACCAAGACTCCATACATTTCGAGTTTGGGCCCCAAATTGTGACCCTAAAATATATATATTAAAATTATATATAAAATAAATAAATGTATATATATATATATAATTTAATTTTATAATATAAAAATAGAAACAATACGGAAACGATATACTAGTATTGACTAGTATAAAAAATTTTCGTTCCTTTGATCAAACCGACAGAACTTCCTATAGAGTATTGACTACCTTGGAGTAAGTATGAACAAGAAATTGGATACACTTTATATTATTTACTATGTTCTTTTCATCATTTTTTATTTTGTCCTATTCACTTATTATTCTGTTGCAATAAACTTCAAATATTTTAATGATAGTTTTCATACAATAATATGTGTTGTTATAATAAACAATTTACTACTTCAAAAATTTTATTGCAATAGATTGGAAATAATTGCAAAAATAATTTAGATCAAATTATTGCAATAATATATTCATTGTAATAGATAATTATTTCATGTTTGTCTTTATAATAAATTGTAAAATAATTAATATCAAGTTATTGCAATGATATCTTTTTTTTTTTTTACAAACAAAAATAAAATAAAATAAATGTTGAAGCATAAAACAATATCACCAACTTTATCAAATTAAGGCAACTTTATGAAATTGAGAATATGATAAAATAGTGGTGAAAAATGACCTTCACTACCACATAAGGATCACCACCACACGAGGATTAGTTATAAATGGACCATCAAATGCTATAAAACCTCTTGCATTGAAAACCTTGCCGAACAAAAAGTCCATTTGTTCGACTATATCCAATGCAGTTTTAGGCAGCACGGAATCATTTGTCGCTGGAATGTTAGGATTGGTCTCCTCAATAGGAAAATCTTCCATAGTTAGAACTGCAAAAAAAAATGTCAAAACCAACACATTGAGGTTATGTTTGGATTCGGCTGAAAAAGCCAGTGCGTCTGCGTCTGACGTTTTCCTTTTTTTTTTTTTGGGCATGCGTTTAGGGGACAAATTTCACTGTTACGGCTACTGTTCATGAATAGTAGCCGTAATATTTGACTTTTCAACCATTTTTAGCACATCAGTGGGTCTTGTGCACTGTTCACAAGACCCACAAACCTTATTTTTCAGTAATTTTTTCATTAAAAATGGGTCCCACGGTACTATTCGCATATTTAAAAATTATTTTGCTACTGTGTTTTTCAGTTTTCAATTTTTAGTTTTTAGCTGTATCCAAACGGACCCTGAAACTATTAAATTGGATTTAGGTAAAAAGAAAAAGGCACACTATATCAAAGCCCTATACAACAAATAATTATGATTGATGCAATGCATGATATTCAAGTTCTAAGGGTGACTAAATATGATTTTTCCAATAAACAATTTGTGTGTGATGTAACGATGTTCCTATCAATATTGTCCCCCTTTTCCTATTAATTGCCATGGAGTATGAGACATGTTCTTACACTAGTTTAATTTTTAAACGAAGTTAAACTAAAACAAATTCAAAAATCTACACCAAATAAAATCTAATGCCAATTAAGTTTCAAGTGATGTATTAGCAAAAACAAAATGAGTTTTTTTACAAAGAAGCACACTGCATGTGAAGCAATGATATTTTAATATTTATCATTGTAATAAATTGTAAAATAGTTTGTACTAAGTTATTGTAATGATATCTTAATATTTTTCATTGTAATAGATAGTAAAATAATTTATATCAAGTTATTACAATGATAACTTTATTGCAATAAGCTATAATTTTTTTTTTTGGCAATAAATTTCAAAAATAATTGATATCAAGTTATTATGATTTCTTCATTTTATGTTATTGCAATAGATTGCAAAAAATGTGTTTGTAATATAAAAGTTTTTTTTATTGATGAGGTGGTATATTGTGAATTAGGGCAAAATCAAAAAAAATATTAATAATGGAGGATTCATTAAAAAAGAAGAAGATGTTATTCCAAATAAGAAATTACTAAAACTAGAGGTTGATTCCTTAAGGAAAAAAAAAACTAGAAACCAAATCTCAACTATAAAACTAAAACTAATAGAATTATAAAGTCATACAAAATTTTCTTCTCTAATTAATTTTATAAAATTACTGGAAGCTAATATCACTCTAATTGGACCATAAATTAACTAACTATAGCTAATTTAAATTCCAAATCCTTGCAACTCTTGAATATATTTTTTCACTAAAAAAATTAGCAGTGTAAATTTTAAATATTTTCAAAATTTTTATTTTTATTATACATACCCAAAACAGTTAACAAATTCATACAAAGATAGTAAACCACAATGACACAAATTGGATTCCAACAATAAATAATTAATTGTGAAGACAATAAAACATGCCTTAATTTGCTTTAGCATCACCGCTAAAAACAAGATGGTGTTATTGTCATCAGAATTTTTGGATTTGAAAAAATCCTTATTGACACTCATGGAGTCCACCAATAATTTCAAAGCCTCCAATTGGTTGTACTTGACACACAAGTGTAAAACAGTCTCATTCCCATCAAGTACAATCCAAATTGAGTTAGACTGCACATTGATCAACTTCTTCACGACATCAACTCGTCCTCTCATTGCTACATAGTGGAGAGGAATTCTCCCATATTTAGGACAAAATTGGCCTTTGCCCCTTTCTATCAAACAATTCAGCATTTTGCCACTTTTTCTAAACTAATTAGGAAAATGTCCCTTTTTTGAAACTTAATTTTCTCAAAATCAAGTTAAGCCCTATAGTGGCGTTTTAAGAAGCCTATAGTGACGTTTTAAGGAGCTCCATAAACTTGAGTTCCATGCAAGTTTTTTCTTTCTTTTTACCTATAATTCGAGTTCATGGAGCTCCAGTTTCAAAATGTCACTTTAGACTCTTTAAAACGTCACTATAGGCTCCTTAAAATGCCACTATAGGGCTTAACTCAATTTTGAGAAAATTGAGTTTCAAAAGAGGGGTATTTTCCTAGTTAGTTTGAAAAATGGGGCAAAATGATAGATTGTTTGATAGAAAGGGGAAAAGGCGAATTTTGTCCCCCATATTTATCACAAATTAAGCATGCATTGTCATTTGCATGTAACAATGCTTGGACAATCTCTATGTAGCCCTCAATAGAAGCCAAGTGAAAGGGGCAACATTTGTGTAAGTTTAACTCAGCAGCAAGGTGAGGATTTTGAGCTAAAAGAGTTTTAGTGAAATCAAGGTGACCAAGCTCAGTTGATATGTGTAATGGAGTTTCACTGAAAGGGAGACGAAGAAATTCTATTGAGGATGTGTGGGTCTTTATCTATTAAGCTTTTCAATGTGGCTGTATAACCATTTGTTGATGTTGGAGTGAGTGTGTTTCAAGCACTTACCCTTTGCTTTGTGTCCCACATTGGTTAGGAATAAATCTTATTATGAGTTTATAAGGCTTTGCATATCTTAGGCGGTAAGTTGGAACACAATGGGCTAGGTGTTGGCTTGGGCTTGGGCTTGGGTTTGTTACATCATCCTTGGGCCTCACCTTTTCCCTTACTTTCTTTTAGTCCAAATTTGATTTGATTTTGTTATGTCCGTTGGTGAGCATCTGAGCAGCCCGTTGGGCATTAATGAACAGCCCGTTGGGCATCAAATTTGCACAGTAGCCGTTGGAGGTCTTGTCCTTTATTCAGCCCACTTATCTTCCTTTAGTTGGCATATAAGAAACCCTGTTCTCACTTTCTTTTCTCTTTTAGTTTTTAGCCTTGTTGCCGCCACTCTTCCTCCTCTGTTTAGCTCTAAACTTTCTGCTCATCTCCACATAAAAAATTTCAGCATCAATTTTTAATTTTAAGGAAAGGCAAATTAAGGTTGTTCTTAGTTCTTCTTGCTTGAGTGTGTGATCAACTTGAAGAAATCACTATAGTCTAATCTTGGGGGGTTGTTCGGTCAAGAAAGCCATTCACATCAAGTTGTACTCTGGATGGCACGAATCAACCTTTAAAAACAACACATTTTGTGTGATTCTATAGTTTGTGAGATCTTTCTAACTTTATCTTTTTATTTTTGTAATTGCTAATTTTTAGGGTTTGTATTGTTGAATCAAAACTTGTTTATTTAGCCATATTTTCCAACAGTTGATGCGTTGTAAAGGTTAATAATATCATCTCCTCTTTCATTTGTTATTTCCATTTTTTGTATCACCTCTCTCTCTCTCGTTTGTGAATTTTTTTTTTTTTTTTAATGAATAGAAAAACTTTACTGCAACAAACAAACACACTCCAAAAGACCAGAGTCCTTAACAAGAGCAACCTCCAAACAAGGACACCAACCAACACCAAGGCACTCACAAAGTTTGTGAATTGTGATTACAAAAAAGAAGCATATATATAGATGGTCAAGTCAACATACTCTTCACACACACCATGACACTGATATTATATAATTTGGTCTAGAATCACAACCAATTTCACATTTATTTTTACAACTCTCTTGGCATATTGTGATTAACTACATGTCACTTTCATATGAACTTACCATTTTTATTTTATCACTCAAAGTCAGCCACTTTAAATAGTTGTGAAATTAAGTATAAAATTGTTTTTAGTAGTATTGAGTCCGTGTGAAATAATGGATGCACTTCAAGAGACCTTCACCTCACAAGCCCAAAGGAAAAATCACACTCAATATGCAAATTCCGCATGAAAATTAATGCCCTTCATTTTCAAATATTTCTAGGAGATATTAACGAACACCTTAAGGGTATTGGTTTAAGAGCTATTTTTTAGAAATATTTTACAGGAAAACGATAAAGTAATTAATTTTTTTGACAATTTTTTATATTTCCTATGAAAGTGGTGTCAAAATTTTTCTAATATGATTTATTAACATTTACTCTAAGGATACCCATTATCATGACCCATATTTCAATAGTTAATGAAGTCATTCTCATTTCCAAAAAAAAAATTCATTTAAACATACTGATACATTAAATGTGGATCAACCTATACAATGTGGCTGTACAAATACACAAGCACCAAAGAGTTAGAAATGAAGCAAAGTGGTCAAAAGAAAGTCCTAGTGTCAATACCTAGGTTAGGTGTCTTGAGAGAGTAAGGTGTGTTGGAGTAAATAGCTAAGTCTATTGGAGTAAATAGCTATGTCCCAAATTTTCAGCATAAAAATTATCCCATCTTTTCTTTTGATTAATTTTTTTATGCATTCCTATTTCCTACTCTAACTATCCTGATGAAAAAGAGTTTAGCTTTAGCATTTTCTAATAAATATGAGTAATATTACATCTATAGCATTTTTCACAATAAAACTTACGTGATGGGAAATTATTGTGTATTCTCGGAGTACCATAAATGCGTATTCCCTCCTCTCACATAAATGGTGGGTTCCACTAATTAAATTCATGGTGTGACCCACCATTCATGTGAGTGAGAGGAGTATGCATTTATGGTATTCCAGAAGTACCTAATAATTTTTCCTTAGGTGACAATCTATTTATGAGTAGTATTACGTCCATAGCATTTTACACAAGTGCTGCTCATGATCAATCTTATAGTCGTTTTGAAGGTCATGCCTCTGAAGATTATATTCATTAATATGTACTTTTCTTTTTCTGTTATTCAAAATTTCAACAGTGAATTTTCATGATAAACGATGTTAATCTCTCTTTCTGATGAAATGTCGATATTTCATTGCATAGTATTTTCAATTTATACACTCAAAATCTTAAGCTTCTTTAACCATCAGATTACTAGCCAGATAAGGTATTAGGGCCTAGAAACAGAAGCAAAGGACCAGTACCTTTATAGTTTCAACACACACACACACATGCTACATAATACAAAAAATTGTGAATCCAAATCATGTTCGTGAATTTTTCTTACCATTTTCTCACCCTCCAAGAGATTTTAAATGACATTGGCGTTTCTGGAATTGGACGCCAAAATAACTTTCTCAATGCTGTTTTCCCTCTATAGCAGGTTGCAACAACAAACATCAGCAAGGGGATATGGCAGCCAACTTAGGGTGAAAAATGGGTCAAGGTAAGTATGCCAATGTGTAAAGCCAATTCTTGCCAATTAAAAAAAATCCTAATTAACACAGGGACACGGTTTTATGGTGTTTGTAACAGACTTGACTTTTATGGTTGATGTGATAATCCTATGTGAAGATTCACCACTTAAAAAAATGAATGATAGGAAGGTTAAATGGATCAACTTAACGATGCATTGATACTGTTATTTTAACAAAACTATATACAATGCCAAACTAAATAGCATACATGAAAAAACTAAATTGCAATTCATACTGATATGCATGACTCCTTCACTCTTGATCAAGGAACCATTTGCTATCTTGACTTCTAGCTTTCTTGCGCTGGACATAGGTTGTTTGATTTTGGACATGATGGAAGGGTTCAAGAAGTTATGAGTGTTGCCAGTATCCACCAAGAGTATCACTCAGATGCCCTTTGATTTGACCCAAAAGCCTTATGGTTTCCTGTTAATGCATACAATGAAATCTCTGGTAGTTCCATGGAGGTTTCTAGTCTTCTTGCAAATATGGCATTCTTCTAGCCTCATATTCTTCTAACTGCACTTATTTCTTTACATCATGGAGTTCTCACTCCTCCATCTAGTATAGTTTTTCAAGGTATTGCATTTAGGCCCACATGCCACTTTCCATCATGGTAGTAAGTAGTAACAATCCTTTCTTTCTCCTTTCTTCCATTTGAGCAGGAGAAATACTTTGAGTTGGGATCTTTGGCTTTTGATCTTTCTCGGGAGGGCTTACCTTGATCAAGCACTCGCTTCATGGTCTTCCTGCTGCCAAAGACATATTCTTCTAGAATCTTGGCCTACCCAAAAGCAGTGTTCAAGGAGGTGGGGTTTAACATCCTAACTGGATGTCTGATCTCATCTCTTAGACTACTCAAGAAAAAAGTTAACTTGTGTTGCTCAGATAATCCCTTCCATCTATTTGACAAGAATTCTCACTGAGCCTTGTATGCAGCCATACTTGATGCCTCTTTGAGCCTTGTGAGGCTTTACATTGGGTCATCATAAGAAGTGGGGACAAACCTGGTCTGCAATGCCATCTTGAAGGCCTCCCAACTTGTAAACACTCCTAACTCTTCAGCATATTGGACCAAACCAAGGCTTTATCCCCATGTGGAAGGAAGCCATTAGAATCTTTTGGTGAGCAAGGGTGCTGTAATAGTTGAAGTATTGATTAGCCTTGTATATCCAGCTTGAAAGATTCTCTCCCCCAAATTTTGGAAAGTCTAGTTCTGTTGTCCTTTGAAGATTGATAATGCCTCCCTTTGTTGTGCTCCAGTAAGGGTCTTGAGAGTATCTAAAATTTGGTTCATCTGTTATGCCAAATGTCCAAAGACATTTGTTGGTGCTCTTGCTGCTAATTCATGCTTAATTGCTTATCATCAATTTAGTCAATTGAGATACTCTGGTTCCTTCCACCATCTTCAAGTTAAGGGTTTTGATCCCAATTGTAATGATTCAAACAGGTAACTTGGGTTCTTCAAGAATTAGAGAAAGCTTGACCTGATGTCTGATTACTTGCACACATGCAACTAATTGGCTAACTAACCCCTTGGCCAACTAAGTCATAACAACCTTAACATCCCTTTCAAGATTCATTCTTGCCCCTTCTTGCACTTGGTCTACTAGGTACTTTAGGCTCATGACATTCTCATGTGTATATATATACACTTACACTCGTTTCCTTTTTCCCTAGTGTACATAGGAAGCAAAGAGAAAAATATAATAGCGCAGCTGTTCCAAGCATGATGCATACTGAGATTTAGGATTTAGATAAACCTGGCACCTAGACAGACATGCGAGCATCATCAGTTGTAGCATGGAACCATTATTCAGAAAAACACACTTCAATAATAAATATCCACTCTTCAACCCCATAATGGTATAACTTACCCCTTGTGCCAATGACATAATGACGTAGCCTTATATTAAAATTTCAATTTAAGTTGGCTTTTTTCTCAATATATGCAATTAGAAATTCCCCACTAGAATCAAGTTCTTGTAATAAAATACTAGTATGATGGACAATTGATAGTGATTTTCCCTCTTCACTTCCTCTGGCTATCACTCAGATGATGCCATGCCACCATAATGACTTAACAAAGAAGTCATGCCACCATAATAGAATCTAATAACCTTTACATAAACTTGAACTAAACATATATGAACAAATTGAAAAAAGCTTTTGGGGTTGAACCAAAAATACCAAAACATCAAGCCTTGGTTTAGTCAATACACATGGGGTGGGGGTCTTGTTGGACGGGTACCAGTCAATAATTTATCCCTCTGGGATCAATATCAATATCTGAGACTATCATAGTAATGAGTAATGACTATAAATTATGACAAAAGAAAAGAAAAACAAAACAAAACAAATTCCGATTGTTCACAGTACTAGCAATTTGCAAAGCAAACCTGACCTCCGCACCATCAAGGGCCATACAGCCCTCACACTAATCACTGAATATTCAGAAGTTAAGAACCAGCCCAAACCGTGCAAGCTTGTTATCAACAAAATGTGAAAAAAAAGGTAGACAAAGATGAAAAAAACAAACAAACAAACTAAAAGTGAATAAATTCCTGGTGAATCAGTCCAGCCAAACTATTGAAACAAATTAACTAAGAAAATAATACTCAAAGGAAGCCTCTTTTGGTCCGTTTGGGAACAACTTATTTTAGCTGAAACTAAAAACTTTTTGCTGGAAGTGTAGGGAAAAAAAATTGAAAGTTAGCTGAATAGTATAATGGGACCTAAGAATAGTACAAAAAAGTGCAATGAGATCCATGAATAGTACCAAAAAGAAACTAAAAACTCAAATAAGCTAAACTTTTCATCATATCCCAAACAAACTCATTGTATCATAATGAGATAGAACACCTCCATTTTAATTTTTCTAGTAACTAAAACTTAATTATGACAAACTTTTCCAATTTCTACTATAATACAAACAAGATACTTTAGATCCTTGAACAGCCTAGCAGGCAATTTCTACATCTTGGATTACCAAAAGGTTTTTTTTCCCCTTCCATTTCTACCTCCTACAAATCTTAATATTTTCACAAATAGTTATCTTTGACAGCAGCACAAATGGGTCAGAGCAAATAATCTTAATTGCACCAGACAAGGAACTATGGAGATACAGGTTAGGGAGTCAAATTTTTAAATTGTTCAGTACTTCAATGAATTTGCGGAAGCACAAAAAATTAAGATTAAAATGTGATGTAGATAAAGCATTACATTTTAAAGATTGAACTCATACATAGAAATAAAGTTTAATACACATAAGAATGCTATGCTATTTACTTAGGAACCTTATATGGTACAAACATAAAGCATGCTATAAACTAGGTTACAATAATAATTTCCCGAAAAATGCACAGAAGTTTAAGACCACCATTCCATAATCCAACGAATGTTAACCATGATGTAATTGAACATTAGGAGAAAGGTCCCAGCAGAAAGTGGGAACTCTTCCATCATCAATATAACATAGCTATTTTCCCTTTTTGGCTGGGCTAAGATAGTTGTTATGATTAATACTATAATCTCAATCAAGATAAGGAAATCAGACATAGAAAACAATCAATGAAAGCACCCGATTAGCAACTTCCTAAGACTTATCTGAAGTTTCATTGCAATCAGTAACAGGCCAAAATACTAACAGAGAGCATGCTCTACCATTGCGATGCTCTTATTCAACTAGAACAATAACAAAATCCTTAGTCCCAAAATCTTTGGGTCAACTTTGAATCATACACACTAATCAAGGTTGGCCACATGGGGACACCCTAACTTGTGTTTAAAAAGGTTCCATTAATAATAAAATGGCTAACATTTGTGCTGGCTGTCAACCTACCACAATTTCTGATCGGGAGCAAAATAAAAATCACTTTAGTATTAACATTTTCTGATTTTTGTATTCATCTCATAGGAAATTGGATAATTGTAGACTTTTAATCGAATAGGGATTAGATTTGAGACTAGATAGGGATTAGTATTTGAGTTCAATTAGGATTAGTTTTCATTAGTTGTTATCTTTTTACTTTTATCTCTTTATTTTCTGGAAGCTCTAGCTCTATATAAGAGCCTCGTTTATTTGTATTTTAGAGATTAGACGACTGATTAATGAAATTCAGATTGAAGATTTTCCAATTTTTGGGTGCTGATTCCTAACATCTTAGGTGCTGATGCCTAAGTTTGTTTGCTTGGTGCTGATTCCAAATGATTCCTAATGCATTAGGTGCTGATGTCTAAGTTTGTTTGCTTGGTGCTAATTCCAAGCGACCCCTAGGTGTTGATTCTTAGGGTTTATCTTTTAATTTTCTTGTTCTTTTATTATATCTTGATTGTCCTACATCAATTTCCCTCCTTTTTTGGGCTTGGAAGTAGTTGTGAGCAAAATATATGACACTAAGCACTGAAATTGGTGGAGTTAGCATTCAGTGTTATTATGATAGTGAAAAATGTAAAATGGACCGCAAAGCAAGTCCTGTCCATCAGGTGTAATATTAGTAATAGCATGCTCCTGCATAGATAGATGCAGTAATGTTAATCAGCATCATGGAAAAATATCTTATTAAGGAGAAATATAAATTGTTTATAATTCTACGGTAAAATAAGAAATTTCTTGTTTGAAAGCTACATGGTAGCCCATATAATAAAAATCAAGCTTGCATGATGAATATTCTTTTCTTTTTATTATTGGTAATTTATACATGTATTTAATGAGGCTTGGACCCACAACCCCACCCTCCATATTGTTCTTATGGGGGGAGGAAGTTCCATTTTGTTAGAGCTCATTGGCATCGATTATACATGAAGATTGGAGAGCAACACATAACTGGAAGTTAAAACAAATAAATCTACTCACCTCCACCACACCATATCATACATGAAGAGTGCTCGAAGAAGACCAATTTCGAGCTATGTAGTCAAGGACATGACTAAATTTTTAGATAGTTTGCATTTTGCACTTGGCCAAATCCTCTACATCACCATCTCATATGCTTGTCCTTCCTATTGATTAGATTCCTGTCGGCCACTGTAATTAGATTTCCACAACCAATCATCCATATGCAGATCAAGAGTCAACTCTCTACTATTACCTTGTACAACACTTAAGTAAAAGCAGAATTGATCAATTTTTGGACAATGACAATCGTAATAACTGTAAATCCAACAGAAGGGAGGGGTTACAGTAACTTACGATTGATTTCAGTTACCAACATAACTTTATTTTCATGGCAATAAATAAACGATAGCGAAGTAAATTCACTTGTTCTAATTTTCCTATTTTACACAGGACATTCCTCAAAATATAATCTATAAAAAGAATTCTATTTATTGTACTGAATAAAAGAGAGGTCCTAACATATATAAAGGTATGGCCACCACTTATAAAATCCATTAGGATAGGTAATTGTTGCTTAATTTAGCTTGAGGAAAGAAAAAAGATCCTTTTTTTTTTTTTTTTTTTTTTTTTGAGAAGCAACCCCTTGGGTTAAATTTATTAATGCATCCTCAAAAGATCAAGTTGATAAACATCAAAAATATCTGGAGGAACAGCCTCTTGTTGATAATACAGAAATTTACGTAGATTAATTGAGAGCCAATTACCAAAAGAGTAAGAGGCAAAATAAAGTTATATGCAAACTACTACACCAAAGTCCCCCTTTCCTATTTTCTTTGCTTTTTGCTAACGAGGGTGTCCAGAGCTTTTTGAGCACTAAACATTTTCCATGAAAGTGTGTATTCTCCCTGTCCCACACACACACCAGGTAAACAAGGATGAATCCCTTGGAAGTGGCCCCAAGATACTAGCTAGAGGTTTCAAAGCAGGCCATTTGTTTTGTCATATCAATTCAAAATTTCTTACCATTTGCAAGCAGCAATAAGCCAGTTAGCAAATGTAGTGAACGTTATAAATACCATCGTCATAAATACCATCGTCCAGATCATGGTACAATCTCTTCCCATTGAGTGCATCAAAAATATAATCATAAATGCAATTGAACTAATTCATTATTAGGGTAATTGCAGCCGTGAACTAGGCACAAATTAAATTTGACAGACAATGTGATCACTAACAATTCAGAACACTGATAGCTCCTTGATGCCAGTTTTTAGAAACTAAGATTTAACACTAGTACCCAAAAAAAGAAAAAAAAACAAGATTTCACATGAACAATGCAAGGTAAAAGGGCATACAGAATTATGAAATTCCTTCCTCTTGACTCAAATTTTACTGGACTAAGTGTCCTTGTTGCAAGTATGTCTTCAAAAAGAGTCAATAAATATCTCTTTAAAGGGAATATTCAAAAAGTTTCAGCATTTTTTTTTGGATTTTTGGGTAACAAACAATTATTTTTCCAAAAGTATACATTATTTATTAAAGATGTTTGTTTACATGTCAACACAATTTAGTCAATTACAGAAACCCAACTCTCTAATAGTAATATACCATAAATAATCAGATCATCTTGCAGA
This sequence comes from Quercus lobata, assembly GCF_001633185.2. Lineage (NCBI taxonomy): Eukaryota > Viridiplantae > Streptophyta > Magnoliopsida > Fagales > Fagaceae > Quercus > Quercus lobata. Next base: position 27,657,284 of record NC_044906.1, on the reverse strand, counting down.
AGTACCACATTCCTGCTGATCATCACCTACTTGGTATTTATGTTACTATTAATACCAAGAACCAAATAACTTGTTCATATTCATGGCAAGACAGTGAAGCTACGAATGGTCTACAACTGAATACCCTCTTGTAAGCTAATAAACTCTTTGCCACTGTAATTAGCAACCAAATTGCAAGCTAATTTATTTACATATTATTTACAGCTTTATTTATATTCAGTAGAATCATAAATAAAAGACTATTGTAGCTTCTCCAGATATTCTACAAGTTTTGTTATGAATGTAGAAAATCATTGAATTCAATCACTATCATAATTAACAAATTTAATTAGTGTAAGAATTGTCCTTGGATGATATCTTTTAAATGTCACCGCAGGTATGGATGTAATTAGTTTGTTTGCATGCATATGCACATGCATACATTAACTAGGCCTAAAAAATTAGTTTGACATAGAAAGTTAAAGAAAAAATATTTCAGGTATAGTTAACTGAATGAAGTTGACATCTTCCTCTATTGAACTGAATATGAACGTAGTGTTTATTCGAGATTGACATCTCATAATGTCATCATTGTTATTAAGTTGTCATTACACTCATTAGCAGAAATGCATTGTTGGGGGTCAGGAATTAGCATTAAGAAAACTGTTGAAAATCAGCAACATTGTCCTGCTCCATCTTTCAATGCATGTGACTTATAAATTTTCTTTTCCTAGCAATTCAAAAGATCTAACAATTTCAATAGGTCTAACAATTTCATTTCAAGAGATGTACAATTTTCATGGCATTTCCTTTTTCAGCCATACTAGTCATTATTATATCAATCATCCATGCATGTAGTAGCCTTTAAAATTAATAAATTGAGGGAAAAGGACATGCTGCTAAGAAAACTGGTAATTCACACTCTGGCTGTGCTTAGTAAATCCAATTCCATATTTTGTACAACTTAAGAGTCCAAAAATTGCTCATTCAATCAATTAAGTGAGAATCTTTCCAAGAATGATGACTGAACAATCAGACCATGAACATTTTGTCATCTAGATTCTAAATACTGATAAATTACTCATAATAGATTTAAATTTTCAGAAGTAAACTTGGGCCACTTCTGAAACAAAACAAAGCTACAGCAGTAACAAAGAAGTTTTTCAAACACATCATGAAGTAAAACAAAAGAACATACCTAAAGTTACTTGCATGTGCTACACTGGTTAAGATTCTTAAACAAACAATTTATACTTTTTACTGTTGCTAGATTTTTAAAAATGGAGCTATGAAGGGAAGGAGAAGAACAAGTAAAAAAATGAAAAAATATAGACACTTTGACTGCTTTTCAGTCAAGTACTTACTTAAAATTTAATAGATAAACTGCCTACTCTATACACAAACCATTTATAAGTCATACCCGCCTTGTTTTGATTCTTTTGAAAATTTGGAGCCTCTCCCACTTCTTGAGATTTCACCAATGTACTTATCACTGTAAAAGTAACCCAAATGTTTGTTGCTAATAATTCTCCATTTTCTTAACATCCAAACAGCAATATTAACCCAAATGTTTATTCCTAATAATTCTCCATTTTCGTAACATTCAAACAGCAATATTATCGCTTCCAACAAATCCAGTTCAAACATTGCTATCGTCAAGCCAACCGGTGTGCAGATTTGCTTGCTAGAATGGGTGCTGTCCAGGGAAGTGATTTTATTTCTTTTATTAGTCCACCTGTGGACATTTGCAAAGTGTTTGAGGATGACTTGAATGGTGTACATTTTGATAGGATGTGCACTGGTTGTTTAATGAAATCGTCTATTTACCCAAAAAAAAAAAAAAAAAAAAAAAAAAAAGCAATATTAGAATTCCCAACCAATCAAAAGCAAAATAGGGTTTTCTTTGCCAGCACACTTACCTTCCTCAGAAATGTGTGATGAGTATCAAACACATCGAGAAGCTTTTCACTCAATATTCACATGCAACAACCCCTCTCGCTTTCACAACTCGCTAACAAGGAAAACTCACCAAGTCATCAACTCAGTAAAACCACGTGTTAACATCACAGCCCATTCATCACAAATCCTTCTCCACCACACATTAGAAAAACAAATGTCATTTTCACATATTTTCAAAAATATTACTCATTTTTTTTTTATCACAATCACAATCAGTCAAATTATTATCCCCTTAAGCAAAGTACAACCTCGCCCTCCACATTGTTGTAATGGGGGGTGGAAGTTCCATTTTGGTCAATCTCATTGGCATCGATTATACATGAAGATTTGAGAGCGATGCATATATGGAAGTTAAAACAAATAAATCTACTCACCTCCACCACACCATATCACACATGGAGAGTGCTAGAAGAGGACCAAGTTTGAGTTATGTAGTCAAGGACATGACTAAATCTTTAGTTACAAGTTTGCACTCGGCCAAATCCTCTGCATCACCTTCTCATATGCTTGTCCTTTCCTTTGATTAGATTCCTGTTGGCCACTGTCATTAGGTTTCCACAATCAATCATCCATATGCAGGTCAAGAGTCAACTCTCGACTATTATCTTATAAAACACTTATTTAAAAGCAGAATTGGTCAATTTTCCAACAATGACAATCATAATAGCTGTAAATCCAATAGAAGGGAGGGTTACAGTAACTTACGATTGATTTCAGTTACCAACATAGGAATTTTTGTTCTAGGGATTAAAGAAAATATATTGAAGTAAATTCACTTGTTCTAATTTTCCTGTTTTACACAGTACATTCCTCAAAATATAATATATGAAAAGAATTCTACACATTCTACTGAATAAAAGATAGGCCCTAACATATACAAAGATATGGCCACTACATATAAAATCCATTAGGATAGGTAATTGATGCTTCAATTAGCTTGAGGATCTTGCTGAAAATACGGAAATTTATGTAGATTAAAAAAGAATCAATAACCAAAAGAGTAAGAGGTCAAATAAAAAAGAAATAAAAAAGTTATATGCAAACTACTACACTAAAGTCCCTCCCCCACCCTCCCTTTTTTTTTTTTTTTTTGCTAACAAGAGCGTCCAAAGCTCTTTGAGCACCAAACATTTTCCCGGAAGTGAGTATTCTCACTGTTCCACACACACCACGTAATTACAAGGACGAATGACCTATTAAAAAAAAATTATAATTACCTATCCAAAAAAAGGGCAAATCCCTTGGGAATGGCCCAAGAGACTAATTGGTGGTTTTGAACCCAGGACATTTGTTTTGTCATATCAACTCAAAATTTCTTACCATTTGCAAGCAGCAGTAAACCAGTAAGCTAATGTTCTACTATTATTGACAGCCAAAACCAAGTTCAATCCAAGCATTTGATTTTATGTCTTCTAACACCAATTTCATTGCCAATGACTCATGGGTTTCAAGTGTCTCTCCATGGAGATTGCCTGATTTAAACCCCTACAAGGGCTTTCTTTGCAATGGGGAGAAGAAGAAATTTAAGGATTCTAACTGTTAATGTGGGAAACCTTGTGTTGTACCATCATTTCATTCATGTCACTCACCTCTCCTTGATGTAACGGCACAAATTTTAACAATTATCATATTCTCATTATTACTTCCAACAATTTTTTTGAGACTTACCCCACCCTTCCCTGCCAAAAGAAAACTATCTTTTAAGGACATTGACATTACTATTTTATCAAACATGAAATGTTTTAGTAGTAGTTAGAATAATACCTAACAGAGAAATGATATCCTGTTTTTTAGCTCCTGAAAAAAGGCAATCCTTGTTAGAACTAACATTTGTTCATTTTATATCTGCTCAATAAATTAGGTAGGAAGCTTACAAAGTGGAGAGATAACAAAGTGAGATTTGGTACTACATAACAACATAATTACTTAAGAATTGAAGATGAAGTGATACCCATCTTCATTGGCTTGGTGAAGACATCTCTATCAGTGATAATTAAGTTCAAAACAACAATACCTTTAGAGATGCTGGTAATCTATTTATTAATGTAGAAGATTATCTAACCTCTACATTCAATGTACCACATATAAAGGAAAAAAAAAAATTCTATTTATGCTAAATATTGACATGTTATGCAATAAAAGAATTTAGGGAGTGGTGACGTAAAACCGATTTCCCATGTGTCCTGACTAGGTGTTCAGACAAGTACTTTACTCATTTTTTAGTGTCCATGCAATATAGTTAACGTTATAAATACTATCGTCGAGATCATAGTACAATCTCTTCCCATTCAGTGCATCAAAAATATAATCATAAATGCTATTTAACGAATTCATAATCAATTTGACCGACATTGTAACTAATAATTTAGAACACTGATAGCTCCATGATGCCAATTATTAGAAACTAAGATTTAACACTAGTGCCCAAAAAAAGAAATAACAAGATTTCACACGAACCATGCAAGAGTAAAGGGCATACAGAATTATGAAATCCCATCCTCTTGACACAAATTTTAGGGGACAAAGTCCACGTGGCAAGTATCTCTTCACAAAGAGTCAATGCAAATCTCTTTAAAGGGACTATTCAAAAAGTTTCTACCTTTTGTTTGGAGTGTCGGGGAAAACAAGCTATTAATTTACCGAAAGTATACATTATTTATTAAAGAAGTCGGTTTACACGTTGACACCAATTGGTTAAAAATGCTACTCTATCTTATTTTATCATCTTAAAAAGCTACTTTATCAATTATACCATATCATTTTACAATACACCTTATATCTAAAAACTCTATTATTTTACTTTTTCATTAAAATGTTATTTTTTTTAATCTTTCTTTATTATTTTTTTCACATCATCACTTTTTTAGCTAAGGGGTGGAATAAAATATATATATATATATATATTTTTAGCATAGTTCTACAGTAAAATTCTAAGTTTAGAATTGTACTGTAGCACTATTGCAAAAATTTTTGCAATAGTGAGGTATACCATTTTTTGATACAAATATTTTTTTACTATGAAATGTCAAAAAGGCCTTAGATATGGCATTAACATTCTTCAATGCTAATGCTCTTACAGAAACATTCATAACCAGATCGTCCTTCAAAAGTACCACCAAGAACCAAATACTGTGTTCAATTAGTCTACAACAGAATTACCCTCTTGCAACCTAAAAACTTTGCTGTAGTCTTTAACAACCAAATTACAAGCAAATTTATTCATACACAGTATTCCCAGCTTATTTAGAATCATAAATAAAAGACTATTGTAGCTTCTCCAGATAACTGAAAGGTTTTGTTATGACTTTAGAAAATCCATCGCTATCATATTATTAAAAAAATTGACAAATTCATACAAAGAATAGTGTAAGAATTGTCTTTAGAAGATATTTCCTAAATATCACCGCAGCTATGGATGCAAGTAGTTTGTGATTGCGTGCATGCACACGTGTCTACATTAACTAGACCTCAAACATTTGTTTGACATAGAAAGCTTTAAGATAAATTATCTCAGGTATAATTAACTGAATTACTGAACTAAATACGAACATAGTGTTTTTTAGGGATTGACATCTCATAATGTCATCATTGTTATTAAGTTGTCACTAGACTCATTGGCAGAAATACTTTGGGTGTGTTTGTATAAGCTAATATAAAATGATGTTTTGAATTTAAAATGAGCGTTTGTAAAAAAGTTATGAAATATCTAACAATTTCAATAGTCCAAACAACTTAATTTCAAGAGATCTACAATTTTCCTGACATCGCTGGCTTTCTTTGCCCATGTTTAGAATCCATACATGTAGTAGCCTCTACAACTGCTAAATTTTGGGAGGACATGCTGCTAAGAAAACTAGTACATCCAATTACATATAGTTTCGTACAACTTCGAGTCCAAAAAATTGCTCATTCAATCAGCAAAGTGAGAAGCATTCCAACAATGATGATAGAACAATCAGACAATGAAACATTTTTGTCATCTAGATTCCTAAACACTGATAATTTACTCATGACAGATTTAAATTTTCATAAATTCAACTTTCGAGTAAACTTGACTTAGGTCACTTCTGAAACAGAACAAAGTTACAGGCCACAGCTGTAACAAAGAAGATTTTTTCAAAACCACATCATGAAGTAAAACAAAAGAACACACCTAAAGTTACTTCCATGTGCTACTCTGATTAACTTAAGATTCTTAAACAAACAATTTATGCTTTACACTGTTGCTGGTTCCAGGAACTATGAAGGGAAGGAGAAGAACAAGTAAAAATAAATAAATAAAGACACATTGACTGCTTTTCACTCAAGTGCCTACTTTTAAATTTAAATTAATAGATAAACTGCCTGCTTTATACACAAACTCATGAGTCATAAGTCATACCGACTCTGTTTTGAAAATTTGGAGCCACTCCCACTTTTTGAAATTTCACCACTGCAAATAAAAAAAAAAAAGTAACCCAAATGTTTAATCCTAATAATTCTCTCCATTTTCTTAGCATCCAAACAGCAATATAAGAATACCCAAAAACCAATCAAAAAGCACGACAGGGTGAGTACCAAACACATCTCGTTTGGAAGCTTTTCACTCGATACTCACAAGCAACAACAACCCCTCTCGCTTTCACAACTCGCTAACACACAGTCACCGACTAAGTAAACCCACGTGTTAACATCACAGCCCCACCCATTATAAGATTTTTTTTTTTTTTTTAATCACAGTCGGTCAAATTATATTATCCCTTAAGCGAAGTACAACGTGGCGACGATCCTATCCCCACTAACGTGCGTAGATCCCCCCATTCCCACGTTTCACTGATACTAACATGCACCGTCAATTCTAACATGCACGGAATCTCGTACGGAAGCCCATGAATCCAAGAGAATATGGCTAACTTACGCAGCGAGCACACGTGGAATGTTTAGCTATTGAAAATAATTCTGCCCTCTTTTGTGGGCTTACCTCTCAAAAAAAAAAAAAAAAAAAGAGCTACTGAAATAAAAGGCGACGAGAAAAATACGAAAAGCCATTCGTAAAGTTTAAAATTAATTAATAATAAAAACAAAACAACGTGATAGTCCAATTAAGATTTATAACTAAATATTATTTAATTAAACAAAATAAAATAAAAACAGACAATCCCTAAAAACATTTTATAAAAAAAAAAAAAAAAAAAACATTAGCTGTGTCATACAACTATCTTCTTCTTTTCTTGCCTAAATCAGAAACTACTACCCTTACTAAAGTAAGGTATTTACAATCACTGCCATCACTCTGAAAAGCACAACCTAACACAAACAGGGAAAAAAAAAAACTTCTACTTCTTTGCCTTCCTCGCCGGAGCTTTCTTCTTTGCCGCCGGAGACTTCACGCTCTTCGGCTTCGGTGCTTTCTTTGCCGGCGCGGCCTTCTTCGATGGAGTTGTTCTTGTTGAAGTCCTCGCCACCTTCGACTTTGGCTTCGCAACTGGTTTTGCCTTCGCTGCAACCTTCGTCTTTGGCTTTGGCTTCGCAGCAACGGACTTCGCCTTAGGCTTCACAGCCGCTGCGGCTTTTGCCTTTGGCTTTGGCTTTGGCTTTGGCTTGGTTGAAACTTTCTTTGCCTTGGGAGCAACTTTGGTTGCCTTCGGCTTTGCAACGGACTTAGGCTTCGCCGGAGCAGAAACGGTTGAGGACTTCTTCACCGGAGCGGCAGGAGCGAGCTTGAAAGAGTTCTTCACCTTGACGAGCTTTCCGGAAGCGACGAGTTTCTTCAAATGGAAGAGCAAGAGCTTGCGGAAACTCGTCGGCAAGTGCTTGTGCTTCTCCTCGGAGTACTTCGTGATCGCGTACTGGCTTGAACCTGTCTTCTCCTTCAGAGTCACAATCGCCTCCGTAATCATCTGCAAAAAAACCAAAATCAAACACACAAAAATCAGTTTCAGATCTTCAAATTTTGAAAATGAAACAGCTTTCTAGAGAGAGAAAGTTAGGGTTTCTAGAGAGAGAAAGAAAAACCATACATCGAGGAAAGGAGGGTGAGAGGGTGCGGATTTGGGCTTTTTAGGGCCGGACGATTTCCTCGACTCAGTAGTAGCGGCCATGGTGAGTTAATTCGGACGAGTTCAATGGAGATTTGATTCGGAAGCAGAGCAGAGAGGAATTGGAATCGAAAAGAGTGTTTTGGTTTTTAGAGAGAGAAATTTGGATGTGAGATAAAACGGTTAAGGAGAGAGATTAATATAGTGAGAATGTGAAAGAAATGTGAGCGGTGATTGGTGGAAAGTAGTCAGACGCGGATTGAGGCAAATTTGAAAGTTTGAATGTGGGCCATTGGATTAGTGGGTTATCTACGGCTTGGGGTGGAAGTTTGGGTGGGGTTTGGATTGAGGATTTTGGGGAATAAAAGTTTTGGGGGTTGAGATGAGTTTTGGGTGTGTTTTTCACTTGATTTGTGAGGGGTGTAATTTGGGTTGTGGGTCATGGATTTTATTGAGGTTTCGATGGTTTTTTAGAGGAGCACGTAAGCTTTGTAATGAGTGTTTATTTGGGTCTTTTGGTCCCGACAATTGGGAGAATTTTGGATTTGAAGGTGAATTGGTCAAAACTAGGGTTTTTGAAGAGTTTGTTTAGGTTTGGATGAATTTTGAGGCAATGCTTGGTGTTAAATTGTGGTTTTTCAATTGTATATGATTGAAGGGTTGTGAAGGAGTCAATTGGTTCAAGAATCATGAAATTTGGACAAATATTGGTACTTGAAATATTAATCAAAATGTCATTTAAGTTGAACATATCAAACCCATGTCCTTATCTCACAATTTAGGGATTATCATTCCTTAGTCAACAATTATCTCCAATTAATCAAATTATTAACCACTTGTTAATGACTAAGGATACTTTCCAAGCATAGTTAATGGTATATAAAGAACTCATTCTCCAAGGTAAGCTTGTTTATATAACGGCCAGATATAATTGAATGTCTTGTATGGTAGTTTTTTTAGTCTATATGCAATTTAACGAATTGGCATTCTCTACATTGTCGTGTTTTGGGCCATAAACATTAAACGAGAATAAATCTTATCATTCATTCTCCTAGGAGAATCGTATATATATCCAATATTCTTTTTTAGAGAAGTTTCAACTTTCATTCACCATATAAATATATGGCATCCACTTAGGTTATGTCTTGAAACATATTCATGCTTTTTATCAAGCTCATTTGACTAATGTTCATCTATTAGAGATGTCTAGTTAGATCAACTATCTTGAATCGATTCATTCAAATAGAATGAATCACAGTTATTTATAAATTAATCATTCATAACAAACACTTACAATAGAGCATGGAAATTCTTGTTCTACTCACTAAATGATGAAAAAAGCATTTTTATATGGCTCTCATCCTAAAAGTTGAAATTTGAAATTTGTTCTTATAACTTTATCTAAAGGTTGCCGAGAATAATGAAAGTATACCACTAAAAGAAATGATTCTCAAAGGTTGTATTTTTAGATCTTTAATCAATAGCCTATACTTATACAAATGTTTAATTCCCCACCCTTACCAAGAACATGGGTGATTTCCTCAATTCAACCAATTTTTAAAGATTAGATCCATTTTTCAATCATGCTTGGAAAATTATCTTCCAGCCATTAGTGATAGTTCAATGAAATAAGAATGCTTCCTATTGCATCTACTCAAGATGCAAATTACATTTTTAACTATTGAAGGCTAACTTTAGAAATTAATTTCTTCCTTAGCATCTCTCAGTTTTAAGAGGCAATAAAAATTTTAAACTTAAAATAAATTGTTCATCATAAAATCTCAACAAGAAAGATGGAAGAATTTTATTATGCCACTGCTATATAAAAATAGTTAGTGAATAATAAGTATTTTTATTATAAAAAAAAAAAAAAAAACATTTTTCTTGTTTGCTCCAACGAAAATTCCACAATAAAATTTTAATTTTTTTTTTCTTAAAAAGTCAAAATATTGAAGTTGTATCGCATTTATATGACTAGACAATTTAATGTATCACTTAGTTTTATTAGTGTGCCATTGTAGGATTTGTTTAATAAACTCAAAAGATACTCATATTGCCTCATATGAGCTAAATTGACTTCACAAAAATAATGGGGATGGGTACTTTAGATAATCCTAAACATATAAGCTTTCTTATCCATCTGTCTCTGTTCATACTTCCCATAGCATAGTTTGTCATGTTATTTCTCCTAGTGAGAATCATTAATAAAAATCAATTTTTAATCACCTACTTATTGGGAAAAAATATTAATCATCTAGCTTCTAAACCTTTTGAAATTATTACTACCTGACACTGAAGGCCGCAATATCTCAATAATAAGTTTTGCACCAACTTTTGGTGCCAACTTTACTAATATCCAATTTTTTTTTAAAGAGTTTCAACATATGGCACCCGCTCCTAATGATAGCTATTTATTATTAAACGAAAATACCAATCGGTTTTCTGGTGTAGTCAGGAATTAAACCCCAAATATCTTATTTAATCATCATAGACTTTATCAGTTGAATTAATTGAAACTCACACTAATATCCAATTATTAAAGTGCTCGAACAATTTTATACTTATTGAGTCAAGAGACTTGTAACTCAATTGGTACTTTATGATATTTTCAATGGAAACATACATGATTCAAATCCTCCTCCTTTAACCATCAAATTATAAAAAATGAAAAAAAAAATTATAAATAATGATATTTGTCTATTCCTTGCTCATCTAATGATTTTCATAATCCACAATCTACTATAGGAAAGATAAGAAAAAATTTTGGGGCAAGAAATTCATCATCTTCAAATCTTCCAACATCAACGCAACCACGACAAAATGTTTAGACTGATTTAGATTTATCTAGTTGTCTTGGGGGCATTTGATATTTGGCATGTCTGCTTGTATTACAACATGAATCACTTTTATGAACCCATTTAAGTTAGTCAACAGTTGCCCAAGCTTATTGGAGTAATTATTCAATAATCTGAGAGCATGATCGCATGAGATTCTTCATCTCACATAATAGTTGGTTCCACTAATAAAATTTATGATGAAATCTACCATTCATGTGAAGAGAATCTTAGGTCGATGTACCAAATATTTTCCTACTTATTGTATTCTCCTTCACAAAGATTCTAATTTTACTTGTTTTATTATGGTCACACTCACACATGGGTTATGTTCCATATTTTGTTCAGGTGTACAGGGCTATAATTTTCTATCGTTTTTTTTTTTTTTTCTCCATTTAGCATCATTCTAGCAACAATTTCGTTAGTTGCTACGTTTTTGAAATATTTTAGCAAACTAACATCTTGAGTTTGTTAGATTCAATTTCAATGAAGAAAATCAAATCAAATACACCTGATTTATGCTCTAGCAGAGGCTGATGTGGATCTTTTGTACATGTGGAACTTAAGTATAATACACTCGATTTATGCTTTGGAGAAGAAATATCAAATATTACACATCTGGAGAACATTGAGAAGAAGAAAGAAAGAGTTTTTTGCAAGTGGGTTTGGTTTTGCCGTGGGTCTCTTCCTCTTCTTTTCCTTCTTTCTTCTTCTTCTCATTCTTTCTTCTTCGTTCTTCTTCTTCGTTTCTTAGATCAGTAAAACTAAATTGAGTGCATGAGACTCGAGTTCTACGTGTATAAAAAAAATTTCCCATCGGCCTTCCAAAGCATCAAACTTGAGTGCGTGAGACTCGATTTCATTCGATGAAGTTGACTCTAACAAACTCGAAATGTTAGTTTGATAAAAATTTTCAAAAAAAATATGCCAACTGACCAAATTGTTGCTAAATGGTAAAACGATCCCTCTTCTACCCTAATAAGATAGTATTAATACTAATATTAGGTCCACACATTTAAAAAAAAAAAAAATTATAGTCACACAATTTTCACCAAAAAATTAATACCCACATTCTCCTTTTGTGTTGTTTTGGCTTAAGGAGGTGCCATACGAGTGAGGGTGTGAGTTTTTTTAGAGAAAAATTTTGTGCATGCAACAAGGTTGTTTTTAAAATAATATATGGAAATAGAGATTAAAAAAGAAAGTAGATTCCTGTTAAGAGTTATAGGGAGGTAGCTCGCCTCAAATTTGAATTGGTGATTTTATATGACAGGGAAGAGAAGATGTGTTATCAGAGGTCTTGGATTCAATGGTTGCAAAGTAGGGATCAGAACACAAAGTTTTTCCATGGGTTAACTACTCAACGGAAGAGGAAAATTTTCATAAAGGGTTTGAAGGATGATAATGGTGTTTGGCATGAGGATAAGGAGTTTTTTCGGGTTTGTTAAATGACTATTACTCTCGACTATTTTCATCCTCAAATCCTCATGATTTTAATCGTATTTTGGATGGGGTTGATGAAGTAGTGACTGATGAAATGAAGGCAGATCTGGCCTGGCCTTACACAACTGAAGAAGTGGTTGCAACTATCAAGGAAATGGCACCATTAAAGGCCCCTGGTCCAGATGGGATGCCGCCATTATTTTATTAGACCTACTAGACTGATGTTAGAATGGATGTTCATCAAGTTGTCTTGTCAAGTTTAAACTTAGGCGCTATCTTGAAATTTATAAATCATATTTTTCATCACTTTGATCCCTAAAGTGAATAACCCAGAAAAAGTTTCTGATTTTTGTCTTATTAGTCTTTACAATGTGATTTATAAGATTGTGAGTAAGGTGATTGCAAACTGTCTTAAGCCTTTGCTTATTTCTATTATTTCAAAAACTCAAAGTGTTTTTACTGCTGATAGATTGATTACAGATAACATCTTAATAGCTTTTGAATCTTTGCATCACATGAAGACTAATTGTACAGGGAAGAAGGGCTTTATGGCACTTAAGTTGGATATGAGTAATGTCTATGATAGGGTAGAGTGGATTTTCCTTGAAAAAATCCTTTTGAAGTTAGGTTGTCAAGCTTCTTGGGTGGCATTGATTATGGAGTGTATTACCACTGTTTCTTATTCCATTCTTATAAAGGGAGAGCCAAAGGGTATGATTTCCTCCTCTAGGGGTTTGAGGCACAACGATCCCTTCTTGTCTTATTTATTTCTGTTTTGTGCGGAAGGATTAAATGCTATTTTCATAAAAGCAACAATGAATGGTGACATAGAGGGATTTTCTATATGTAGGAATAGGCCGAAAGTTACTCATCTATTTTTTGCATATGATTGTCTTTTATTTTGCAGATCCACCTTGGAGGAATATTAGAAAATTCAGGAGCTATTGACCTATTATGAGGTGGTGTCAGGCCAAATGATAAATAAGGAGAAACCACTCAATTCTTTTGCAAGAACATCGATGAACAAACATAAGAAGCTACAAAAGTTTCTCTTAATGTACCAGCAATAGAAAATTATGAGAAATATTTGGGTTTTCCTTTGTTTATTGGTAGAGAGACAAAAGCTTGCTTCACCAATGTGAAAGAGCAGATCTAGGCAAGAATGCAAGGGTGGAAAGAGAAGCTGCTGTCACAAGTTGGTAAGGAAGTGATGATAAAGGCAGTCATCTAGTCTATTCCTACTTACTCGATGAATGTATTTAAATTGCTAGTCAATTTGTGTAAGGAAATAGAAACAATGATTCGACAGTTTTGGTGGGGACAAGGTGACTCAAAAAAGATTCATTGGATTAAATGGAGTTCTTTGTGCTCATCAAAATTTGTTGGAGGGATGAGTTTTCGAGATATCCAAGAGTTCAATAATATCTTACTAGCCAAACAGGTGTGGAGATTAATTCACCAGAAGATATGCTTCTCTATACGGTTTTTAGTATGAAGTTTTTTCCTAATGAGAGTATTCTTAATGCTCCTATTCATCCAAAGTGCTCTTATGCATGGAGGAGTATATTGCAAGCACAGGAGGTTATAGAGAATGGTGCTATCTGACAAGTCGAGAGTGGTCAGATGATTGATGTGTGGAAACATAGATGGCTCCCTGATCCTAGTTACAACAAGATTGTATCTCCAAGAGAAAATTCCACTGTTAATTTGGTTAGTGAGTTGTTATACTCCAATACAAGAATATGGGATCCTGGCAAATTGGAGAGCAATTTTTACCCTTGGGAAGCTGATATGGTAAACAAAATTCAAGTGAGTGAGGCGTGTGATAAGGATTTGCTGGTATGGCCTTCGATTGCGGATCGAAGCTATAGTGTTAGGAGTGCGTATCACTTGTTAGCTTCAGCAGAGGCAAGCATTACACCAAGCTCTTCCACTCCAACAGAGCAGCGAAGCTTATGGAAGAGTATTCGGAAGATTTGGATTCCTAATAAAATCAAACATTTCCTTTGGCGTGCAGTGAAAGATTCACTTCCAATGAAACAAAATCTAAGAGCTTGACATATTCTAATAGATGAAATATGTGATCTATGTAATGATCATCAAGAAACTCTGCTACATAGCCTCTGGAAGTCAAACCCGGGTTTTGCTCTTCTATATTAGAAACAATATAGGGAGTTTGAGGATTTGGTAGAGGAGTTGATGCACAGGGGCTCAACTCACTTTTCTCCACCATAGATTGGTGCTTGTGGTAGTGCCGGAACAGGCTCAGAAAGAACCAACCGACTTGGCAGCTTCATGAACAGGGGAATCGTGCTAAGGAGCTAGTCTCGGAGTATCTCAATGTGAAGAAACAGCCTACTCGTGGTGTAACTCAGCCTACTAGGGTTCGCTGGACTTCTCCAATGGAGCAGAATTATAAGGGTAACTTTGATGGTGCATTGTTTGATGCTTCGGCCTGTGCAAGTATTAGAGTTGTCTTTTGAGATCACATTGAAAATATTATCGCTGCTTCGAGTCAAAAGATCCCATTGGTTCAATCTGCGAAGTTGGAGGAGGCTTTGGTGGCAAGACGTGCAGTAGTGTTTGCCAAGGAGCTAAGCTTGTTCAATGTGGAAATAGAGGGAGACTGCTCACGGGTGATCAAAGCTTTGACTTATCCAAGAAGATGCAACACTTTGTTTGGTCATGTGATAAATGAGAGTCAAAGTTTAGGCGCTACTCTTCAGTATTGCAAGTTTAGCATGTTCAAAGGGAAGGAAATAAATTAGCTCACACCTTAGCTAGAAAAGCAATTTTATCTGCAAACATAGATGTATGGGTTGAATCTCTACCAAGTGATTTGGATATTGTTTTCCAATCGGATTTAGTTCAATAAAATTTACTTACTTTTATCTATAAAAAAAAACTACAAAAATTTCTTATCATTGAAAAAGAACTTGAGTTTAAACCCTGCCTACACCAAAATTTAATTAGTTTTTTGGCTTGATGATAAAATACAATCATTATAAAGCAGACACCATTAGTTCAAGTCATAATATTTATAATTTAAAAAAAAATGAAAACAAATTTGTTAATTTTTACTTTGGCCCTTCTGCTCATATAATATCTCTATAAATCCTTAATAATCTCATCATTCTAAGTGAACCACACATTTTGTTCCTTGAATACATAGACAAGAGTCAAGATTCAATAGTTCATGGTTGAGAGCATAATTTTGATAATAATAGTAAAAAACTTGATGGTGAACTAAAAATTGAACCAACTTCAATTCGTTCATGAGAGTCGTCCAGGTCAAGAAGGCTAGAATGGTCATCAAGGCTAGAATGGTCATCCTTACTAGGCTGGTCATCCATGGGCATGAGGATCCTCCACCAGGAAAGCTCCTGGACAACCCCCAACACTTGGGGAATTTTCAGAAAGATTTAGCTACAAAAGCTAATGAATTGAACCACGTGTTACTATTTAAAATAAGCAAGATCCTAGTTCATCGCTATAACTTCCTACTAAGTACTTAACTTCCAATGACAGTTGTAGAAGATAAAATTGAACATTCTAACTCCTATAGCGGTTGTGGAAGTTAATTCTGAACCTTCTGACTTCCTCAAATATTGGGGAAGTTATGAGACAAGTAACCACTCCAAAGTACAATATATAAACACTCATCCACATCAAATGGAAGTAAGTTCTCACTACTCCCAAAATTGGAATTCTAATGTTCCAGAGGAAAAAAGTAACTTAAGCATTGGAGGGTTCTTGGCCAGTTCCTCCTGGTCACCTTTGATCTTGTGTCTTTTTCTTTTCAGGCCTCCTAAGCAATTGCTAGCCCATTGAAGCTTGGAGCATTAAGCCTACTGATTTTCTTTACATCATCAGTTGGCGCCGTCTGTGGGGAAGATTAAATTTGCATTGTGCAATTTATCTTTTTTTGACAAAAGGTTGCATGGTTTGGACAAGATCAATGGCCACTAGTCCAGGCCATCAGGAGAGTAGGAACGCTTTTAGTCATCCCAATTGTGATCGCTAATCAGTACCTGTCATGCAATTTCCTTTCATACAACAAGTGCAATCCATGGTGGCCACCATGGCCGAATTAACCTGTCAAAACCAACAGTTGACCAGGGAGATTACTCTAAGGAGACAACCGTCATGAAATAGATGTGGAAGGACAAGCCCAAAGTCAAGAAGTTAGAGAAGGAGAAAACGCTAAGTGTGAGAACCAGTCAAGGGGTACTACTTCACGAAGAGTGTCACACTTGGAAAGGGAGATGGATTAAATGAGGAAGGCCATGGACGAGATGAGGGAGAATATTAGAAGAGTGAATCTCGTAGATGATTTAGTTCATCGAACTGATTCCCCTTTCGTGGCTTTCATCAACAGCCATCTCCTGCCTTTTAAGTTTAAGATGCCTTCCTTAGACTTGTATGATGGAACGCGCGATCTGTGTGATCATATCACAACCTTCAAGACTACAATGCACCTTCAAGGGGTCCCAAATGAGATTATGTGTAGGGCCTTCCTTACCACCCTTAAGGGGCCAGCACGAGTGTGGTTTAGCAAGATACCTCCAAACACTATGAGTTCTTTCGAAAAATTGAGTAAGTTGTTTGTCAACAATTTTATCGGAGGACAAAGGCATAAGTGCTCCTCGTCTAGCTTGTTAATCATAGAGCAAGGGGAAAATGAAAGCTTGCGGTCCTTCATTACTTGTTTCAACAGGGAAGCCCTTACGGTAGATGAAATGGACGACAAGTTGTTATTGGTAGCTTTCCATAATATAGTTAATTTTGATTTATTCATTCATAAACTCTATGAGCAAGAGCCTCAAACCATAGCTGAACTTGTCTATTCAGCCCAAAGCTTCATGAATGCAGAGGATGCAATCATAGCTAAGAAGAGGAAGAAAGCCGAGCAAATGGAAGCAGATCTACCATGTCATCCAAAACAGGGTCTTCGTCCAAAGAAGGCCCGAACAGGAGAGAAGAAGGATCGAGACAATAGGAAGGCGGGTCAGTCTTCAGGAAGGAGTCAGCACCACATGCCCTTGAACGCTCCATTTAATCAAGTACTTATGCAAATCAAGGATGACCCATCCTTGAAGTGGCCAGAGAAGATGAAGGGAGATCCCAATAATCGCAACAAGAACAAATATTGTCGCTTCCATAGAGACCATGGGCATGATATGGATGAGTGCTATGATTTAAAGCAGCAGATAGAGAATCTTATCAGACAGGGAAAGTTGAGGCATTTCGTTGGAAGAGATCATAAAGACGAGAAGTTGAAAGGAAAGGTAGAAAAGTCATCACGACCCCCACTTGGAGAAATAAGGGTTATTATAGGAGGTACTTCAACAGGGTAGTCTTCCAAGTCAAGAAAGATGTATCTAAAGGTGGTACAAAATGTCCAACTCTGTAGAAGATCACTAAGTACGAGGGGGATAGATGAGCCAACCATTATGTTCATGGACGAGGATGCTGAAAGAATCCATCACCCATATGACGATGCAATCGTCATCACTTTACTCATCATAGATTATATAACTAGAAGGGTGCTGGTGGATAATGAAAGTTCAACAGACATCTTGTATTACCCCACCTTCCAACAAATAAGACTTGAACGAGATCAGCTTCGTCCAGTATGTTCACCTTTGGTAGGATTTGAAGGAATGAAAGTGTAACCTATAGGCACCATTACATTGCTTGTGGTGGTGGGATCATACCCACAGCAAATAACCAAGGAAGTGAATTTCCCTGTGGTGGATTGTTCGTCTTCTTATAACGCCATCATTGGAAGGTCAACTTTAATAGTTGGAAGGTAGTAACATTTACCTACCACCTATCAGTTAAATTCCTTACAGAATATGGGATAGGGTAAGTGCAAGGGGATTAGTTAGCAGCAAGAGAGTGTTATTTAGCCATGTTAGCTATAGACGAGCACATGCAGACGATGAGCATTGAGGAGAGGAGGATAGTTGCAGAGCCCACCGAAGTACTGGAAGACGTTTCTTTGGACGAGAATAACCTTGAAAAGTTTACAAAGATTGGAGCAAGCATGGAAAAAAGACAAAGCAAGAACTTGTCCAATTCTTAAAGAAAAGCATTGATGTGTTTGTATGGAGTCATGAAGACATGCCAACTATTGACCCATGTGTCATTACCCATCGTCTAAACGTGTATCCATCCTCCAAGTCTGTATGTCAAAAGAAAAGAGTGTTTTCTCCAGAATGAGATAATGCCATTAAAGAAGAAGTCCAGAAATTGACCATTGCAAAATTTATTCAGGAAGTTTATTACCCGGACTAGTTGGCTAATGTGGTGATGGTTAAGAAGGCTAATGGCAAATGACAGATATGCATGGATTTCACCAATTTGAACAAGGCTTGCCTCAAGGATAGCTATCCGTTAGCACACATTAACCAGCTGGTCGACTCAACTACGGGTCATAAATTGTTAAGTTTCATGGACGCCTTCTCAAGTTACAATCAAATAAGGATGGATGAAGTGGATCAAGAGAAGATATCCTTTATTACCAGACAAGGCATGTTTTGCTACAAAGTGATGCCCTTCAATTTGAAAAACGCGGAAGCAACTTATCAAAGGCTGGTTAACCATATGTTTCGTCCACAGATTGGACGAAATGTGGAAGTTTATGTGGATGATATGTTGGTAAAGAGCTCGGATGAGGAAAAACATTTGGATGACCTTCAAGGGACCTTCAATACGCTTAGACAATATGACATGAAGTTGAATCCGAGCAAATGTGCTTTTGGAGTTTCGTCAGGAAAATTTTTTGGGTTCATGGTTTTGCATAGAGGAATTGAAGCAATTCCTGATAAGATTCAGGCAATACTGGATTTGGAACCTCCAAGGAATATCAAAGAAGTCCAATCTCTCACTGAGCAAGTTGCTGCCCAGGTTCGTCTCAAAAGCTACTGACAAGTGTTTACCATTTTTAAGGTTCTTAAGAAGGCATTTGAATGGATGGACGAGTGTCAAAAGGCCTTCCAAGACCTCAAGACCTACCTCACAATAGCTCCTCTACTAAGCTCGTCAATACCAGGTGAAAGAATTATACTTGTATTTGGTAGTATCTCCACATGCAGTGAGCTTAGCATTAATTAGAGAAGAAGAGAGGATACAAAAGCCTGTTTATTATATAAATCGAGCGCTAAGAGGAGTGGAAGGACACTATCCCATGATGGAAAAGTTAGCCTTTGCTTTGATCACAACTTCTAAGAAGTTACGACATTACTTTCAGGCTCATGTCATCAATGTCTTCACAGATCATCCACTTAAGAAGACGATGAACAAGTTGGATGCCACAGGATGACTAATCCAATGGGCCGTAGAACTTAGTGAGTTTGATGTCAGACACCAACCAAGAACTAAGATAAAAGCTCAAGCACTGGCAAATTTCATTACAGAGTTCACTCCCAACCATGGAGGGTTAGACGAGGTCGATGGAGCTCAGAAGTGGGTTGTCTATGCGGATGGTTCGTCCACATTATATGCAGGAGGAATTGGAGTTATACTAAAGTCCCTGGAAGGAGACAATTTGAAATACGTAGCTCCTTTACAATACTAGACCACCAATAATGAAGCTGAATACAAAGCTTTCCTTGAAGGATTGGAATTGGCTAAGTCCTTAGGGGTGGAGTCAGTAGTCACCCAAGGAGATTCTTAGTTGATCATCAATCAAGTGAATGGAATGTGTAAAGCTAAGGAAGATTGGATGAAGAAGTATCTCAGTAAGGTAAAATAGCTCGTCAAAAAATTTAAAGAAGCCAGTTTTGTTCAACTCCCAAGGGAGGAAAACATGGAAGCGAATGCTTTGGCAAAAACAGCTTCAGCAGGGGGAGCTATGGACGAGTGTGACAGAGTCCAATACATGCCAAGCATAGATCTTCCAAAGGTGTAGCAAATTGAAGGAGAAGAAAATCGGAAGACTCCAATAATAGTTTACCTTAAAGATGAAAGGCTTTTAGAAGATAAGGACTAGGTTAGGAAATTGAGGATCAGAGCTACCAAGTATGTCCTTATAGATGAGGTGCTATATAAACGAGGCTTCTCACAGCCTTACTTAAAGTGCTTAGCTCCGGGCAAGTCAAACTATGAATTAAGGGAAGTTCATGAAAGAGCATGCAGAAACCACTCGGGAGCAAGAGCACTAGTCTATAAGGTCGTCCGTGTGGGTTACTACTGGCCAACTATTCAAGCAGATGCTAAGGCTTATGTCAAGGTATGTGACCAGTGCCAATGCTTCAGCAACGTCCCTAGAAAACTGTTGGAGTATCTTACCCCGATGATGGCCCTAAGACGCTTTGTGCAATGGAGATTGGATATCTGAGGTCCCTTCCCACTCGGAACTAGGCAAATGAAGTTTTTGATAGTAAGGATCGATTGCTTTACTAAATGGGTGGAAGTAAAACCCTTAGCAAAAATCACTCAACAGAATGTCAAAAACTTCATTTGGAAGAGCATTCTGTGCAGGTTTGGGATACCTAGGGTATTAGTGTCAGACAATGGATGGCAATTTGACAACACACCTTTTAGAGACTTTTGCGAGCAATTTGGAATCAAGAATCATTATTCCTCACCCTCCCACCCACAAGCAAATGGACTAGCAAAAGTTGTAAATCGATCCTTGTTGAAAATCATTAAGACTCGGCTTAAGGGGGTAAAGGGAAGATGGCCAGACGAACTACCAGGAGTTTTATGGGCTTATAGGATGACTGTAAGGACCCCTACAGGGGAAACTCCTTTCAAGCTAGCCTATGGAAGCGAATCAGTTATACCTGCGGAAGTGCACATGGCAAACCACAAGGTGGTGAAATATCAAGACAAGGATAACGAAGAACAACTTCGTCTCAACCTTGATCTGATAGATGAGGTAAGTATGAACGCGGAGCAAAGGACAGCATGGTATAAAAATCTCATGGCTAAATAATATGATGTAATGGTGAAACCTAGGCGCTTTAACATTGGGGACCTCGTCCTGAAAATGGTCTTTTTGGCAACCAGAAACCCAGCCCATGGAAAACTGGGATCTAATTGGGAAGGACCCTATAGGGTCATTAATTGCAAGAGACAAAGATCATACTACTTAGAAGCCCTGGACAGGAGAAAGCTAGAGCATCCTTAGAATGTTGAGCATTTAAGAAGATATTATCAGTAGGATATCAACCTGAACGAGAATCATCCTGGATGAGATAATCCTAGACATTGCGGTCGCCTTGGATGAGCTAAAGTATTATTTTCTGTTGCTTGCATTTAACTGTGTTTGTTATCAGTATTTTATGTTGTGTTTTAATTCCCTAAAGGCATCGGCTTCTAAGCATGTGCTAGAACTTGTGGATGATGTTTTTTTCTAATATATGTAAAGTTGTGTGAATTTTCAATTCTCATGTTGTTGAAGTTTATCAAAACTAATCCACAGGAAAGGCTAAAGGCCCAAGATGAATAAAATCTCTGGACGTAGAGACGTAACATCTATAAGCTTTCCTTAAACTAAGGATAAAGCAAAGGAAAATAAGCTTGAAGCTTATTCGTCTAATCAATGGACAAGAAAATACGTGCACAAATATTTAAATCCATGGATAAATACAACCAGCTAAAACGATCCAATCTTTGGATGAATAAAAGCTGGAAACATCTTGCATAAAGATGAGTGTAAATTGTCCAACTCATGGACGAAAAGTAGAACTAGCTAATTCGAGTCTCTGGACAAGTAAAGGTGACAAAAGTGATGCCATTCATAAGACGTGTTATACTTATAAAGTTTAAAGGATGGTAAAAAGCTTGAACATAAGGAAATTATCTTAACATGGAAGAGCTAAATGCCTTCATGGTGGACGGACCACACTTAGAAAGCCAGTATGATATGGATGATGTAAAACAAAGAGAAATTCGTCTATACAATAACATGTTCAATAATAAATAAAAAGTGATGGAAATAAACGTTCATTTATATAAGTTTAGAAAAAGGGTAGACGACCACCGTCCAAAAACCCTTATAAAGTAAAGCCTAGAAGGCAATTTGTTTGAAAGCTCGTCACAAAGATTATAGACGAGAGAAATGTACTTAAATAAATTTAAATGGTCCAAAACAATTATCCTCATACATAAAAAAATAAAAAAATAAAAGAGAGAGAGAGAAGAAAAGGAA
Source organism: Quercus lobata (assembly GCF_001633185.2). Taxonomy (NCBI): domain Eukaryota; kingdom Viridiplantae; phylum Streptophyta; class Magnoliopsida; order Fagales; family Fagaceae; genus Quercus; species Quercus lobata. The sequence goes on along the minus strand of NC_044906.1, from coordinate 27,634,890 downwards.
AATAACAAGAGAATTTTTCAAATGTCCTTCACTAAGGGTTATATCCAGAGGTGGGATTGTCCTGAGTAGGCCGGGTAGTGGCATCATCCTCGATATTGACATCTTCAGAGCTTGTTTGAAGAAGAGAGCTTGCAGTGCCAATATTAAGCTTGATGGAACTGAAGTCAACTTCTGGGAAGCGTTCCTCAGTGTCCATACAAAAATCTTTGAAGCCAACAGCATAATTTGCATCCAAAAGGTCAGTATACTATTTGGAAGCTTTGAACTCCACAACAGCGTCCTCTTTAGCTTTCGTAAGAAGGGTGCTCAGCTCATCACTCTTTTTCTGAAGATGGTTAAGATGTGTGTCCTTCTCGACGATGTCAGCCTTGAGCTCTTCGACGAGGTTCCTCAGTTCCTTGGCCTCGTCTGTAGCCTTGGCTGCCACTTCAACCCAGCCCCTGTAGTCATCTTTAATCTCTTGGATCCTCATCTCAAGCTGAATCCTCATCTTGTCCATCTCTGTGGCTTGCTTGGACGCTGCAATAAACTTTGACATTGCGTAAAAAAAAAAAAAAAAAATTGTTAGACGAGAAAAGTGTAAAGCAACAAGAGGAGGCAAAAGCAAACTTAAATACCTCAAAAAGATCATGAACAACAGAATGTTCAAATTCCTTCAAGGACATGTCATAGCATGCAACCACGTCCTTGTCAGTCACAGCCTTCTAAAATCGTTCCCAAGCTAAATATTCATTTTCAACGAGATTCATAGGAACCCTTTGAGAAGGTTGAGACGAGGTAGGTGCAGTGGTCATTAGGGATGGCAATTTTTCCTTGCCCCATTTAACCTGCCCCTCCCCGCTTCGCCCTGCGCAGGTTTTCCCCGCCCCGCAAAGGCAGTGGGGCGGGGATGGGGCAAGATTTTAGCCCCGCACCACAGGGTGGGGCGGGGATGGGTTTAAACTTTTTAGACCCGCCCCACCCCACCCCTCCCCTCCCCCTCCCCATCCCCGCCCCGCCCCGCCCCGCCCCGCATTGCTAAGGGTTATAATTATAAATTTTTCATACCCTAAAACCCTATTATTTAAACAAACATATTAATATTAGCATATTTTATTCTACCCAATGTGATTCTTTGTCTTTATATTGTTATGTGTTATAATATGAGATTTTTATTTTATTTTTATGATTGTCTTGTTAAACACTTGGATATATTATTCAATTTTTTCTAAAAATTGATTTGATTTGATGGGATAAATTTGATATTTCAAGTATATTTTTATTAATGAAATAAGTTTCATTAAAAAAAATTGTACTCGTTGTAGGGCAAATTAACAAAAAGTAGAGTTTTACGGGGCGGGGCGGGGCTTCGCGGGGCCCCAAGGGGCGGGGATGGGGTGAGAAAGTACTCCCCGTCATGCGAGACGGGGCGGGGATGGGGCAAAACAAAACCATGCGGGGCGGGGACGAAGATCCCATCCTTCGGCCCTACCCCGCCCCATTGCCATCCCTAGTGGTCATGCAACCACGTCCTCGTCAATCACATCCTTCTGAAATCGTTTCCAAGCCAAATCTTCATTTTCAACAAGATTCATAGGAACCCTTTGAGAAGGCTGAGACGAGGTAGGTGCAGTGGTCTTGGACGGGGTGACTTCTATGGGCACATACAAGTCCACATCATGGACTTGGATGGACAACTGAGATGTAGGAGGAACAGACTTGACAACCCTAGACTTGGCCAACCCATGCTTTGCCTTCTTATTCCCTCGACAACTAGGAAGGTTTCCCAAATCCAGTGTCTTGGATAAGGTTTTCCTTTTGTCTCCAACAGAAGCACGTGGCTGAGGTTAAGCCTCTGGCCTGGTTACCTCGTCCACTACCTCCTTTCCCTTATTTTCTTTCATAGTTGCCATCCCTGAAAAGAAAAACGTTAGAATCATTTAAAATTTAATATTAAAATAAATTTCTTAAGTAAAAAACTCATGTCTATGAGTTGTAAGTTCATGGGCTAGAGCTTCAGGAGATGGCTTTGGACTAAGTCCCCACGTTGTAAGACGTTGAAGGGTGACCAACGAATGGAAACTCTTGTCAGTGTATAGATGAGCTCTTTGGACGCGGTCAAGATAAAATTTGCTCAAAGACGGTTGTCTAACAGCTATATATAAAAAAATAAAAATAAAAAAAGAAGAGAAAAGGGTTAGACGACTATAAGCAAAAGATAAAAACACTATATATATATATATACTTTTAGGATGAAAGTTCCTTAACTCTCCAGTATAGGGGGCAAATGGATCCCTGCCAACCTCAATAGGGTGCCTAGACCAGAAACTAGAGACGAAGAAAAACTCCGTCTTCCAGTTTCTATTAGACATTACAAGTGATTTTATTAATCTACAATTTTTGCCCCTGGCTGTGAATTGATAAAAGCCAAGGGACTAGTTAATCTTTGAGGGTTTGTAGCAGAAGAGAGGAACTCATCCACAATTAGAGGACAATCCCCTTTAAACACTTCCCTCCATAAAACTTGCATAGAGACGACCAGTCTCCATGCATTGGGGTTAACTGACACACTTCTAAACCTAACCTAGTAAGTAATTCCTTAGTAAAGGCATTAAGGGGTAACCTAAGTCCCCCCAGAAGGTAAGCTTCATAGATGCCTATTCCAAAACAAAGGTTACAATACCACTCCCCACGGACGGCTAACCTAGGGTTAAGGTCGTCTGAAATTTGGTATCAACTCCTAAGTGAAGTAAGTCTCTTTTCATCCGTTTTGGAAGGGATGCCTACAACACAACTGTACACTATCTCTACCTCATCTAAAGGAGTGGACAGAGGAACACTAGTCGAGGTACCAGCTCGAGACTCGGAGGTTGCCCTGTTCCTAAGATGTTCCTAGAAAACCTCTAGAGGAACCCCAGGAACACCAGACGTGTATTCCTCGTCCGTGGTGTTCCCCCTACTAATGTTGTTGCTACCACTACTACCACTACTAGAACCACTATAACTAGTAGTGTCATGGTACTTGTCTATAGCCTTATCAACACTATTATTGGACGAAGAAATAACAATCTCAGACATCTTGAAATTTGAAGGAAAACCTAAGAACAAGGATAAAGAGAATACCTGGCTTTAGATAGAGGAGGACTAAAGATACGGAAATACTTCTAGACGAGGCACTAGACGACGAATATCAAGGAAGGAAATTTAGGAAATGTGAAGGATAGGAGAGGAATTCTACTATTTATAGGCAGTGAAATTTGGCATCTGAACGATGCGACCAACCAGAAAATGACATATGGCATATTCCTCGAAAAGGTAAATTGACGCAACCAATCACCAATGAGGTCATGACACGTGGCACGACATCTAACCACTGACATAAAGACACACGTCCAAAGAATAGCAGTAAATTCTACAGTGCTCTGGATGACCCTTGGACAAGGGGGCAACTGATGGTGAACTGAAAATTGAACCAACTCCAATTCGTCCATGAGAGTCATCCAGGTCAAAAAGGCTAGAATGGTTATCCTTAGTAGGACGGTCGTCCATGGGCATGAGGATCGTCCACTAGGAAAGCTCCTGGATGATCCCCAACACTTGGGAAATTTCCAAAAAGATTTATCTACAAAAGCTAATGAATTGAACCACGTGTTACTATTTAAAATGAGTAAAATCTTGGTTCATCGCTGTAACTTCCTACTAAGTACTTAACTTCCAATGACAGTTGTAGAATATAAGATTGAACATTCTAACTCCTCTAACGGTTGTGAAAGTTAATTCTGAACCTTCTAACTTCCTCAAATATTGGGGAAGTTACGAGACAAGTAACCACTCCAAAGTACACTATATAAACACTCATCCACATCAAATGGAAGTAAGTTCTCGGGGGGAGGGGAAAGGGGGAACCTTTCTGTTTCTTGAATTGCTGACATCGAGCGTGTTTTGGCGCTTAGGACGGGGAGTGGTGACCCCTGCAAAGCCTTTCGCCATGCACACGCTGGTATACGAACTCAAAGCTAAAAGCGGAAAGGCAGAGTAGGCAAGCCCATATTCGTGATCTGATTTTCTATTGCTCGGGCGATAGCAGCAAACTCCAGGCTCGAGAAACCCATTAGAAAGAAGGGAAGGGGCAATATACGAGAAATCAAATCATATAGAAATGATAGACGTCTTGAACGCCCTGAAAATGCTATGAGGTGTTCGAAAATGGTTGAAGTAGTTGAATAGGAGGAGTCAGTCTTCTTTGAAGATCGAGGAATAATTAGTGGTCTATGCTATGGTCGAGCGTTTAAATATTCCTTTCGAAATGAGGATGTTGAAGATTTCTTCACATCTTTATTAGAGCAAGGGTTGATCGAGCTTCTCGAACTCCCAAAATTGGAATTCTAATGTTCCAGAGGAAAAAACTAACTTAAGCATCAGAGGGCTCTTGGCTGGTTCCTCTCGGTCACCTTTAATCTATGTCTTTTTCTTTTCAGGCCTCCCAAGCATTTGCTAGCCCATTGAAACCCGGAGTATTCAGCCTATTGATTTTCTTTGCATCATCAAAACTTTTTGACCATTTGCATAAAAAATTAGGAGAATTTTTTTTTTCTCTCTCTCTATATATATAGAGAGAGAGAGAGAGAGAGAGTTGGATTCAAGTTACACATAGTGTAATTATAGAGAGAGAGAGAGAGAGTTGGATTCAAGTTACACATAGTGTAATTATAGAGAGAGAGAGAGAGAGAGAGAGAGAGAGAGAGAGAGAGAGAGTTGGATTCAAGTTACACATAGTGTAATTTTAACCAATATTACATTACTCAATATTTTTTAATTGGGTGCGAATTTTGACAAATCTACCGTTAAATTACATTATTTTCATATATTTTTCATACTTGCAAAATTTTAAGGTGATCAAATATTAATAGTTATGTCATCAATCAATTGTTTAAATTCAAGCTTTTGTAGTTTAAAATAATGCATAAAAGATAAGTTTATGGATCGAATCATAAATAACATCCAATTGACATAAAAATTGGCATGAATGTTAAGAACATATGGAACATGTGATTCAACGGTGAGATTTTCAAAATATGAATTCTATAACAAGTTACTGGGTGGTATAATATTGCTTAAAGTTACATCAAGCGTAACTTGTACTCAACATATATATCTATATAGAGAGAGAGAGAGAGTACAAGTTTAAAAAAAGACTAGGGCCATGTGTAATATATATATATATATATATTTATATAGGTGAAGTTACACTTGGTGTAACTCCATAAGATTTACATTTTTTTTAAAACCATTGATTTTCATTAGATCTAATGGTTAAAAAAAGACTAGGGCCATGTCATTAATCTCCAGATTTTATTTAGTTAGTAGGTAACGTGATAGTCTCTCGTTAAAACAAAATGAGATTCTAGTTAAAAAAGTACTGGAGGTAAGCCAAACTCCTATAAATGAACAAAAAGTCATTAAACTCTTCCCTCTCTCGCTCTCTCTCTCATTTGCCCAGACCTCCATGAACTCCATCAATGGACGCCTGTAACTCACAGTCCCAAATAGAAGCTCTTTCTCCCATAACCCAAAATTAAAAAGGTGTTCCAAGGTTCCATATATACATTGTAATGGTGTTCCTGTGAGAACTAGATAACACCTTAACCTTTTCAGCCTAAAAACCTGAACACTAGCATCTAATTCCTTGTTGTTTCTTAAATTTACTCTAATTTTCCTACCAAGTGGCGTTTATTGAAGACCCAAAAGAGAATGTAAAGAAACAGTATCAATTTCTTAAAGGCAGCCATCTATAAATATGAATGAAGTAATTTAGACAAATAAGATGGTCCACAAATACAATGGTTATAACCATCATGATGAAGAGGCTAATTACGTTCTAACTAATTACATATACAATGATTATTCAGAATCATTTGGAAAAAATTTGAAGGCCAATTGTTTATTTGGCAAACCACCTGTGGATTACAACATTGAAAAAGACTAGGAAAAGTAGAGTAAATTAAAGAAATTAAAAAAGCCAATTGGATGGCTTTTTTTCTTTCTTTTTTTTTTTTTATTTGGATTATGGGAGGAGCTTCTATTTGGGATTGAGTCATGTGTGTCCGTTGGTGGAGTTCATGGGGTCTAGAGAGAGAGAGAGAGAGAGAGAGAGAGAGAGAACGGTGGAGGGAGAAATAATTTAATGACTTTTTTTTATTTATTTTTAGAAGAGAATTTAATGAATTAATGACATGATGCTAGTCTTTTTTGACCATTAGATCTAATGGAAATCAATGATTTAAAATATGTGTAGGTGTGACTTGAACCCATCTCTCTCTCTCTCTCTTTATATATATGTATATATATGTATGTATGTATGTATGTATGTATGTATAGAGTTTGAATTCGGTAAGGATAAAGTGTAAAACTCATGTTTTACACTATTCAATAAGAGATTGACACATTAGCTTTTTACATAAAACTCAATAGATCATACCACACATAATAATATCTCAATAAACTCAAAGTTAAGTTGAATTTTCAAATGGGTATTAAAATTGATTGAGTGTGGTTGTGCTTATTCTTTAATATGTAATATGATGATGTGGCATGTTGAGATTAGAGGAGTAAAACTTGAGTTTTATACCACATCCTTATAGAATTTAATCTCATATATACATACACACACACACATATATATATATATATACACACCACTATTTATGGGGCTTCTCCAATTTGGACCAGAAATACCCATACAACCTATGTTTAAGTAGCGGCAAAACTTGGTAAAAATGCTTCTTTAACTTCCACGTAAAACACTATCTACAAAAAGGACCATACTCCTAGTATACTCACGTTGGTTTTCAAACTCAAATTGCTTTTTCTTCAGTCTTCAATTCTCTTAATTCTGTGTTAATCTTCTTTTCACCATTATCATCATTGTTAAGAAACTCTCACTCTCACTCACCTCCTTACTTTAGATTTCACTACAAACAACAACAACAACAATAGATAGATTTAAGGTAAGCTCTTTCTCAGATTAAATCTCAGCCCTTTCTCTCTCTCTCTCTCTCTCTCTCTCTTTCTCTAATCTCTCTTTTTTATTTCTACATTTCTCGCTTCAATTTCTCTCTCTATTTGGCCATGTTTTGCTTATTGTTATTTCGAGACTTACTGGATATTTTCTGGTCTATTGTTTTATAGGCCTTCACAATAAAACTCCATTAAAAGATGTTTAATTTTTTATGACTCTTGACAAATGTGTAGGCTTTGAGGTCAGTACTATTATGTATTTAATTTTAATTTTTTGAAATGTATTTAACACAATGTCAGTTAAACAAGAATAATGTTTGTGTAAGAAAGGCATTGGGAACTCAGTTTCACTTGGTCTTTAGGTTCCTACATTGTATTATGTGACTCTCCTTTGTTATTATATTTTGTCATTTAGTTTGATTTAGGTTCATTAACCAAGTCAGTCATAAACAAAAGCTCGATTAGAGTGAGATTTCGTCAAACTTAGATCTAAGACTCCATTTAAAAAAAAATTTGTTAGTGACTGAATTAGTATTAATTGATTCTTTCTGTTTTTTTTTTTTTTTTTTTGGTACATGTTGTGAATTTGAATTTTAGAATTGAGATTGATGGTGCATAGATCTCTTAAATATATGGTTTTTTTTAAGCCTTTTGAGTTATAGTTTAGTCATCATTGAATTCTACGGAGTTATAGTTTAGTCGTCATTGAATTCTATTAAGTCGTCATTGATATTCTTTTGGAGTTATAGTTCAGTGTGTAAAATAGCCCTTAAATTTCAACATCACTTTTAATTTCTTTCACATATTTCTTCAAGAAACGTGCATTCGGGTGTTTGTCTTCAAGATTTTAGTATTTAAACTTCAAGGAACGTGCACTGGGGTGTTGATCTTCGAGATTTTCGTGTGCTTTGTCCTCCAACTCCAATGGACTATTTGGACTTTAGACTTGAAGTGTAGTCAATGATAGGGAATATTTTCACCATCTAGAAAGTTAACACCCTAGAGTCTTCAATTACCAAAAGCATCATGAGCTCACCAAAAGAGTCTTTGATCACCAAAAGCATTGTTAGGTACCTTCCCTAACACCATGCAACATACTCCACCCTGATGGTTGTCACATATCAAGGGGTTGTCAGCATATCCAACCCATCGGATCGTGACCATGTAGATCAACTTCGTCACCAAGGATCTGTCACGCATTCTTTTGACCCATTGAATCGTGACAATGTCGATTGACTCCATCACGCGTCCTCCTGACCCATCGGATCATTCCCATGCTGATCAACTCCGTCGTTAGGGATTCATCGAGGGATGTCATGCATCCTTCTGACCCATTAGATCGTTCCCATGCTGATCGACTCCGTCATGAGGGATCCATTGAGGGATGTCACGCATCCTCCTGACCCATCAGTTTGGATAAGGATAATTTTTGGCTGATCAACACGGGGTGCCGAACCTTCCTTGCGTGCCAAACCTTCCTCGTTGGCCTTACACCTAAACTATTCCCAAAAGGATGACCAACCCTGAACGATGCAAAACTGCAAGTGCATAGTATCGTAGTTTTAAAGTAAAGTTATGAGAAGAGTATTGTCCTCAGGGATTGGTAACTTACTTTTGACAAATACCAAAATTATGCTAATCTTGATTTTATCTAGAGAAGTCACTAAGGTTTTTGTAATTGGAATTCAAAATAAGATCAATTTAAATAAAAGATACGCAGAGGAAAAGAAAGATGTTGCTTGAAAATCAACTTAATGAGAAAGAAACTTTTAGGAAATCGATTTCACCTAATCCCTCACTATGCTTTACTCATCTAGCTAATTGAATTTAATTCTCTCTGTTTGTTAGCAATCTCCAAACTCATCTAAAAGCTTCTTTCGATAGTCAATTGGAAACATTCTTGTTCATTATTTTACACAAGAGTATGCAATTTAATAAAGCAAGAAAGCATTAAGATCAACGATTTTAATACTACATAGGCTCATACAAGTCTTTCGATCTCCATATTTACCTATGCTGAAATATTCAAGATCTATCCTATAATCCCCTCTTTCGAAGGCAAATTACAAGATTAAAATCATCTAATTAATGGCGAGTTAATTAGAAGCAATAACCTTAGAATAAATCAGACAAACATGAAGAGAATTTGTTCAAATTAACATAGAAAAGCAAGCATAGTTCAAAACTAGATTACATCATTTTCCTAGAATAAAGAAAGTTTAGTTCATGCTAAAAATTAAATCCAACACAAACGAGTTCACCATAATTTTTTCTGAGAAGATTGGAAAGAAAATAAATGCTGAAAAATTCTCTGTTCCACCCCTCTCTTTCTTTCAGCTTTAGCGCTGCACCTTTCTTCCTTTCTTCCTTTCTGGTCAGCGCCGTCTCCTCACTTTCCAGTGCCTCACTTTTCTTTTCTTTAGACGTGTTGCCCTTTTTCAGCCCAAGTGTTGAGCCTAAAACATTTTTTCAGTTTAGCACAACACATTTCTTTTTTTCTTTTCTGTTATGTTTTTAGCGCACCTTTTTTATTTCAGTTCAATGCCTTCTTTTGTTGGTTTTGTTCAGCTCCCCTTTCTCTTGTCTTTAGTGCCTCACTTCTTGTTTTCTATAGACGTGTTGCTCTTTTAAGTTCAACCTTCTATTTTTTTCAGGCCAAAACCCTTTTTTTAAGCCCAAAGCCCAAAACGTTTTGCTTCTTTAGTTCAACCCTTCTCTTTTCCTTCAGCGCTTGCCTTTATATTCAGTTTCTTGCCAACTTCCAAGGCCAAAAATATTCTCTCTAGATGCTTCACATTTCTTTTATTTGAATACATCTTTATTTTCTTCAAATCTGGAATAAAATTTAAATAACAAAAATCAAGTCTAAAATCAACAAAATAAATAAAATTAGACAAAAGTTCAAAGTTGAGAAGTGATAAATTACACTCAATTATGCAAGTCATCAGACCCCATTGGTTGTTAGCATATCCAACCCATAGGATCGTGACCATGCCAGTCGACTCCATCATCAAGGATCCGTCATGCATCCTCTTGACCTATTGGATCATGACCATGTTGATCGACTCCATCATGCATCCTCCTGACCCATCAGATCATTCCCATGCCGATCGACTTCATCATCAAGGATCCGTTGAGGGATGTCATGCATCTTCCTGACCCATCAATTTGGATGAGGATAATTTTTGATTGATCGACACGAGGTGCCAAACCTTCCTCGTCGACCTTACACCTAAATTGATCCCAAAGGGATGACCGACCCCATGGGTCGTCAGATCCAGGTTGACGATCCAACCCCCAATTTCGACGACCTATCACCTTCGGGTTTCCTATGGAACTTGCGTGGGGTCCACTCATATGTCCATACATGGAAATTACTTGCACATCAAGACCAAAGAACCTACCACACAATCAAATCTCCTATATATGGGAAGGTGATCCCAAGTATCTTGGGATCCTTCTCTCTACAAGGAAATTCCCCCGTATCAAGAGATTCAGGTCAACTCTCCACTACTATATAAACAACAAACCCTAACCTTTTTGAGATATGTGAATTCTCTCTAGCTCTTGTGCTCTTGAGTTCTTAGGAGATTATTTCATCATTGACTTAACCTTCGAATGGTCTTTGGCCAGCACCCCATCGTTGCTCTCTGTTTGGTTCTTCTCTTTTGTTCTTCAGTTACACCCATTGACACGTGTATGGATGATCAACTCACTGACGATTTTTTGCATCATCAATCAATGACAAAAATGTAAGTATCTTTCATGACCTCTATTTAGAATGCCTCATGCGTGTTGGGTTATCTGTATTACATTTGCTTTTATGAGTTCCCATTTAGTATTTTCTTTCCTCTATTTGGTTTATATTTGGTTTTTGTAGTTTGTTATCATTATCCATTCCATTTCATTATCTTATCTTTAAAAAAAAAAAAAAAAAAAACTCTTACGTTTTCTTATATTCCTGTTATATTTTCATGTTTCTTATATTCCTTTATTATTATATATATATATATAATTTTATGACCACGTTTCTTATATTCCTGTGTTTTGTTCAGATATGAGTTCTTATATATGAGTTCTCTAATATATGAGTTTTGGGGTATGAAACAGAGGGTTAGTGTTCTCTAATTTCATATTTGTAGCATTGTTTGTGGATCTAGAACTTATTTTGCTTGCTGTGAATCATTAATGTTTTATAATTTTGAGTCCTATTTTGTGAACTTATTTTGTCACGTTTTCAAATATGAGATCTCATCACATGCACATGGTTTTCTTATATTCACGTTTTCATATATGAGTTCTATTTGAATTCAAATTAGTTTTTTACAACTCAAATTGATATTTGTAGCATTGTTTGTGGATCTAGAACTTATTTTGCTTGCTGTGAATCATTAATGCTTTAAAATTATGAGTTTTATTTTGTGAATCATTAATGCAAGTGGTTTTCTTATGTTCACGTTTTCATATATGAGTTCTATTTGAACTCAAATTAGTTTTTTAAAACTCAAATTGATATATTTATATATATACATATATACATATATATATATATATATATGAATCATTAATGCAAGTGGTTTTCTTATATTCACGTTTTCATATATGAGTTCTATTTGAACTCAAATTAGTTTTTTAAAACTCAAATTGATTTATATATATATATATATATGTATATTTTTTTTTTAAATTTAGTTGAATGCTAACTTAGAGTTTAGAAAAAAAAAAACTTATTATTTTATCGTGATCTTGAGTCTAAAAGGGGAAAAAAAAAATTCTTTTAACTCTCACGTAAAATACTACCTACAAAAAGGACCACACATTGTTATCATTATCATTTCCATATCATTATCTTATATTTTCTTTTCTTTTCTTTTATTTGGTCATTTTGATGGGAGTTTAATATTTTCTCTAATTAATTAGTATTTTTTAAAGAGTGGGAATGATATATATTGATTTGTCTTTTTTTTTTTTTTTTTTTTGGTGGTTATCGGGTTTGACTCATTATTTTAGTGTATGTGTTTTAAGTGGTGCTCTCTTTTCCTCCTATTATTTTTGTCTGTTGTTTTTCTTATATGTAAGCCTTACTCTCTATTTTTTTTGTATTTTTTTTAGGGTGACATATCAATAATTTTGTTAGATTGCATAGCAGACACATTGGATGAATTCGGGTGAGTGAAGTGGTAGTCAATCTATCAAGTAGTTGTTAAAGATCATTTTTTATAAATATCCTACCTATATATGCCTATATTTATTAATTTGTGTAACACTATGTTTTCAATTAATTGAAACTGTTACACTTAGCTTCATTTTTTCAATCACATCTCTTCCATATAAAATATAATATTTTCCTTTGTTGTGCTTTTTATTGCACATTTATTTAGAAAAGGAGAATACATTTCTTTTTTAAAATTGAAGGAATGGTAATGTTGACAGCCCTTCTTAGTTTTTTTTAGCTTTTTTAAGTGCCTATCTTTTACAACGTGAGAGTCTTTAGCATTTGAAATTTTTGTTATGGTTATGGATGTGTAATAACTAGCTACCTTTTAGGACTAAGTGGCTGCCTTTTATGTTTTTTTTTTTTTTTTTTAAATGATAATTGTGACACTTTATGACTAGTATATCTTCTCCTATCATTACAAAGTTCACAATCCAAAAGGAATAATTTTCATTCATTAAAATTTTGGCCTTGGGTTAAAAAAAAAAATAGATGCCCAAAAAAATTACATTGCTTAATATTAAACTTAAAGAATAGGTGGACTTCTCAAATGGTATTTTTGGTGTTTTAAGAAATTAATACTATTTAAATTATCTTTTACTTCAATTGAGCCTTAATCCAATTTCCAACTTTGTTAAAATTAAATCTGAGGGTGTGACTGAAACTCAAAATTAGCTACCAATCAATTTTAATCCAACCTAACAATTAAATAAATTGTTATACAAATTAATTCAAACAAAAAACTATATGCAAAGCGAAAAATACACAAATTTATATATCCAAAACCAAGGTACTACACAAATGTATTCAAAAGCTAATAACCTTTTTTTGTATTCAAGGTGTTTTTAAAAAATTATTAATTTATTTTTTTAGTTATTGTTATGGATTTTTTTTACTAAGTGACTATCTTTTAAGATTACTAGTCTTTGAGCACATGCGTGAGTGCGTGCTCAGAGACTCTTCTATTTTTTTCAGTAAAGTTTAATAATTTGTATTCATTATAATTTGTCATATTTAGGAGAGATCATGATTAATAAAAAAGTATGCATCATAGAGTAACCCATAAAAAATTTACAAATCGGCATAACAATAAATGTGATTGGTACCATTTCAAAACATAATAATATTTTTTTAATTTTGTATTTAAAAGTTAACATCAATTTATAATCATTAAATTAATTAAAATTTATAATATTTACAACATCATTAATTAAAAAGTAAAAAGATAGAAATTGTGGTTTTGGAATGCCACATTTTGGCATGTATTTTAATATTAGACCATTTAGTGATTGAGTAGTGTTACATGTATTACAAGTTTTATTACATTGATCTTACAAATTAATGTGTCAACAATTAGAAAAAAGGCACTTCAAAATTAAGTTATAAGATAGTTGAAACCCATCAATCACATTCATTATCACATCAATTTGTAAATTTCATATAGTAATAAGTATAGAAAGTTGTTTGATTTCTATTCCTATTTAAGCATTATATCACTATTGCAGTTACTTATTTATAGAACAGAATGTGATAGGATCCAAACCAAGTTTATTTCGTCCATGGCGGATGTCCATGACTAGAACACGTCCATGAGGTTTTACAAGAAAAGAAGCCCAACAGAAGCATCCCAAGATGATGGTGGTACCGTAAGATATAATAGCCTTCAAAGTTATGATGAATTGTCCATGACTTACAGGGTTATGGATGACCAAGAGTAATCGTCCAAGGGTTACAAGGGAATGGTCAACCATACAACACTTGGTAAATTTCAGGGGAATTCTCTATATGCTCTATACAAACAATTCACGATCTGTTATTTTGGAATGTGGAAAGAATTCCTTGAAACCTGCTCCACTTTTTCTCCATTAACTCCACATATCTCCCACTATGGTAGTGGATCCAAGCAAGTAGACCTACTTCCAACTCTCTATAAAAGGATCAAGACACATTCACCCAAAGTAAGTTTTATTATTCACAGTTTCCCATCCTTGTGTTCTAGAGAGAAAAATGACATAATCGTCGGAGGGTGCTTAGCCGGGTTACACCGGTCACCCTTAACATATTCTCCTTTCTTTTCAAGTCCTATAGCCATTAACATAGCCTGAAATATTCCAGCCTACTGATTTTCATGCATCATCATTGTGTTTTAGAGAGAAAATTGACTTAATAGTCGGAAAGTGCTTAGCCGGGTTACACCGGTCACCCTTGACATATTCTTCTTTCTTTTCAGGTCCTATAGCCATTAACATAGCCCGAATCATTCCAGCCTACTGATTTTCGTGCATCATCAAAATGTATATATACCCTTTCGAGTAAAAAAAAAAAAGGCATTTATAGTGGATAAAAGTAATTGATGAAAAAAACATAGAGATTAGAGACACAGGTATTGATCCTTGTTCCCTTTTAAAGCATAAAGAATATTTTACCATTTAAGCTACACTCCCTTTAAGATTGAAAATGTTTAAAAAAAAAAAAAAAAAAAAAAAAACAATGTATAACTCTTTCAAGTTTGAACTGAGTGAAATATATATATATTTATATATATTTCGTTTTGTTTATAATTTTAAAATATACTTTAAAAATATAACCTTAGGCCCTGGAGGAGACTAAGAAGATATATGAAAAAATTGTGCAGCAAAAAGGAACATGCTTCTGGCCAAAAGAACAATCTCTGAAATCAGGAAACATCAAACATTAGATCAAATTCAATAAAATAGAGAAAAAGCTTTTTTTTTTTTTTTTTTTTTAGAGATAATTATAATATGCTATTAATCTCGCAGCTTGAACCCTTTTTCTCCTAGACCCCTAAGCACTTTGTGCATGGGGAGGTGCCAATTTAGTTACAAGGCCTTTGGCAAATAGAGAAAAAGCTAAGGTTTAGTATGATGAAACTATTTTAAATACTGTATGACTTCTTAATCGAGATGCAATAAATGGACATTTAATACATTTTTTTTTTTATAAGATAGAAATTCTATTCTAACTTAATTTAAGTGTATATGTATGTGAATTTCCCTTCTAGAGACTTGAACACTGAACGACATGTAAAATATGCACATCTATCGCATATTTTTTTTTTTTTTTTTTTACTTCTCATACCAAATGACATGTAGAATTTATATCCAAATTTAAACTATAACCATCAAGAATGCAAACAAGTGGGTTATCCCATATCGCCTAGTTGTGTGTCCCTATACAGGTTTAAAGCCTTCACACAACATGCAAGAGTTACTGGCTTTTGAATGTTGTGAATTGTGTGATATTAAACCTTGATTCCCATTCCTCTGTGTATGTGTTAATCTGTGTTTGTCTTTCTCGAAAAAAAGAATGCAATAATTTTTTATAAGACTTGATAGAAATTTTCAATTTTAAGGAAAATGCCTAGTGTTTTGTTGGAAGTTGTTGGGTGGAGGCCTAGTGGGCCAAGTCTTGCATCTTGCTAGAGGTGGATGCTAGGTTGGGCCGAGTCTCAATCGACCCGTTAGCACTGGGTTGCCATCTGTTGGGGTGGGATTGTTGGGCGAAGGCCTATTGGGCTTGAAACTTGTAACCTCCAATGTAATTTGGCTATGCCATTCAAGTAAAAGAACCGCAAACAATATAAGTACTCATAAATAACAAATTTTTTTCCAAATAAACCTTTTACAATGTACCCAAATTTGAGAGACACTATATGCTGAACAGTTAGTAAGCAAAAACCATAATCATTGGAATATATTAAGAACCACAAAAATTTTGAAATTCTAGAGAAAGGAAAAGCAAAGTAATTAGATGGCCTTTTTTTATTTTTTATTTAGAATATAGATGGCCTTAAATATTGTTAGAAATTTAGAATTATTGTTAAATGATTAAATTTACTATTTTTTAATAATTTAAACTTTTGAAATAATTAAATGATTAAATTCACTGTTTACTAATAACTTAAACTTTTAGAACATTATGTAATTTATTAAGTTAGAATTATAATTAATTAATTAAATTCATCATTTACTAATAATTTAAATTTTTGAAACAGTTTCTAATTTATTGTGGTACCGGAACATTTTATACTCCCCTACCATCCCCTCAACAACTAAGAGCATTTGCAGCAGTGTAGCTATAATGCTATATTGCTAAATTTTAGCTACACTGCTGCTCAAATAATGCTCCAGTAGTGGAGCTAAATCCATTTTTTTAGCTCCACTGCTACAGTGCACGTCTATAAATAAATGTGTACTGTTCATTAGAGCTAAAAATAAAAATATTATTTTACCACCCGGCTTCTATTATTTTATTCCACCGGTTCCACTTGCTCATTTCTTTTTCATTGTTTTATCCGTGCCTCTCTCTCTCTCTCTCATTCACTGTCATCTCCTCTCTGAGACTCTGAAGCTCATTTCTCTCCATTCACTCTCTCAACTCCGGTCCAGTCTCTCCATTCACTCTTTCAACTCCGGTCCATCAGACCCACGCCGCCGAATCCCAACGTCACCGAAGCTCAACTCCGGTCCCTCAGACCCACGCCACCGAAGCCCAACGTCAGCTCAACTCCGGTCCCTCAGACCCACGCCGTCGAAGCCCAACGTCACCGAAGCTCAACTCCGGTCTCTCAACTCCCATCGAAGCTCAACTCTGGTCCCTCGACGTTTGGGTAGCTGGATTTGGGTTTGGTGGGTTCGATTTGTGATTTGTAGCTGTGGGTTTGTTTTGTGGTGTGCTGGGGGTTTGTTTTGTGGTGCTGTGTTGGCGGTGGTTGTACCGTGTTTTGTGGTGCTGTGGGTTTTTTTTTTTTTTTTCTTGCTGTGGTGATGGTGGTGGTGGTGGCGGCGGTGGCTGGCGGTGGCTGTGGCTGATGGTAGAGTGGTTATGGTGGTGCTGTGATGTTTTTTTTTTTTTTTAATTGTAGTAAGATATATTATTTTATTATAGTAGTTATATTATTTTAATGTGATGTTTATATTATTTTATTGTGTTGAAAGCTAAAATAGATTCACTGCTACAGCATATGTGTAGGTAAAATAGATAAAGGAACTTTTGGTGGAACTAAAAAGTTAAATTTTTAACTCCACTGCTGTGGATGCTCTAACACGGTCCACCAAATCTGTACAGGTTGGATCAACACCTCACCCAATCCGTAGTACACTCTGAAAATAATTCAAAGTTTTCACTGACATGTCCAAACTCATGACTCATGAGCTGTGAAAGCCACGTTTTTACTGACAACATGATAAACTCATGCTCTGTGAATTTCTACATTTTCACCTAACTCGTTAACCTTTTGTCTTATAATATTCTCTCTCCACTCCCCATTTCCCCTTACCTTAACCAAAAATATTGCCAATCCATTTTTTCCACGAATTGGTTTACTACTGAAGTGCACTCGATCATGTCCAGACCACCAAGCTGTAGGCAGCATCAATGGACTTGGCAAACAGTTCCGAGCCATCTACAAAGAGCATGGCAGCGAGTCAAAGGAGATCTACAATATCCAATTATACTGGCTTTTGCGATGGGATGTTTCGGAAAAATTATTTTGATATTATTTTTATTTTAATCCTCAACTTTTACCTCATGCAGAGTTTGCATTTGAAACAAATTGGTTTGGTGTGTGTCAAAATAGTAGATGCTGTTTGGTGGATGGAAAAATTATAATTTGATAACTGAGATCGCATGTGGTTGGGATCAGGCTTCTTTTAACAATACATTAAGCTATTTTAAACAAAAAGGAAAAGTCGAAGAAAAATTTGAAAAAATTGTAGCTTACAACATTTCTTTAAATTGTAATACATTATATTAGGGTGTTTTTCTTTTCTTTGTCAATATTACAAAAATTTTGAAACTACCACGAAATGGAATTAAAAGAACTGGTTGGGCTTTACTTTTTGCTGTGTCACAAACAAGTAAGCAATGTTGAGCTATTTGGGTTCGGAGAGGTGAATTTTGCATTGATTTATGACTCTCATGCTTCCAGATTAATTAAATTTCATATTACTTTTAATTTCTTTCTAATTATATTTACAATATGATTGTTCAACATTTGGTTGATTTCAAAACTTTATCTCATTATTTTAATCACACATATTTCAAATGGGCTATTATTTATTTTGTAGATTTGTTACCATATGTGCGGTAGGGTACTTTCATTGTTTTTTCACGGTGATTAGGGAAGCAATTCAAATATTTGTGAAAGGGTGGAGCAATTCAAACATCAATAGATGACAAAGTTATAGATTTAGTATATGTACTTGCCTCTAGGATATTTCGTGGTTTGCCTGCAAATGCTTTAACCACTGAAAATAAATAATATAAAATGTTTTAGAAATAGAAAATGTTTTTATCATATGTAAGTGATACTACAAATTTATAAATATTGTAATAGATGGTAAGATTGATAGTAATGTAAGAATTCCAGATTTAAGTTTTGGGTGAACTGTGAATTCTCTCTTTCTCTACTTCACTCTCTTTTTGTAAAATCTTTCTCTCTAGAAAATGCTCGTATTAATCTTCTTAGATCATCTTAAATTAACAACATTGTCTAAACCCATCTATAGGTATTAAAAATTTGAAACAATAAAACATGGACAAAGTCGGAGTGATTTTACTACTCTCATTACAAAAGAACCATACTTTGGTGATAAAAAGGCAAAACAACAGCCATCAATATCCACATAGATTTGAAATGATTCAATTAAATTTTCTTTTAGAACATCAGCCTCATTCCTTAAAGGACAAGCATGAATGCCCAATCTTTTAATTTAACAAATGTATTGGATTTAACTATGATGATCATGTCAGTCAAAGAAAGCATTTCATTTTAGAATTGAGCTTTGACCAGCTATTCTACATTTTGCAACGTGGAAGTTTGGTGAAGAACAACAAAGATTTGGGTCAAACTTGGACCAAATTAACCGTTTAGCTATGATCACAGTACAGTTACAATAGTCCCATTCTAGTTTCATTTGGTCTAGTTTTGTTAAACAAGGCAACCAAGACTTGATTCAAAAAAAGAAAAATGAAAAGAAAAGACAACCAAAATTTGGGTCTATGGTGATCTAAATTAACCGGTAAGTTATGATTATGTACAGTACAATTACCATTGTCCCTTTTTAGTTTCATTTGATCTTAGTTTTGCTAATTAGCCTCTTATGTGCTGGTTTTTTTTTTTAAAACCCTGACTTAAAAAAAAAAAAAAAAAAAAACGAAAAGAAGGCTCTCAGGTTTTGTTTAGTCCCTATTTTCAGTTTTGTGTTTTAACTGTTTTCTCACCCAAAAAGTTGTTTGGCACTTGTTTTCTATTACTATTTCACTTAAAAGAAATAAATAAAAATAATGAAAATGGCAACAACAACAGGATATAGGGACACTTAAAACTATTATTATTATAAAAGTAGTCGGGACTGTGTAGAACATAAAGATTAAAGCAAATTGTTTTGTAATGAAAACAGTTTTAAGTTTAAATTCTTCCAACCCATTACGTAGTAATGGATAAAGCCATCAACGTGGATGGGTTTTGTTACACCTCCTTGAAGCGTAGTCACTATTGTTCTTTCTCAGCCAACATCTTTTGAATCCTAAAATTTCCATCAGCAATTTTCTTATTTCTTTTTGTTCCAAAGTCCAATCAAATGCACCCCAACACTAGCTCATGAGAAACAAAATTTGATCATTTGTTCTTGACCAATGCTTCCCATGTATTATGATTTATGCATCACATACATTTGCTGGCCAAACTAGAACTAGAACATTTACATATCCAGGAATCAACTTCATAACTGCGGTTGATACAGGACAGGACAAGCAAACCAAGAAAAAGGTAGTGAAATCAAACAAAGAATTGATAAAGAAAGAAAACTTTTCATTAACGATGATGAACACAAAGGATCATAAGAATTCAAAAAGATCAAGTGGATACTCTAAGAAAGGCTAAGAACTCAAAATGGTAGAACAGTGTGTAAAACTCCAAAGCCTGGACTAATCGAAAAGAGTATGAACAAACAAAGATTTTAATTGGGGAAGCCTTCAAAATTCTGTTTTTAAAAGAAACATTTTCCACAAGTGAGAGTATCTTTCTTGTCCACAATTCTTTTTGCTATTAGCGCCATGATTCATGAGAACAACCCAAAAGAGTAATAATATATGTTCGGTGTTCCTAAAATATAAAGAGTAATAATATATGAAAATCTCAAAGAATCAAGCATGAAATACAAACTAGGACCGAATATTTTTGAGTGCTCTTAAGACATTTATTAATAGACAAAGGAAAGTTTTAATATCATTTTCATGGAAAATATAAATATTATAAAACAAATCACTTGTTTTTTTCTTTCCATAAAAAAATTTCTATAGAAATTTTAATAACTAATGCCGTTAGGACATCGGTTAACTTTTTCCAATATCTTCCTATCTTTGTAAATTGTAATACTAAACAGAGTTAAAAAGTGAAACCAGCCATAAGTTGAAACTCTCTTAAAAAAAAAAAAAAAAAACGCTCAACCATCCCACATGTAGGGGCGTAGTCAGAAATTTTTATTTGGAGGGCCAACTTATGGTACTAATTTATTAGCTTATACAAACTTCCATAAACATGCACAAACACAGATATTTATACACACATATAACTTAGTATCCTTTATAATGAATCCTTAAAGTTTTCATTTTTAATATAAGTTACCAAATTATCAAAAAAAATGAGTAAAAAATTTTCAATTGAACTAATGAAGTATTCAAAGACTCAAATGATTCAAAACTTTAACAGACATAAGAACATATTTTACAATAAAAAATGAATGTGAGAAAGAAAAGAAAAAATTCTCTATAACACTAGACCAATTGGATAATCGTTTTAAGAACATTACTGGACTAGCTCAAATATTTGGGGCTTCAAGTCCCATTTTTATAGGTTAATAATTAAAATGTTAAATATTTATATATAGTATTAAAATATTTTTAAAATTTTTTGGGAGGCAAATTATTAAGTACTCTCAGAATAAGTGATATGATATTTTTCTTCTCACGTTCATGATAAATATATCATAAATTTAAGGGCAAGACTTAGGTACAGTACTTAGGTGTTATTCTTTAAGTTTCTCTCTTAAGATTCTGCCATGTAAATTTTTTCTTGGGGGATGAAAATGTATTTTTTAGTTGAATATTCACATGACTGAATCCTAAGAAGGAAACCTAAGGAACAATACCTTAAGTACTGTACCTAAGTTTTGTCCTAAATTTAATTAGTAAAAAGAGCACTGCCCCTTTCTTGGTCCTAAAAATCTAAGGTCATGTTTGGTTCAATAATTTCCATTACTCAATTTCCATCATTCAATTTCCGTCACTCATCACTCATCACTTATCACTCAAAATACCCTACCCGTTTGGCACCATCACTCACTTGTCATCACTCAATATTTTTCACACTGTTTGTGGGTCTCATACTTGTCACTCGGTGCAGTTTTTTTTTTTTTTTTTTTTTTTTTTTTCACTGGGTTCGATGATATTCAAAAAAAAAAAAAAAAACCCAGATTAGATCACCGAACCCAGTGAAAGAGAAGAAAAAAAAGAAAAGAAACCCAAATCAGAAGGAAGAAGAAGAAGCCACCTAGTGTGAAAGGAAAAAAAAAAAAAAAAAAAAAAGAAGATGAAGAAATGCAACCCAGTGAAGGGAAAAAAAAAAGAAAAAGAGGGTCAAAAGTTGCGGCTAAAGTCTGACAATGAGTCCCTCCATGTAGTATTATTTACGAAAATGCTATTGAGTTATGAGTTATGGAAACTAAAAACAGATAAAATCTGTTTTTAGTTTCCATAACTTATAACTCAAAAATCAGAGAATTGAGTGATGAAAACAGAGTTATGGAAACAAAATTACGGTGGTGCCAAACAGACTTCTAACTATGGGTCTCATTATTTTTTAAGTTATGAGTTATAGAAACAGAGATATGAGTTATGAAAATTGATGAACCAAACCACCCCTAAAATACCCTCAACTTTCGGCTTAACTACTTAAATTAATGATCAAAATCAATATATATATATATATATATATATATATATAAAAGCAAAGACCTCATGTGGAAGTGCATGAGGTTATGCCATGTGGCGCTTTGTATGACTACTTTTTTATTTAGCCTTTCACCTCCCATCTTCTTATCAATGATTAGTTTAAGCCATAAATGCAAAAAAAAAAAAAAAAAAAAAAAAAAAAAAAAAAAAAAAAAAAAAATTAAAAGATTTGGTTATGCTCCCTTTTCCAAGTTCTTGAACTCTTCCACTTTTAATTTCATTAATTTAAAAAATGAAAGGTTTTCTCCATTCAATGTTAGTTTTTATGTTCTTTTATATATTCCAGTTTCACAAAATATCAAAAGGCCAAAAGAAAATTAGGACTGGAGAGATAGAGAGACAAAGAGTGAGAAATTAATGTAAAAAAGAGAATGAAATTGGCTTTGGTTTTAGGTGTATATGATCTAAACTTCTTAACAGCGCTATCAAAACTTGATACAATGCTTTAACAACATATGGGGTTTCTAAAAGTATGTGTTTTTTGTCTTTATTTATATGTTTGGAAAGTGTTTAATTTTTGTAAGTGATTAAGGTACTCAAATGTAAGTAAAATTAAACGAAAGATATGAAATAGTATAAGTTTATATTCTTCTGTTCAATTATTGTTTTATTTTTAATCTCTTGGCATGTATATTTAGTTTTGCGAATTAGAAATTATAAACCTTAAATCTTAGACGTTTAGCCTTCAAAAGTTCACATGTTTTCTTTTAAAAAAAATACTTCTTAAAAAAAGAAAATGAAATAATAAAAAATTTTATATTGGAAACGGCCAAATGTAAGAACTAAATATACATGTATAACTGATTAAACAAAAAAGGGCATATAGTGGCATTTTTAGAGTCTAATTAATTATGGTTACTTATAAATATATTGTGTTACAATTTTTTTTTTTCATTCATTATTTTAGTGACGTATAATACATAATCAAAATTAATTTTCTAAACATTATAACACATATGAGTATTATAAAATAACTAATAACTAACACGCGCATCACACGCGACATCCACTAGTTCTATTTAAATAAAATGACCAAAGTATCTGTGATTCTCTTCTCTTTTCTCTCTCTAAAAAAAAAGGAAAAAAAAAATCCTCATTCTTTCCCTTCTCCCTATAATGCCCTTCACGACATTGCCATCTCTCTGTTCCTCCTCCTCCTCCGTTCTTTGCTGCGTTGCCTGCCTCTAAATATCAGGTAACCACTCTTCATTACCCTTTTCCCCTGAATTTATTTTATAGATTTGGGCCTTTTGCATATTGGCTTACACGAGAGAGAACTGAGAAGGAGAGGATAAAAGGAAAAGAAAAAAAAAAAAAATGAGAAGTTGCTGCGTTTTCGTTGAAAAACCTACAAATGTCTCTATTTGTTGCCGTTGTTGTTGTTTCTTTACACGGTTGTAAAGATTTTAAATTTAAAAATTTCAGGTAGATGGGGTTGAGGAAAACCATTTGGATTTTATGGGATTAGTTTCTTTTCTTGTTAAATAGTAGATGGGTTTGCGGAAAATTTCAGTAGAGCTTACTCTGCTGATTGCTGGGTTTTGGCTCTTAGATTTAGCCTGTGTTCTATTTGATTGAATACAAATTTCTTAATTTTCTGAAATTTAATAATTGATTACAAAATTTAAAGTCATTTGGTTGATTTTATTATTGAAAGTATTTGGGCTTATATAATTTCTATATAGTTTGGAAAATCTTATTACACTGCACACTTCTTTTTTATATAACCTGGAATGATTTGGCCTTAAACTTTTTATTTAAAAAAAAAATCTTAGCAATTTAACTTTTTGCTTGGGCTGAATGGGTTATTTCAGTGACTTCAGCATCCAGAATAGGTGAAAATAGCACTCACTCTCCTTGTCCTCTGCTAAGAGAAAGAGAAACCGTGAGAGAGAGATGAGGCTTCTAACCCACAACATGTTGTCATCGAACATAAAGGGAGTTAGCAACGGGTTTCCTCTTCGAATAGAGGTAGAGAAAGTGTTGAAGAAGCAGGTGGATTTCAACGCAGACTTCCTCCGCAACATGTTTCCCAAGATCGAGTGGAAGGCGTTTGTTGATGCTGCTAGAACTATAGGCTATGCTGAGCTCCCCGAGGAGGTCGATGATTCGTCTATACTCACATCAGAAGAGTTCTTAAACAAGTTCCACCATGCCCTCCTTGAGCTCCACCTTGAGGAGGGCGCGCTTGTTTGTCCTGAGACTGGTCGCCGATTCCCTGTCAATAAGGGTATTCCCAACATGCTCCTTCATGAGGATGAAGTTTGAATCTTATTTAAGTTAATGCCCTTTTGAGAGTGTTTTATTTTTTTGGGTGGTATTTGGTCTTTGTATTTAGGGGTAGTGAAAATTAGGATTCTTTTCTTTTGCAATATGTGATGCGTTTGGATAAGAAAAATTTTGTTTTGATTGTAGATGAATGAGAAAACAGGGTTTTGTTTCTTAGGCGTTTGTTAATTATGAATTGGAGTATTTAGTTTTCTCTCTATTTTTTATTGAGTTTACTGGTTGTTTTGCCAACCAAAATAAAATGCTTAAACTAAACCAATTGTCCTTCTGACTTCTGGTAAATTCCAGCCTATATTCAGGTTTTGTCAATGGGGTTTTGAGAAATCTTAAATTTTTGAGATATCTTAAAGCTTTGATACGTCTGCCAGTGAATCCTGGCTATTCAATATATTCAGGTGGTCTAATGTCAAAGAGCTGCTGCATTTGCGAGTATATGAACATCCGATTTTATCACTTTATTTGACAGATTAATGAATTGTATATTTGTATAACTATATACAAAATGTATTATATAATCACTTGGTAGAACAATAGTACAATAAACACGGATGCATACCGAACAATGAACCACCATTTCTGGATCTAAATTAATTTTCACAGTCATGGCCTCGTAATATTCTCAATTTCTTCCAAATTAGTAAAAGGCATGCCAGTTGCAATCCGTCTCACACCTTGCAGGATAACAGAATCCTTTCCACCATGTTAATTGAGAAAGGGCTTGAATGATGGAGGCAAACTCCGTTGGTTCAATATGTAAGCAGACCTGAAAAATATTAGAATATCTTATAAGAAAAGGGGATGACTTTAGGTAAAATAGAATAGAGGAAAATAATACATATGGTCGACCCTAACTTAACTATCAAGGATCCATAAACGATCCCAAAAATGTGGAACTAAGACTTTGTTGTTATTGTTGTTTATAAGAAAAGGGATCAATTGTTTCTTTATTATAGTAGTTATCATAATAGATTTTAAAGTTGATTTATGCAACTAGTGAGTACTATAACATATAAAAATTAGAGCCCGTTTGATAGAGGAGTTTGAATAATGTTGTTTGTAATTTTTTGAAATACGTGTGGATGAAAAAATGTTTGAAAATGCATGTAATGTTGTTTAAAAACTGAAAATGAATTGTTTAACAACTCTACCAAATGGGGCCTTAAGAGGGCCAAATTTCTTCAATCTAGATGATTTAAAGTTGGCAGCCAAAGCATTCTACCATAAGACAAAGTTTACCTACAAACTGATTTGGAGGAAAATTCCTCCAACCACTGTGGCAATTCAAATAACCATCCACATATGCCTTTAGTCACATGATTTATTTAACAAGTCATGTAACTTGTTTAAATACTTTAAAGAATTGTGTGATTTAATACACATGAATGATTTTTTGAATTGACGTATAATGGGTTAAACAAGATTAAATGCCTTTTGTCTTGTTATTGCTTCCGGAAATGATTTGTAATTTGAGATTAGTCCCTTAGTCAGAGGACCAGTGCTGTATTTCTATCTTTGTTTCAATAAAATGACTGAATTATAAATTAAAAAAAAGACAGTATAAAATAAAAAAGAGCATGTCTGTCTTATGCATGTCCAAAAAATGTCTTTTTCTTTTTTCTTTGGTCTTTTACAGGTCACATTTTCACCAGAAACTCTGAAAAATCAAGCCAGTAACTGGGTTGTCATCTAAGCCAAAAATCATGGTATCGTCTTGGATGTAAGACCAAAATATTTTTCAGAGATTCCATCTTGGAGCAAGTTTTTACACTTCAAAATATAAAATAAAACATAAAAATCGTGATTTATCCAAAAATTTTCCTTGATCAAATGATCAGATGCTCTAAGAATTTAAAAACCAAGTATTAAACAAAACTAAGGGTTGAAACTCTGATGTGATGCTAAATGCCTCCGACTGTGATGCGGGTTTTTGTTTGGGAATTAACCTTTCCAAAAATTGGGAATAAAGTTGATTACAATCACCTCTTCTAAGCCCACTGTACAAGACCGTTTAGTAGTATTAAACAAAACACATGATTATACAAAGACTATTTGAAAAAAACAGTTAATGACAGTCTTAGCACATTCAAGTTAATTGAAGTTTTTTTGAAAGAAGCCAATTTCATTTTAATTTAATTTAATTTTAATGTGTCATGGGCAGTTCTGCAATTTTATAATTTCTGGACATGGGTCGTGTACTATCTCCCCATTGGGACTTTGAGGTTTGATTATTTTATTGGGCTTTAATTATTGTGGGTTTAAATATCTAGTTTGGGCTTTAATTATCCAAGTCCTAATAGGGGGTTAGGTATTAGTTTTACTTGGATTGTTATTGTAGTAGTTATACATTGCCCTCCCCATTGGGACTTTGGGGTTTGATTATTTTATTGGGCTTTAATTATTGTGGGTTTAAATATCTAGTTTGGGCTTTAATTATCCAAGTCCTAATAGGGGGTTAGGTATTAGTTTTATTTGGATTGTAATTAGTGTAGTTATACATTACCTGCGCTATTATAAGAGGAAGAGATTAATTGTTTAAAAGTAGGTTAATCCCATGCTGGAAAATGAGTGTGAGTTAAAGAGGTTTAAAACCTGTGCTGTACATTCAAAAAGACAAAGTTTAACTACAAAATTAGTTGTATCCTTAAACTACAAACTTACTTAATATCTTTTTATTGGATGTGAATTTTGACAAATTCACCATTAGATTACATCTTCTTATATCCTTCATGCTTGCAAAATTTCAAGAAAATTATAGATAAAAAGTTATGTCATCAATAAATTTTTTAAATTGCAAGTTCTGCTAATTTAAAATTATGCACAAAATCCTATTCAAAATGACTTCTTTTAAAAATACACCACTAAAGCATTATATAATCATTAAAATCATTTATTGATATAATCCTTCCATATCAAGAGCCCTACCTTTTTGAGAATTAGTGCAATGAATATAGCAATTAGTGCTAATCATATTTTTGCCACAACCTTCTCCCTTCTCAACCTCACTGTAAGCCTGTGTTGTATATTCAAAATGATCTCTTTTGAAAATATACCACTAAAGCATTATATAATCATTAAAATCATTTATCGATATAATCCTTCCACATCAGGAGCCTAGCCTTTTTGAGAATTAGTGCAATGAATATAGCAATTAGTGCTAATCATATTTTTGCCACATCAATTTGCCTCATCGTAAAATTTGTAGTCATTCTAGCATTTTCTTTGACAATATATCAAGGGTCATGCTAATGAGTGCCCTTAAAGCACTGGTTAAGAATCCAATTAAAAAAAAATTATGGGAAAATGAAAAAAAAAAATAAAAAAATAATTAATGTTTTGATAGTTTTTTTCATTTCCCATAAAAGTGATGTCAAAACTTTTCTAAAATAGATTATTAACTAATGTCTTAAGGACGCTCGTAAACATTTCCTATATATCAAACACTTATGCAGGAGTGAATCAAGAACTTGGATCAATATGCATGTAATCCTTCCACATCAAGAGCCACACCTTTTTGAGAATTAGTGCTAATCATATTTTTGCAACATCAATTTGCCTTGTCGTAAAATTTGTAGCCATTCTAGCATTTTCTTTGACAATATATCAAACGCAAAATAAATGTGTTTTTTTATAAGTTAAGATATTTTTATTGCAAAGAAAAAGAGAGTTATTTTGTGTAATATTTTGTTTAGAAAAATGCTAAGACATATTACAAATTTTACTACAATAATCTTAAAAAACGGATAGTACTTCATCTTTTACATAACAATTAAATCCTTTCATTAAAAGTCACGTTTTAGTCACAAGACCTCTTACAATGCTTCAAAGCATAATAATAAATAAAACATAAAATAGAGAGATCAAATACCAGTCTTGTAACAGCAAGTTAGCAACAGACTAAACAAAAAATTGACTAATGGCTCCTCTCCGTTGGACTTAGATTATCCTACATTAGTAATCAAATGGGGTAGCATCCTCTAGGCGGACCATTTTCTGGTAAGAGAGATCTGAGCTAGAAGATGAGAAAAGGTATCCAAATAGCAAACCATGGAGCAGTTTTAATAAAGACAAGCATAATCAGATATTTTTCTTGCCATAGCAGAAGCCAACTCTATTATACATATTTATTGACAACTGAGAATTCTAACGTGTTTCAATTCTAATTTTCTTGGAACGGAAACGGTGCACATAGAAATTCAGTATTTTCCAAGCCTTGTTATGCAATAACAAGTACAATAAAAGATTAAAATCTTCAAATACTGTGAAGTTACTGTAGCAAGGTAAAAGTAAACTTAACAAGTAATTATAGAGGCACTGAATTACCATTTTGTGCAATGACAATTGCATCCAACTGCCCGAGTTTTTTTTTTTTTTACTCAGGTGCAAGTGTGCAACATCCATATATCAAGTTTACTTATATCCTGCAAGGTCCCTGAGTTTCTATTTTTTTTTCATTCTCACTCAAGTGCGACATCCATATATCCTGCAAGGTCTCACCACATTAATCATGCAAGTCTGCCACAAAGTGTGAAACAATTTATTAGCTATGACATGGGCACAACAGCAGAAGCAAAGGGCTAAAACTAGTAGCGCATGGGCTAAGTTCTTATTTATTTATTTTTTTTGGCTCCTGAAAAAGGAATCATAGCATATTTTAAAATTGAAAACTCATACAAATCATAACACATTTTGACATATGCAATGTCTTATGAAGTCAAGCTAAGTTTTCTTTTAAGATGATAAATACTAATCGTAATCATCATTGCATGCTCAAGTCCTAAAGAACTGTGCTGCTTCCCACTACTCCCTCCCTCCCACCCTCTCCATCCAAACTGGGCCTTAAGAACTGTGCTGCATGGTCAAATATTAATGGCTGAGGGCCAATCATTCTGGTTCCCATTCTTCCTCCCAAACCACAATTCTCCTAAAATAGTAAAATATTGCAAGAAACTCTGAGAACATGATTGTCATCACTGAACTGAAGCACTAGAAAGTTAGTCTACTGAGAGACACTCGTGTATATATATATATATATATATATATATATCTTGGAAAAAAATTACTGATATGGTATTTTCCCTTCTTTGAAAGGTAGAAATTTATTCATTCAATAGACGTTATTTGTTGTATATAGTGAAGAATATACAATGAATTAGAAAAGAGTCACCACTCACCACCCAACAGGAACTCATATTTTTTAACAATTTATTTTCCAGTATCCAAATAAACTAACAATGGTTTAATTACCAAGAACTAAGTGGAATTCCTAAAAACAGGAGTAAACATAAGAAAATGGTCAAGGTGCATGAGAAAATAAGACATTTTTAGGCATACCTAGTGCCCGTTTGTTTCAGCTTTTGGAAGCTGAAACGGGCATTTTGAAACCAAAAAAATTAGAAGTGCGTTTGGCAAGATTTAAAAGTTGCTTTCTCTAAAAAGCTACGTTTTGAATTTGTGAAGAAAGAGCACTTAAACGGGAAGGCAGCTCTCAGCTGCTTTTGCAAAAGTCAAAGGGCTTTTAAACATTACCGTTGGAAAGCCACCGACTATTTCCCAAATTGCCCACTGTGTTAGCAGCCCCAGAACGGCAGAACCCTTTGATAATTTAATTGCTACAAAGACCCCAAAAAAATAGCATCTAGCCCAAGTTCAATTCAATAACAAATTTCCAAATCTAAACACAAAAAAATCTATAACAAATTCCCAAATCAGCTAAGGAAAAAAAAAAAAAAAAAAAAAAAAAAAAAAAAAAAAAAAAATCAATCCCTTTACAAATTTGGATTCCTCAAAAAAAAAAAAATCAGAATATAGCAAAATCTTTCAAATGGAGTTTGTACCCATCTTGCGGTGGTCCGATGGATGGATTATGGAGGTTTGGAGAAGAAGTTGAAGAGTCTCTCCAGAGGACGGATGAGTTCTTGCAAGCACTTTATTGTGCAGTAAAGGCGTAGGGGAAGTGCGTGGGGTTTATAGATGAAGTTGCTAAGAGGAAAAGGGAAAAAAAAAAAAAAAAAAAAGGAGGAAGGAAGCGTTCTGGAGTTTGGGGAGTTGATAGGGAAAAAAAAAAAAGAAAGAGGGAAAAAAACAGAAAAGATAGTAGGGTTACGTGTGGAGGAGAAAAAAAGAGGGAGGGGGGGGGAAAAAAGGAAAAAAGAAGGAAATATGGTTCGAGTGTGGAGGAGAAAAAAAAGGAAAAAAAGAAGGAAATGCTATCACAATATTTTCATAATACTTTTACAATAAATTTTAAGTGATAAGTTATTATTAGTTAATATTGGTAAAAAAAAAATTCTTATTAGAAAAAAAAAAAAATTTTAATAGTACTTTTAAATTAAAATCAGTATCAATTTTTATCACAAATGTTTTCACAATACTTTCACAATAAATCAAGCAGTAGGTTATTATTAGCTAATATTGGCGAAAAAAAAATAATTTCACAATATTGATTTAAGTATGAAATAAACTCCTTTATATATACATTGTCCTTTTTGGTAATTTACTATTCAAACTACCACTTTTATAGGTGCTAGCCAAACTCTCAGCTTTTTCAAAAAGCACTTTTTTAACAATTTTTACCAAACACTCGGCTTTTACAAAAAACTCAGTTTCATACCGCACTTTTTAAAAACTCCACTTTTTCAAAAAACCTAGTTTCAAAAAACTAAACCAAACTCACCCTTACTTTTTGCTTCTATTGATATTTCAGTGAAAACACCAGGAGGATATTTTTTAATAAGTACGAGGAGTAAAGAATTTATAGAAATAAAAAGATAATTCTTCTGGTTTTACATGCAACATCCTAATATACCTGCCATACAGTATAATTCACAGTTTTCATCTAGCTTAATCTCTTCCTAGGAATCTAATGAAGTGCAAAAGGAGATGTAATACTAACAAGAAAAGAAATTGATTGCAAAAGACATAATTTTAAGGAAAGAAAATTGAATATCAAAACATGTCCAAGAAGATAAACTTGATTTGATTCACTGACAAAGTTGGTAAGAACATGTAAGGTAAAGTCATGGGTTGAAGACTGTGAGACGGGTGCAGTGAACATAACTTACTCCTGGTTAAAGGTTTTCTTGAGAATTGACCTTCTGGAGGTACCATATGATGATTTCTTATGGTTTTTAGAGGTGAGCCTTTTACTGGGTTGGGATGTCCAGCAGGTTATGATCAGGGTTGTTTTGGGGAAGGAGGTGAGGAATGGGAAAGGAGTGAATTGATGAGGTGGGCATGGGGTTTTTTGAACAGCAAGGGAAAAGGAGTAGAGTAGGATAAAAAGGTTCACTGGTGGGCTTTTGTAGTTGCTGAGTTGGCTGGTTTGAGAGCGATGTCTCTAACTAGAGCATTGGTTATTACACACACTGAAATTCCCGTGTTGGTGTGTGCAAGAGTTATTTCCCCTGCCTAATTTATTGGATGTATAAGATTTTAAGTCATCCTTTCAAAATTAAAAAAGAAAAAGAAAAAGATATTAAGATAATTTTATCACTAATTTGTATCTCAACTTCAGAATTCAGATCTCTCCTTTCCTAACTATCAGAAATGTCAACAACAACAAAAAGGTGATAATTATCACTATTTTAAATTTTATTTAAATTATTAATTACTTACAAAATTCAATTAAGTTATTTCAAACATTGTCAACAATAATATTTTGATTAACATTGCATGCAAGTTGAGATGTTAACAAGTCGTGAACGAAATGAAAAGGAATGGATTTTATGGAATAAACTAATCAAGAAATCCACTTATGTTTAGTGCTCATAACATTGGACATGTCTGGGGCTCCCCAAAAATTTAAATGTGAAAATTGATTGCTTAAAACCAGAGTTTAAATTCGGTCTGGAGCTGGCCAATGAAAACATGCCACGTCCTTCTCCTTCAAGTTATATAATACATTCCTCTACTATTCTTATGTTTCATCCGTCCTCTCACAAACCTCCCCATCTTCTTCTTCTTTGGATTTTCTTTCTCTCTTCGTTCCCTCTGTTACTCTCTCTACTTTACTCTCTGAGTTTTCAAAGACAACTTTACTATCTGTGACTGATTATTCACAATTCTTGTGTTTCATCCGTCCTCTCACAAACCTCCCCATCTTCTTCTTCTTTGGATTTTCTTTCTCTCTTCGCTCCCTCTGTTACTCTCTCTACTTTACTCTCTGAATTTTCAAAGACAACTTTACTATCTGTGACTGATTCTCTCTCTCACACACAAAAACACAGCCAACCCAGAGTAGAGTTTGTGTTCATAATCATCATCAAAGATCATCAAACACTCAAAAAGTCTCAAACTTTCCCTTTCACTGATTCATCTACCTCCATTCTATGCTCAATAAAAGCAAAATAATCACATCTTTCCTGCCACATTTATCCCCTTCTTCTCAACCCCACCAAAACCAAATATGCATTGTGGACCTGGCCATGGCAGAGCTAAGAGCACCAGAGCTAATTGGGTTCAAAAGGAGGCTGGTGGTTCAGTGCATCATCACAGCCCTTTTCCAATTTTTTTTTATATTGTGAAATTTTAGCATGGAAAAGATAGTCTTTGTAGAATTTGTGATTTCTCTTTTAGATGTTAATTTTCTTTTGATTATGATGTGAAATGTGACGTGTTTATGTAAAAAGTTGCAAATTTGAGATATGGGTTTCTGTCATTGTTGGATTAGTTTAAGGAATATTGTGAAAGCCTTGTAAAAGACCCAAGTTGAACATTGTTGGATTAGGCAGAAGCTTGCATTTTGGTGTTACTTTTCTTTTCCTTCAACTTGAAGCATTGTTTTCTGTCTCTGAAACTTTCAGATTTAATGCCCACTGTGTTGATGCATGGATCAGCAGGGAAGATGAGTACCACAAGAGAAGGAAAGAAATGTATTTGATGGTATGGAAAAGGGACAAAAAAAGGGCAAGAGAGAGAGTTATAGAGGGAACAGAGAGAAAAATCCAAAGAAGAAGAAGATGGGTGAGGTCTATGAGAGGAGAGAGATGAAACACAAAAATTGTGAATAATCAGTCACAGAGAGTAAAGTAGAGGAATGTGTTATATAACTTGAAGGAGAAGGACATGACATGTTTTCATTGGCTGGTGTAAAACACCACTTTTAGTTGAAGAAGATTTTTATTTATTTAACTTGAACACTGCTTTTACTTGAAGAAGATTTTTATTTATTTAACTTGAACACTGATTTTTATTTATTTAAATCTTGCACATTTCAATACCTATTCACACCTGTTCAATTTATTTATTTTTCCTCAAATAGAATGACAGAAATCTATTTTGGTTTTGAAAGCGGATTTTGGTTGAGATTTTTAACTATTCATAAAGATCCCTTTTTCTTTGTGTTGGGATCATGAAACTTACTGTAGGACAGGATTAACAATATTTGCTAATCAGGGGCAGAGGCAGTAGGGGGCGAGGGGGGGCAATTGCCCCCCCCTGACTCTGTGAAAACAGCCCCAGAGTACTATTACTATGATATATATTCAGATATTCTTAAGCAATTGACCCCTCTGACATAGAAGAAAAAAAAAAAAAAAAAAAAAAAAAAAAAAAAAAACAAAAACAAAAACAAAAACAAAGAAGCAATCCTTAAAAGAAACAGTCTAACAGACGCCGAAAAATAAGGGAAATGAACTTCCCTGACCCACCAAACCAACATATCATTTTTTCTAAATTTTTTATCCTATCCCACTTGTAACGTTTTTTACCCGTCGCCATTCAAGCTTTTGAATTTCTTGCTTGTCTCATAAATGAATATATATCATAGATTCATAATAGTAGTTAAACAAATAGTGAAATGCAGTTAAAATTGTTTAGTCTTTTAGATAGGAATAGGATGAAGCTTTTTACTTTTTACTTTTTTAGAATAAGATAGGATGAAGCTAAATTACCTAACACCGAAGAACAATTTAAGATAATCTTTTTTTATTATACAATTGAATTAGTGGGTCTCATATATAAATAAATATTATTAAAAATATTTAATCTTCTTATATTGTACCAAAAACCTAGAGTCTCCAACCCTTCATTATATTTTTCTTCTCCTCTATCTCTTGGCTTTTTAACGGTTTCAAAATATGAAAATTTTGTTATAAACTCAAATTTTAGATACTTAAAAGGATAGATAAATAAATGTTGAATTCTACATATTTTAAGAATCAATTAAGATGGTGAAAAATACATATATATATATAATTTTACACGTATTTACTATTTACTATACTCTTAAGACCATCAAATTAATCTATTTTTTAAGTTTATTTTAATGAATCAATTAGATGTCTAAACTTTATGTATTTACATTACTCTCTTCTTTTAATTGTTAATAATTATGAACTAGTTATTTTTGTTTCTTTATTTAAATGATACAAAACATATACTTGTAATTACATTTATTTATAATTGTTTATTTATTTTGTTATTGTTAATTTGTTGTTGATTAACATATTTAGAATATTTTTTCTTTTAATCTTGCCCCCCTAAACTGAAATCCTAGTTCTGTCACTGTTGCTAATGCGTGTGAATGGGTATTAAAATATGTTATGTTATTTTTATATCAAATAATTTGAATGGTCATGAAATTCCATGGTTTCTTTAAAAAAAAAAAAAAGGTCAGGTTAGTACCCTTATGTTCCAAGTTCAGGGCGACCTAGCTTGTGGCCTTGTTTGTTTGTTTGTTTGTTTGTTTTGTTTTGTTTTGTTTGTTATTTTTTTCTTTTTTCTTTTTTATTATTATTTTTTTTCACTCTGGAATCTATTTATGAATTTGTAACTCACTCAGTCACTATTCTCAGACAGCTTATCAAAAACCCAAGTCTCCAATACACTTTTGCCACTAATCTCATACATAATTTTGTCAAAAACTGCTCTTCGATTAAAAAAAAAAAAAGATGAGGTAAAAATGTACTTCATCAAAGCAATATTTTAACATTTTAATGTTTATCAAGAATTGTTGTTGTTATTTGTTGAACTTTTGTAGAGGATTTATATAGTCTCTCATGTGTAGAGAGGATTTGTTGCAGAATGGATATTACCTTAGTTGCTACATAGTAGACAACTTTTCTACCATCTTCTTTCAATGCCTATACAGGAACTAGAACTTGACAAGTTGATAGCTTATACAAAACTCTAGAGCTTCAAAGAACACTAGTGTCTAGAGCTCTAGAGTTGTATTTCAAGTTGATAGAACTATTACTTATTGCGCATTAAAAAAAAAAATTAAAAAAAAAAAAAAAAAAACCTACTATATTTTGTATTAGACCTAAAAATACTCTTAACATAATTATTTCGTTTTGCAGGTGCTTAAACTTAGATTGGAAATTAATAATGAAGAAGACTTGCAGATGAATATTCTTGCTTATTTAATTATTAATTGGATTTAGCAACAAATTGCATTTATTTTGTGAATGTATCTCTTAAATATATTATTATTTTTTGCAAGTTTTCATCAATGGTATTCTTCTAGATAAATAATACCAGAAAGTGGAAGCATATTGGTATATATTTTGTTTTCTATGGCTATGCTTAATATTAAAACATATTGTATTTAATATTTTTGTATCATTTTTTTTTTTTGGATTTTTTTTATTGTGACTGTTAAGGTTTGTAATGATTGAATTCCTATTAACTTCATAACTAATGATTGAACCTAATAACTATTAAGTTGGAGGACCCGGTTGGTATGCGTAACTTTAACATATTTCTCCTATATATGTGGTTGATTTCACTTTCTAAATTTAACTCTAGCAAAATTTTTAAAACTTCAAAAAAATTTTGTTGAAGTTAAATTTAAAGAGTGAAGGAGAAGTTTATTGAAGTTATGCATATACTATCCGGGTCCTCCAACTCAATAGAAATCAATCATTATAAAGTAATGCAATAGAAATTCAATCATTATAAACCTTAACGCTTAACAGCCCCAATAAAAAATCCAAAAACAAAATTAATGCAAAAATTTTAACCTACAATATGCTCAAATATTAACTATAGTCATAGAAAACAAAACATACACCAATATGCTTCCACTTTCTATTTTTGTTTATCTAAGAGAATACTATTGACAAAAACTTACAAAAATAATATATTTAAGAGATAAATTCACAAAAAATCACTGCAATTTGTTGTCATATCCAACTAATTTAATTAATTAAGCAAGTCATTGTCACCCTTTATATATCTATAAGCAAGTCTTTTTCTTCAATTTTCAATTTCAAATTATTAATTTCCAACCTAAGTTTAAGTAATTGGCAGAACGAAATAATCTTATGTTAGATTTTTTTAAGGTCACATACATAGTAGTTTTTTTTGTAGATGATATTGAAAGAAAATGGCAAGAAAGTTGTCTAATATGTGGCGTTCATTTGTTTTGCTGGCAAAACAAATGAGGAAAGAGGGACAAGGAGATTCAAGAGGCCCAAGAACAAGTTATGGAAGAAAAGAGCAAGCATTGTCCAATAAGGGTTTTAACAAAGAAGCCATAAACCCAGCCTCAAACACCTATACACAAAGCAACTAAGGTAATACCCATTGTACAACAAACCCTATACAAAAAATTTAGCATGCCCATGATAGACTAATATAAATCCTCTACAAATAACGTCATTTCCTGATTTGCTTTTAAGTCCAACGTTTTGAATCTGCCACTTGTGAATCAGGCAGACCCACTTGAATTTTCAATTTTTATTGGATCCTAGTCCACATTGCCTTAAGAATTTTTGAAGCCCCCAATTAGAAATGCAAAGTCATATGGACCAACCCTAAAACCTATGTTAGCTCTCGCTGGGTTGCTAAACAGCTAAAGGCCATGGTGTGGATGGATCTATAGGGACCAATGACGCCCAACTCCTTGAAGGCTCTAGGAATTCTACTCATAAATGCACAACCGATGAAACCAAAGCCTAAACCTCTCAACATCTTAACAAGGCTCAAGTGTCGGCTTCGGCTGATTGACATACTTGTGGTGTTGACTCAAGCACGTGGGGGGGGGGGGGGGGGGAGTTTCAGGCAATCGCAACGACTACCAACCGTTGATTTTTTAAAGGTTTGATTTGTCACCTATTTCTAATTGATTTGATTTCCTAGTAAGCTAAGGGCTAAGGGGAAGGTGTTAAGTACCCCATGATACCCATCTTTTGATGGTAGCTTGTTTCAAATTATTCCTATGATCCACTATTTGAAAAGAAACTAGAATGTTGGCATTCTGATGTTTAAAGAGAAATTATTTGAGATGATGTAGATGCTTTTATTCAAACTACTAAGGAAAGAGGAAAGAGAAACAAATTTCAGTTGAATTCAATATAGGACAAGGATTTCCTGCAAACATGTTTGCAGGAGTTACTGCAAAAAGTGTTATGTGGTAGCTTATGAAGCTAACATCTGTCCTGGACCATGTGCATGTCACATGACCAGCCAAAGTCACCAAATTCACTTAACCACAGTCAACACCAGGCCACTAGCCCTCTCTCTCTTAACCAACCCAAGTAAAATAAAACCCCAACCATTTCTCTCTTTGCCGGCCAGCCCCCTCTCTCTCTCTCTCCACCACCGTTCGTCGCAGCCACCATCCCTTGGCAGCAACACCATCAATGAGCTCAACTCAACTAAGCCATTCTCTCTCCAATTACTCTTACTCTCTTACAAAAATGGAAAAAAAGAAAAGAAAAGAGGAAATATTTTCAGATCTGCAAATTCGTGACTCAATGTGCAATGTGCATGCACAATACTCATATCTGATTACTAAGTGGACCACATCAGAAATTATAACCAAAAACAACAAAGACCATTTTTTCTATATTTGCAAAGCCACAAGGGATTTAGAGCTTTAGAATGAAGCAAGAAGCAACCAAGGAAAAGAATTTCACATATAAAACTGAAGCTAAAGGTTTACAACAAATAAAACGAAAGAAATATTGAATTTTTCATCTCCATGCTTCCCAAAAAAAAAAAAAAAAAAAATTCTGGGCATACAAAATCAAATGTCTTTCAAACAAGAAACAAACTTGCCCATTTGTACTCTCAGTCCCCATTTCAAGCCAAACTTCTCAAAAATAATTCTTTTATTTTTAGTTCTAAACATGAAATTTGATCCAAATCTATTATTTACAGCTAAATCCACCCACGAATTCCACATATACTTTCCAATTAAACCATGGGTCAACCACACCCAGAAAGAATATTTTTTGTTTTCCTATATTTGTAAGAGATTTAAGACTAAATGGAGAGAGAAAAGAGTGTTTTTGCTGAGTTGAGCCAACCTGACCGAGGTATCACCGCCAAGGAATGACGGCGGCAACAAATGGTGGTGAGGTGAGAAAGAGAGAGAGGGCTGGACCAGCAAAGAGAAATGATTGGGGTTTTGTTTTGTTTTACTTGGATTGGGGCTGTGGTTAGGTGCCAATTGTGGTAAAGGAAATTTGGTGACATTGGTTGGTCATGTGACATGGACATGACTTAGGACAGATGTTAGCTTCATAAGTTGCCACATAACACTGTCTGCAGCAACTCCTGCATACATGTTTGTAGGAAATCCTTGCTCTTCAATATATCTAATCTTGCTCCTTTAGTATAGTATACCAAGCCTAATTTTTGCTATTATTTCTCCGACGTGTTTTCTTATGCAAAAAGACCAAAAAAAAAAAAAAGAAAAAAAAAAGATTAAATTGGGGATTAAATTAATTTGTACTCCATGGTCTAAAAAGATTTAAGCCATGGACAAAGCACTATTTTTTAAAAGCATTTTCAAAAAGTTTGTTTTTTTGGAAAACAAGTGAATTTCAAGATGAAAACATGTCTTTTAGGAATTTATAAATTGGATATTTATTAAAAGGATTTATTTATGAAAATCGTTTTGGAATTTTTCAAGGAAAACCAATCTTGGAGCTTTTATTTATTTATTTTGATAAATAACATAATTTATTGAAAAAAAAAATGTATGCATGACATATACTAGAGACCATCAATCAGGTGAAGAGTACAATGATCAATGAAATCTAAAAGAGATGAAAAAGCATAAAAACCCAATGAAGGCAGCCAAGCAAAAAGAGAAGTTACAAGAAAAAAGTCTTTAGTTCTAGAATAGTTCTTTCTTGGTCCTCAAAGCTTCTGGAACAGCTCTTTTTATAAAAAAAAAAAAAAAAAAAAAAGAAATTTTATAAATATTGTGGAATAGAGAATTATCTATAAAAAATAAAGGGAAAAGTTCCATATAATTATGAGAAAAAATAATTTTCTTATCAAAGGGTTCCATGGATTTTGGTGGGGAAAAAAAATCTATTTTTCAAAGGGAAAAATATTTAGGGGACTTTGGAGAACTATGTTCAAAGCAACCAGAAGTTTCAAGGAAAAAAAAGAATTTTCAAGAGTTAAAATTCCATGGAGTCTGAAAAGCTGTTTCTTGTTGGGTGGGGGGGGGAACCCCATGGTTTTGAAAATATACTTTTCAAAGGCAGATTCATTAGTTTTTAGAAAAATGTTTTCAAGAAGGCCAGACCAGATTCGTCTTTGTTTGAGCTGCTCCCACACACGCAGACCGGAAGATCTGATAATCACATGGTTTTTGAAAAAGTATTTTAGGACAACCAAATATGTGTTGATTAGTCCTACTTAAATCTGGAAAAATGTTAAGGTATTAAGATTGATTGCTCATTGATTATGATACCAATGGGTAGCTTTTAATTTAGGACAACCAAATCCTTGTTGATTAAACCTAATTCAATCTGGAAAAATGTGAACGTTTAGAGATTAATTCCTCATCGATTAGCAAACCGAGAGGTAGATTTCAATATAGGACAACCAAGTATGTGTTGATTAGTCCTACTTAAATCTGGAAAAATGTTAAGGAATTAAGATCGATTGCTCATTGATTATGATACCAATGGGTAGCTTTTAATTTAGGACAACCAAATCCTTGTTGATTAAACCTAATTCAATCTGGAAAAAAGTGAAGGTTTAGAGATTAATTCCTCATTGATTTAAAAACCGAGGGTAGATTTTGATTTAGGACAATCAAATCCTTGTTGATTAGACCTAATTAAATCTTGAAAATTTTTGTTTGGAATGAGATGATTTTTGCATGCACGTAATTTGGTGTATTATACTTGATTCACTTTTTCTACCTAAATTTTGGTGTAGATTAGTCATGGCTCCAGGAAATGGAAGTAGCAGCCATGCGTCACGCTTAGATAAGGGGAAAGCCCCTATGGTTGAGCCTGAGCCCATTAGAGGTGAGGATTATGGTAGTGAGGTGCCCCTTTCCCAAGCGGTGTCTCCTACAATTAGAGGAATTGAGATAGTTATAGTTGGCCATCAAGGGGGAGATCAGAAGAGATTGGCCGCTTCTTTGAAGACTGATCAGGGTGAGGATCCTCTTATTGATGGGAGAGAAGGTAGACTGGTAGAGCTCTGCAGACTGCAGGAGCTCACTGGAACTTTGCTCAATGAGGAGGGCATTGCTGTTGGACAGTTCTGTGGTGGCATGGCCCATGATTAACAGCACTAAAAAACACCCCTAACACTCTTAACGGTGTCATTTCCTCCATCTAGAACAACACATTTTCTGTATTTAGGGGAATCATCTAATCTAGGTGGCAGATTACTGTTTGTTGAAGTTGTTGCTTGGCTTTTTTGTACAAGTCTTGCATTAAAATTGTTTTTGGTTTTGTGGTAGAAGGTGCGTTAGTCTTGGTATAATGTGGTTGGTTGTTTGCAGCTATGCTAGTAGCCTATTTATCCCTGCTTTTCTGGTTGAGGGAAGGGGGGGGGGGGAGGAAGAGAGCTTGTGATCTTTTCTTCTGTTTTAATAAAAAAACCCAAAATTCCTATCCTACTACAATACCATATCAGCCTACAAGTCTACAACCAGGTCACACACACACAACCAAAAACTGTATTTAAAAAAGTAGAAAATAAGGGCCTTGGGTTCTGAAAATCCTCTCTCACCCACCCTCCAATATTTTTTTTATTAAAAAAAATAATTGCATATAAATTTTAGCTAATGGCCCCCCTAAATTTTTTTATTAAAAAAAAAAATTTTGTAATACATTCATGTAAAATGACTGCATCATAATTTTTTCTCCTGTTACACTTAAACAAAAACATATTAAAGATATATGTTCCCAAAAAAAGATACATTTATGTATATTACTAATGCATCATCACACATTAACCAAAGCATGTTCAAGACATATGTTCCTAAAAATACATAATTAAATCTCTTTAATAAAAGCCTTCTTAATTTATTTTGATTTTTTGGACTGTGTTTTTATTCATTTACTTTTAGAAGTTAAAATTGTGTATTTTGTGGTTAACAGTTTGAGATCTTCTTCATAAGTAACAGATCTAGAGAAACAAAAAAATGACCACAAGTGTTTCACATGATTCGGTCTATCTCACAAGAATAATACATGAAACTAAAAAAATATCAAATCTTTAAGAATTTGCAAGACTTACATAGGGAGAAGGGCAACCAAAAGGACCATCCTACAGGTTTTTCACAAGCCAATCTTGAAGTGGCATGTCCTCCAGATCATCAAAGTGGGTTCAAAATCTGAGTACGGAGGTGGGTTGGGTTAGATTAACTCAAAAAGTCTTTTTTTTTTTTTTTTTTTTACATAAAAAAAAGAAGAAAAAGATATAAGCAAAACACTTTAAGTATGGAGGTGGTTGGGTTAGATCAAAACCCACACTAGATACTACCATCCAAATCCACCACCCACAGCCACATCCACAACCCCAAATCAACCGAGAGAGAGAAAAAACGATCTTACCTAGGAGAAGAGAGAACGTTCTTGCTGAGGAGTGAGAGAGAAAAATCAGCACAGAGGAGAGAGAGGGAGAGAAATCAGTGCAGACTGCAGACGAAAGAGAGAAGTTGGCTAAAGAGCCTTAAAGACTGACTTGTGAGGGAGAGCACTGAGGAAGAAGAAGTTTTTTGAGTGAGAGAGAGAGAAAGATGAAGTCTGATTTTTAATAAAGATCCGTTGGTGTTGGGGCCATCAACTTTAAGTTTTTAACGGCTGAAAATTGAATTCATTTTTTTTTGTATTTAAATTTAAAAATTGAAGAGAATATTGAGTACTGATACAAAATCAAATCAAACCAGTATTATTTTGGTTCCCACAGAAAAGTGAAAATAACTCCCGGGAAATGTTAACTCAAAGTCTGACAAAAGTAGGAATGGCAACGGGTCGGGTTCGGGTCGGGTTTTTTTCATACCCGGACCCGACCCGCGGGGCAAGACCCGTGGCCCGAATCCGGCCCGTTTAGGGTACCGGGTTTTTTCCCTGGGCCCGGACCCGCCCCAGCCGGGCCCCGTTTAGGGATTGGGCCCAATTCGTGGCCCAACCAAAAAAAAAAAAAATTAAGCCCAGATTTATTTTTGCCTACGTTCAAGCCCAGATTTATTTTTGCCGTTGAAGTCACAGACTCTGCCTGATTGACTGAGGGAGTGTGTGAGTGAGGGAGGGAGGCGTGAAGGAGTGTCGGTTCTGTCAGAGTGTGGGAGTGAAGGACTGCGCTGAGGGAGACGGAGGGTCGGAGTGACTGAGCTGAGGGAGAGGAAGGGTCGGCCCCCCGCTGCTGCCGGCGTCGGCGTTGGCGGCTGGGGTTCTCAGCCGCTGCAGCAACAACCACAACAGCCGCCTCAACAACAACAGCAGCCTCTTCCTCCTCTTGCTGCACCGGTAGCTCTTTTAAATAATCCCAGTTTCGCCCTCCAAAACCCCCAAGCTGCCTTAGTTTTCCTTCAACAACATCAACAACAACAACAATTTCTACAACAACAACAACTACAGCAACAGCAACAACAACAACAACAACAACAACAACAGCAATTCCTTCTCCAAAACCAAAACCCTAACACCTTCCCAATCCAAAACCCTCCTCCTCCGAATAACCCTAACCTCCATATCCCTCCTCCCCAGAATCTGAATCTGACTTAGAATCAGAATCAGCAGTTTTCCAATTCGAAACAAACCCACCCAATCGAAAAGGTCAATCGCCAAAACATCTCCCTTCCCCAGAATCTGAAGTTGCCCAATTCAAAGCAAACCCACTCAATCGACAAGGTCGACCGCGCTGTCACTGAGGGACTGTCG
This sequence comes from Quercus lobata, assembly GCF_001633185.2. NCBI lineage: Eukaryota > Viridiplantae > Streptophyta > Magnoliopsida > Fagales > Fagaceae > Quercus > Quercus lobata. Next base: position 27,591,264 of record NC_044906.1, on the reverse strand, counting down.
GAGGGAGGCGTGATCAGACTGAGTTGATCGGACTGCAATTGCAAAGTGCAGAAATGAGGGAGAGGGACTGCGGATCGGACTGAGGTGAGGGAGGGAGGTAGCTGAAGAGTGAAGACTGAAGAAATGAGGAATTAGTTAGGGTTAGATTATAGGTGTATATATATATATTAGGGTATTTTTGTAATTTTGGGTACCGGGTTTTTAAACGGGTTTTTATACGGGTCGGGTCTCGGGTCGGGTCTGGGTTTTTAAAATAAAACCCGGATCCGACCTGGACCGGTTTCGGGTTTTTAAAAAAAATCCATACCCGACCCTATTTCTAATCGGACCGGGTAAAACCCGACCCATTAGGGTCGGGCCGGACCGGGTATCCGCGGGTCGGGCAAAAATTGCCATCCTTAGACAAAAGAACTCAAAAGGACAAAACTGAAATCCAGTGCAGACTCCTATCACAGTTTAGCTGTTCAAAAAGTGTCTCCTACAACTCAATACAACTTTTATTTTTGGGATAATTATATATTGCCCATATGTGGTTTACTCCTAATTCTAAGTGCCTATCTGTGGTTCAAATTTTGACACTTTTAAATTTTTAACTGCTGAAAATTGAATTTATTTTTTTTTTGTATTTAAATTTAAAAATTGAAGAGAATATTGAGTACTGATACAAAATCAAATCAAACTAGTATTATTTTGGTTCCCACAGAAAAGTGAAAATAACTCACGGGAAATGTTAACTCAAAGTCTGACAAAAGAACTCAAAAGGACAAAACTGAAATCCAGTGCAGACTCCTATCACAGTTTAGCTATTCAACAAGTGTCTCCTACGACTCAATACAACTTTTATTTTTGGGATAATTATATATCGCCCATACGTGGTTTACCCCTAATTCTAAGTGTCTATCTGTGGTTCAAATTTTGACACTTTGCCCACCTGTAATTATCACCGTTTATGTGCTGTGTGCCCACCTCTCCCTCACTGTTACTCTAACATAGGAAATAGGTGAAAGTCACTCCCATCCAGATCAAAACACTCACTTTTCCAAAAACCACTCAGTCACTCTCATCCGGCTTGCTCACCAAAAATCACTCACTCACTCACTCCCATCGTTCATGCAAACCGAACCGAGGAAGACAGCTTCTCCGTTCAGCTGTGGCAGGAAGACTCACTCTTGGGTATTGCGCTTCGCTTCACTTGATTGGGATTTGAAAGCTTTAGGTCGTGCATGCAAACTGATTTGAGGAAGATCAAGATTATTGCCTCTGTTCTGTTCAGCCGTTGCATGTAGATTAGGATTTTGCATTTTAATCTTTGAAATCTAGGGTTCTAAATTGGGTCTTTAAATGCCGGTGGATTTTAAAATGCCGGTGGTGGGTTTTAAAATTGGGTATTCTTTCTTCCAAATTCTTTCCTCCAAATTTGGTTCTTGCTTAACCATGGAACTGGTTAAGCAAAAACCCCCTTTTTTTTTTACAGAGTCGGAGAAATTTCCAGTTGAAACCCAATTTTTTTTTTTTACAGTTGCTCCTCATTTTTTTATGTTGTAAGCTTTGATGATTGTTCTGTTTAGTATTACCCACCTCTCCCTCACCCAATCATGCTCATGATTGTTCTGTTGTAAGCTTTCTCTCTGTCGTGATTTGTATTGTTTAATTGTTTTTGTGGAATGTTACCAAATTGAAATCAGTTTGATCATTGGTTACTGCTTCTGTCAGTTTGAAATTAGTTTGATTTACTGCTTCTGTCACAAAATTGATCATTGGTTCTGATTTTCAGATTAATTAGAATGTTACTGGTTGAGTCTGTTTTGGACAGCATGTTATAGTTAGTGTCTAATAGACCAGTGAACTAATTATGAATTTGACCAGTGAACTAATGGACCAGTGAACTAAAAACTCTCCATTCCCTTTAAAAGTTGAATAATGCTCATGATTTTATTGAAATAATTATTCGGTCAATTATGAATTTGATAAATAAAATAGTAGAGATAAAAAGCATTCAAACAATTATGAATATATCTGCATTTTCTTATTACTTTAAAATAAAGGTCTATGGCCCATCAACTTTTTTAACAATGTGGTTGTAGCATGAGTAGTTGTTACTAAATTTAGATGAGTTGATTCTTGCCACTTGTAACAGATTTGTTGGTTTATAAGCTTGTAACAAATTTTTGCTATGTCTTCATCAACTGGCAATGGCTCTACAACTAGTAGTTTCTACCGTGCTGGAGATGGTCATTTATGTACCCTTGAGAATTATACTCTAAGAACAAGTCGAAAAGTTGGTAACTATGGAAGAAGATTCGTTGGTTGTAGTCAATTTAATGTGAGTAACAATTACATTGTTGTATTTGAATTGAATTGAATTGAATTATTAGTTGTGATTAATTGTGAACTGTGAAATTAATTGTTATAATTGTAATGCTCAGGTTGGTCCCAAATGTAGCTTCTTTCAGTGGGTGGATAATGAAACTTGTAAGAGTGACCGTGAAAGGATAAGTATGCTTGAGAATGAATTGCAGCTTGCAAATCAAAGAGAAATGACAACTAAGGAAATGGAAGAAAGATGTAACCGGAGGAAAAGAGAAACTCATGAGCTTTATGTAGAAATTAGAGAGAAACTTAAGAGAGTTAGAGAGAGTGAGAGATTGTACAAGATGGCACTAGTTTTGTCATGGTTATTTTTCATTTTTGTAATGTTATTGTTGTGTTTTACCTCAGTGAACAATAATGTAAGAGTGAGGAACCTTAATCTGCCATGATGCTTGGTGGGATGTTGAAATGTTATTGGGTAATTGAAATGGAAAGTGTTGTTTTTGTGCAAATATTCTTTAATATAATATTTTTTTTTTTTACTTCATCCTGTGATTGATATATATTGGCACAAAGTGTTATGTGAAAATGTTAATAACATAATAACTTAAATGGAACATGTTGGTTCAATATATACACTTGTGTCAATGCACACCTGCCTATAAATGGAACATGTTTTACACATACACATGATTTGTTGCACACCTGCCTATAAATGGAACATGTTTTACACATACACATGATTTGTTGTGTGAATACATATACCTGTGTAAATCCACCAAAAGAACAAAACAAGAAAAACACAGTCCACCAAAAGCACAAGACAAGCACAACACAACAAAATACTTTATCCTGTTTCAGTGCACATTAACATTAATAAAAGTGAAGAGTCATTGAGCACATCCTATGACTTCACAAAATAAAAGTGAAGACATTAACATCCTGTGACTTTACAAAATAAAAGTGAAGACATTAACAAAATACTTTATGTCACATGCATACAAAATTGCCAACATTGTTTTTGGCACATCCTGTGACTTTACACATCTTCCAATTAAAACCCAACTACTAGTCCACTAGTGCTCAGACATACACATTTTCAACCAAAATTGCCAATATTGTTTTTGACACTTGACATATACATTAAACGAGTGAACTATAACAAAAAAGTGGTTGAAACTTTAACATCTTCCAAGTTGTCATTTACTACTTTAGGTGCCTTTGCCAGCTGCATTCTTGCCCTTTCCACCAACTGGTTGAAACTTTCTGCCTTTAAACCCCCTAGCAGCACCACCACCACTTCCTTGACTAGTGCTCACAGATGCACTTGGCTGCATAACTAAAATCCAACAATTAGCAAGATGATCCAACAAAAGCAAGTAAGAGGAAAAAAATAAACAAAATAGAACAAGACAGAGGTGCCTGAGATGGTAAAGAATCCCATGTCTCTCTAGGGGTATGGAAGCTCAGTTGTGAGGATGAAGAGAACCAGTTGACCCTAGATCTAGTTGGAGGTTGAGTTGCAGCCTCAGATCTATTGTTTGGTGCATGTTGAGATGCAGTTTGACCAAAAACTCTGTATGTAAGCTGAGATCTAGTACTTGGTGGCTGAGATGCAGTTTGAGGTGTTGCATTTTGCTTTGTTTTTGTAGATTTACTTCCTTGTGCCTAAAAAGAGGGTAGTACAAGTTACATACACACGAAATACTTGAGGAAATTAATATAGTTCAAAGCATGGAAATACTTACAGCTGCTGATTTAGCAAGTCTATCTCTTCTCTGCCATGGAGTTTCACCAGTGATGCTTGCCTTGCACCCTCATGCATTATGTCCTTCTTTCTTGCACTTCCCACACTTAATTGTCTTGTTCATCCTAGAAACTCTATAAGGGTTCCTTGGCTCTTCAGGATCTCTTTTTCTTTACTTTGGTGGTCTGCCAAGTGGTTTATACACATGAGGAGCAACAGAAGCAGGTTGGTTAGTCTTAACCCACTCAGACTGGCCAGGCATTAGCTATATTATCTCTTTGTAAGTTTCAGCAAATGTCTCTTTTAAGTAACAAGGATGCACATAGTCCTCCACTTTCTCCAGGTTCTTAACAATAGCAGAGATCCCATGTTTGCAGGAAAGTCCTGTCAAATCTCAAATCCTACAGCTGCTTGCTTTCTTAGCCAAGTCAACCACATGTCTCTCACGACCATTATCAACCTCATACATGAAGCTGCCTGCTGGAGTAGCATTAAAAGGTATAGATTCATATTTTAACTTCTCTAATTTGTCTTGAATATTAGGACAAACTTTTCTAATGTATTTTGCTATACCTCTCATCTTTTTGTATTGTTTGGTCATGAGCCTAACTCTAATCCACTCCAACATTGCTAAAATTGGCTTATCCCTAGCTTCTAAGATCATGGCATTAAAAGACTCACTCAAGTTATTAGCTAAACAATCACACAAAGCTCTACTACTAAAGTGAGACTTAGACCATTGTGCAGGGTTGATGTCAGCAAGATACTCCCATGCCTTGACATCCAAATCCTTCATTTCCTGCATTCTTCTCTCAAACTCCCTGATTGTTGTGGCTCCAGCACATCTCCACAGTGCATCCTTCAACTCCAAGCCTTTATGATCCACTTTGAAATTATCATAGATATGCTTCACACAATATCTATGCTCACAAGTTGGGAACAGCATCTCAATTGCAGGTATAAGGCCCTAATTCATATACAAAACAGATCAAGTAAATATGTTAGTTAAACATGTTGAAATGAACTGAAGCATGTATTATTAAACTTTAAATATGTGGGTCAAATATGTTAGTACAATTGTAGGTCATACCTTTTGTCTATCATTAATGAAGACCATATTAAGTTGCTCTGGATCCCCAATGTCATCTGAAAACTGCTGCAGAAACTATACCCATAAATCCTTGTTTTTTTGCTCAACAACAGCAAATGCAACTGAGAAAATATTATCATTTGCATCTCTAGCTATGGCAGAAAGTATTTGCCCTCCAAATCTCCCTTTCAAGTGGCACCCATCTAAATCAATGATTGGTCTACAACCTCCCAAAAACCCAAGTTTTTGTGCATTATACCTAATATACATTATCTTAAATTTGGGCTGTGCATTTTCATCTTCCATTTCAGTTTGCAAAATAACCCTACTTCCTTTATCATTCAATGTTATCATCTCTGCATAATCCCTAAGTTTCCCATATTGCAGCTGTTCATCCCTAGTAATCAAGTCAGTAGCTTTCCTTTTTGTCCTATACACTTGATTGTAACTTATGTTAATTTCAAGTGCTTGCTTCACATGATGTTGAACACCAGCCACTTTCCAATTGAGGTTTTTGTCAAACTCTTGCATAAACTTCTTTGCAACATAACTTGAAGTCACTTGGCTGTGTTTGAAGGATCTAAGGCAAGTGCACTCTGGATTGAATGTTTTTATTTGGAATGTCAACTCTCCAGGTAGTTGAGATGCATAACACCTCCATCCACATTCATTGATGCAATAAACTGATATCTTCTTCTTCTCATTCAGCTTGAACTTGATATCTACTGGCTTCTTTATCGCATATTCCCTCAATGCCTCCCTAAATACTTTAGGGTTTGGAAACTTCATTCCTTTCCTTAACTCTGGTTTTCTCATGTCAGTTTGGACATTAAACCCAGGTTCTTTTGCAGCTGGTGCTGGCTGATCATCATCAGACCCTACTAGACTTTCCATGTCATATTCAAGAGGTGGGTCAATCCATTAACCCTCTTCAAGAGGTGGGTCATTGTCAGCTGCAGTAGTCCTATGTGGGGCTGCATACACATGTACATCCTCATGAGTAGATGGCCCATCATCTCCTTCAGAGAGCCTATGTGGGGCTGCATGTGTAGATGGCACATCATCTCCTTCAGAGGGCCTATGTGGGGCTGCATGTGTAGATGGCCCATCATCTACATTTCCAAATACATCATCATCAAAATTTGGTCCCTCAAACCCTTCCTCTAACCAATTAATATCTTGTCCACCACCTCCTTCAGCATCCACATTACCTCTCTCACCCACCTCATGCACATCATCATCACTCTCACCCACCTCATGCCTATCATCATCATTTGCTACTTCCTCATTACCAAATGGTTGTTCAATTGCAAGTGGCTCTTCACCACCCTCAACATATAGTGTTATCTTATCTGTAGGCCATGCAGCATGAATCTCACACATATAAACATCATCATCATCTCCATTTATAAGCCTTAACCCTTGCTCCAAATTACCTCTAGGAATAAGATAATGATATCTACTTGTACTAAGTGCCCCCACATCACAACAAATATCTTGTATTTCAAAATAACTAAGTCTATCTGGGTCAACATTATCAACAAAAGAAGTACTACCTCCTAAATATACCAAATCTGGGTTCCACACAAACTGCCCACCATGATGAATCTCAAAATTGAATGCCAAGTCAGCCATCTGCATATAAAACACAACAGAATAAATGAAGATGATAAAACTTATAAATGAAGATATTCAAAGCCTTAAAGCATACATATAAAAATGAGGCATCTAGTTCTATTGTTAATAAAGACTCAATATCTATATGGATAATAGTAATAAGAGCAGCACCATTAGTTCACTGGTCCAAGACTTAGAACCAGTCTTGAGCAAACAAGGTCCATTATTATCACAAACTTATTTCAAAACAGAATTGAGCAAACAAGAGAACTCAGAATGCAGTTGGACTTATTTTAAAAATGCATATATAACCATCCAGCTTATATCATAATTGACTGAATAATTATTTCAATAAAATCATGAGCATTATTCAACTTTTAAAGGGAATGGAGGGTTTTTAGTTCACTGGTCCATTAGTTCATTGGTCAAATTCATAATTAGTTCACTGGTCCATTAGTTCACTGGTCAAATTCATAATTAGTTCACTGGTCCATTAATTCACTGGTCCATTAGACACTAACTATATCATGCTGTCCAAAACAGACTCAACCAGTAACATTCTAATTAATCTAAAAATCAGAACCAATGATCAATTTGGTGACAGAAGCAGTAAATCAAACTGATTTCAAATTGACAGAAGAAGTAACCAATGATCAAACTGATTTCAATTTGGTAACATTCCACAAAAAAAATTAAACAATACAAATCACGGCAAAGAGATAATTTTAGCAGAAGCAGTAACCAATGATCAAATTGATTTCAATTTGGTAACATTCCACAAAAACAATTAAACAATACAAATCACAGCAGAGAGAAAGCCTACAACAAAACAATCATGAGCATGATCAGGTGAGGGAGAGGTGGGTAATACTAAACAAAACAATCATCAAAGCCTACAATATAAAAAAATGAGGAGCAATTGTAAAAAAAAAATTGGGTTTCAATCGGAAATTTCTCCGACTCCGTAAAAAAAAAAAAAAAAAAGGGTTTTTGCTTAACCAGTTCCATGGTTAAGCAAGAACCGAATTTGAAAGAAAGAATACCCAATTTTAAAACCCACCACCGGCATTTTAAAATCCACCAACATTTTAAGACCCAATTTAGAACCCTAGATTTCAAAGATTAAAATGCAAAATCCTAATCTACCTGCAATGGCTGAACATAACAGAGGCAATAATCTTGATCTTCCTCAAATTGGTTTGCATGCACGACCTCAAGCTTTCAAATCCTAGTCAAGTGAAGCGAAGCGCGATAATGAGTGAGTCTTCCTGTCACAGCTGAACGGAGAAGCTGTCTTCCTCGGTTCGGTTTGCATGAATGATGGGAGTGAGTGAGTGAGTGATTTTGAGTGATTCTTGGGAGTGACACTGAGCGATTTTTGGTGAGCAAGCCGGATGAGAGTGACTGAATGGGAGTGACTTTTCACTTATTTCCTATGTTAGAGTAACGGTGAGGGGGGAGTGAGTGAGTGAGTGATTTTGAGTGATTTTTGGGAGTGACACTGAGTGATTTTTGGTGAGCAAGCTGGATGAGAGTGATTGAATGGTTTTTGGAAAAGTGAGTGTTTTGATCTGGATGGGAGTGACTTTTCACCTATTTCCTATGTTAGAGTAACGGTGAGGGAGAGGTGGGCACACGGCACATAAACGGTGATAATCACAGGTGGGCAAAGTGTCAAAATTTGAACCATAGGTAGGCACTTAGAATTAGGGGTAAACCACAGGTGGGTAATATGTAATTATCCCTTTATTTTTTTTTACCATGTAAATTTCCATTTTGACGCCTAAATGTTGTTACATACTTACATTATGTGACAATTTGATTTATGACATTTCAAATATATCCGTTTAGTCTTAAATCTTTTAATGTTATGTCAAAATAATCCGTACAATGAAGTGATTAATGAAAAATTTATGCCACATCATATAACATGTGTATTGCCTTGTGAAATAAAATGTATTAAAAAAATTTTATGCTAAAAATTGAAAATAAAATTTTGAATTAAGCCTACGTTTCTCATTCAAAATCTCCTCAAATTTTAACCAAAGAAAATAAAATAATTTTTTTTTAAAAAAAAGAGGCTTATTTTATCTTGATTCTTGGATATAAGGCAATGTATAGTTAAGTAAAGTCGTAACCTAATTTTAATTTTATATCTTGTTGTTAAGAGAAAGATAGATATTATTTGTTGTGAGGCTTTATAGGAGATTATATTATTAATGTTGACAATCTATCATTTAGGATATCAATTTTCAAAAATTAAAGTCTTAAACTATTAGGGGAGATTAATCATCATTGATGATCTAATACATACACATTTGCAACATTTATTTTTGGGAAATAGTTTAGGGTTTCAATTGGGTTGGGGTTATATTGGTCTTATATTTTGAAGGCATTATTTATTTATTTATTTATTTTTTGGAGGGACGAAGGCATTATTGTTAGAAATGAAAAAGAAAAGTGCTAAAATTATTACAAAATGTTTACAATATGGTGTAACAATTATTGTGATTTATGAACTTTATAATTGATGAATGTTCAAATTTTTTTTTTTTTTTTTTGTAATTAGTGACATATCAATTTATAAGGCTATAATAAATTTTGTATTATCCCTATTATCACTCTTGAAAAAAAAAAGTGAACAACGATTTAATAAAAATATAATTTTATAAAATTTTGGGCCTTTTACAATAAGAAGGAGGCCTTTTTCACTAGAGGTAGAAACATTTTGTAGTGGCCTTTTTTTCACCAGAGGTAGAAACATTTTGTGGTGGTGGTCTTGGGCCTGCCCTGTACATCAAAATAATTTTGATAAAACTTGGAATGCTATGACCTTTTAAAACAATGCTTAGAGTGGTTATAGTGTGGATGCCAAGGTAAAATTGCATGAACACTGCTCACTCTCTTCGCATATCCAGTTGCTAGTACTTTTGGTTTAATTGAAGGTTAACCATGGTTTAGTGTGCAAACAAATTAGCTAAGATTGGAGCAACTCAACAAGAAGATTTTACTAGCTTTGATTGTCCGCCTTTAGATCTTGTTATGCTTTTATATTTTGATGCCCTGGATATTAAAAATAATATAATCTCTTGCTTACCCACAAAAAATAAAACAGCTCTATTTAGCTCCACCTTGAGGAAGGGTCGCTTGTTTGTCCCGATTGGTATTCCCTAAATACTCCTTCATGAGGATGAAGTCTGAATATGATTTAGATTAATGCCCTTTTGAGGGGTTTATTTATTTATTTTTGGTGGTACTTGGTGTTTGTATTTAGGGCTGTGTGAACCAATGTGTTGTACGTACACCCACTGGGTGCACTAATATTTACCCTTGTATTTAGGGACAGTGAAAATTAATAACAGGCATTTTGTTTTGTTTCTTAAGCGTTTGTTAATTATGAATTAGAGTGCTAGTTCTCTCTTTGTTTATTTAGCTATGGTAAACCCTGGAAAAACCCCTGCTTATATTTTGGTTTTGTCAATGTCAAAGGGATTTGAGAAATATTGAATGTTTGAGATACCTTAGAGCTTTGATCCGCTTGCCAGTGAGAAATGGATTTCCCTTCGGCTTCTCACCCGTCCAAAATAGAAATAGTCCCATTTTGTTTGATATCAATGACAATGTTATCAGAAATGCAATATTTACCAATGAACTATCAAAAGTGATTTTTTTTTCTCCAAGAAGTTCTAGTGATATGGGATAGGGCAGTGGGGTGTATGTGATGGGGCAGTCAATTTTGATTTTGATGGGACGTAAGCTCATTGTTAAATGAAATCTTAGAGTACATTTGGATTGGGCTGATTTTCAGCGCGTTTGCATCTGCGTTTCATGCGTTTTTGAGATTTGCGGCTACTGTTCATGTACTGTTCAATGAACAGTAGCTGCAAAGTTTTACTTTTCTAACTTTTTTTCAGCCAATCAATGCACATTGTGTATTGTTCACAGACCCACAAATAGGGATGGCAATTTAAATCCGATCCGCGGATACCCGGCCCGGTCCGACCCTAATGGGCCGGATTTTACCCGGTCCGATAAAGAATAGGGTTGGATATGGGTTTTTAAAAAAAAACCCGAAGCGGGTTCGGGTTTTTATTTAAAAACCCGAAACCCGACCCAAAACCCGACCCGTTTATGACCCGGTTACCCTAAAATTACAAAAAACCCCCCCTTATATATATAGATGTAATGAAAACCCTATTTCCCATTTTCCCTAACCCAGCCGCCTCTCATAAATCATAATCTGATCTAATTTTCATTTCATGCCCTCAGCCTCACGCCTCAGCCTCACATCTCCAGCTCACTGTCTCATGCACTCAATCACTCTGTCTCAGCTCTCTCACTCACTGTCTCACACGGCCACAAGCCCACAAGCAGTCAAGCACAGGCAGTCCGTGGCCGATCTCACACTGTCGCCACACTATCACAAGCCTACAGCTCTCTACTCTCTCAAGTCTCAACTCCGTTCGGCCTCACTGTCGCCGATCTCACTGTCGCACAGCCCTCTTCAGTCTTCCCCTCTCATCTTCCTTGCCCATGGCCTCACGGCCTCGCTCCACCTCGATCTCCATCTTTTTCTTTTTTTTTTCTTTTTTTTTTTTCTGGGTTCAGTTCGTCTCAAATTCTCAATATGAGTTTGTGTTTGTGATTGTGATTTTGAAAGGGAAAATCATAGATCCAAAATTTGTGTTTAGGATTTCTGTGTTTATGTTTGTGATCATGTTTGGATTTGTGTTTGTGTTTGTGATTTTGGGCCGGAAAATCATAGATCGAAGTTTGTGTTTCTGATTTTGGGCTTGGCTGGGCATGAGGGACGGGGCCCGTGGAGGCCCGACGGGGCGGGTTTGGGGTAAAGAAAAAAACCCGTTTAATAAACGGGCCGGGTTCAGATTTCTGAGACAGACCCGCGGGTCAGGTCCGGATATGGAAAAACCCGGCCCGAACCCGACTCGTTGCCATTCCTACCCACAAATTTCACTTTTCAACAATTTTTTCATTAAAAATGGGTCCCACAGTACTATTCACACATTTAAAAATTATTTTTCTACAATGTTTTTCAGTTTTCAGCTGTATCCAAACGAACTCTTAATTACTGGAGAGTAAAGCGAGATGATGATTGTTGGCATACAAGCTCAGTTAACATTGAACGCGGTGACCTTAAGCATACAAGCTCAGTTGAGCATAGAAGCATCCAAAACATCCACGAAAGCCTTTAAGCATCTACAAGGCTTAGAACACTGGAATAGCTTTTTAAAGCACAATCTGAACCAATCTGTGACTACTATGAAGATAACACGAGAAAAAATGTGGTTCTGATTCATTTTTAAAGCATGAAAAGTTACCAATAAACAAGGAATATATTAACCCTACATCACTAGTAGCAACTATATATGCTACAAGAATTATGGTAATGGTACATGATACAACTTCCTAGCAATCACGAGAAGTTTAAACAATAAACATCTAAACCTCTCCTCAATGATTAAAAGCAAAACTAGCTTCTATCTATTTTTGCAGTGCATCCAACCAAGAACATTCAAGTACTTGGATCCAAACACTTCCCTTTCCTGGGCATACCAGTGCATTATGATGGCAGTTGATAAGCTGCAAACCACCACATCAGTCTCTTAAAATTCTTCGATTGTGGTAGATATCAATCTTCAGCAATACATGAGAAGAAGCACTCAATAGCCCGTGCAAAGCAGTGGAGTGATATCTCCATTCGCCTGCTTTTCTTCTCAATGGATGCCAGGCCACTGAGGCCAGTTGGGAACTCTGCAAGAACATAAAGGGTTACTTCTAATGCAAAAGCATGCATTTGCCATTGGAATGTTACATCTCTTGAAAATCCTGAATAGCAGGCATGTCCACATCCTGATGAACAATAAAAATGGGATTTCTGAATATCACAGATAATTTTCTCCATGGTTAAACTTTTGTCTTTGCTATTAAAAAATTATAAAAAATAAGAATACACTTGCATAATTATCAATCATGAAATATATTGAAGTAAAATATTATACACTTAAAACTACTTTCATTCAAGTTTACTTCTTGCCATTCAGTGCTCATTTGGATAGCACTTAAGTGCTGCGTCTGCGTTTTCACACTTTTTTTTTTTTTTTTTTTTTTTTCAGGCGCAACAGTTGCCCGTCTCCTGTGAACAGTGTACTTGTGCACTGTTCACGGATCCCACAAACTCTACTTTTTATCAACTTTTTCATTAAAAATGGGTCCCACAGTACTATTCACACATTTAAAAATTATTTTGTTACAGTGTTTTCAGTTTTCAGTTTCAGCAAAATAAGTTCTATCCAAACAGACCCCAATTAGGGTGGGGATCCCCATAAGATAGCCATAAAAGGTTTATAAAACCTTGGCACCAAATAACTTCTCCAGCTAGCAATAAACAACATAAAAATAAAATCTAAATCAGTTTACAAATGACAATTTACATAATTTAGATAAATTGTTCTAGACCAAGCTTTATCTATGTAATTCAAATCTTTTTAGAATGTCACTACGAACCAAATTATTGTAATTTCTTACATAGTAACTAAGAGGGAAAATATCATCTGTCACACCGTTGTTTTTGAGAAATGTTAATACATGGCTAAACCCTCCCATACCTGGTATCTCGTGGTTGCAGTTTCTCACATATATATCAATCTTGACGTTTAAGAAAAAGATAATAAGGAATTTGTAGAACACAATAATTGAAGCACAATAATTTTGTTATGCCAGCATAGACACTATTCCTTTTCAGCCAACATCTTTTGGATTTAGAAATGTCCATAACTTTCACCCTTCTATTTGTTGTCTGAAGCGTTGAACCCAAATCCAATCAAATGCATGCCCCCCAACACTAAGCTCATGTGAACAAAAATGTGACAACTCTTTCTTGACAAATGCTTCCCATGTCATATGCATCACGTTGGCAGACTTGGCGCTAGACTAGAACTAGAACCTTTACATATTCAGGAATCAACTTCGTAACTGTGCTTGATACAGAACAAGCAAACCAAGAAAAAGGTAATGATATCAAACAAAGAAAGATGGGAATCCTTTGAAATTCAGTTTTCAAAAGAAACATTTTCCTTTCATGGTGTATAAATAATCTCAGCCCAGTTTATATCTGTTAAAGCATAGTAAAATCCCAAATTCACACTTTGATTACAGGACAAGTATCCTTTTCCTTGGTAGAGGACAAGTATACTCTACTTTAACCCAAAGCCTAGCCTTGACTTACGAGCAAGTCGATCTCCCCCATATTTCACATTCCAACTACATTGCCATAAAGTTGAACAACTTGTGAACCCTCCAGACGCTTGACAACATCCTTCATGGAAGGACGCTTATCAAGTTCACTTTGAATGCAGCGCATGGCAAGCTCAGTTATCATTATTCCATCAGAAGCATAAAAGCCAGGGTCTTCAATAAGGCTTTCATGAACAAAAGAACGATTAGGCCTATACTGCTTCCAAAAGCCCAACGGTAAACGAAAGTCTTCCAAGTATCTTTCTTGTCCACAATTCTTTTTGTTATTAGCCCCATGAGAATAACGCCAAAAGAGAAGACATCAAGGTAGGTTACCTCAAATCCATCTTCATCCAGTCCACCTGACAAGCACAATAATCAATTTGCAGTAAGAAATACTCAAAAAACACAGTTTTTCAAGGTAAATCGATTAGTGTAAGCCGTTGAAGGCTCTTATCATAATGCTGTTATAGCTCGTCAAAACATGATGAATGCTTAACATCGTGTACAGCCTGGTCCATAATGAAGTTGGCCAACTTCTACGGCATAAAAATTAAGAGAGAAGAAAAGAAAGAGAGTAGAATACTAATAATAGATGCACAAATAATCTAAAAGCATGCATTGAATTGAAAACATATAAGTAACTTCAAGCCTCAATACCTAAGGGACAGTCTTCTGGAACATCATAGCCAAATTTAACAAGCCGTTTTTGAGGCGAGTCAGCTTGCCAAGAATCCCTCCACTCATGGTTGAAAAGTCAAATATCTTTGGGTTTCAATCCTAAACATCTGATTAAAAAGTCAAGGAAAAAAAAAAAGTTTAAAATAAAAAAGAAGGAAAAAGATGGATTTACTGATAGCTATCAAGAGTCAATTACTGAACTTGATCAAGAATTATATGAGCTGCGTTAATGTTGCGCGCTAAATAAGGCTTTTTTGGATCATGAAGAAATTCAACCACACGAGTAAATCCAAGAGCTACTTTAATCCTTTGGAGCCAAGTAAGAATACCTAAACACAAACGCAAGGAATTCAATGACACGGTAATAACAATTTATCTACGAAAGTACTGACAACCAGGTTCCCACAAAAGTCCACTGTGTTTACTAATTACAACTGAATCACCTGTGACCTCAAAATAAGAATTGGTTTTTTCTTGAAAAAACCAACCACCACTCCCCCACCCCCCACCACCCTCCAAAAAAAAAAAAAAAAAAAAACCAACCCCCACTCCCATGTTCCCCAAGATGCTTCATCCATAAGATAAATAAATCCACATTCAAGTTTAAGAAAAATGACAATTAATAGATTTCAAAGTAAAGCGGGGACAAGAAGAGAAGTTAAAATATAAAATTATAGTGGATTTGTAGTACATTTCAAATGCCAATTGTTTTTAGTAGGTAAGTTACTCACATACCCAATGGGTCATGAATCCACAATCTCATGACCCTCAATAGGGAGGAGGTGCTAGTTGAGCTAGAACTCATTGGTTATCAATGCCAATTTTAACATAAGCTATTTTCAGTAATTTGGGAGTCTTCTTCTATTATTTCAAAATTCTAGATATGGTTAACAATCTAGTGCACCACCAAAATTATATTGTTTTATACCAATTGATTTTAACTCAAATGACATTTCTCCTATCTATAACAATGGATAAAGGTTGAGGTTGTAGGCATTGGGTGCAAGTGATAACTTCAGATGGAGCCAATCTTATAGCAAAATAGAACAATAATATGAACAGTATCGAAAGGATTGAGGTCATAAACAACAGCTTCGGAGTAGGGTCTATTACAATAGACTATCAAATTTACCGCATTTGGATGTTGTTTTGCACTTTGTTGTGTTAGAAACATTACTTCTTCCTGTTAAAAATCATGTAAAAAATGATCACTTTCAAAGGTGAAAACAGGTTAGTCAAGAAGGAAACACAAAAAAAAAAATATATATATATATATATACACACACACACCCACATACTTTAAGCATTTCATCTGTGTTGAGATAACACGATGTTCGTAGAGTATAATCCCAAATCTTCACGGTGACAACCCAGTCTTCAAATGGAAGCCAGCCATGTTGGATTGTCCCACGGTACAGTTTGGTAAATAAGGTTTCTCCAATCAAAATTTTTTCATTAAAATTGTCCGTCATATCTGCAAAGTCTTCCATTGAATATAAGAACGGCTTGCGAGATCCTACCTATGAAGCATGGGTGCGTTTCCAGATTTGGGTGTGGATGCGAGGCAATTTTTAAAAAAGTAAGGTGTGGCCGGGTGCAGTGATTAAAAAATTATTAAAAATATTATTATATAGTGAATTTAATATTTTTTATATAAAAAAATTCAAATAAAGGGTAGAGTTTATTATTAAAAAACAATTATTTATGATTTGTTTTTAATGAAATCAATATTTTTGGTAATTGTAAACAAAAAACCACTTTTCAAGAAGATTCCTTTACTTATTTTTCAATTCCCAAGGCCCGCCGACATGAAACAATTGACTTTCCCACCAACTTAATTTATATTCTTTTGTTATATACCTTTATTCTTCTTCTTCTTCTTCTTCTTCTTCCCCCCCCCCCCCCTGACAAGGCCACATGAAGCAGAAGAATGGCGGCCAGTTGCCCATTTCGGCCTATTTCGACGGCCATTTTAGTCGGAATTGGCTGTATCGGCCTGAATCGGACGGATTCTGCTATTTCGGCTCTTGTTTCCGCCCGAATCAGGCCGAATCGGCTGGTTTCAGCCTAAATCGGCGTGAATAAAAAAAAAAAAAAAAGCGACAAATCGGCACATCGGACATTGGACGCTATGTTGGGACGAGTCCGGTGCGAGTGCGGCGACCCTAGAGCCGCACCCGTGCTTTCTTGGATCCTACCCACCACAACACAACACAAATAGAGTTCCTTCAATTAGCATGGCAACATTTGTGTAATGAATAAAAACAGAGAGAGTGAGAAGGAAAGAAAGTAGATACCAATGGATGAAAACATTAATACCCTTAATATCAAAATTTGTGTAACATATGCTTATTTTAATCCTTATATACATTACCATATGTTACATCTTCGTTCCCAAAGTTGTACATATAACGAAAACAAAAATAAAGAAGAAACACTGGTATTAAGAATACTTACCAAAATAAAAATGGTATTAAAAATAGGAAATGGACAAAGCATAAGTTTGCAGATATCTATATTCTAACTTGGAATCTGATTACCGAAGCCAAAGAGTTCTCAGTGTCTACAATCTAACTATCAAAAACTGACTCTTAGAGAGGTAACGGTTCCAATGGGTAAGGTACAAAGACACCAATAGAGGGCTGCAAATTAGTCTATTTAATAAGAAATATATTTTTTTGTTTACAAAGACATAAACCATTTGAATTTTTATATAACTTTTTTTTAGAATCTAATTTATAATAACTATGTGAGCAGGTTTACTATACCCTCTTTTGTGCTTTGGTTGACCATAAACCATTCCAAACGGGTAATTATTGGATACTCTTGAAGTACTATAAATGCGTACTCCCCATTCTCACACAATTGTGGGTCCCACTAATTAAATTTATGGTGGAACCCACAATTCATGTGAGAGGGGGGAGTACGCATTTATGGTACTTTCGAAATATTGAATAATTTTCCATTCCAAATGTATTCCACTTTCTTTGTTGCATGCACTTCAGGCTCTTCTTCCCTTATCTAGGTTAATACCACTCCTGATAGCATGAGTATCTTGAATAGGGAATACATTTAAAGGATTGGTGCATTGAACATCAAACACATCACCCTTATAATTCTAACCCAACTTATTTCTTAAATATTAAATAAACTTGAACTAATATCTAGCTTCAATTCTTAAATCTTAAATAAACTTGCAGATGCAGTTGACATATTTGTTTTTTAGAGCTCTTCCATTTTTCTTTCCAAAGTACAATACTTTCAATTCAACATATTTGCTTTTTAGAGCTTCATAAGGACTAAGAAATTGTAACAAAGAGAGAAGATGTTAACAATAAAAAGTAAATCTCAACAAATGCCTGCTAATAATCAGATAGAAACAACCCAGTTTTGAAAATTTTTCACATCAAGATTTTTAATAAAGAAGCAATTCAACTACACACTTTATCACAAAGAAAGAGAGGGAGTGCAAATATTTATAAAACCGGCTAAGAAACATATCAAAATCATAAAGTAAATACCTAAACATGATAATTTAATTTTCTCACCTCTATTACTTAGATTCTGTAACAAATTAGCACTTGGGTAATTCACCAAAAACTTACCTCTTTTTCTGTCTTCAAATAAGCAAAGAATTTTAGTTTTGAATTTTGATTGATATACTATAATTGTCTTTTATAGTAATAAAAGGTGGCTTGGTTGGGTAATTCACTGAAAACTTACCTCTTTTTTTGTCTTCAAATAAGTAAAGAATTTTAGTTTTGAATTTTGATTGATATACTGTAATTGTCTTTTATAGTAATAAAAGGTGGCTTGGTTGGGTAATTCACTGAAAACTTACCTCTTTTTATGTCTTCAAATAAGTAAAGAATTTTAGTTTTGAATTTTGATTGATATACTGTAATCGTCTTTTATAGTAGGAAATAGTAGCTCTTCTATTTTTTTGGTAAAAGTTTATAATTTGCATCTATTATAATTTGGAATTATTACATTTTTCAATTACAAAAAAATCATAGGGGTGTGATGAAAAAAGTATTTTACCTATAAATGCATAATACTCATCAAACCTCTAGTTTTTTTTTTTTGGTGATTGGAAAATGTAGCGCGCTTAGAGGCTGTTCTATTTTTTGGGTAAATTTTATTATTATTATCCATTATAATTTGAGATTACTACATTTTCCAATCACAAAAAAAAAAAAAAAAAAAAAAAAAAAAAAAAAAAAAAAAACCTAGAGGTGTGATGAGTATTAAGAGACTGTTTGGATACCGCTTATTACTGAAAACTGAAAATATTGTAGTAAATAATTTTTAAATGTGTGAATAATACCATGGGACCCAGTTTTAAAGTTGTTTTTCTAGAAAGAAAAAAAAAAGTACTTATGGGTCCCATGAACAGTGCATGAGACCCACCAAAAAACGTTGGACACTGGACGCGCAAGACGCTATCCAAACATACACTACGCGTTTATAGATAAAATACATTTTCATCATACCCCTAGGATTTTTTTTGTAATTGAAAAATGTAGTCATTCCAAATTATAATGGATACAAATTATTAACTTTTACCAAAAAAAATAGAAGAGCTTTTGACTGAGTTTTGAATTTTTGCCCCTACTTAAAGGTAGGCTGTAGGGGTATTTTGGAATTAAAAAAAAAAAAATCTGGTCTAAACAAGAGAAACCCCTTAAATAGTAGTATAGATTAAAACGTGGATGAGAAACTAATTGTAAGTTGGATAATTCAGGGAAAAAAAAAGGAAGTGGGATAACCGAATAAAGGGATTGAGGGAGAAAACTAAGACATGGATTTAGATGGCTTAAAAAAAATTGAATTTAGATGACTATTAAAAAAAAAAGTGGATTAAAGAAAGAAACTATCTTTTTAAAATTTCTAAGTACTGTGTTTTGATAGGAGTGATTATAGCAAATTTGAATTCCTATTTTGTAAGAAATGTTTTAGGTAAGAGTAAGTGATCCTATTTTGTAGATAATGTTTTACGTGGAGATTAAAGAAGAATTTTTACTAAGATTTACCCCTACTTGAATGACGGTTGTAGGGGTATTTTGGAACAGAAAAAAATCCGGTCTAAACAGGAGAAGTCTCTTAAATAGTAGTGTGTGTGTGTGTATATATATATATTGTAGGGGTAGACTTTAGTCCTGTAATCCAAAAGATGAATGGATCAAGGCCCAAAGAGCCTAATACAATAAATTTGTAGAGAGTGGGCTGAAAGTCTAGGCTTCAATGAAGTGGGCAACACCTTTACTGGGCTAAAGTTGGTTAGGGAGCCAGGAAAAGTAATAAGCAGATGTATGTAATGCGTAGAGATTCTTCCTCGGCAATGTCCGAGGAGAGTAGTACTTTAATATATTGCTCTTGGGTTTGATTACAATTACTTCTCTTAATGCTACAATGTTTTCTTTACAGACTTTTTTTTTCCCCTCTTTGGGGGGCCTTTCACGTTATATAGCTCTCCTCAGGCGATCTCAGTCCTCCATTTGTTGATTGCTCAACCCACCACTCGAGTGCTTGTCCCATCAGACACATCCCCAAGCCTCTTGTGAGTTGTAGCGGCCAAGACAGCACTGTTCAAGGGTCTTCTCCACATAAATGCAGCCAGGGGGTTTGGTGGGATGCATTGAATATGGAAGCAGCCATCATCCCTCTAGTTATGTCAAGACTAACCTTCTCTCCGAAGCCTTTTCTTAACGGCAAGACCTCCTATGGCATTGTGCCATTAACATGCCCTTACTATTCGAGCGTGTGGCCTCCTCGGCACGATGATGGGCTCCTCGGCCATGGTCATGACACATGGCACATGTATCTTATCTAAAGTCTTGTGCCCCACAATAGCCCTTAAAAACTCCAGTGTCATGACTTAAGATAATTAATTTCATATGTTTCTTTGATTTCCACACGTGAGAATGTCGCTTCACTTGTCCCGTAACTATTCCTGACGTTTCGGAGCCCACGATGTCTCATTAAATGCTCTAGGTGGCGCTTTGTTCTCTACATCTTACGATGAGATGTAGTTTCTACAACTGGCATTTCTCCTTGAATTTTGAGTGGGATAACTCCCACTCAATTCTGCCTCCTATATAAGGCGCATGGTGGATTTATTTTTTCCACTTTACAAATCTGCAAACTCTTAAGACTTCTCAAACTCTCAAGCTTTCAAGACTTCCCCAATCTCCCAACTCTCAAGAAGCTCCTGAAGTGTCACCTGTTCTTACTCTCGTAAGTTTTCACGCTCCTAGGTTCTTTTCTTCTCGGCCAGTCTCCTTGGCCTTCTAACCTTCTCCCCCTTTTCAAAAACATTTCCTTCATTTCCTTTTAGCTTGTTTAGATGGGTAGATTCAAACATCTTGTAGATTCTTCCACTAGTATGGAGGGCTTTAGGGCTAAATACCACATTCCCCAGGGAGTTTCCCTGCGGTATTGTGCTCTAGATCAGGTGGTTACAGATAGAAAAGAAAAGGAGGTTGTTATTCCCTTGATCGCCTTCGTAGAAGGAGGAATGACGTTTCTCATGGGTAGGGTAACCAGAGATTACTTAATTAACCATAAGCTGTGTCCTCACCAGTGTGCGCCCAACCCATTTAGAGTCTTAGGTAGCGTCGATACTCTCAACGAGCAAATGAGTTTGAGACTCACCTGGCATGACGTCATCCATATGTATGAATGCCATTCACTTGCTGACTCGAGGTATTACCTCAAGTCTAGGTCCTCCATTGTTAGGCTTATATCGCGTCTTCCCAAGTTCAACAAGGGCATGAAAGATGACTACCTAACCGCCTCTAGAGAATGGCATGATGGTCTTCATTACCCAACTCAAGAGGGAGAGCTAGGTGGGCTACCCTAGGGTTAGGTCCCTTGACATGAGATTTAGTTCTTTAGTTTTGCTACTCTTCCCTTTAGTATTTCATTTCTTTTTTATGATGGGTGTTATCGATCTAACCGTGATTTTGCTTCTCGGTTGTTTTGGTAGATAAAAGGCACGTAGCATCCTACCTCAGTTTGGTCAACATCGCTGACCTCAATAGAATCCTAAGGTCTGAGGTGTTTGTGAGCGAGGACAGGCAGCTGAGAGTGGTCCACCTTATCCTAGAGTTTGAGCCATTATCAGACAATTTCTAGGATGTGGGCCATGCGATTAGGGCAGGCGATCTTTGGCTACGTAGGATAGACGTCTCAGTACCTGGGTTCCTTGCTCGAGAAGACATTGTGCCAACTAAGCTACCTTCTCAACGTGCTCTCCCTGAAGCAGCGACTCCAAGGGAAGAGATTGATTCCTCATGCCTATCACTCGAGGAAGAAATAGACTGGTTCCAACTCGAGGAAGAGAGGAAGGAACAAGGAGATCCTGTCATCCATATATCGGACACAGAGGAAGAGTTTAACAGGTTTTTAGGTGTTCGCACCTCAGGCCTCATGGTTGCAAAAGTAGATAACAGCTCTGAGGAGGAAGAGGAAGAGATGGCCCAGAACCCAAGGAAAAGCCTAAAGGATCTCCTCCCAGGGAGAAATAAAGGGTCGTCATTCAAGGAGGCCCTTAAGTCTCAGCCTCTTCCCACTTTTCCCTCTCCTCCTCCTTCTTTACAGTCGGCCTGCTCCCTATCCCTAACTTGAAGAAGAAAAGGAAGGAGCAGGAAGTGAAGGAGGGCAAGGTGGTCCACCAGAAAGAGGCCAAGCAGCAGAAAATGGCCAGAGACAAAGGACGGGCCTCCGTAATGGAGAGTAGGGAGGACTCGGGTATGGTCGAGGTGCGCTAACAACATCACCACTGGGCTCTTCGGCTGGAGTTAGATGCCGCAGCCATTCCATTAAACTCTTCTATTAGGGAGTTTCAGAGAAGGCATGCCTCTTATGTGGTTGAGGCCCTAGAGCAGCCCCTCCTCTTACCGAAAGATATGGTTGCTTTAAAGCACATGAGGCAGCCAGACCTCTTCATGTCCCTGAAAAGGGATCTAGCCCTGGTAGGTTCACAGTCATACCTTTTAATTAAATGCTAAGTTGCCCTTCCCATTTTATTATTATTATTATTATTATTTTTTACATGGTGTTCCTTTGTCGTTTTTGTGCAGGCTATCCAAGAGGTTTTTGTGGTCGAGGAATGGGTTAAGGATGCCAGGAATGAGGCCAAGGTCAAAGCCAACCTCCGCGCCGAGGCCAAAAAGGCCTTAGGAGCCGTTACACAAGAAAACTGAGAGCTCGCCACTAAGCTGACCGCGGAGGAGAGGGCATGGAGGCTGGTCTGAAAAATGTCCAGGACCAGGCTGAGGATCAATGTAAAAAACTCTCTCATACTAAGATAGAGCTGGCCACACAGAAGCAGTTGGTCTTGGAGTTGAAAGTAAACATGCAGAAGGCCAAGGAAGCAGCTCGAATGGCCGAGGAGGCGGTAGAGGCTTCGAAGTGGGTAGCCTACGACCTTGGGGCACAAGAGACCGAAGACCGACTAGTGGAGGAGCTGGCTGAGGTCTGCAGGGACTACTATAAGGAGGTGTGGATGGAGACCCTCAATCTTGCAGGCATCCCTGCTAACTCGGAGTGGAGGCAAGCTGGGAGTGTTTATTATCCCTAACTTTCCCCATGCTGGGTTCTTTATAGTACCCAAAACCTTTCTTAATACCAAGTCTCTAGGCATTACTGGCCTTGGCTTCACATTGGCATCATACCCTTACTTGAGCTTATGTTGCTAATACGCCAATTGGACCATGACATTTTTTCTTCGCTCTTCAATCTAGTCTAAGCTCTTTTCCAGTAGGTTATCATTGTTGTTTGGAGTGAATAAGCTAGTTCTCAGCATTAGGAATCCAGTCTTTAGAGGAATCACAGCCTCGGCCCCATAGGTAATTGAAAAGGGGGTCTTTCCCTATTGACCTGCAAGGAGTGGTCCAATATGTCTAGAGGACATGTGGGAGCTCGACCACCTATCTGCCCTTTGCGTTATCTAACCTCTTCTTGAGTCCATTTACTATAACCTTATTAATAGCCTCGGCTTGCCTATTCCCCTAGGGGTAAGTTGGAGTGGAATACCTATTTGTGATACCCAATTCAACAGTACCTTCTGAAGGCCTTGCTATCAAACTAAGGTCCATTGTTCGAGATAAGTGTACGAGGAACCCCGAATCGAGTGACAATGTTCTTCCATACAAATCTTTTGGCATCCACATCACTAATGTTTGATAGTGGCTCGGGTTCAACCTACTTGGTAAAGTAATTTGTGCTGACTAGAAGCCACCTCCTGTTCCCTGCTGCTTTGGGGAAGGGCCCCACAATGTCCAAACCCTATTGGGTGAAAGGCCAGGGACTAAATAAGGGATTAAGAACGCCCTCTGGCTAATGACTATTGGGAGCAAATCACTGACATTGGTCACACTTTCTCATGTACTAATGTGCTTCCCTTTGCATGTTGGGCCACCAAATCCCTAAGTAAGGGCCTTGTGAGCCAAGGATCCGCCTCCTGTATGGCTTCCGCAATTTCCCTCGTGCAGTTCTTCCAAGAGTGGTTCTACCTCTGCAAGATGAATGCACAGCAAATATGGCTCAGAAAAAGAGCGCTTGTACAACTTTTTGTCCTCGGACAGCCAAAATCGCGAAGCTTTTCTTCGTATTTTGTTAGCTTCCCCTTTCTCCTTAGGCAAGATGTCATCCTTAAGGAACAAGATAATAGGATCCATCCAACTAGGTCCCACCCTTAGTTGATGAACTTGAACCTTCTCCCTCTCTGTCTCGGTAGGGTTGCATAGATCTTCAACTAGGATGACCCGAGGTAGACTCTGTGCCGAGGAGGTTTCAAGAGTGGCAAAGGAATCGGCATGCGTATTTCTACTTCTGGGGATCTGGTGCAAGTAAAAGAAGTCAAACCCTTATTGTAGGTGCTTGGCTTGGTTTAGGTATTCTTGCATTCTCACATCCCTAGCCTTTAGCTCCCTCTTTACTTGGCCTACAACCATCCTGGAATCTAAAAACATCTCCACTACTCTTCCTCCCATTTTCTGGACCATAGCCATCCCCACCAGCAAAGTTTCATACTTGACCTCATTGTTTGTGGCCGAGAAGCCCAACCTTAAGGATTTCTCGATGATGATCCTTTTGGGAGATACTAAAAGTAGCCCCACTCCTGTTCCCCTTTGGTTTGTTATACCGTCAACATACACTCTCCAAGGTAAAGGCTCCTACAAGGAGACCACTCCAACTGATTTTCCATCCATGCTCGGCCTTTCACTGTTTTCTTCACATGAAGGCTTGGCAAACTCGGTCATTAAGTTGGCGAGGCATATATTTGATATCAAAGGCTTCAAGGATCGTTGCCCATTGAGCCACCCTCCTTATTGTAGTGGTCGGAGGGGGAGCTGGATTAGAACCACAATAGTATGAGCTTGGAAGTAATGTGGAAGCTTCCGCGTAACATGCACTATCGCCAAGATAGCCTTCTCCTGGGGTAAGTATCAAACCTCTGCCTCATATAATGACTTGCTCATATAATAAATTGGCTTCTGCACTCTATTTTCATCTCGCACCAATACCAGACTCACCGCATGTGAGGCCACAGCAATGTAAGCAAACAAAACCTCATCCTGTTTGGGCTTGGACATAATGGGTAGCCGAGAAAGATATTCCTTCAATTGTTGGAAGGCTGAGGAATACTCCTCTGTCCATTCGAATCCCTTCCACTTATGTAACAGCTAAAAGAAGGGCATGCACCTGTTCGCTGATTGAGAAATGAATTGATTCAGAGCGGCAGTCATTCCTGTCAATTTTTGGACCTCTTTGGGATTCCGAGGAGGCTGTAGATCATGGTTCACTTTAATCTTGTTTGGGTCGACTTCAATTCCGTGATGGGTAACCATATATCCCGAAAACTTGCTAGAGCCCACTCCAAAGGAACATTTAGCGGTGTTGAGGCGCAGCTTGTGTCTCCTCAGTATCTCGAAGATATTCCCGAGATCATTTATGTGCTCAGACTTTACCTTACTCTTCACTACCATATCCTCTATGTAGACCTTAATGTTCTTGCCTAGTTGTGGTTCGAACATCCTGGTCATCATCCTCTAATAAGGGGACCCCGCATTCTTCAGCCCAAAAGGCATCACTTTGTAATGATAATTCCACGTGGGCGTGATGAAAGAAGTCTTCTCCTGATTATCCAAAGCCAAGGGTATCTGGTGATATCCCTGGAAAGCATCCAAGAAGCTCATCCGAGGGTGGCCCGCGTCCACCAGCTGATCTATCCAAGGCAGAGGGAAAGGATCCTTTAGGCAAGTCTTATTTAAATCCGTGAAGTCCACACACCCGCCATTTCCCACTTTTCTTCTGTTTACCACCACCGTGTTGGCCAACCACTCCGGGTAAAACACTTCCTTTATAGCCCTAGCCTGCTTAAGTTTGAGCACTTTTTCCTTGACGGCATTAGAATGTTCTTTGGACAAGTGCCGAGGTGGTTGCTTTTTGGGGAGGGCAGATGGATTGACGTTTAAATGGTGGCAAATAAAGTCTGGATCCACTCCGGGGGCCTCATAAGGCTCCAAGCAAACACATTAATATTTCTCCTAAGGAAATCTATCAACTCTTCCTTCTCCCGAGGAGGCAGCTGAACTCCAATTTGGAAGAACTTCTCTTTATCATTGCCAATAACAACCCTTTCCAGCTGCTCACACTTAGCCCTTTTTGCCATTGCACCCGTGGGCAACTCTGGCACCCTCGATTGCTATAAGTCATTTGCCGAGGGGGCCGAAGGCTTGCCTCCGGTTTGATGCCTAATTACAGCCACTATGCATTGCTTGGCTATAGATTGACTCCCTACCAGTTTCTCAATCCGTCCCCTAGATAGATACTTCACCTTCAAGTGCAGGGTGGAAGCTATGGCCCCCATGGTGTGAAGCCAAGGCTTTGCCATGATGGTAGTGTAGGGGGAATAGGCATTTACCACAATAAAGTTCACTTCCACGACCTTTGTCCCTGTTTGAATGGGTAGTCAGATTTGGCCCTTTGGAAAGACAACCTTTCCGTCAAACCCTATTAGAGAGGAGTCATAGTAGGTCAGGTCCTCGGATCTTAGCTTCAGCCCTTTAAATAGGTCAGGGTACATGATCTCTAAGTTGCTGCCCTGATCCACCAGCACCCTCTTCACATCGTACCCTCCTATCCTAAGGGTAACCATTAAGGCATCATTGTATGGCTGTAAGGTTCCCACTTTGTCTTCATTGGAAAAGCTCAATGCTAGTCGGGTCTCCACTCTACTCCTCTTCGAATCAGGGGACGAGCCATCTGCAGGTGGCTGTGCCACAGACATCACCTTAGATGGCTGAGAACCAGTCCTTCTTGGGGTAGCCAGGATGACGTTGATAGTACCTAAAGGGGCTCTTGAAGAAGTATCTCTTCGAGGTTCCAATCTTGCTTGGCCCTTTTGCCCACCAGGATGATACAAAAATTACTTTAACCTGCCTTCTCAGACCAGTTGATCCAAGTGATTCCACAAAGTTCTACAATCCTTTGTGGTGTGCCCTCAGTCTTGGTGGTATTGGCAATGAAGGCTCTAATTGTACTTCATGGGGTTGCCTCCTATCTTATTTGGCTATTTAAAGAATTTCTCGTTCTTGATTTTCTCCAAGACTTGGTGTATTGGTTCTCAGAACACTGTGTTAACCATTTGAGTGTTGGTTGACCCTGATTGCCCAACAAAGTCCCTCCAAGGCCGGTTATTGCTGTATCTGTTCGATCTGAAATCCCTCCTCTCCTAAAGGATAACCTTAGCCTTTCCTTTCCCCTACTATTGGTCCTCCTCGACCTGCTTGTACTTATCAATTCGATCCATGAGTTGATGTACACTGTTGATAGGTTTCCAGGTCAAAGATTTCCTTAATCCATGCTCGGCAGGTAGGCCGACCTTGAAAGTCCTTATGGCCATGTCATCAAAGTCCCCATCTATCTCGTTGAACATTTCCAGTACCTGTTGGAGTATGTTTTCAAGGTCTCCCCCTCTCGCATTGTCATGGATAGCAAAGAGTCCAAAGGCCGAGGAACCCTACTGCAGGTCACAAAACGAGCCCCAAATGCCCGAGTAAGCTCTTTAAAAGAGTTGATAGAGCCCTTCTTCAGGCTGTCGAACCACCTTATCGCCACAGGCCCTAAGCTGGATTGGAACACCTTATACATCAGGGCCTCGCTCTTGGAGTGCACATCCATTCTATGGTTGAAGTGGCCCACGTGTTCCATAGGATTCGTTCTTCCATTGTATTTGGTGAAAGTTGGCTGAGCAAAGCACTGAGGAAGTTTTCCCCTTTCAATTCTACGCATAAAAGACGATTTGGAGATCTAATTAAGAGCCTTGCTCATATTATCATTGCCTAGACCTTTGTATGGCGGACTCCTACTTCTCTACTCATAGTGACAGTCTTCGTCGTATGAAAAAGACTCACTGGGAGGAGTCCTGGACCTGGGCTTGTAGCTATCATCTCCTTCGTCCTCAAAAGAAGGGTTGGGATCTAAGGGGGTCCTTCTTCGTCGCTCACGGCATAGCCTCCTGCGAAGTCGATCAATGTCCAACTGTAAGCTCCGGGTTTTCTCCTCGTGGGAGATATGACTCCCCCCCCCCCCCCCCCCCCGAGTTGCCAGTATGTGTGGTGTTCATGCTAACCTCACGGTCCCTTCTCCGCTCCAGGTTGAGGAACTGATCCTGGCGTTGGGAATCAATAGACTCCTCCTGGTCTTGCCCTGACCTTACCATAGTTGGACGTCGAACCTATTAAGGAACAAGCCTTTCCCACAGACGACGCCAATTGTAGGGGTGGGCTTTAGTGCTATAACCAAAGAGCCCAATATAATAAATTTGTAGAGAGTGAGTTGAAAGGCTAGACTTCAATGAAGTGGGCAATGCCTTTACTGGTCTAAAGTTGGTTAGGGAGCTAGGAAAAGTAATAAGTAGATGTATGTAATGCACAGAGATTCTTCCTCAACAACGTCCGAGGAGAGTAGTACTTTAATATATTGCTCTTGGGTTTGGTCACAGTTACTTTTCTTAATGCTACAATGTTTTCTTTACAAACTTTTTTTTTTCTCTTTGCAGGGGCTTTCACATTATATAGCTCTCCTCAGGTGATCTCAGTCCTCCATTTGTTGATTGCTCAGCCCACTTCTTGAGTGCTTGTCCCATTAGACACATCCTCAAGCCTCTTGTGAGTTGCAGTAGCCAAGGCAACACTATTCAGGGATCTTCTCCACATAAATGCAGCCAGGGGGTTTGGTGGGATGCATTGAATGTGGAGGCAGCCACCATCCTTCCCGTCATGTCAAGACTGACCTCCTCTTTGAAGCCTTTTATCAACGGCATGACCTCCTCTGGTATTGTGCCACTAACATGGTCTTATTGTCTGAGCGTGTGGTCTCCTCGGCACGATGATGGGCTCCTCGACCATGGTCATGACACGTGGCATAGGTATCTTATCTAAATTCTTGTCCCCCCCTATCCCCCCCCCTCACACACACACACACACACACACACACACACACACACATATATATATATATATGTATATATATACACACTGGCCTCATCACATGTGCGATGCAATGAGGCATTTTTTTTTGGGTACTCATTTTTCTATAAATACTAAGCATCAACACATGGGCTTGTTTTTCACAGGAATTCATCCTTCTTGATCTTTCCTATTTCCATGTACTTTCATTCTAGGACCTATTAAAATTACAAAAAAAAAATGCAAAAGAAGAAGAAGAAGAAGAAGAATATATTCACACATATAACTCACTCATATACAACAAATAATAACTTTTAAGGGGAATTAAAAGCGGAAAAAATGGAAAAAGGAAAAAACAAAACAAAACATAACAAATAGGGTAAGAAAAGAGTGCCATCTCTTGAATCATTTTCATTGTCTGACTTCAATCTCCTCCCATAAAAAGCAGATATACAACAATCAAAATTGCTCCAATAACCCAAAAAATAGTTATTATACAGTGTTTAAATCAATTTTTTTCTTACAATTTCCATAACAAATAAATCAAAATCATAGACAACAATCAAAATCGTATGGACAATAAAACAATAAAGAAAGAAACTAAACTAAGAGAATTACCTTGTAGGAAGTGCTACTCCTTCCTTTGTGAGAGAAAAAGATTAAAGATTAAACAAAGAAAGAAAGACATTTACGTTTGTTTAATTTTGGCAACTAACTTGCCGTTTAGAAGTAATAAGGAAAAATGAAAGTGACTAATTTTAAGGGATATGGATAAGGGAAAGTGAGAGAGAGACAGTAACGTGAGAGAGGGGAAATAAGTTTAAAACTATCTAAAAAAAACCTAAATAAAGATAACTGTTAATCTTTTTCTTTATTATTATTTTTTAATAAAAACTTTAACTGGAACTAAAACGGTTTAGACATGGGTAAGAGTTAATGAGAAGTTGAAATTCAAATGAAAAAAAAAAAAAATATATATATATATATATATATTGTTGTGCATAAATAGGAGAAGTTGGAGTTAGACGGTGCTTGAGCCTTGAGTTTAGGAAAAGTTTGCTGTGTTTGGTAACCATTGTTACTGGGATATTACGGATGTATTAGTGTACCTCAAAAAAGGAATGTATTAGTGGGAAGTTATTGAGAGGAAATTGTAATTTTTTTTAAGGGAGTTTTAAAAGAAAAAAATTGGAATTTTTTTTTTTTTTATATAAAAAAACTGCAATTCTGATATAGTTTTTTTATTTTTAAATTTTGTTGAATTAAGGTTCTATCCTTATTATTTTTTTAAGAGTAAGACTATCTAATTAGATTGGGATATTTTGATAATTTGAGAAAGTGATAACTAACTTCTTGAATCCTCTTAATATACAGAGAGGAGATAAGGCTTTTAAAAAAAAAAAAAAAAATTAGTTTTACAATTAATCCCAAAACATATATATTCTCAAACATATTAATGTGTGTATAGGCATGTTTGTTAAGAGTGAGAACACTCAGTTAGGACTTGGGAATGAGCAAAAATCGGACTAAAAATAAATAAAGTCATAGGTCATAATAAAGCTTGAACTTGAAGCTTGAACAATCTTGAACAATTTTAAGGTTTTTTTTTTTTTTAATTGAAACTTAATGGCAATAAAGCCTAAAATGTTCATATGTCTAATTTAGCTTAACTGGCATCTCTTCATATTTTCACCAAAAGTATAAAGGGTTTAAACCCCCCCCCCCCAAAAAAAAGTCAATATGGTAGGTAGCGATCACTTTTGTTTATTTATTTATTTTTTAATGTTATAATTTTCTATTCATCTTCATTTGAAGTTTATGCCCACTAATAATATGCACTTATGAACGGTTGAAACATCTAGGAGTGTCATTGAGTTAGCACCCAAAAAATGAATACATTCACACGAACATATGATTTCAATGTTTTTCAGTGTTCATTTTTTGTGGCTAACCTCATGACGCTTTTGCTATATCAGCCGTTCGCAAATGTTAACTTTGTGTTTATAACATGAACATTTGATGTAATTGTTGCATTACCGCCAAATATTTCAATATGGGACCAACAATTAGTTAACCTTACGCGTTGTTTGTTTTAGCATTAACGTTTTCTGGAAAATTGGTCATTTTTCAAAAAATATTTTCTGGAAAACTATCATATTTTCCGAATTTTGGTAATGACTTTGAAAATGAGATTGAGAGCATTTTCTAGTTTTTGGAATGCTCAAATTTTTTATAACAATTTTTTGTATAATTTAAAATATGTATAACATGTGTATTGTGTAAACTCAAGTAATGTAATCAATATAATTATATATATATATATAAAAAAAAAAAAAAAAAAAAAACCTGAGTATGAATTTGGTTTTCAGACTAAAATTTTGACAACAGATACAATTAAAATTAGTTCTCCAATTTTCATGATCTCTACCACTCATCTTGCTCATATATTATGGATGGTAACCTACATGCACACATATATATCAACCATACTTCTCATAATTCAAAATAATAAGTTCCATTTCAAATGGTTCAAAATGCCACATAGACTAAATAGTTTAACTTGCAGAATAGTCTAATAAAAATTGTTTGATAAATACCAAAATGCCAAATTGTCCAAACACTTGATTAATGTTTTCAAATTTTCTATCAAGAAGCATTCTATTGTCATGGACTCAAGGTTTTGAATTTTAAAATTTATTTTCTTCATCTTCTCAGCAAATATTTAGTTGATTACTTTATTTATGTAGCAAATCAATAAGAATGGACCCACAAGAAACTGCAAGGGCCGCCCTTTATTGACACCAACCAATAATTCCAATCCATGGTGGTCTATTTTCCATCAAGCCATCACAACAGTTGGAGGGAAACTTGGGAAGCCTGAAATATTGGCTTCAACTACTATTGTACGATTCATAAGATAGTTAGGTTTCTCTCCAATGAAAAATATTCCCGTCTTACTTGATGAGGTTTGACAAGTTTGCCAATCTATGGGAAGAGAAGAGAGAAGAGACCAGAGAGAGAAAAAAATTGTACCCCGCGACCAAAAGAATAAGAGTTGTAAGCCATGCAAGAAGGGGATTGTTTTCCAAATATTTTTTCTAGAAACAACCTATAGAAAATAAGCTTTATTTTTGTTAGGGTTTTCTGTTAATTTTAAAACAAATTATTTATATAGTTTTTCATTGACCAATTTTTTATATGCTATCAAACACTGAAAAATATGAAAAACTATCTTTACAGAAGGTTTTCCAGTTTTTTAACGAAACAAACAAAGTGTTATGTTCTTGTGTGAGTTAATTAACATTATGCTTGATCACTTATTAGGAATGTACACATCCAAAGCAATAATCTTTGTTTTATCAAAAAAGAAAAAGAAAAAGAAAAAAAAAAGCAATAATCTTTGTTGAATACATTAAAAACATTAATTTTATAAGTGGATACATCCAAAACAAATTAACTGAAAAAAAAAAAAAAAAAAAAAAAACTGTGTCTATATATATATAATTTTTATTTTGAGTATCTAATCTATAAGTGGATAAAGCAATTTGATAATCAATAGGAGAGTAACCCTATTTTTTAGGCCATGTTTTAGTGGGAGTTAGAGTTGTACTTTTATTGGATTGTCCTTTAGTTTTGCCTCTACTTAAACATAGGGTGTAAGAGTATTTTTGAACAAAAAAAATGAGGATCCCAAACAAATGAAGCCCTTAAATAGTAATATAGATACTACTATTTAAGGAGCTTCACCTATTTGGGTTCCTCAATTTTGATGCCTAAAATACCCATCATCATACTCACAAGTTTTCAACTAACGGGGACAAATATGTAAATTAAAACTCTTATACTTAGGCAAAAATGCAAATTCCACAATTTAGTTGAATTTCATTTAAGTCCTAGAACTTTACTTTTTGTTCAACTAAGTTTTCTAAGTTTCAAATTTAATTAATTTAGGCATTCTATCCAATTTTATTAAAAAATTTCCTCCCAAAAAAAAATTTTATTTTCACATTAAAAAATCTATAAAATTAATAAAAATATTTTATAAATTTTTATGTGAGATTTAAAAATAAAAAAAAAACCTTTTTTCATTAGTTCGGCAATTATTTTAACAAAATTAGACAAAATTCCTAAATTCAACCACTTTGAAACTTAGAGTACTTAATTAAGCAAAAGTAAAGTTAGAGAACTGAAATGAATTTTGGTCAAATTTATAGAGTGCACTTTGCATTTTAGCATATATATTATCTCTATTTTTCTTTAAGTATGATATAATCTATTTGTACTCTATATTTATATCTATAAATTATCTCTATTTTTCTTTAAGTAGAATATAACCTATCTATACTCTATACCTATCTCTATATTTATAGCTTATTTATATTTGTTTCTCAAAAATCTCTATTTATCTTACTATAGCTTTTGGTAAATCGTATCTCAACTTGTAGTTCAAATATCTCATTTCCTGACTATTAGAATTATCAACAACAAAAAAAGTGTTTATTATCACCATTTTAAAATTTATTTAAATTACTAATAACTTAACAACATTCAATTCATTTATTCCAAAATGGGTTCATAAAAGCTTGTCATTTCTTATATGAATTGGTTGATTTTAGGGTCTCTCCAAGCATTTTTAACAATAATATTTTCATTAACATTGCATGCAAGTTGAGAAGTTAACAAGTTGTGACCAAAATGAGTAAGAATGGATTCTATGGAATAAACTTATCAAAGAACCAGATTGGGTCCAAACTAGGAGGGGGCCCAAGGGGGACGCCCCCCCCCCCCCCCCCCACAATGAAAAAAAAAAAATTACTAGGTAAATATCTGTGTTTCTATATATATATATATATATATGATTTTTATTTTGATAATCTAAGTTATAAGTGGATAAAGCAATTTGAAAATCAACAAGAAAGTGACCCTATTTTTTAGGCAATGTTTTAGTGGGAGTTATAGTTGTATTTATACCGGATTATCCTTTAGTTTTAACTCTACTTAAATATAGGGGTGTAGGGGCTTTTTTGAACCAAAAAAACGAGGATCTCAAATAGGGGAAACCTCTTAAATAGTAGTATAGATACATTTGGGCCCCTCATACTTGTAGCTTGGGTCTACCTTCTAAAATCATGAATCATCAACCTAGCCCATATAAATCCTAATAAAAAAAAATGTAAATCCAAATTTTATTAAAAAAAAACCAATGAAAAAAGAAAAAGAAAAAAAAAAGAGAGATCGAGAGGGTGGTCGAGAGTTGAGACTAAGAGAGATACTGAGAGGTGATCGTGAAAGACCACTCACCTGACCTCTCACCATTGTCAATTAGCCATCTCTTTGCCACAGCCCACACGGCCAAACCGAGGCTTCCATGTGAGACCCACACCACCACTTGATGTCGGTTGCTCCATTTAATCATATTCTAAAACACTGAAAAAAAATCATTGGCTTATCAAATTATCTATCGAGCTATGAAAAGGATTCAAAAAAAGAAAAAAAAAATTTGCCTAGTCCAACTTAGAAGTAACCAATCTCTCTCTCCTTCAACCAAAACCTAATATATTTATGAATATCAAAATAAGTGCTTTTGGTGCTTGTGTTTTTACCAATGAGTAATGGTGATTGTGAATTGAATATATAAATCTGTAATTGTGTTTGTGAGTCTCTGTCTCAGAGAGAGAGAGAGAGAGAGAGAGAGAGAGAGTAAAGTTATATAAGTGTTTGTTGTTTGACTATAGAGATTTTATTAATGAATATATTAGCGTTTGTTGTCTGACTATGCTAAATTTTTTGCATTCCTAGAGCTCGATATACAATATTTTTGGCAAATATCATTTTAGAGTTATCTTAGTATTTTAGCTATTAGCTATAGTGGTGTTCATAGATTGCCACTATAGACTCTTGACCTATAGTGGTGTTTTATGAACGCCGCTATAGGCCCTTGTAAGACAAGGGTAGTGGCGTTCATAAAATGCTACTATAGGCCCTTGTAAGACAAGGGCAATGGTGTTCATAAAACGCCACTATAGCTCCTTTAAGAAAAAAACCCAATTGAATTTTTAAAATAGTGGCATATTTCTAGAATATTTTTTTATAAACAAAATAAAAACAGAATAATAAAAAATAATTCTAGGCATATTCGGATATTCCTAGAATATTCAGTTATAAAAATAAAAAAAATATTTAACAAAGGACCTATAGTGGTGCCACTATAGGACCTTATAAGACAAGACCTTATAATGGCATTAATAAAATGCCACTATAGGTCCTTTAAAAAAAAAAAAAAGCCCAACTAAATTTTTTAAAATAGTGGTATATTCCCAAAATATTTTATTATAAAAATAAATAATATTTAACAAAGGACCTATAGAAATGCCACAATAGGTCTTTAAAATAGTGGCATATTCTCGAAATATTATATTATAAAAATAAATAATATTTAACAAAGGACCTATAGAAACGCCACTATAGGTCTTTTAAAAAAAAAAAACCGAGTTTTTTATAATAGTGACATATGCCTAGAATATTTGGTTATAAAAATAAAATAAAATTTTAAAAAGGATCTATGTGTGGGTGAAGACCTAGGATCTATAGTGGCGTTTTAAAAACGCTGCTATAGAGTGTTTGAACTACAAATAAAAACGCTGCTAAAAAATGCGATATTGTAGAAAGCGCCGCTATAGGAATTAATAGAAAAACGTAGAGTATCTATTACGGCGCTTTCAAACGCTGCAATACGTCTGTCTATATTCTAGTTTCATCCAAATAACTTATAAATAAAGCCAAATGGCATGGATATATAAAGCTGATTGTTTTTGGGGTTGTGGAATTGTTGTAGGTTAAAAACCCATGGCCCGACGTTGATGCTCATTGTGGGGTGCTGCTGAACCAGTTTGGTTTAATTGAAGCAAGGTATGATATTTCATTTACATCTGAACTACCTGTGATTATTCTTCATTTGGACATTCTATGACTATTAGAGTGAGAGAGATGATTATGATTTTTAATTCGGCGGACAAATATTTTACTGTCCTTTTTGGTTTGTCAAGAAGTATTTGGATTTGCTCTCTGGTTATATTTTGCCCCTACTTTTATTTGCAATTATTCTCTGATGCAGCTCTTTTATGAGTTTATTTGAATTGTATTTTCTCTTTTGTTGTTCAGCTGATATGGGACCGAGCTCTTGGACTGCCCACTAGAGAGGCCAAAAAGGGTTACAAATGGAATGGTTTGAAAATTATTGCAAGAAAGCAGCTTGTTCTTGAAATTTGGTGGAGTGTGCATCAATTACTCGGAAATAATGTCTTTAACAAAATTGGGTTTTGCAACACACAGATGCAGGGATATCCTTGCAATTATGAGATCTAATGGATTTGTCAAATTACAACAGAAACTATTTGCCTATTTTAGAAATTTGAGTAACCATTTTTCAAAGCTTGAGTTAGAATGTGATTTGATTTGAGTTTGTATGGTACATTATTTGAGTGAAACTAGCAGACAAATTACTGTCTATCGATAAAAGGTATAGAAAAATGATAACCGCCAACAGGATTCGATTGTAGACTATAGCAATGGGATGTTTCATATTTTTACCCTTTTTTTTTAAATAAAATTTATTTATTTATTTTTACATTGTGCCAAACACTAGAAAATATTTTACACATATTTTCATGTACACTGCCAAATACGATGAAATGAAAATATTTTTCACATAAAATATTTTACTTTTTCAAATATTTTATATTGAAACAAATGGATTGAGAGACAACTAGACAAGCCCTTTCCTAAATAAAGCTCAAATTATTCAAAAAGAGCTCAGTTTACAACCCTAAGTAAAACATCTATGAGCAACTTGCTTCTTCAGTTCTTTTTCTCGCTTCTCTTTCGTTGTCTGAAGTGCTGACCCCAGATCCAATCAAATGCACAAGTAAACAAAAATGTGATAACTTGTTCTTCCAGCAGTGCTTCCCATGCAATATGCATCATATTTTGCCAGGCTAAAACCATATACACGAATCAACTTCATAACTGCAATTGATACAGAACAAGCAATCCTATAAAAAGGTAGTGAAATAAAATAGAAAATATGTGAATCCTTCTAAAGTCCCAAATTCCCAAATTGATCAGGACAGGTATCATCTGTTTTTACATTCCAACTACATTGCCATGAAGTTGAACAGCTTGTAAACCCTCCAGACGCTTGACAACATCCTTCATGGAAGGACGCTTATCAAGTTCCCTTTGAATGCAGCGCATGGCAAGCTCAGTTATCATTATTCCATCAGAAGCATAAAAGCCAGGGTCTTCAACAAGGCTTTCATGTACAAGATATCGATTAGGCCTATACTGCCTCCAGGCCCAACGGTAAACCAAAGTAGTTGTCTGAATATTTTCCATGTCCACAATTCTTTTTGTTATTAGCCCCAGGAGGACAACGCCATAAGAGAAGACATCGTGGTAAGTTACCTCAAATCCACCTTCCTCTGGTCCACCTGACAAGCACAATAAACAATTTGCAGTAAGAAATACAGAAAAAACACAGTTATTCTAGGTAAATCCATTAGTGTAAGCCATTAGAGGCTCTTATCATAATGCTGTTATAGCTCGTCAAAACATGATGACTGCTTTACATTGTGTACAGCCTGGTCCACAATGAAGTTGTCCAACTTCTACGGCATAAAAATTAAGAGAGAAGAAAAGAAAGAAAATAGAATACTAACACTAGATGAACAAATCTAAAAGCATGCGTTGAATTGAAAACATATAAGTATCTTCAAGCCTCAATACCTAAGGGGAAGTATTCTGGATCATCATAGCCAGCAGTCAACAATTTCTCTTTGGGGCGTGTCAGCTTACCAAGAATACCTCCACTCATGGTTGAAAAGTCAAATATCTTTGGGTTGCAATCCTAAACATCAC
This sequence comes from Quercus lobata, assembly GCF_001633185.2. Lineage (NCBI taxonomy): Eukaryota > Viridiplantae > Streptophyta > Magnoliopsida > Fagales > Fagaceae > Quercus > Quercus lobata. Next base: position 27,553,169 of record NC_044906.1, on the reverse strand, counting down.
ATTGAAAAGTCAAGGATAAAGCAAAATAAAAAAGAGTAAAAAGAAGGAAAAAGATGGATTTGCTGATAGTTATCAAGAGTCAATTACTGAACCTGATCAAGAATTATATGAGCTGCGTTAATGTTGCGTACTAAATAAGGCTTTTTTGGATCATGAAGAAATTCAAGTGCGCGAGCAAATCCAAGAGCCACTTTAATCCTTTGAAGCCAAGTAAGACTACCTAAACACAAACATAAGGAATTTAATGACACAGTATTAACAGTTTATCTACAAAAGTAATGATTTATAATTATAACTTCACTACCAAATTTTAACATATCTAGATAAATGACAACCAATTCGCTATGTTCCAACAAAAGTCCAATGTATTTACCATATTACAACTGAATCACCTGTGACCTCAAAATAAGAATAGGTTTATTCTTGAAAAACCAACCCCCCACCCCCCCCAAAAAAAAAAAAATCTTACACCACCAGTTGGACCATCCCATGTTTTCCAAGATGTTGCATCCATAACCGAAATCCACATTCAAGCTTGAAAAATATGACAATTAATAGATTTTAATAAAATATATTAATAAAATTTTTAGTTATCTATCAAAAAAAAAAAAGATTTTAAAGTAAAGCGGGAACAAGGAGAGAAGTTAAAATAAAATATTAGAGTGGATTTTTGGTACATATCAAATGCCAATTTTTTTTAATTGGTAAGTTACTCACACACCCAATGGGTCATGAACCCGCGATTTCACCCTCCACATAGCAGTTGTAAAGGGAAGAGGTGGTTAAGATATGCTATTTTCAATAATTTGGGAATCTTCTTCTATTATTTCAAAATTCGAGGTATGGTAAGAATCTAGCGCACCACCAAAATTATATTTAGTTTTATACCAATTGATTTTAATTGAAATGGCACTTCTCCCATAACAATAGATTGGGCACAAATGACACATTTAGATGGAGCCAATCTTATAGCAAAATAGAACAACAATAGTAATACCTTATTACCTGTGGTAGCCAAGTTACGAACAGTACCCAAAGGATTGAGGTCATAAACAACAGCTTCAAGGTAGCGTCTATTACAATAGCCTAACAAATTTACCACGTTTGGATGTTGTTTTGCACTTGGTTGTGTTAAAAACATTACTTCTTCCTGTCACAAATCATGTAAAAAATGATCACTTTCAAATGCGAAAACAGGAAACACAAAAAATAATTGCAAGAACTTAATTAAGTAAAAACCATATATACATTAAAACTTTCAATTCCGTCGAGATGACACGATGTTGGTAGAGTATAATCCCAAATCTTCACAGTGACAACCCAATCTTCAAAAGGAAGCCAGCCATGTCGGATTGTCCCGCGGTACAGTTTGGTAAATAAGGTTTCTCCAATCAAATTTTTTTCATTAAAATTGTCAGTCATATCAGCCAATTCTTCCATTGAATATAAGAGCGGCTTGTGAGATCCTACCCAACACAACACAAGAGATACAGAATTTCTTCAATTATTTAAATAAAACACAGAGAGAGAGAGAGAGAGAGAGAGAGAGAGAGAATGAATGTAGATTAATGAGAAGAATGTAAACAAACCCCAATAAAATAAAAACGCAATTGATTGATAGAAAGTAGATACCAATGGAAGGAAGAGATTTATGGACAGGTAAAACTCGGGGTGGAGCGAGACGGTCGCGTTGTATAACTTGCTCTCTATGTTCAAGAAAAGCCTTATTGTAGATAAACGGTTCCCTGGTTTCCACTTCCATTCTTCTCAGCAACAAATAACACCAAAACCCTAATTCTTAAACTTCTCTTCTCTCGCTCCTTTGTCCTTCCTATTCGTACTAACTACTCAGTATTTCCCAGACTCCGACACCATATATATACCGCCTGTAAACCGTTTTTTTAATTTTAAATAAAATAAATACTAAAGTATTATTTTACTTCCTAAATTTCATTAAAAGTTTGTTTTTGTTTTTTATTCTTAAACTTTAAAAAATTCATTTTTTACCTTTAAATTATTAAAAAAATCCATTTTTTACCCTTTTTTTTCATTCTAATTTTTGTTTTTATATTATTCAAAAAACTATTTACAAAGTTTAGAGATGAAAAAAGAACTTTTTAAAGTTTAGGGATAAAAATTAAACAAATTTTTATTAAAGTTTAGGGATCAAAATAATATTTTACCATAAAATAAAATTTGAGAATATCTATATCTATACTACTATCTAAGATGCTTCCCATATTTGAAATCCTTAATTTTGATGTCCAAATACCTTCAAAATTACCTGTAAGGCCTCAATTTATAACGATCCCAAACCGGTCTTAGGTTCGTACATTAAAAAGGTCCAAACAATAAAATTTGTAGAGCGTGGGTGTTCAAGAACTAGATTAACTTCTTTAAAAGTAAAAAGATTCAACCTCACGTTTATAGATGGATTAGAGCCGATATAACAATCTGTTTTTCTTTGAAACCAATACAGTTCTATGGTTTTCAAGCTTTTTTCCTAAGTGTTCTTTTTGTTTTTTTTTATGTTCCGATCCTTTTCTGCATGCTTTTCTTTCATGTTATATACTGTCCTCTTCATTCCATCTTCACCACACACGTGTAGGTTGGGTTCAGGGGATCTCTTTTTGTCCCATCTAACACCTTCTAGAACCTTCTGCTTTATCACTGTTCAGGCATCACTTCCACATTAATGCGGTCAGAGAGTTGGTTGAAAGGCAATTAATGCGGAGGCAGCTGTTACCATAGATATTTTTTTGTCTTCTCTCTCTTTCTTACCTTTGGTCCCTTATCCCACCTTTAGCGGTGACGTAGCTCCGAAGCATGTTTGTAACAAGATGGCGTCCTGATCGTCCTCGGACTCATATCGCCGAGAAGGATTTTGTCCTCGGACGAATACTAAACTCACCTTTCGTGGTATTCACTCTTCCTTGCGTATGGTTACCCCAACAGCCTGATATGGGCCTTCTCGGATGGATTTGCATCCTTGGATGGGTCACAAGCCCAATTAACTTGACTTTAATAATTTCAGTAACTATCCGGCCCCTACATTACCCATTTTTAAAGGTTAAATAGTAGGGATAGATATGTAAAATTACTTGTGGGGCCAGAAAACTTATAACCCGACCCACTTTCCATTAGGACCCAGGGCCCGTGCCGAGGAGAGTAGTTGCCGAGGACAAGTGGTGAAAAACCAAATAGCCTAGAGATGCAGCCGACGATGACCCTGTCCTCGGCATCCCAAGACTTCAAAGGGAGGAGCGACATGTCGTCAAAGGCAGCCTTCAAAGTGCCCCCAGAAGAAGAGGCGAGTAGAATAGGACTCACATGGGGGTACGGAGTGGGGGTGGTTCAAGGTAAATACATCACCTCCGCATTGAATGTGCCCACAAACGTCCTAGTCATATTAATGAGAAAAGACTCCTGAACAGTGTGGGTTCGGTTATTGCAACTAACAGAAAGCAGGGGGAGGCGGCTGATGGGACAGGTATTCGAGTAGGTACCTACCTGATCAACAGATGGAGGGTCAGGATCAACCGAGAAGGGCTATATAATATGAAGGCTTATGCGCCAAAAGAGGGGGGGGGGGGACAAGTCGTCTCCCAAACCATGGAGTCCTAAAAAAGGAGAATAATAAGAACATGAAGCTCCTTAGACGAGATCTAGGGACCGGAGCCACTCAGGACGTATCGGAAAAGATTATTGTTAGACACGTCAGGTTCACCCTTGTGCAAATCGCTATGGAAACCATGACGAACTACCGTCCAGTGACCGAGGCCTTGCCTTTCAAGCCCACACTCTACAAATTATATTGTTTGGGCCCTTAACGTGCGAACCCAATATCATTTTGGGATCGTTACAAATTGAGTCCTTACATTACTAATTTAAAAACTACAAAATATTAGATAAATTTAAAAAAAAAAAAAAAAAAAAAAAACATTGCCTACAAAAATGGGAACGCTCCCACTAAGTACTAACCCACTTATTCTAAACAACTAGTACATTTTTTTTCTTTAAAAGAAAATTAGAAAAACTAAGTTAAATAACATAGGTTTCTAATATTTTATTTAAAAATAAAAAATAAAAACACCCTCACATTCGGTAACAAAAAAAAAAACTCAACCAAATAGATATATACACTTTTGATTTCGCTCTCCCACATTTAACTCCCATAAAAACTCCTACAATTTAAAATGTTCTTAATCTCTATATATTAAGAGGATTCAAAAAGTTAGTTATGATTTCAAAAAAATGTTAAAAATACCCCTAATCTAATTAGATAATCCTTATTCATAAAAAATAAAAACTAGGGTTAAAATTGTAATTCAACAAAATTAAAAAAAAAAAAAAAAAACTACCAGAGAAACTTTTTTCTTAAAAATTAGAACATTCTCTATTTGAATTTAAATATATCTCACACACGTTTGATTCACTTTTTACTAAAAACTAGCACTCACTAAACCCAACATTGTACTCTTTCAATTTCAAAATTTTAGTTTCTTAAAAATTCATTTATGTGTAACCTCACTAACCAAAGATAAATTCAAATTGAAAAATTACATTAAACTCAAAATAATAAATAATAGCTCCATCGCACGTGCGGAGCACGTGTGATGAGGTTAGTGTGTGTGTATATTCTTTAATATCTATGCTATATATCTATATCTATCTTCTATAGAATCTATATCTAAACTACTATTTAAAGGTCTCTCATTTTTTGTGGTTTGAAATTATCTATGCAAACTAGGTTTAAATAGAGAGAAAATGGGTATGCCTAGATTGGAATATGAATGGTTGCAATTCTCCCATTTTCCTTTAATCACTAGAATACTTTGCCTAGGTTTTTAATTTCATTTTTGATTTACATGTTCCTTTGTTTTCTTTTATTTTTCTTTAATGAGTTAAAATATAATAAATGAGAAATCCCATTCCCATATGTCAATTCATCAGGTTAGGAAAAAAAAAAGTTCAAATGCAAAATTTACCTTCTAAGTTTCACTAGAATTCATTTTAGTCTTTTTACTTTATTTTTATTCATTTAAGTAGTTTCAACTTTATTTAATTAGGGCATCTTCATTTAGATTTTTTTCAATATAAAAATTGTGGGTGGACCAGGCTTGGAGAATTGGGCCAACTGTATGAGTAAGGGTCGGTACAAGGCCCAGGGCCCATTGAGTGTGATGGGCCTGAGGAGCAATAGAAGGACTGCCTTAGGGATCTTCACATTGGGCCCGACCATTAGCCGAGCACTAGAAGGGCCCAGCTATTCGGTCCAAGTAGGGTTGGTAACTGAGAGCTAAAGATTGAGAATGAATCCACTACCGAGCCTAAACCGACGCCTGGAACAAGATCCAAGAGAATCCTCTAATTTCGTGAGAATCCCTAAGGATTTTGAAAGACGTGGGAATACGTGAGTGAGTGGGAATAAAAATGATGGCAACCCCATTCACTCATGGATATAAAAGGGGAGCTAGGCCATTGTAAATGGGGTTGGAAAATTAAGAGTAAGGAAGGTGTTAAAAGAGAAACTGGGAACAGAGGGAAGAGTTAAGAGATTTTCTGTGAGACTAGTACTTGAGAGGGAAAAGCCAAGCTTGAGTTGAAGCCCTATAAGTAAGATTGAGAGTAAGCCCACCAACAAATAAGTTGAGGGTCCAAGTATTTGCTTTATCAAGCAAAACTTGTAGCCCACAATTGGCACTGTCTGTGGGATCTTACTCGTATTGGGGGCTTCAAGTTAGGTTGGTCTTGTTGAATTATGGAAGGCCCACATGCTGGAGAAGGTTCTGTTGCTGGAAAACATTCCAGGGCCTTATCATGGGGCCAATAGAGGTTGGAGAAGGAAAGGAAAGGGAGTAGCAGCACATGCAAGATGGGCATGAGACAAGGGTTGATTCTGATGAAGGGTCTTCGTAAGAGGAGAAATTGGTATCATACATTCCCGAGCGCTCTCACCGAGGTGATCGCAAAAGGGAGCTAGAGAACCTGTGAAAGTAGGTGAACGACTTGGAAATCGAACTGAGGGGTCGGCATCGAAGAAGGGAACATGACGAATCATCATTTGACCCTGATTACATTCCGAGGGTGTCATCTCGAGGTAGCGGCTCATATCGATCAAGATAAAGGTCCTACGAGACAGTAGAGCAACGTAGTGAGTCTCCCCGTCATGGTCGGCATCGTTTTCATAACGCGGTCCTCGATGCAAAGAGCCGGGCGTTGAGGAGGGCAACTCGCTCACCTTTCTTTGAGGAAATAGATCACACAAAGATGTCGAGGCAATTTACTCGACCTCCATTCACCATTTATGATGGAAAGATTGATCCTGTTGAGCACGTAAGTCATTATATACACATGATGTCACTTTATTCTCATAATCATGGGTTGATGTGCAATGTTTTCCCTTTGAGTCTCAATTCGACCACTATGCAATGCTTCAATGGGTTTGAGGAAGGGTTCCATCAGGAGTTTTTAGGAGTTAATCCAAGAGTTTGGCGCTAGATTTATCACATGCAATAAAGTGCAACAACCCATTAGTGCTTTGTTGTCCATGGAGATGAGGAGTGGGGAGACCCTTCGATCTTACATGAACAGATACTGGGAGCTCTACAATGAAATTGGCGGTAGTCATGAATGTTGGTGTCTCTTAAGTCCTTTATTTATTTATTTATTTTCAAAAGAATTAAAATATCTATTGACTATAGTTTTGGCTGTGTCTAGGAGTGGAAAAGAAAGAGAAGACGAAGAAATTCTTGAATTTTTAAGTTTCTTGTCAGAGAAAACTGAAAAGGGTACACGTGCTGTGCTTTAATACGTTAATAATTTTGATCAATTTTGAGTGGAGTATTTCAGTACGAAACTCACCTTAATACGTCCCCCATTGATTGCATTTGTTTTACATCCCCTTGAATGATAACCTAATGTAATTAACTAGTAACAAACTCAAGTGATGCCTGTTAATATATGTTATTTTATGATGTTGTTTAATGTATAGTTTTAAAAAAAAAATTATTTTTTCCTGAGAAAAAAGAAAAATCCGTAAATATTGAGAAAAAAGAATCACATTTGAAATCTCATAGCAATACAAACAACAAATCCAAGGAAATCTCAAATCAAATCCATCATACCCATTCAAATTTCCTATTCACAGAAATCAAATACATTTGAAATCAAAATCTAAAACAAGCACATGCAAGGAACATCAAATCTTAACTATCAAATCTAAATCCCCAAACCCACAATTTAAACAAAGAGAATCTAAATCCCTTAACCCACTGATCAAATAAAGAGAAAATAGAAGAACAACGTCAATAACCATTGCTGTAAATCACTGTGGTTGTGGTCATTGGATTCAACTGTCACTAAACTCGGTGCAAAGCAAATAAAGGGAGCAAGATTGAACGAAAGTGGGTGAGATCAAAGAGGCTTTGAGGCGAGGAATGAAGAAAACCATGGTGGAAGCGAAAGAGCATATACTCATAGAAGAGAACCTTAAATTGTCGTCTTCGTCTTCTTCGGCAGAGAAAGCGAGACTGAGAGGCTGAGAGCATGAGAGAGGGGCGGCTGAGAATGGGTGGTTGGCGGTAAAGAGAGTGAGAGTGAGAGCTTGAGAGAGAGAGAGAGAGAGAGAGAGAGAGAGAGAGAGCTAAGAATCTAAGATTAGGTTTAGGGTTTTGAATGGTTAGGATTATAGTGTATATATATAGTGTGGCAATTTTGTAATTTTACTTCATTCGGGTTGGGTTCGGGTTTGAGGTGGGTATTCCTAATACCCACATCCAACCTAAACCCGCTACGGGTTGGATTATAAAAACCCAAACCTGCTAATGTTTCACAAGTCGGGTACTTGTGGGTCAGATTAATTTTTCCATCCCTACACCCAACTCCACTCGACTTGTGGGTTAGCCTCCACTCATTGTGTTCCAAATCTTAATCCCATCAAAGGGTCTTTTAACATGTTATTCTAAACTTACACACACTCTAACATGCATCTAAACATTCAACATCGCATATCATCCCATTGCATCACATGGTATATAGTCCTAACATTCACCTAATTAGTCCATGCATTATATCTAAGGGCAGTAGAAATCAACAAGGCAGAAACATCAAAGAGGCAGTAGTATCAAGAATCATTACATGCATATTCATCATAACAAGCACGTCCAATCACTCAAGCATGGCATCCTCATATCCAAACATACTATCATTCAAAAGATGCATGTTTATATTCATATGCATGACTTAGCTCACTACATCACAACACTTATGCATCAATGCATATTTATGTTATTACCCAAGAATGTGAAACCCTAATCTTTAATCTAATAATTAAACAAAGCAAACATGTTATTCTATTGACCTAAATACCTAACATGCAAAATTAAATCAAACACGAACAAAACATGTTAAAGAAAATTGAGTAAAATAGACAAAACTTGAAGAAGCCTGAATCTGGATTTATGGGCACGAGCATGTGTGCGCATGCACAGGGTATGCATCCACATCCCATGTGCTTGAGTATGCATGTTGTGAGTATGCATACACATGCATGAAGCATACTCACGCTTACACCCCCCAAAACACAAACCTAGAAAACACAAAACAAATAGTTAAAATTGAAAATCTAACAACCAATCATGCTTATAATATAAAGATTAAACAATCTAAACCTCATACAAAGACATCAAAGCAATAAAACACAAAAACAAACAAACAAACAAGAAAAATGTAGAGACAAAGTTTGAACCTTTACCTCAACACTAGAACTCTTTAGAGCTTTGATTTGGCTGTTTCCCTCAATTAATCTAATTAAGAAAAAGACCAAGAAGGTTAGTAAGCTTAAAACTCAAAGGTCAAAACCAAAATATGTCCCAATCAAGTAAACTTTAAATTGAGGATGTTTTAGTATAAAAACTCCCTCTTTGATTCACTGTTTTCTAGTGAATTAAACATGTTTTGGTAAAAGAGCTAATATGACCTGTTTATAGTGATCATAGAGGGGTGTAGGGTGGCTCCCAAATGATGTGAGATTCAATCTATGCAAATTTATGTCCAAAAACTTTCCTTGAAGGTATTCTTAAACCCTATATGCATGTGCATGCTCCATATATGCATACACATACTTAAAGGCATGCGTGCACATGCTTAGGGTTTGCCCTGCACATTTTCTTTCCCAAAATCATCCTTTAAGTCAAAGTTTCACAAGATTAGGCCCAAATCAATCTTGGGCCAGTGATGTCTTCATTGAGGAATGGGGGTTTGAGTTGTAAGGGTACAAAATGAGGTGTCTTCAATGTTATGTGGTTGTGAAGCGATGATCAATTGGGTTCGGTGGTAGGTCGTGGGGTGGGTTTGTTGTTGGAGTGGGTTGCAGTGGTTTGATATGTCCATTGGTGTCATTAGTGGTTGTGGACACATCTAATTTCTTGTGGTTGGTGGTCTGATTTGTCCATTGGTTGGTGGTTGGTTGGGTTCAGTGGTAGGTAGGGGTGGGCTGTTAATGATTGTTGATTGCTTGAGATGTACGAGATGTTTTTGAGTTTTTTGACACATGATCTATTTTGAGATGTTTTGGTATTTTGGTGATTGCTGAGTTTAAGATGTTTTGGTGATTGCTTGGTTTTGGTCTCAATGTGAAGATTGCTATGTGTGTTTTGTATATTTGGTTGCTAAGAAAATGCAAGAAAAGAAAAAAAAAATCTTGATTTTTTTAATTTTCTAAGTAACGAAACATGTTATTTGGGGAAGAACATGAAGAACATGTTCTTCCAACTAAATAATAAAAAGAAAAAAAATTAATTAATTTATTATTGGCATAAATGCACTTTTAGTCCCTACATTTTTGAACTTTTTCCATTTTGGTCCCTACATTTTATTTTTACCACTTTTAGTCCCTAAACCAATTAACGCGTGACATTTAAGTCCTTACCGTTAGCTAACTAACAGAAAAAGCTGACGTGGCTAACGTGGGCATTAAAATATTATTAAAAAAATTATTTGACATTTTTTAAATGCCAAAATTAAAAAAAAAAAATTAATTACTCAATTTTAATTAAAAAAATGTCACGCAAAAGAACATGAAGATCAAACCCCATCGAATCAAAGAACATGAAACCTAGCAAAATAATAGAGACCCAGCAACCAAAAACCTCATTCTCTCTCTCCTAATTCTCTCTCTCTACCCTCTCTCACTCATCGCTCGCCCTTTCGTCTTCATTCTCTCTCAAGACGATCTCAAAGACGCCACTTCATCCTCCTTCGATGACTCGCCCCCCGATCCCACCACTCCCCATGACTCATCCGAGTGGGATGAGTTCAGCTCCGAGTCTGACTCACCTCACAAGTTCGAGTACGAGCTTGACCCGGGCTCCTGGCGCCCGATCTTTGAACCTGATTCCTCCTCCTCTGCCTCGGCCCCACCTGATCTAGTCCCCGCCACGGAGCCCGATTCGCTTTACTTCTCAGGAGTCTCGAATATGGTATTGGCGGCGAGTTTAGGCGACGCACGAGTGATGGAGGAGGCAGTGGTGGAGATCGAGGCAGCATCGAATGAGGGACACACGCACACGAGGTCGGTGCTAGGGTTTCTGTCTGGAATGGGAATGATGAGAGAGAGGAATAAAGTTGCTGGGTTTCTATTCTTTTGCTTGGGTTTGATCTTCATGTTCTTTGATTTGGTGGTGGTGATTTGGGTTTTTTTTTTTTTTTTTTTTTGTGTTTGTTTGCCAAGAAAATTTATGGGTTTGAAGGCTAAGGTTTGCTTTATTGGGGATATGGGTTTGGGGTTTGGTTAGGATCTAGGTTTAGGGTTTGTTTTTTGCTAGAGATTGATTATAGGGAAGAACACAAAGAACATGAACATGTTCTTCTGAAAAAAATAAAGAAACGAAAAAAAAAAAAAGTCAAGAAAGACATTTAATTAATTTATTTTGTTTTGATGTGTTTGGTTATAAAGAAAGTACAAGAAAGGAAAAGAAAATGATAAGAAAATAAGGATTAATTTGGTAAGAATATGAATCATATACGGGGAAGAACATAAAGAACATGTATATGTTCTTTTGAAAAAAAAAAAAGATTGGAATAAAAAAAATTCATTTTAATTAAAAGAAAGTAAAATTTTTGTTTGAAAGAAAATAAATTTTTTTGTTTATTTTTTTAATTAAAATTGAGTAATTATTTTTTTAATAATATTTTAAGGCCCATGTCAGCCAAGTCAGCTTTTTCTGTTAATTAGCTAACGGTAAGGACTTAAATGTCACGCGTTAATTGGTTTAGGGACTAAAAGTGATAAAAATAAAATGTAGGGACCAAAATGAAAAAAGTGCAAAAATGTAGGGACTAAAAGTGCATTTACGCCTTTATTATTATTTTTTAAATAGAAGTTTAGAATTTTCTTTCAATTTTTTTTCTGATGTGGCATTATATAAATGCCAAATAATTTTTTAAAATTTTATTTTAGTAGCCACATCAGCATCTAAAATGCCAACAATGCACTTTGTCTAACACGTAAGATTTTCCCGTTACTAAAATGATAGTCGGGACCAAAATGGTAACTATAATATCCTGAACTTCTAATCCAAATGATTAAGTGTGTTTGCATAATCTCATTTATGATCATCATATAATAAATTAAGTTTATTTAACTTACTTTAATTGTTATGTTACATATATATGCACCTGGTAACTTAGTAAAATACCTTAATATAGGTATATAGTAATTAGGTGTGATGCTTGATATATTATAACATGGTTAAGGTTGTAAATAGGTAGTCAAGAGAAGGATATTGTGGTAATTTTACCTACACATGCAACCAATTCAAGTTAGGCACATGTAATACCAAAGAGTCATACATAGTGACACATGCTATCCTCTTAAACCCAAAGACCAACACTTGACTGGCCATGCAACTACACTTCCATCTCATTCTAGCTAGTTCTCATTTCTCTACTCTCTCAAAGGAAGAAACATCAAAACACAAAACTCTCTCAAGCACTCTACCTCTCATATTTTCAGGTCTAGCAACTAGAAAGGGAAATTCTTTAATTTCCTTACAAGTTGTCAACCACTATTTCATGCTAGAGTGATTCTAGTTCTACTTCCCCTCAAGAACCAAAAGCTAGGTAAGGGTTCTAGCTACTCTCACCTTGGAATCCATGATTTTTTAATGAAATTTTAGTAAGGATATTTGGAGTTTGTAAAATTAGGAAATTGTGAACTTGTAATTATGCATATGATGTTTGAACAAGCTTTGAAACTAATTGGTGGTTATTAGAAGATGAGTTAGGTTCTTATTAATATATTATTGTATGTGAAAGAAATAAACAAACTAGGATGACTACTCACTGTGGTTGCTGCCTGAATTTCATTGAAAGCCATGATGATTAAAATGGTTAATTGGCTATCTATTAATGTATTCTAACATGTATAGTATAGGTATAAAAATACCCACACAAATTAAAGGTCATTTGCAATTATTTGATGATTTTATGAGAAAATGTGTTAAAGTTGCTACTATGATGGATTTTGTGTTTATAACATGAAAAAGTTGGATTAAATCATATTCTCTGAATTTAAATGTTAGGGGATGTTCTTAAGAATTCTAAGACACGTATGGTTGTAATGGAATTGGTCTCGCATCAATTGAATCAATATAAAAATAATGGTGTAAATTCTAAGTTAAATGAAATTTTGTTGGGACAAATTTTAGTATATTGGCTTGGATGATTTTTAATAAATCATGGTTTTATGCTTTGGCTCTAAAAATGACATGGATCTATGAGAAATCCATAGGAGTGACTTTGTAAATTGGCATGAAAATTAGATGTGAATTGATAGCCCATTTGTATTTTATAAGTATATGTTGCTAGAATAAGCAGTGAACAATAAGTGACATACCTAACTTTGAGGATTTAATTCCAAAGTTAAGGCGAATGATTTGAGCTGTAAATTAGTATGCTCGTCATTTGGTATGTCTGGATCATAGATAAATTTTTTTATTCCTTGGTTTTATGGTTTAGTACTCAAAGGAGGGTTTCTAAACCATTCTACTGCTATTTTCATGTTGCTGTTTTGTTCAATGTGTGTAAGGTTGAATTTATTCAATCATGTGTTGGCTTTATTCCGTGCCAAATTTTCTTATAATTTAGCAATTAGATACCCTGTATTTAGGTGGGAATTATGTAAGGGTAGTGTGTGAGAGAGTATGAAGAAAACTCAAGATGTGTGCAATTCAAAGGAGTCTCGCGACTGGATCTTGCGACTGGCTCATGACTAGCAAGTCGCCAGAATGGCACACATGTGAAGCATGCAGGGGGAGCTGAAGGGTCATGACAACTGGAGCACTACAAGACAAAACTTCCAGTTTGGCTAGGCAATTAACTCGTGACTCGTTCCAGTCGCGAGCTTGAGTTGCCAGAATGCCCTGTTTGGTTGAAACATGACTTTTCGCATTCCTCATACACACCATTATAAATACCCTTATACCCACAAAATGTTAAGAGCTTCCAAAGAGAATTTTGAGAGAGAAACCCTAGAGAAAAACAAGATTGACTCATCCACAATCTTAATCCTTTGGTTCTCCAAATTCCTCTACTCTTACCCTCTCCATTGACATATCCTTGAGAGGTACATTTAGCTAAATCCTTATCTCACCATACTTATATCAGTGAGGAGGTATTTTGGTGTTTGGGAAGCAGTTTAGAAGGGACCAATTCATTTGGTTGATGCAATGGGCTATTACGGGATCTGATAAACTAGAGAAGACAAGGTTCGGCGTAAATCATGGTTTTATGCTTTGGCTCTAAAAATGACATGGATCTATGAGAAATCCATAAGAGTGGCTTTGTAAATTGGCATGAAAATTGGATGTGAATTGATAGCCCATTTGTATTTTATAAGTGAAGTATATGTTGCTAGAATAAGTAGTGAACAATAAGTGACATACCTAACTTTGAGGATTTAATTCTAAAGTTAGGATGAATGATTTGAGCTATAAATTAGTATGCTCATCATTTGGTATGTCTGGATCATAGATAATTTTTTTATTCCTTGGTTTCATGGTTTAGTGCTCAAAGAAGGGCTTCTAAACCATTCTACTGCTATTTTCATGTTGCTGTTTTGTTCAATGTGTTGTGTGTTTCTATATGAGTGTATATGGTTATATGTCTATGCTTAATGGATTTTATGTTTATGCATACATTTTTGCCCTAATCTTAATCACATTTTGAAATGAAGTTAGCTTCACTAGAGATATGATATAAATATGAGAATGATGGTTTTTCTTTAGTTTGGTACATTATTTTGTTTGATGTATGCATAATATGTTTTTGGGTACGTATCTCTTTTAGATGGGATTATGATTTCCTTAATTTTGAGAGTTAAGTGTGATTAATGATTAAGAAGGTTTCCTTGATTTTCTTTGGCTATGCTTAAGCGAGAATTGATAATAATAAGCTTTGATATTTGGTTTAGGCGTTTCCAGCTCCCAAGTCTAAGCTCCTTCAACTTTAGGCTCTCGGTTCCTCTACTTTCAGGTGAGAAATAAGTGATATGGGAATTTGATAAGTCATGAGGTTATTTTAAAATGTATTATGCACTAAAATCATGGAAATATAATCATGTTTTAGATGAAGATATGTTCATGAGCTTTCAAAACTTTATGTATATGATTTAAGCATATTGATGTTATTACATATTTCATGAACATGATATTCAAATAAAATCATGGAAATGCTATTGTTATGAAATGTTATGTAAAAGTATGAATTTCAATATGATGTATAAGTATGAAATTTTTTCAGGTTATGTCATCTGGTATGATCTGAACTCGGCCAGTAGTGGTTAAAATTACTGGCTTTCCATGGAAAACGTTATATGATTGGCCATTAAAAGTGGCATGGACTCTATTGCACCTGCCCTTTTTGGGAATAGCCAACTTATGGAGGATGCCAACCTCCCCCTGTGGCTGCAAGGAAGTACGTCTCGTCCTTGGAGTGGATAGGGCGGAGGGTGAAAAATTGATTCATCGCCTAGATTAGGTCTAGAAATCATATTGGGCCTTTTGGATCACTCACTTACATACATAGGTCTGCATACTAGATTATGAGTCCAAAGTTTGTCTACGACTTGGGAAGGTGTTAGGCAACCAAAACAGCCCAGCTTGCAGACTGGCCTCCTTTATGTGTTGCTAGGCATACTTAGATAAAGAAGTTTTTAAAAGATCCATAATCCTTAACTTGAACATACATCATGCACTTAATAAAATAACACACACAACATGTTAAAGATTACATCATAATATATATAAAAAAAAAAAAAAAAAAAAAAAAAAAAAAAAAAAAAAAAAAAAAAAAAAAAA